>NC_068338.1:18518331-19173967 GCF_014633365.1 Diospyros lotus | reverse complement strand
CTTTAATGCTATGGGTGCAAGGCTCGATGCGACGGATCTGATGCTATGGACTGTGTGGCAGAGGACTAATGAGTTGGCTCGCGTTGAAGGCAAGTGGCCCATGGGCCTGAGCAATTTAGTGAACTGTAGGTGACGGTCAGATGCCGAAGAGCTGGAGCAGCACCTTAGGAAATTTGGTCAAGTGAGACCGAGAATCTCCTGTAAGGGATAGGACATTTAGAGTAGTCATAAGGAAGAAATAGCAGAACGCGGTAAGGATCTGATAGATTTGTTGCCGAGTAGGAAGCCTGGTAAGGAGAATGGTTGCGAGCGTGGCGAGGTAGTCATGCCGGGTTCGATATCAGAGGTGTGACTGGAAGGTTGAAAGTCACACTAAAAGGTGTGAAGCAAATCAGAGTGGGACCTGAGCCATACTGTTGGAAACTGTTGTTGGGCCAGTGTAAGGGAGCAGCACAGTAACAATGATTGGGTGCTGACTCTCTGAAGCACAGGGCAACACGATGGGGAACCAATGTTGGGCCAGTGTATGAGAGTGACACATGATTGGGTGTTGACTCTCTGAAACACAGGTTAACACGATGGGGAACTAGTGTTGAGCCAGTGTATGGGAGTGACACGATGATGGTGACCAGGTGTTGGCTCGCTTAAAGCATAGGGAGACACAATGATTATGCAGATGGTTAGGGACTGAAGATCTGTGAGATGCACGATAGGGATGGCGGAAGTTGTGGTCAGTTCTGCAACTCAGCTGCAAGTAATAAGCGATGTTGAGGCCTTATAGCACCTCGAGATGTTTGAGAAAGAAACCCAGGGAAAAGAAACGGGTCTAGCATGGGAATAACGCTACGGTTGATGCCTATCGTTGACGGGTCTAATGCTAAGGACCATCGGATGCAGACGGTTAGTCCACAGGAGGGACTGCAGCCTTCTATGTGGAGTAACCTGTCTGTAGTGGAGACGATTAGACGTCGAAGACTTGGGGTATACTGTAGGTTATGCCTGGGCCAGACCTAAATTTTCATGAGGGTTGAAGTATCATGGTAGTGCCTTGGTTGGCATATAACAAAAGGTTGGTTAATCGATTGGGTGATATCTTATGGTGTGATATCAAGATGCATAGTAATGCTCCTTGTTAAAGGATGCTAACGTAGTTGTGGTTAATTTGATCGAAGTTGATCGGGTAAATTAGGATGATGGACCCAATGTGATCTTGTAGTAATGCATGAAGATGGGATTGATTGGTGGAGTTGGTAAATGGCTCCAGAATGTAAAGTAAGTGCCATGGAGGGCAAGACTTACGAGTTGGAAGACAACCATGAGATGGGAATATTGAAACGCGTGAAGACTTCGAGTAAAGGGATCTCTAATCTTGTGATGTGAGTTGTGGCAGGCTGAACGCATGGCTAAGGCACGGTTTGAAATCCGTGAAGGCTCGCAATTGCATAGTCTGGTGTTAGTCCTGGTCATGTCGATGCGAAATGAGTAAGTATCCTCATGTGGCACTAGAAGGGTTTCCAGTTGATGACAC
This sequence comes from Diospyros lotus, assembly GCF_014633365.1. Taxonomy (NCBI): domain Eukaryota; kingdom Viridiplantae; phylum Streptophyta; class Magnoliopsida; order Ericales; family Ebenaceae; genus Diospyros; species Diospyros lotus. Next base: position 19,172,439 of record NC_068338.1, on the reverse strand, counting down.
ATGATCAGTTGCCAGGTGGTAGCACCTGATGGAAATGATGGGAGCGTGAGGCTCGAGAACTGTGATGTAAAGCCTTATTGATTGACCGTGTACATAAAGGTTCAGCGGGTCCTAGTGGCTAAACCAGACAAATTTTGAGAAAAGAGACCCGAGGTGATAAAAGATGGTTGGTCAGGGCAAAATTGTGCCCCTTGAAGAAGTGTTACTCCGCAGTGAGGGTTGTAATTGGTAGTGTTGAAATGTGGTCAGGGTAGAACTTGAGATGTTCTCCCAAGAGAAGTTGAGCATGAGGCAATAGCGTGGGATGAACTTCCTAAGGCGCTACAACTTTATCAAGAGAGATCACCTGGGAAAAGCCAACGTGATGGCAAGTGCCTGAGTAGGAAGATGAATCCTACGACATTAAGTGAAAGTGTGAATTCCACAGCAATAACAGGGGTGATTTTAAATGGATGGAGTTTATATCAAAGCAGTAGTCCATGATTGCAAGTGTAGCGCTTGGAGGAAGGTTGTGTTTGTTGTGAGCCGGGTGATCTAGTTAGAGCTAATCGAGTTGGTTAGATGGAAGTTGAGGGCGAATTTAAGATGTTGCCAATGGGTAAAGAGAGCTCGAAGGAAGAGCTTATGGGACGGGATTGATTTCTAGGAATGGTGTTGAGGTGCTGAAATCACCTAATGGCTATGAGTGATATAGCTAGAGGGATGCCTTAGTGTGTGGACAATTGATGAGAATTAACCTCGTGTCTAAGGTTAATGGTTGTGAAAGGAAATCGGCTAGTGAAGATGTTGTGGCATTAGAGCCCATGTGGTCGCTCACCGAGTGGTGTGAGTTGATTGAAGAAAAAGGTATAAGAAGAATCCGAGAGAAGCCAAAGTTTTCAGGGGATTAGTAAGCCATCCGAGAAATGGCAAGGTAGTAGAGAAAAGAAAATCCAAGATTAGGGTAGTATGGGTCAAGTTGACCTGTGGGAGAATTGAGATGCAACGACCGTGGATGGAAATTCGTTGCAATCCTGGTGTTGTCCTAGTTGAGGAGGACAAAAGGAACCATTATGCATGGTTTAAGTCAAGTGCCTAATGCGAATTTAGAATGAACCTGATTTGTAATGGATGAAAGTTTCGTGCCTCTAGAGTAAGAGGCTCTGTTGAGAAATGGAGTGATTTGAAAAGTCCCAATGAAGTTAAAGTTGGGCGAGTGAATTTGACTAGAAGACCGCTACAAGAATGGGGATATAACCATGTTAGCTTGTTATGGTGTGGACCAAAGGCACGAGTCATCCTACAGGTGCGGTGCAATAAGTGATTGTGCAGATGGTAATAAGCCAATCACCTGTGCCACACATCATTGGTGATGACGAGAGCCGATTAATGGTTCTACGACCTTAAGCGCAATGGCAGGATCCTTGACTCGCGGTAGGGTTTAATAGCCAAGGTAAGGCCTAGCATGGGGCATGATTGTGAAAGCTGAATTGGGTGAAGTATTGAAGGGCATTGCTCAGTGAAGAGTTCTCTGTTATGGGTATGAGACCCCTACTAACGTGTGATATCGGCTAGTAAGAAAGACCTAAGTGTCTTTGTGTGCTTATGCGAAGGGCTCCTGGTTGGGAGAAGGTTGTGGCCCAAGCATGGTTAGGCTCGAGGTGAGATTGTAATGGTGCGTGCATCACCAAGCTCGAGGCAGACTCGAGTAATGCACGTATAATTGAAATGTGAAATAGCTTGGCATGGTGTTGGGTATGTCGAGTATGCATAATCGTATCGATAAATGGGGGTCGGCTGGGCAAGGTAGAAGACCATGTATGAAATGGTCGAAGTTGGCTGGGTGGGCCAAATGGTTGCTTCCCATGTAGTGATAATAGGGTTAGTTGATCGGTAATGAGAGATTGCCATGATGATCGACTCAAACTATGCATGCATGTGATTAATAGCAGTATGCCATGATGGATGGGTGTCAGACTATCTTATGGGCACTAGAAGTGACATTGCGGTAAGTGATCAGTACTAAGACGTTGTTGGTTGGACCAGCGTAAAATCTTGGCCATGTGTGATTGGCAGTGGGAAACGTTGCCGTGTGTGATCGACGTAAAATCGTGGTAGACTGATCGGTAATGCAATGTTAGCGAGAGTTCATTTCGATTGATGGGAAAATGAGAAGTGGACTGCAAAGTGATGCTTCAAGGAAGTGTCCAGTTGTTGAATGTCCTCGAGAGTCGGAGGATCAAAAGCCTAAAGAAAAATTTGAGATAGGTGTAACCTGAGGTAAATGTAAGGAATGAATAGGCTATGAGATTCTTGAGCATGAGAATTTGGCATGTAGCCCGAGAATGTGATTATTTTGAGCAGGAGTTTATGGTAAAGTGAATTTCGAGGACAAAATTCTTTTAAAGGGGGTGGAATGTAACACCCAGTAATCCTAGTGTTATGAGAATGAGAAAGGAAGTAAGAAAACTTCCAAAAATGCCCTTGAGAAGGTGTTAGATCCTTGAGAATATTGGTGCCCTATGAGAGGGGCATTTTGGTAATTTGGATAGTGAAGTCCAATAAAGGGTATTTTGATAAAATGGAAATAATGCCTATGTGGAATTAGGTGAGTGAGTGAATTTAATCCCAATTTTATATTTATGTGGAGATATGGGATTAATAATTCATGAAATGGGTATTTTGGTAATTTAGAGTGATTTCATAAAGGAATTTAATTATGGAAAATAGGGAAAATGGTGGATATTGAATTATTTGAGAAAATAATTATGTTTTCCCTAAATTGGTAAATAAATGTGGAAATGCCACATGGATGGATAAGATGAGAACTTGGGAGCCAAGTATGGGTTTAAAAGGTAACACTTGGCAAAGTCTTGTTCAAGTATAAATGGGTGATTTAATTAAATGCAAAAAGAAATAATTTTGGTCTTTCAAGCATTTAATAAGAAGCATGATGGTGTTGGATTAAAAGAAAAATTCAAAAAAAAAATAAATTAGTCATGCATTAATGGTAGAAAATGGTCCCATTAAATAAATGGGAAAGAAATTAATTATGTCTCTCAAAGTAGTCTCTCATGTGATGGGGTGAAAATAGTCCCATTAATTTAAATGGGAAAGAAATGAAAAATTTGAGGGATGAGATTGATTCTTGGAATTGGAAAATGATCTAAGGGACACCATTTAGTCTTGAAGGTTGGCATGGCTTGCCAATATATTAATGAGTTAATTTTAAAGACTAATTTTGGACGACTAAGATTAATTATTGGATAAGCACATGGATTGTGCTTCTTATTAAAGGTAGAGATTAAGTCTTGTAAAGGAAAAAGTAATCTAATGGTTGAGATTTAAAGAGAGGAAATGGCATGGATTGTGTTTCTTCCAAGAGAGATGTATTTAATCTAAAGAGATGGATGGTTGGGATTTTCTCTCAAAAAGAAAATGGAAATCAAAGGCTAAGATGAAGTCTTGAAATTGAGATTTCAAGACAAGAGAAGTATAAAAGGGGAAAGTAAGCCTTTGTCTCAATTTTTGCCATTTGAAAGAAAGAAAGAGGGAGAGAGAAAGAAGTCTCCCATGGAAGAAAAAGTGTAGAAAGAAAAAGAAATCAAGGTAAGTTTTGTTCCTTCTTCTCTTTATTTTAGTATGCTTGAATGTAAAGTAAGAGGTTTATTGGAATGTCATCTTAGATGAGAGAAGATGATGATGGAAGCTCTCTTGAGATAAGGATTTAAAGCTTCAAAGAAAGGAATGAGGTAAGGGATGGCCCCATGAGAGGGTGGCCTTGCAATGTGTAGTAAGTATGGTTCATAAATGTATATGTTGCATTTGGCATGTTCTTTTGTGTTCATGAGACTTATGACCATAGGTAAGTTTGAGAACATGGTTGAAATGGTGAGTTGATGTCTCTAACCTTGGTGGGTTGTGAGGACAAAAAGACCTAGCCACACTTGCATGCATTTGGCATCATATAATCTTATTATGTTCATATTTATTTTGCATTGCATCCTTATTGAGCTTAATAGCTCATGAGGTTTTACCCTCACATATAGGTTGTGGAAGCATGGAAAAAATCAAGACAAGGTGGAATGACATGTGAAGCATGGAAAGAAGATCCAAGAATAGTATATAGCATATGAAAGGCCTATGTTATTGTGTTTAGTTCATGTCTTGTAATTTATTTGTTTGGAAATGGCTTGTTAAAGTCTAAGATCATGGGTGTATTTTATATTTTGAGAATGTTTAGCCTTATTTTGAAAGTGAGATTGTGGCTTATGGCATGTTGAATCCTAAGTTTTGGTGAAAGCCTTATTTTTGGTATGTTGTGGGAATCACCAAAGTAATTAAATCAAATGATTTTTGTTGTGAAATTAGGCTTTGGGGATGTGAAAAGTGGATATTTTTTATGCATGTATGAGGGCTATAAATTCTGAAAATTTTGGGTTTGAAAGGCCCAAGAAAAAAAAAAGAACAAAAAAAGAAGTGAGGCAGCAGCAGCAGTGCTGGGGCCCGTAGGGGGCCACAGCGAGCAGCAGCCAGCAGCGGGCGTTGGGGGTCCGTGCGGCCAGCGCACAACGGGGCCTCGGGCACGCCAGCAGGCCTCGCCGGGCAATTTTTTTTTAAAATTTGGATTTTTTAGGGGAATTTGGGGCATTTCTTAATTAATTTTGGGCCTCGGAGGAATTTTCAAAATAAAGGGATTTTTCAGGCATTTTTGCAGATAAATGCCGAAATTCAAAAAATGAAAATTTTTGAGTTTTTCCTCCAAAATTGGTAATCAATCAATGTATTGATTGAAATGGTGGATTTTGGAGCCCGGTGAAATTCTTGGATGGAAAAAGAATTAAAAATAAATGAAAATGGAAATTGGGCATCTTAAGGAGATTTTCTTCATAGCTAATGTGGCGTGGTTAAAGCCCAATTTCGCTAGTGAATCCTAGGGATGAGAGAAGGGAAGGACGAGCCTAGTTCCCACCTATGACGTTTCGTTTTGAAACATGGTCTGCCCTTCACTAAAGGCCGGGCAGGTGGACGATTCGGGTAATTGTTCACAAATGGCACCTGTAAGTGGGAACGAGCCGTCATAGGACGGTCTTCTTATCACCGTGCATGTGGATGTACATCAAACGGATAAATTCGTCGAGTGCAATAATAACCATGCAATGAAACATATAAGGATGCAAGGCTATTGCAACATTGTCGATGATACATAACTTTGATAAGCCACGCATCAAGCCATGCGACGCTCACATAAGAATACAGATGCCATGTAGATGCTTCCAAAACACACACATGCGACACACTAGTATGCTCATGCCCTTGCATATTCAACACATGAACTCCCAAAGGCTAACCACCCATAACCATGCAATAATAAAATAAAGCTGTAAGCATACAAACATCACCCCAAATACCATCTAGGAACTTATCCCTGCATGGTCAGACATCATTCCATAAAAGAATTATAGGGAATCCAAACCCTATAAAATTAAGCAAGCATCCAAGAATAAGGATTTTTAAGCTTAAATTACAGACCAACTATGAACCAACTAACCAAACAATTAGAGAGTATAAGAACTCGCATGGAAAAGAGGAGAACTCGCATAAAGGATAGAGAGCTAGCCAAATGGAAAGATGGTGATAGGAACTTGCCTTAGATTTTTGCTTTTAAATCTTTCACAATACCAGGGTTGTCGTCGACTTAGCTCAAGCCTCTTCTTAACAAAATTAAGGTTTGAAAGACAAAAGAAATTGCTAAATTAAATATTAGCAAGGCTACCTTCTATTTAATTATAATTAATTTTGCATTTATCTTAACCATACTGTTAAGATTTCCTACATAGTTGGCTGTCTTCCCTTCTTACTTCCCAGCCCCCCCATATTTATAGGCTCAGGTAAATCAGGTGGTGGAAAAAATGCCACGTAGTGGCACGAAATTGCACCACTTGGCATAGCAACAGGATGCTTGGTGCAGCTGCTAGCATGATAGCAATAACAAAGCCTGTGTGGGGCCTGAAATAACGTCGTTTTGGGCGTTGGCTTAGCACGAAATTAAACCCACGACCATCGCCAGCCCCTTGTGTGCACATGCCACTTGATCTACCAGCTCTCTCACTTAATAATGTGCATATTTTATTTTTAAGATGATGCAACTATCACTTTCTAAAATTACACTTAAATCTCAAAATTTTTGGATATTTGATATTACTCCCTCAATCAAAACTATAGTAAATTTAACATCTTTTATCCAACACCTCAAACCCACAAATTGACATTAAATCATAGATAAATGGGTCCTTACAAATCCTCCCCCTTTAGAAGAATTTAGTTCTCCAAATTCGTACCTTATTACTCGAACAACTGGGGATGTACGTGCCTCATTTCTTTCTCTAGCTCCCATGTCGCTTCACTCAGTCTGTGATGTTGCCATTGAACCTTCACATAAGGAATAGTCTGATTCCGCAACACCTTCTCCTTACGGTTGAAAATAAAGGTAGGCAACTCCATATGAGTCGTATCCTCTTTAGCATCCAAGAGACAATAATCTACAATATGTTGTGGGTTTGGCGTATACTTCCTAAACATAAAAATGTTAAAAACGTCATGCACATGACCTAGCTATGGGGGGAAAGCTAATCGTTATGCTAATGATCCAACTCGCTCTAATACCTCGGATGATCCTACATTGACTAAGCTTCCCCCAAAATCTCAAATCTTCGTACACCATGTGTAGGCATCACCTTCAAGAACACATGATCTCAGATAACGAACTCAAAATCCCATCCTTGTCTGTCAGCATAGCTCTTTTGCTTCTCTTGGGCCATTTTCATCCAGACCTTAATCACCTGAATCTTCTCCGTCGTTTAGTCAACAATCTTCAGTCCAAGTAATGCTTTGTCCCCAACCTCATCTTAACAGATGGGGGATTTGCATGGTCTTCCATATAACTCTTCATACGGTGCCATCTCAATGCTATAACTATTATTGTATGCGAACTCCACTAGCAGCAAATGGTCATCACAGTTACCATGAAAATCCAATACACATGCTCGAAGCATATCCTCTAGGTTTCGTATAGTCCGTTATGATTGGCTATCTATCTGCAGATGGAACGTTGTACTAAACGTCAGCCAAGTCCCCAAGGTATCATGTAATGCCTCCCAAAAATGGGATGCAAATCTAGGATCACAATCAGATGCTATACTAACTAGGACGCCATGCAAACTTACAATCTTCTCAATGTATAGCTTAGCTAAACGGTGCGTAGTGTACATTTTATTAATATGTAGGAAATGCGTTGACTTTGTCAGCCGATCAACAATTACCCAAATAGCATCCTGACCCTTGTGTGGGGCAACCCTGAGACAAAATCCATGGCAATACTGTCCCACTTCCATTCTGGAATAGGTAATAGTTGTAACAATCCCATAGGTTTTTAGTGTTCAGCTTTCACCTGTTGGCACACTAAGCAACATTACACAAACTCTGTCACACTTCTCTTCATACTATCCCACTAAAAGTGGCGGCATAAACTCTTGTACAACTTTGTGGCACCTAGGTGTATGGTATAGCGTGACTGGTGAGCTTCTGTCAAAATCTCCCACCTAAGTGCTTCATCGTCTGGCACACAAATTTGCTCACAGTATAATAACAAACCATCACCCTTCTGGTTGTATCCCAAAGGACCAAATCTCTCCATATCATCATAGATCCATACCAGCCTCTCATCACTTCACTAGCGTTCCCGAATCCAATCTAGCAAACTTTGTTGGATACTCATGTATGCACAACATATCACAGGCTCTCTAGTGTTACAAAAACAATGAGCTGACTCATCTGCTCCACTAATGACCACTCCTACTCTATTATCGCAACTGCTACTCCACGATGACTCAACATATTAGCCACCACATTTGCTTTCCCTGGATAGTATAGAATCTCACAGTCGTAGTCCTTCAATAGCTCCCACTACCAGAAAAATGTATTTTAGTGACGGAATTATTCTGTCGCCAATTTTTTTAAATATTTTTAAATTTAGCGACGAATTAGTGACGGAAACCCCATCACTAAATTTAGCGACGGAATTAGCAACATAAATCTCGTCGCTAAAAAATAAAATAAAATAAAATAAAAAATTAAAATTTAGCGACAAGCTCTCATGGCTAAAAAATGAAAAAATTTAAATAAAAAAATTTAAAAATTCGCGACGAATTAAATCCCGTTGCTAAAAAATAAAAAAATTAAATAAAAAAATTCAAATTTAGCGACGGACACAACCCCGTCGCTAAAAAATAAAAATAAATAAAATTTAGCGACGGGGCCAATCCCATCGCTAAAAATTAAAATTTACATAAAAAGAATTTTAAAAAAATTAAATAAAAAATAAAAAATAAGTAACAATTAAATAAAAAAATAAAATTAGCGACAAGGTTGGGCCTGTTGCTAAAAAATAAAAAAAATTAAATAAAAAAAAAAATTTAGCGACAGGCAAAACCCCGTTGCTAAAAAATTAAAAAAATAAATTAATTAATTAAATTTTAGCGACGGTCTCAACCCCGACACTAAAAAATAAAAAATAATAAATAAAATAATTAAAATTTAGTGACGGGGCCAACCCCGTCACTAAAAAATAAAAAAAATTAAATAAAAAAATTAAAATTTAGCGACGAGTAAGACCCCATCACTAAAAAAATAAATAAATAATTCAAATTTAGTGACAGGTCAACTCCTCGCTAAAAAAATAAAAAAAAATTAAAATTTAGCGACGGGGCCAATCCCATTGCTAAAAAATAAAAAAATTAATAAATTAAATAAAAATATTAAAATTTAGCGACAGGTGCTTCCGTCGCTAAAAAATAAATAAAAAAATCAAAATATAGCGACAGGTGACCCCGTCACTAAAAAATAAAAAAAAATTAAGTAAAGAATTAAAAATTTTACATTTAAACATATCATAATAATTTTTACTAACATCAATAGTAGTAAAAATTAAACTAATAATTTTTAAATATATTACAAATTAAAATCAAAATAAAAACATAATTTTTCACTACTAATATAATAATTAATAAAATTTTATTTGAATTAATAAAGAAATAAAATTAAAATTAATATTCATTTCCTTTTACGTTAATATTATTAAATAAGTTTGAGAAATTTGTTGTATAAATATAATTATAAAATATTTAGAACAGAATACTATAAATATATTTTATGTATAACAATAAACAGGAATGCTTCCAGCGAAACTTGGTCATGAGATGTTGGGGGTTCGAATCCGGTAGAAAGCTTGAGAATAATAGCTGGGGGAGCAATATCTCAATGTTGCTATGTGGCTAGCAGAGGCGCAACCATGTGACGCACATGAGGGGTGGCCGGGGCCTAGTGCGGGGGTTGAATTTTGAATTTTGGAGTTGAATTTAGCCCCGTCGCTAAAAAATAAAAGAAAATTAAATAAAAATTAAAATTTAGCAACGGGCTCAAACTCGTCGCTAAAAAATAAAAAAAAATAAATAAAAAAAATTAAAATTTAGCGACGGGCTAAACCCCATCCCTAAAAAAAAATTAATTAATTAATTAATTAAAATTTAGTGATGGGGTTCAACCCGTCGCTAAAAAATAAAAAAAAATACCTGTTGCTAACCCCGTCGCTAAATTTCAGCGATGCCCTTTTTAGCGACAGAAAGGTACCCGTTACTAAATTCGTCGCTAAAAAATTTAGCGACAAATTTTGATGTTTTAGCGACGAAATTTTTCATTACTAAAACGCTGATTTTTGTAGTGTCCATCCATGGGCACTGTCTCATATTCAAGTCTTTCTAGGAGAATAAATATTTCAGACTCTTATGGTCAGTGTATATCTCTACCTTCTCGTTGTAAAGATAGTGTCTCCAAATCTTCAATGCAAACACAACAACTGCCAAGTCTAAGTTGTGGGTAGGATAATTTAGTTTGTGTTTCTTCAACTGTTTGCGGAATGTTGTCCTCAGAATGTTTTCATCCCTCACTCGTACTTGGTGATATTCTGACCTCAAGTCAATATTGGAGAATACAGAAACTCCTCAGAGCTAATCTAGTAGGTCATCCATTCGAGGAAGTGGACATTTTATTCTTAAACGTGACTTGATTTAATTATCGGTAGTCAATACACAATCGCGTTGACCCATCTTTTTTTCACACAAATAACATCGGTGCTCCCTATGGCGACGTGCTCATTCGAATAAAACCCTTAACCAACAAGTCCTGAACCTGTATCTTTAACTCCTTTAACTCGTTAGTTGCCATTCTATATGGAGTCTTAGAGATCGATTGAGTCCCTAGCAACAATTCAATCGTGAAGTCGATCTCTCGATACGACAAAAATCCTGGTAACTCGTCCGAAAAAACATCGAGAAAATCCCAGACTACCGAAAGCTCAGATAGCTCCTTTGTGACGCCTCAACCCCACTATCGAGTGTCATCGTAACTCAAGGTTACACCAAAAGGTCCTACTCCAGAGACCGGCTATGCCCTAATAGTAGGGGAATAAAATAATGTGGGCGCCCTGGGTGAGGTCCAGGCTTCGCCGCCTCAAACCATCAAGAACTCGAGGTTTAAGACTCAAAAGAAGCGGAATGAAACTTAAGTCTCGCATCTAACTTGTGCCCTATAAGCAAATTAACAAGCTGAAATTTAGATATATTTTGGCTCTCACACACAAAGTGTTCATTATTATATATAAAAGAAAACAAGTCCAACCGACAGACGGTGTTCGACACAACTATTAAAAGAAATAATTACAAGCCACTTGACCTGCACCCCATCATAGATTGCCACCCTCATCATTTGGTTGGTCGTCGACACACACCGTCTTCCCCTTACTAGACCCCGTGCCATCTATGTGGTTAGTGGGAATATAAGGGTGAGTCTTGGGACTCAGTAAACATAATATGCAATGCAGTACATTAATAAGCATGACATCATAGATAAATATGAAGTGCAATATGCATGTAGGCTCGTCTATCACACCTATTTCAAGCTCTTTGTAGCCCCTAGTGGTTACTTCTAAGACCTTATCTCGAGACTCCCACGGTCAGAAATCCACTGCCCCATGACTAGGCACTTTCTCAACATCTTATGCAAGCCATGACAAAAGTGATTTACACACAAAGCATATTAACCCTTACCTTAAAATATTTGTCGCCTGTTGACTCATTAGACATACTGTTGGTGCACCTAGAATTCCCTCAACAAAATATTTATAACATAAGGTTCAGAGATTAATTAAATACCCATATACTAAACCCACTAAATTGCCTTGCTACTAAATCCACCAAATTAATTTACTAAATTTGTTCACTAAACCCACTAAATTAACTATTATTCTAAATTAATTAAATTAACTGATTACTAAACAAATTATTTCTCCTAAATTGTCTAATGAGAGTTACCTCACTATCGAAATCTCTTCCTCAAGCTCATGGCCAACTCCTTCCAAAGTCCTCTCTGCCCTTACTTCCATTTGATTTCAATTTCACAGCCAACTCTCCTATTTATACTCAAATTTCCAATCATAACCCAACTCTTCATTGCAAACTCTACTTAGTTTATTCACCTCAAAGCCTGTCATTTGGTAGCCCACTTAATTTGACAACATCATTTCACTTCCTCAATTTCACATGGTTCAATTGCATCAAAATTTGGAAAAGAAATCAGGCTTTGGCAGACAGCAGCAGAGGCAACCCCAGCGGCTGCCCCATGGCACAACAAGGGCCCTTCATTTGGTGCCCTGAAATGGTGTCATTTGGCGCTTGGCTGGGTTTTAAAACCCAGCCATTTTTCTTGCATGGTCGTGGGTTTGATCCTACGACCCACCCTAGCCCTCTACGCGCACCTGACCATTTGCTCCAGCCTCACCTTTAATTAAAATTGCTCTTGCTTTATTTTCATGGTGATGTTGCTTGAGTTTCCATTATTTCACTTATGCCCCAAAACTTTTTTTTTCAAAAATTCCTCTAATTCCCAAATATGCAATAATTATAAAGAAATTATCTTAATCCCCAAAAATTTATTAATTATTTCTCAAGTTCACCAATTATTAGTAAACCATAAATAGATCATTTCCCATAAATCACCCAAAATCACTTTTTATTATCCTCCTTTTTCCTTTAATAAAAATTCCTTAAGTATTTTACCATAGATCTACAAGCGAATTTAATATTTCCATAAAGATCCTTGATCATATAAAACCCTTAACAATTAAATATCGAGATTAATTGCTATTCCTTAGAAATACAAGGACATTACAATCTCCCCTCCTTATAAAATTTTGTCCTTGAAATTTTGTATACTTCAATCTATCACACACATACCTCCAGTGTTAACTGCAATTTCCAAACAGATAAGGGTTTCCTACGCATTTCTTCTTCCATTTCCCAAGCTGCATCTCATGTAGAGTGTTTAATTTACTACACTTTTACCATAGGGAGAGTTGTATCTCTTAACTGACGATCTTGACGCTTGAACACTCGCACGGGTTGTACCTTAAAATTCATGTCAAGTTGGAGTTCAACGTCTTCAATGTGCACCTCAATGTTAGGATTATATGTATGTTTCAGCAATAAGGAAACATGGAATACATCATGCAGTTCGGCTAATGATTCTAGCAATTCTAGACAGTAGACAAGTGTTCAACCTTGATCCTGTTCTTTTACTTTTGTATACTTAGTTTTGATGATGAAAAATAATATTTTATTTAATCCCTAAGTCATGAATCAAGGTTGTGGTTTTCAACATAAATCAATTTCAATATCAAGTATTATTTTGTGAGAATGAAAATCAAATGAATTTCAAGTATCGAGATTTCAAAGTCATATTTTTCTAAGTCTGGAAAGTTAGCACCTTATAAGGAGACATATATGAAAATATTTTCTTTTTAAAAAACTAACTCCTGATATTTCAATAGCTAATATTCATTAGTGATAAAATAATTTTTAACAAATTTTTTAAGAAATAGAAAGTATATATCTTCGAGATGGTAAAATCGCAAAATTCTAAGTTTGTACTAAAACCCAAATTCTACTTTCTTATTCTTATGGATTTTGATTTTCTAGATATTTTTATTGAATCCAAATGGGGGGTACTTTAATATTTACATAAGGTAAAATATAAAGTAAATGTAAATATGTTGTGATGTTTTGTATCAATCAAGTGTTCTTCAACATGTCATTAGCTAAGTGTTCTGTTTTTATAAGTGAATAGTTGACTGTGTGTATATGCTTTGTCGAGTATGCCTATTGTAACACCCAAGAATGTTGGGTTGTTATTTAAAGGAAAAATAGAAATTCGGGGAAAATAGGTATCTGAAAAGCCCAAAAAATTTACCGAATCAGCCGAAGGGAGAACCTTGAAGCTTAAATGTCTAAGAAAAAAGGAACGCCTTTAATGAGCATATCGAGGCAGGATTTTTAAGACCAAAAGAAATCGAATCGAGAATAATTTTCAGTACAGCAAAAATGCAGCTGCCATTTAGGCTGCAAAAATTGAATATTTAAAGAAGACTTTAGGGAGTCAATAGAAGCTTGAGGGGGCTCCAATTTTTCATAAAAAATAACCCTTCAGTGGTTTCAGGAAGAAATGATTAGGATTAGAGTCAAAACGAAGAAACGGGCCTAATTGTAGTTTTCCAAAATTACCCGAGGGGGTCAAAATATCATTTTTTCAAAAAGTTTCAAAAGGAAAATTGAAGATTTGAACTTGAAGGACTCAAATGCAATATTGGAAAGTTCAGGGGCCAAGTAAAAAGGGGCAAAAAGGTAAAGGCCAAAAGTTGAGGGGCCAAAATGCAAAAAACTCAAAGATAGCAACAATAGGAAATCGACCAGGCCACGAGGGGCACCGAAAGCTTCTGGGGTTGCATGGGCAATGGTTAGGGAGGGCCAAGGGGTGATGATGAGCTGACAATGGCCACTGGAGTGGCCAAAATTTCGAGAAAATCGGCCAAGAAAGCTGGCAAAAAATGATAGACCTGCAACTCGCTTTTGCAAGGGAATATCGAAGCTTTTAGATCGATCTAGGGGCGGTGAAGACTCTTAAGGCAATGGGCAAGGCATCCAAGGCCATTTGAAGCTTCAAAATCGCCTATAAATAGAGCTTAAAGATGGCTGAAATTTTTAAGAAATGAAGCTTCAAATATAGGGCTATTTTGAACGAATTGAGATGCAAGGATAAGGGGCTTTTGTTTCCCATAAGGTAAGGATCATTTCTGTGTATTTTGAAGCATTTTGGTTGAGATTTAAATGCTATTCGAAGCCTCGCCGGAAAATGGAACGGACCGCCTAGCCGAGCCTTTAAGTGGCCCATTGGACGTACTTCGATGCTCCTTTCGGGCTGAAGCCTATGCCAAGTCCTATGCCATTGTGATCGACTTGGCATAGGCTTCTTAGTGGTGCAAAAATCCCACTTTTCCGGCAAGGCCGTGGCCGGAGAAGACGATCGGCGCGTGGGCCCCACGTGCTAGTCTCACACGCCCTACCACGCGCCAGGCGCGTGCGGGCTTGGAAATTTTTTTAAAAATCTTGAAAAATTATTTTATGATTTTTCAGGAAAAAATATTTGCAAAATATGTTACGTAGGTATTTATTTTGGAATATTAGTAAGGAAAAATTTTAAAAAAATAGAGAAAAGGCAAGAAAATAGAGGGAAAATAGTGTTTATTGATTATTTGAATAAATATCTTACCTAGGGTGTTTTTGGACTTGAAGCAAAACATTTGGTGCAAATTTCAAAGTTGGCATGCAAATCGAGGTAATTTGCACGCTTTTCGAGGTATCCCGATAGTTGTGAAAGATGAGTGGTTTTACCCCCATAATCCATATTCGATATGATTACCTTTTTAGGCATGATAATTACATATGTTATGATCAATTTCGCCATATTTGCATGGAAAGTTGTGATACTCACACGGCATGATATCATCATCATATTAAAACTCGTGCATGGGGTTGGGATGTCGCCCTAAGAGTGTAGCCGTAATTCCCTGAGAGCAACTGATGGAACAACGTTAGAGTTATCCTATAGAGGTTCAGGATTTCGTCTAGGGTTCCGTGCCGGGCTGGTAGGCCAGGGAAGTTACACTAAGGGTATCTGCTTATAAATGTCCATGCATCACTCATTCATCATGTTTGTCTAACCCTCACTTAGAAGATTTCATTTTTAATATTGGACTATGTCCCTAGAATATTTCACATCCCAAGCGAGGCAAGCGGCCGGAAGGGCAAGAAAGTGATCGAGGCTTAATCGCGACACAAATTTTGTGGGTCTCATGTGGGGCTAGACCATAAGTTTCATTTGACTGTATTATTTAGATTTAAATAAATGTGTTGGGTAAATGATGTTGATGAACCCAGGTAATGTTTACAAGGTTTCATGCAGGTTTTGATCTTGCTTCCGCTTATGTTTAAATTGTATTATTCTTTTACTATGTTTGGGAGTGTTATTAAATAAAAGTTATGTTGAGGATTTATTGCCAGTTTATGTAAAAAAAAAAAAAAGAAAAAAAAATCCTAGCATGTATTAATGCCCTGGAAGGCGGGGTGTTACACCTATGAATAGTCGACTATATGCCTAAGGATAGTCGACTATACCTAAAGATAGTCGACTATGCTTGATGTTCTGTCGACTATATATAGCTTTTGTCGACTATATATAGCTTTTGTCGACTATATTCTATTATGTCGACTATTATGTAAGGATAGTCGACTATGTTTTTTCTTCTGTCGACTATGTATATGTATAATATTCAAAATTTTCTTCATATTTTTAGATTTGTCGACTATGTGAATGTGATAGTCGACTATCAGTAGATTTTGTTAGACAATAGTCGACTATGCTTTCTTGTCTGTCGACTATGTCTTAATTTTACTTGAAAATATAGTCGACTATCCATTATCTTTTGTCGACTATCTCTTTTCGCATAAAGTTTCCAACGGCTAGTTTTTCAAATCCCAACGGTCACAAACAACTAGTTTCGGGTAAAGCTTTTGGGATGCCTATTTATACAAGTCATGGATGAACTTGAGGAGGCTAATGGACAGGAACGAATTGATTTGAGCTTACATTTTATATTCGTTTGTATTTACAGTAACTATGCTTCTATTTTCTCTCTTCAAGGCTTTGATCTTAATCTGTATACATTCATTTAAGCCTTGTATCATTTTTGAGAGACATTGTAACTAAGAGATTCATCTCTTAGATCCTTTCTTTATTACATTTATTGTATTTCCTAGCTTGTGTAGCTAAAGGGCCCATTTGAGTGGGAGGTTTTGTAATTTTCCTAGTCACAGACTAGAAGACATACTTGGTTTAAGTAGGGAGTTTTAGTGGATGGTTTGAAAAATCCTTAGTGAGGAGCTAAGGTAGTGGATTAGGTTTGGGTTTAGCCAAACCACTATAAATTCTTGTGTTCATCTCTTGCTTGTGCTTTTGTTTCATTTATTATTTCAAGCATTTCAATAATCCTCACTTGCATCGAATTTTCCATCAAAAGGATTTAAAGTTATATCAAGTTTTTAAATAACCAATTCACCCCCCTCTTGGTGTGTGCCACAACACCTCCCGGTCTAACAGATCCTTGATTCGATATGGCCTCAAATACCGAGGTCCTAATTTTCCTCTTCGCTGATGTCTAAATGATGGACGTATTGGGGTAGACCAAAGGTATACCTCCCTCTACAAACTCCAAATGTCGAGTCCAATAGTCCACATACTTTTTCTGTCAATCTTGGGCTATTTTCATGTTCTTACGAACTACCTTATTTGTTGTGTCGCTTTATCCACAAGTTCCGTCCAACCAAGCTGTTTCTCTCATATTTCAAGCCAGCACATTGGTGATTGACACCGTTGTCTATATAGTGCTTCATACGGTGCCATTCCTATACTTGCTTGATAGTTGTTGTTATAGGAAAATTCTGCCAAGCTTAAATATTCATCCCAATTGCCCCCAAAATCCCACACACAAGACCTAAGCATGTCATCCAGAATTTGATTGATGCGCTCGATTTGACTGTCTGTTTGGGGGTGATATCTTGTGTTGAAATTTAGTTGAGTCCTTAGTTCTTCTTGCACAGCTTTCCAAAAATTTGACATGAATAACTATCTCTATCCGACACAATACTCACAAGAACCATATGAAGTCAAACAATTTCCTAGATGTAAAGTCAGGCAAGTTGTTCAGCGCCCATTGTACTCCTTATAGGCAAGAAATGCATTGACTTTGTTAGTCGATCCGTAATTACCCAAATAACATCAACCTTCTTTGGAGTTCGGGGTAAACCCATGATAAAGTTTGTCGTTACATGCTCCCATTTTCATTCGATAATTTTTAAGTGTTACAAACTCTCTGACGGTTTATGATGCTTGGCTTTTAACCGCTGATAGGTCACATTTTCTTACGAACTCCGCCACGTCTCTCTTCATTCCTAGCCACCAATACACTTATCGCCGATCATGATACATCTTGGTGACTCTAGGATGTACTATATACAGTGTCCGATATGCCTCGTTTAGAATTTCCTTTTGTAAGTGGCCAAGGGCTAGCACATACACTCGTCCATTCATTCGAAGTATTCCATTACGATACTCAAATCTTGGTCGCTTGGGTTCTTTATTCTCATCTATCCACTATTCCAAATTCCCTTCCTAAGCTGTAGCCTATTTAATTTCATCCTACAAGCTTACTTGCAATCGTATTTGTGCTACAATCGTCATCTCATCATACAGTTTTGGGTTAAGAGTCAATCCTGCAAATTCCTCAGTCTTAGTTTGTAAACGAATAGCCTGACATGCTCCCAACATAAAACTCTTTCGACATAGTGCATCTGCCACCACATTTGCTCGCCCAGGTCGGTACTGGATGGCACAGTTGTAATCCTTTAGAAGTTCCATCCACCAACGCCAACGAAGATTTAAATCTCGTTGGGAGAAGATATACTTTAAACTCTAATGATTCACATAAATAATAAATTTTTCTCCGTATAGATAATGTCGCCACAGTTTCAGGGCATGTACCACAGCTGCTAATTCTAAGTCATGCATTGGGTAATTCTTTTCATGATGGCATAGTTGTCAAGAGCCATAGGCAATCACCTTCCTGTGTTGCATCAGCACGCATCCTAATCCTATTCCCGAGGCATCTGTATATATCTCGTATCCTTTGGAACCTTCAAATATCCCAAGAATCGGTGTTGTTGTCAGTCTAAACTTTAGTTCCTGAAAGATTTTTTCACAATGCTCATTCCTAACAAACTTGACCCTTTTTCAAATTAATTGAGTCAACGGAGCAACAATGATTGAGAATTTCTTGATGAACTTGCGATAATATCCTACCAATCTAAGGAAACTTCTTACTTTAAAAATAATAGTGGGTTGTGGCCACTCTTTTACTACCTTTACCTTTGCAAGATCCACTGATATGCCTTACCCTGAAATTATATGCCCCAAAAAGGCAACTTCCTTTAACCAAAAGTCACATTTATTAAATTTGGCATACAACTTATAGTCCCTTAGTCTGGACAGAGTAATTCTCAAATGTTCTTGATGAGATTCCTCGCTTGGTGAGTATACCAATATATCATCAATAAACACAATGATATATTTTTCTAGGTACAGTCGAAACGTTCGGTTCATCAAATCCATAAATGCCATTCGTGCATTGGTCAAACCAAATAGCATCACTAGATACTCATGGTGACCATACCGTGACCTAAACGCCATCTTCAGAATATCCTCTTCTTTTATCTTCAATTGGTAATACCTTGACCGCAAGTCAATATTAGAGAATATTAGGGCCCCTTGCAATTAGTCAAACAAGTCATCTATCCTGGATAGTGGATACTTGTTCTTAATGGTCACCTTATTTATAGCACGATAATCAATACACATCCTTAAAATTTCATCCTTTTTAGGCATAAATAACAAAGGTGCACCCCAAGGCGACACACTAGGGAAAATAAAAACCTTTGTCCAGTAAGTCTTGTAGCTCAACTGGGACCATTCTGTATGGAGGAATAGATATTGGGTTGAGATGGGCTTTGGGAAGCAAATAAATGGTAAATTCAATTTCTCCATCTGGAGGCAAACCCGATAAGTCTTTTGGAAACACATTTGGGTATTCTCTTACAACTTCCACAGCCTCCACCTTCTTCAATGGCTTTTCACTAGCCACCACTTGCACTGCATATCCTAGAGTTCCACCTTCTTCTGTGGCTTTTCACTAGCCACCATTTGCACCACATATCCTAGAGCTCCCTTATCCAAATATTTCCTAGCTCCTAAAGCAGATATAATCTTTAAAGGTCACCCTACTTTAGCTCCAACAAATTTCACAGCCTACCCATCAGGCCCTATCAACTTAGCTACTCGCTTTCCATAGTCCAAATGAGCTTGATACTAGAACAAGAAGTCTATACCTAGTATGATATCAAAATCCCAAATCTTTAACAAATTCAAATCTACTGGAAACACAATTTCTTCTATTAAAATCATGCATTCCAACACCACCCGGTGCGAATGAGACCAAGTCCCTATCAGAGTTTGCATGCTCAAGGGCATGCATGACTCCTTGGTACTTAATTTACATAATCTACTGCGGTGTATGATATAAAAGAGTGCGTAGCCACTGACTCTATTAATGCATACATGCACGTATTTTGAAGCAAGAGCGTACCTTCAATTACTCGCGGGTCCATTACCTTCAATTCACCTGCTCGACCCTATCATGTTGCGAGCATCAGGAAGTGATATGCCCTAGCGCGTTGCAATTAAAACATACCATTGGCTTTCTCTAAGTACCATTGGTCTGGGAAATAGGCGTGGTCGCAATCATTTCTATCTTTTGTAGGAAATTTCTTGCAATGTGTCCCATCTCACCACAGTGATAACATCCCTTCATAGCTCTAGCGGCCTTACACGGAGAATTCCATTGGTGAGGTTTGTGGCAATAAGGGCATACTTTTAACTCTTTCTTGAATTTATTTTCCCTTGGATTGCTGAACCAATATCCTTGCTTTGACTCCATCTTCTTTTGACCCTCACCTAGCGATTCCTTAACCCGGGTGATCTCCTTGTAATTTATTAGCTTCTTTTCGATGCTTACAACTTTAGCCACCGCCTCTTAGAAGGTATCTGTCTCCGTGTAACTCATCCCTCGACGCACCTCAAGGCGCAACCCTTGAATAAATCGTTCCATCTTATCAGTTTTAGTCAACATGTATGTCGAGATGTACTTCAACAATTTCATAAATTTATCCTCATACTGGGACAGTATCAAATGGGATGGTTGCTTCAACTCCACAAAAGGCCTCCTTGAACTGTTCCCAACTAATTGGATGTACCTGCTCCCTAGCCGCCTCAAACTGAGCATTTTATTCTTTTAATGTCTTCGTTGTTGATCGCCACCATAACCTTGAAGGGAATCACTAGTACGGTAGTATAGGAAAAAACAAATTTTTACTGGTGTATCAAATACACACAGCGGAATATAACATACATGTCATACATAGATTGGGTATTTAAGCAACACGGATATTCAACAATTGAATATATAAATAAATTACATACCTAATGTCCAATGTAAAGTTGGGGTATAGAAACTATTTCTGTACTAAAACCATGTCCATCTCACGATATGGTGGTCCTAGTCGGTCCACACCTAGTATGTAGTAGGGTATCATTCTGGTGACCTCTTCCTGTGCTAGACACAAAGGATCTACGTATCACCGGTGTCTGTGTCTCAAAATTATATGTGTAACTATTACACATATAATTACGATGATATTTAAGAGGAAGAAGACAAAAGAAAAAAGGAAGTAGCGTAGGTGAGAAAGGAGAGAAAGAGGGGCAGGGGCTTTACCTCTATACTTTTATTCAATCTCTCCCCCTTTCCCCTTATCTTCCTTCCCCTCCCTCAATTCAATTTTCTTTTCACGTCCACCGCCCAACCATCCCAATTATGCTAGTAATAATTCATAGGTTACTATGCAATTTTACTATGCATTATGCACTATGTAAATTTTGGCATCGCCTCTTACTGTGTAATCTTTAATTGATTTCACACTATGCACTATTACAATGCACTATGCACTATTACTATACATTTCAACTATGCACTATTGGCAGGGGCCAATAGTCAACATTTGACCAATCAATTCTCGAGACATTTTTGGGCACATGACATCGATACCAAACACAACACTATATGGTGTGTGACATTTTAGATTCACTACTTGTAACACCCCACTTTCTCGGGCATGTTATAACATGAGACAATCTTGGGATAATAAATTTTTTTATTTCAAACTAATGCCAAACCATATTATTCCTCATATCAATCCCAAAATTTTCATACATCTATCTTGAGAAAGAATCGTCATAAACATCAAATGCGGAAGTTAGAATCGAACCTTAACTTTAACATTAACCATAAATAAGGTTATACATCATCATTCCTCAAAACGTTCAGAATTTAAAGTAGCAAAACTTAAATACATGGGCTACATAACATTCAATCATTACATCATGCACTTTGCTAAGTTCCATTTCATTCCTTATTCATCATTGTTTCTGCTCATCCATCTAGAACATTTGAATATTTCAGGGGAAAGCCCAAATTAGATGATGAATCATCTAAGTAAGGGTATAATAAACATATTTCGTGCATGGATGCAATAAGCAAAATGTTATCATTCTTTTAGTTTGAGTCGACCACACCCAACTGTTGCTCCCCATTTTTATAGCCTCTTTACCAGACTGAGATGTATGGGTGCATCCTTGGTAGAATAGCGATGCCAGTCTATAATCCCAAACCCTGTGTAATACATGACCAATAATATCATCGTGTACATATGCACATTTCATCATAGCATGTAAATGCAATCTACATGACATATTCATATCAAGGCATGATAACATGATAAAACCATTTACATAAAATCGGGTTTAGGGTCGAACCACTTACCTCGAACGTATTTCAAGATATCTTGATTCTCGTGCCAACCTTCTAACGTACTCAATTAGAAATCTCAACGTACCCTGGCCATCATATTTTTTCCAAGATATCAATATTCTACTTTTCTTAATTTTCTCATAACTTTTCTCTATTTCTTCCTATTTTTTCACAATAAATCCAAACTAATTATTTCTCAAATATTTCTCTATAATAATTTATAAAATAATTTTTCTGATTTTTTATAATTTTTTAAGAAATTTTACTCACCTTAACTTAGCCTTTCAAGCTTTCTCAGTATACGTGTCATGATCTTGAAACGCGTGCCTGGACAATTTCCTAGATCTGGGCATACTCCTCGAGCCCCAAATTAATTCATAGAATTTTTGAAGATTTTTTTCATAATTTTTCCTATTTTCTTCTTTTTCTTTTCTTTTTTCTTTCTTTTCTTTTCTTTTCTTTTTCTTTTTTCTTTTTTCTTTTCTCTTTTCTTTTTTCTTCCTCCTATGCTCCTCCTACCTGCATGCGAACTGTCGCCATGCCCAACCAACTCCCTCGCACGGTTGCTGCCACCTGGCCCTCGCCGATCGCCGCTACGGCCTTTGCCAACCGCCACCGGCCTTGCTGGACCACGGCGGCCCCTGCTCTTCGTTCACGGCTGCTGCAACAGCAACTTCGCTACCATGGCCGCAAACTACATGTGGCCATGGCCACTGCCTTTGGCTGCCACCACACCTTGCTCTCTCTCTCTCTTAATCTCTTCCTAATTCCCCTTCATCTCTCGACCAAAATCATTGCCAATTTATAGGTAGCCATGGCTTGAGCTACACAAAAAGCGTATATATACACTACAAAAAAAAAAAAAAAAACGTTTCAGCGACAGAAAATTCCGTTGCTAAATTTTTTAGTGACAAATTTAGTGACGGGTACCTTTCAATCGCTAAAAAAGATGTCGTTGAAATTTAGCGATAGAATTTTTTTAGCGACGAAATCAGTGACGGGGGTTGTACCCGTCGCTAATCAGCAATGGAATTAGCAATGAGGTTGACCCCGTCGCTAAATTTTAAATTTTTTATTTAATTTTTTTTATTTATTTATTTTTTAACAACGAGGTTGAGCCTGTCACTAAATTTTAGTTTTTTATTTATTTATTTTTTATTTTTTAGACCCCGTCGCTAAACTTGAATTATTTTGTTTTTTATTTTTATTTTTTAATGACAGGGTGCTAAATTTTAATTTTATTTTTAATTTTTAAAGACGGGGTTGTCCCCGTCGCTAAATTCATCCCCAAAATTCAAAATTCAACACGTGTCAGATGGTCGCGCTAGGATATTACTCCCAACTATTATCTCAAACTCTCTACCGAATTTAAACCCCCAACCTCTCATGACCAAGTTTCGCGCGTGAGCCGGTCGATATGGAAACCTTCTTGTTTATTGATATATATAAAATATATTTATCGTATTCTCTTCCAAATATTTCAGAATTATATTTATACACCAAAATTTCTCAAACTTATTTAATGATATTAATTTTAATATTAATGTTAGTAAAAGGAAATGAATATTAATTTTAATTTTATTTCATTATTAATTCAAATAAGACTTTATTAATTATTATATTAGCAATGAAAAATTATGTTTTTATTTTGATTTTAATTTGTAATATATTTAAAACATTATTAGTTTAATTTTTACTAATATTAATGTTACTAAAAATTATTATGATGATATGTTTAAATGTAAAATTTTTTATTTTCTATTTAATTTTTTTTAATTTTTAGCGATGGGGTTGACCTCGTCGCTAAATTTTAATTTTTTATTTAATTTTCTTTTATCTTTCAGTCACAAGGTTGATCCCGTCCTAAATTTTAATTTTTTATTTTTTAGGGACGAGTTCACCCCGTCGCTAAATTTTAATTTTTTTATTTAATTTTTTTTTAGTTTTTAGCTACAGGATTGACTCATCGCTAAATTTTAATTTTTCTATTTTTTATTTAATTTTTTTTATTTTTTAGCTACGAGTTGACCCTATCGCTAAATTTTAGTTTTTTATTTTATTTTTTTTATTTTTTAGCCACGAGCTTGACCCTGTTGCTAAATTTTAAATTTTTTATTTAATATTATTTTTTTTTATTTTTTACCCATCGCTAAATTTTAATTATTTATTTAATTTTTTTATTTTCAACTCTGTTGCTAAATTTTAATTATTTTCTTATTTTTTAGCGACGGGATTGACCTAGTTACTAAATTTTAATTTTTTATTTAATTTTTTTTATTTTTTAGCTACGAGTTGACCCCGTCGCTAAATTTTAGTTTTTTATTTTATTTTTTTTATTTTTTAGCCACGGGCTTGACCCTGTTGCTAAATTTTAAGTTTTTATTTTATTTTTTTTATTTTTTACTGACGACGTTGTCCTAATCGCTAAATTTGAATTATTTATTTATTTATTTTTTATTTTTTAGCGATAGGGTCGACCCCGTTAGTAAATTTTATTTTTTTTATTTAATATTTTTTTTATTTTTTAGCCCGTCGCTAAATTTTAATTTTCAGCAACTAAATTTTCATTTCTAATTCCATCGCTAAATTTAGTGATGGGTTTTTCATTGCTAATTCTGTCGCTAAATTAAAAAAATATTTAAAAAAATTAGCGATGAAAATTCCGTCACTAATTAACGACGGAATAATTCAGTCACTAAATTCCGTCGTTAAAAACTATTTTTCTTGTAGTGATATATATATTATACATCATATTAATTGTTCAATGCCTCAAATCTTCCTACCCCATATCTCTTACAGATTTTCTTCTTAAATCATGCTGCCAAAATCTCTCCAACTTGCAGCAAATCTCGACCATCTCCTTCTTTGCAACTTCAATTTTTCCTTCTGCTGTCACATGCTTATATATATATATATCTTTATATTACTTTATGATAATAAGAAAAATTACACATTTAGTTCTCAAATTCCATCTCTATTTCACTTGGGCAACTCCTTAATTGCAAATACATCCTCAATCATCTAATTAATTTGCATTATGACATCGAAGATCTAAAATTAATAATTTCAAACTTACTCGATTAGCATGATTTTGCCCCACTCACCGGGCTATTGTTTCGTCCCGAAACCACTTCAGAGTTGATCCTTAGGCAAAACCAGAGCCCTCTTAACGTTCCGTTGACTTCTCGGGAATCCCTTACGATGATTCGATTTTTCAACTTGAATCGAAGCTAAAAACTGTCTTGATTCTGATTTCTTTTAATACCATAAATCCTATTTTAAGATGCTTGTCGATATCATATCAATTTCCTTAGACATCTACGTTCCAGGGCATTCCCTATAGTCAAATCGATACTGATAACTGTAAGAAATTATACTTAAGTCCCAAATCTTTTGATAATTTTACCTATAACCCAACTTAAAATTACTCTTGAACCCTTTAGAAAATTTGGGATATTACACTACTCGCTAGCAATCAAATAACACTGAAACTTTTTGGTTATCAGTTAACCCCTTGACCCATCACCAAAACTTCTCCAAATCCCAACGATATTCTGAGAGTTCCTGAATAACGCCTAGTAGTGGTTCAAGATAGTATAAGTGGTAGTGAAGTCTCACTTCAAGTGAACTTATTACAGTTGACAATTACTGTATGCTATAATCATTTCATCACTTAACGTACTAACTAAGTGAGAGTCATGGAGTGATAAACTCACAAACTCTGTAACTATGTGTCAGACCTCATTAATGTGACTAAATAACACTTTAGGAAACACCTTTCCTGACTTTCAATCTGCCCTGGCCAAGGATGTCATGTCACATCAATAGTAGATCACATACGATGTCCATCCCATCAAACATTAACAAGGGAGACAGATCCTATTCCCAACACCTGTTTCAATATATCAATAATATAGAACCACATAGATGAACATTCACATCTCACAATTGGATAATATGACTCATTAGCAAATCCTGCACACCAATGCACAAAACAATTGTGTCAGTTCATGTCTGAGGATCAACACACCATCGCAACCTGATAAAATGACCATTATCCACCATGCTATGTGATCAGTCATCAGCATCACGTTCGCAACTTGATCGTTCCCCAACCTGATAAAATGACCGTTAAGATTTGAGGGTGATTCGAAGCTTGGCCAGAAAAAAGGGCTTCGCTAGAATCTGGGTTGGGTCAGTATAAAAAATGGCTCCGATCAAGAGGATTGAAGCTATGATCCTCTAAAGGATGAAGGGAGGAAGATGTAGGTTCAAATGGGAGGCGAAATTAAGCTCAGACAAAGGAGAAAAGCCAAAAAAAAATCAGAATTGCATGTGATCGCCGACGAATGTGCGCGAGGGAGAAGATCGATGTGTGCAGAGCACGCGCCAGCCAGTCCTGTGCATGCAGGTGCATAAAGGACATTGAGGCGACGTGTGAGGGTGCCTCTAGGCTGAAAAATTCTGGAAAAAATATATAAAAAAAAAGAGAAAAATAAATTGAGGGTGTTTGTACAAAAAGTATAGGTAAGCACCTTTCGAGTTCTGGGTTTTCATAGCAAACTAGCCTTGATAAGCGTGTAGTCAAAGCATAAGGTGAGCGGTTTTCCCCAAAAGCTTATATATGTTATTATTTGCCCATATTGAGTATGACAGTCACGAAAGTGGCTAAGTTATATGTATTATATGAGCATCCTGTCATATCTGTGCATGTGTTGTTGCATCAATAGTCATGATATTTCATTCGACACGATATTATTGGCATATCGATACTTGTGTCGGGATGGGATGTTGCCCTAACAGTGTAGATGTGAATTCCCCAAGAGTATTGATGGAACAACTTATAGGAGTACCTCGTAAGCAAATCGGGTTACTGCCTAGGGTTCCGTGCTGAGCATTGATTACCAGGGAAGTGACACTAGGACATATGTAATTTGTTCATGTTATTGTATCATGCATTCATGTATCTATTTTTAAACACTTAGATGATTCAACATCTAACTTGGGCTATGATTTTAGAACATTCAAACATTCTAGTTAGGACTTGCAGCTTAGGCAAGGAAGTGGTTGAGATGTGACGACACGTGATGACGTGTTCAATGGATTCCGCGAGTTATTCTTGTATTTTGCTTCTTTATGAAGATTCAAATTTGTTTCAATCATGTTCGAAAACTTATGTTCCGTTGAGGAGTAGTCTTGAAAAATCAAAGTATGTTATGTATTACAAATGATGTTTTGAGAAATCGATCATATAATATTATTATGGTTCAATGTTATGTTATGATTATATCTGAGGTACTCAATTGCTATTTTAAAGAGATGGTTCTCCATGTATTTTATTTGAAGATATGATGTTATACTATGGTACGATTTTCATGTTATTAATAAAGTGAATTCAGTTATGTACCATATCAGGTTTTGATTATTGTTTCTACATTTGTAATGATATGTTGGGGGATTTTCTTTGAAATACGGTACTTAAGGTGTTATGAAATATATCGTGTAAAGAGAATGTATATTTATATATTGAGCCCCAGCATAGTGACAACACCTCAAGAAAAGGGCAAGGCGTTACATGAGGTTAAAGACTCAAAAAGCAGTGGAACTCAAGTCTCGCATTTGACCTGTGCCCTATAAACAAATTAACAAGTTGCAATTTAAATATATTTTGGCTCTCACACACAGTGTCCATTATTATATATAAAAAAAATAAGTCCAATCGATAGACGATGTTCGACACAACTGTTAAACAAAATAATTGTAAGCCACTTGACCTGAACCCATCATAGATTGTCACCCTCATCATCTGGCTAGTCGACGACACACACCGCCTTCCCTTTACTGGACCCCGTGTCATTTGTGTGGTTAGTGGGAATATAGGGTTGAGTCTTGGGACTAAGTAAAGGTAATATGCAATGTAGTAAATTGATAAACATGACATCATAGATAAATATGAAGCGCAGTGTGCATGTAGGCTGTCCACCGCACCTATCTTAGGCTCTTAGTGGCCCTAGTAGTTCCTTCTAAGACCTTATCTTGAGACTCCCATGGTCAGAAATCCACTGCCTCATGCCTAGACACCTTCTCAACATCTTATACAAGTTATGATAAAAGTAATTTACACACAAAGTATATTAACCCTTACCTTAAAATATTTGTCGCCAGTTGACTCGTTAGACGTACTGTCGGTGCACCCAAAATTCCCTTAACAAAATATTTAAAACATAAGGTTCAGAGATTAATTAAATACCCATATACTAAACCCACTAAATTGCCTTGCTACTAAATCCACCAAATTAATTTACTAAATTAGTTCACTGAATTAATTCATTAACCCACTAAATTAACTATTATTCTAAATTAATTAAATTAACTAATTACTAAACAAATTATTTATCCTAAATTGTCTAATGAGAGTTACTTCACTGCCAAACTCTTTCTCAAGCTCATGGCCAACTCCTTCCAAAGTCCTTTCTGCCCTTACTTCCCTTTAATTTCAATTTCACAACCAACTCTCCTATTTATACTCAAATTTCCAATCATAACCCAACTCAATTCATTGCAAACTCAACTTAGTTTATTCACCTCAAAGCCTATCATTTGGTAGTTGACTTAATTTAACATCATTATTTCACTTCCTCAATTTCACATGGTGCTATTGCATCAAAATTTTGAAAAGAAATAAGGCTTTGGCAGACAACAACAGAGGCAGCCTAAGCGGCTGTCGAGCACTAGGTGCCATCTAGTGCCCTGAAACGACATCGTTTGCTGCAATTTATTAATTATTTCTCAAGTTAGCCAATCATTAATAAACCATAATAGATTATTTCCCATAAATCACCCAAAATCACTTTTTATTATCCTATCTTTCCCTTCAATAAAAATTCCTTAAATATCTTACCATAGATTCACAAGTGAATTTAATATTTCATAAAGATCATTGATCATATAAAACCCTCAACAATTAAATACCGAGATTAATTGTTATTCCTTATAAATACAAGAACGTTACATCCTTCTTCTCTCCTGCCACAACCGACACGAAGACAAGATATACCTCACACCCATGACACATTAATTTATGTGCCTTCATCATCGAAATCATCGGGGTTGAAACCATTGTATTAACTTCCCGCTATACAACAACTAGTTGTGGTGAAAATTTAAAAGATATAACCTTATGACGACAATCAAATTTGGCATAATGTCTTGACAGCCAATCCATACCTATGATCAAATCAAAGTCCTTAATAACAAGCACTACAAGATCACCTAATAACACCGTGTCATGCACCCCAATTTCACATTCTCCAATCACCCCACTCCCTAGCAAGATAGCACCACCGAGCATGGTAACAAACAAATAGTATGACAATAGACTCAAAGGAATGGGTACATAGTGCACAACATGCGATGCTATGAAATAGTGCATAGACCCCGTATCAAAAAGTACACGAACATCATGACCATATAAAGTAAGAATACATTGCACCGTGTTATTCCCTCCTTCAGCCTCAGTTGTAATCAAAGCAAATACTCGCCCCTGAATTTGTGGCTTATCTGTAGTAGTGGGGCACTGCGCCGCGTGTAGTAGTAATGGGGAAGGTGCTCATTTTATCCTGGGCATCGTCAATCGCTAAGCAAACCTCTGCCCCGATCTTCCTAACCCCTGACCCCCAAATTGTGGTGGTCGTGTACACATACTTATCGTATGCCCTTTCTGACCACAATGGTAGCAAATGATCTCCCTGTCGGGTGCCACATTAGAAACCTGTGGACAATCCCACCGCACATATCCTAGCTGCCCATACTGATAGCAACCTCCTTTGCTCTTACCAGAGTTTGCTCCCTATTTCCTCTTCTTGCTATTATTCCATGCTCCCCTACTCTATACTGGCTCATTCCTCAACTCGTTCTGGTCCCGCTCAATAGCGTAGGCTCACTACGGTAGGATAATTTGTGATCTGGGCGTTAGCCAATGCATGCTGGATATCTACTCTTAAGTCTTTTTGGAACTTGTTGGCCTTCTTGTTCTCTAGCGTCACTAGCTCTGGTGCATACCTTGCTAAAGAGATAAACTCAGTCTCATACTAGGCCACCTTCTGATTCCCTTGCATCAGCTCGATGAATTCATAGGTCTTCTATTCCCATACCCAAGAAGGGATATAGATCTCATGGAAGATGTCCAAGAACTCAGCCCATGATGGCTCTCAGTCTGCAAACCACTACCTGACAGTCTCCCACCACCGCATGGCATCACCTTCCCCCAAAAGAAAGGAACCAAATTGCACCTTCTAAGCATCAGTGGGACCCATAGTCCGTAGGTGCTTCTCCATTGATGACAACCAATTCTTAGCCCTGGAAACATCTGGCCCCCCATGGAACTCAGCTGGTCACAATGCTATGAAATTCTTCAAGAATGCCCCTTCCTGGCACTACCATCAGTCTCTTAGGCCATAGAGGCTTGACCTTAGTCATTATTATTGCAATCTAACCTTATTCGATTGGTAACCAACACATCAACGACCCGTAAAATACCCGCTAACGTCCCCTACATACCAGAGACATCCTGTCGATGGTCCTCACTATGGTCCCGAGGAAATTCTGGCATCGAGGTAGCCTGACCTCGGCCTCGAATAAGTAGTCATCAGCATCCATGTCGCATGCTCATGATTCCTGCACAATTCAAGGATTAGAACACAAAAGAACTCACAATTGACGCTAAACATCCTAACTCCACCTTAACATACCTATGTGTACAGGTACTAACATGTCCCAACCTCGCTCTGATACCAAGACTATAAGGATCCCCAACACGGCAACCCTTGAGCCAGGGAAGCCGAGGTGGAATCCCTAGAGAAAAGAAAGACATATAAAAACACAACAGAAGCATAATATACATAGATAAGCCGTCAAGTATGGAGGAGACTATACACAACAAGAACCACAAAGCCAATTGCTAGGGTGCTACCATACACAATGATAAAAAGAACAAAACGACATCCTCTCATATCTAAGAACAACAACCACTTCGCCAACGGTCTTCGACTGGGATTGCCCTGTACATACTCTACCTGTCGGATTAGACACTTCCCTTGACCTTCGTTTTTCCCCTACTTGGAATAATGGAGAGCAAAAGTGAGTCACAAGACTCAGCAAGTATAAGGAAACAAAAAGGCAATAAGGCTAGGGATTACCTTGCCCGCATTCTGAACGCAAACCGTGCCATGAACCATAACTCAGACTACACAATAACACATGCAACAATGCACAAATAATGAACTGAGGGCCCACACATAATGTAATACCCTAAGTCATTATGAATAAACTTAATAGTATATTTAGTTTAATTAAATTATGCTTATATGATATGTAATGAAGTTATGTAGTATTTAGTTTAAATAAACTATGCTTATGTGATATATTTATTTAATTTAATATGATACGTAATTAATTAAAAGTATGCCAAAAATTATATATGTATAAGAATGTAAATATAAGTATATATAAGTGTGTAAATATGTAAATATAAATGTAAATATTAGTATATGAATAGGAATAGGTATAAATGTATGCGTATGTATGTATGACATAGATATATGTAAATATATATATATATATAAAAATCAAAGGAAATCTGGAGCAGGCGCACGGCCGTGCCTGCAATCGGCCGATAGTGGTAAGGGGGAGCTTTAAATGCTTCCCAGAGCGTCGGGTATGGCCTCTAAGGCACGTGGGAGCTTCGATTGGACGTTCGCGGCGGAGCTTTGGCTAAAAATAGCCGAGTTCGCGCATGGCCATTCATAAAAAAAATTTACTTCTTAGAGCAGTCGATTGGGGCAGTGTTGAGAGGTTTTGGGAGTAGGGTTTTGATCATTGTTTCATGGGCAACGTTGTTGGAAATTTTGGTGGCCAACGGAGTAGTGAGGAAGGAGATCCAAGCTCGTCGGAAAATCACGCAACTCGTCGGAGCCGCGCCTTCAATTGACGAATCAAGGTATTTTTAATGTTTTTTCTTATTTTTTAAGGCTGTATTTGGAATCAGAGGGTCGGATATGAGGAGGATAGGGGTTTTTTTTTAAGCTCGGGGCAGCCGAGGGGTCGCCGATGGCGAAGTGGCCGCTGGAGAAGATGCCCACAGTCGGGCGCGTGTAGCCATGCGCCCGCGAGTAGGAAGAAGGCGCGTGGCCTTCACGTGCTCGACAGAAAAAGAAAATAAAAAGAAAAGAAAAATAAAATAAAATAAAATAAAATAAAATAAAAATAAAAGAAATAAAATTTTGTAAAAATTTTATTTTAATCTGGAATATTTTTTATGCCTTATTTTGTGAAAAATTTTCTGGAAAATGCTAAATTTATTAATTATTTAAGTGGTTTCTCTGTTATGGAAATAAAGAAAAAATAGAATTTTAATTTGGAAAATTCCAAGAAAATTTTAGAATGTTAGAAGTATTATTTAAGAAATATTAGTGAAGGGAAATTGAATAATATAAACTTTTAAATAATTATTATGTAATAATTATTTATTAAGGGAATTTGGCTATTATGGAAATAAGGAAAAATAGGAATTTAAGTTGGAAAATTTCAAGAAAATTCCAGAATTTTAGAAATATTATTTAAAGAATATTAGTAAAGAGAAATTAAATTTTATGAAAGTCTAGATAATTTTTATGCAATTTTTGAAGAAATAAGGTTTAGAAATAAAGAGAAATTATAGAAATTATGAAAAAAATAGAAATAACATTCTGAAAATAAGTTTATGTTTTAGGAGTCCTTGAGGGTGAGAAGATTGAGAAATAGCCACTCAGCACGATTTTCGAGGCCGACACATCTTTTGAGGCAACTTAGTTGTAAGTATATTGTTTCGAATCTAGTACGGTTATAAATGTTTACCTATTAGAATGCTTACATCATATTGACATGCTATGATATGTACCCAACACGTAGACTGCATCCATGACATGATTATGAAATGCATAAATACATGTCGATGTCATTGATCACCCGCATATGAGGCTGTAGGGAGTACGAACTGAAACCGTTGCCTTACCAAGGGTGCACCCATACACCTAGGCTTCGATAGAGGTGGCCGTAAAAATGGTAGGTAGCCTGAGGGTACAGTTGACATCTACGAGGTAAGACATTGTATACACACATGACATAGCATGATGTACCCTTACTTAGATGATTTATCATCTAACTCGGGTTTGCCCCTAGAACATTCAACGTTCCAGTCGGGACTTGTAGTGACGATACCAAGGTTGGAAATATGTAGTGATGCGAGATGAGGAAATGTGTCATGTTATGATGTAATGTGAATAGTTTAAGAATTTTGTACAATTGTTTTTGTAATAATTTTGTAATAAATAGGAGAACAACGGGCCCCCAGTTTCAAGCACTAGGGGCTGTTCTGCAGAAATCACGTATTTAAGTAAACCAAATCTTGAATATTTTTATACAGGGTTGTAGGTAATTAAAATAGAAGAACAACGGTGAAAATTTCAGGCTAAACAGAGGCCGGATGCGCCCTCACAGGCCCCCGGAAGGGTGGCCACGCGCTGCCCTTCTCTATTTTGCAATCCAAAATTAAAACGGCCATATCTTGCTCATTTTAACTCCGATTTGCTCTCCGTTTGAACCTATGGACTCCTATTTTCATGCTCTACGATCCTACGAGAAGAAAATTAGCTTATATTTTCAGTTTCCTTCTGTTTTGAAAGTTTTCCAGCCAGGTCTCTCTTTCCTTTCTTCTTTGCTTTTTCTTTGATTTTTCTTGCACTTTCTTTCTTTCCTCTTTCTTTAGCTTCTCGTGGCCTTAATTCCTTCCATTTATATAGCCTTTAAATACCCAAATCCTTAAGATTTCACTTGGCCTCCAAGTTACTTATTTTCCACCCAAGTAATCATCACACTTTGAAAATTTTCCAATCTTCTCAAGCAAGCTTCCACTTCCTCCAATCCTAAGCTTCCAACTACACTTTCAAGATAAGCCTTACCATCCTCTTTCCTTGCAAGCAACTCCTAGCCAATTCTAATTCTCCAAGTTTAGACTTTAGGGTAAAAATCAATCATGACATCCTTTGATTTTGATTTCATCTTCTCCTTCAAGCCTTCACTTCCTTCCAATCAATCTCCCTTTCACGTGGCTTTCATGATAAGAACACTCAAAGACCCTTATCTCTTCTCTTCCAAGCCACTCATAGCCTTCCAACTCATGCCACTTAAGACTTTTGGGGTAAAAATCCATCATTACAACCTTTGAATATTTCCTACTTTGATTCTATCTTCCAAAGCAAGCTTATCCTTTCTTCCAATCTCCAAATACTTCTTCATGTGGCTTTAAGATAAGTTCTACCATTCTCTTCTTTTGCAAGCCAAATACAAATCTTCCAAGTCAAGTCTTCCAAGTCTTTTGGTGTAAAATTCCATCATTACAATCATAAGACTTTAAGACTTTAGGAAAATTCTCAACCAATCACATCTCTCCAACACATAGCTTCTAGGATAAGGATTCATCATTTTAATATTCCCATTCATTGGAGACAAGCTATCATTTTTACAAGTTATGATATTTGCTTTTGGGTCCTAGAACCATTCATGTTCACACTTTAATTCCAAACTTTCATTTGAAACACTTTATTGTGTCATCCAAGCTTTACATTAAATTTTGGGGTATTATATTCTCCCCCCCTTAAAATAAATTTCATCCCCGAAATTTCTCTTCATAGCTCACTCGGAATCTATTTCCCTAAGGAAATTTCTCAATATGGTGTCCCCCGAACCCTTTCTTGGCATGCCCCAATCAATATGGTTTGCCTTAACTCTTGGCCTAAGGCACACATTTTTAACTCAGAAATCGAAACATTTCGTTTGAAAATTGGTATCAAGGTTTTCGACCATTTCCCAATTGCCAATTCATGACATACCTTCGAGTCTTTCTAGAATAGCTTGCCAGGTCTGTTCATCAAATAAGAGTGAATCATCAGTCTAGCGACGTAAATAGATGTTCCATCAGGAATCACATCCAATGCCACAGGCTAAAAAGCCTCCACCAGTC
Source organism: Diospyros lotus (assembly GCF_014633365.1). Classification (NCBI taxonomy): domain Eukaryota; kingdom Viridiplantae; phylum Streptophyta; class Magnoliopsida; order Ericales; family Ebenaceae; genus Diospyros; species Diospyros lotus. The sequence continues at coordinate 19,137,427 of NC_068338.1, read as the reverse complement.
CCCACTCTCGGTCAAAAGAATAGGCTCATTCTCGCATTAGCCACCACGTTCATTTTCCCGAGATGGTACTAGATCACATAACCACAACCTTCAAAAACTTTATCCACCATCGTTACCCTGCATTTAGATCCCTCTGAAAGAACAGGCACCTCAAGCAATCATGAAGATCTCGAACTTTTCATATAGATAGCACTGCCAAAGCATTCCCACTACTACATCAACATTTGTGCTAGGGCCAGATCAAATCAGAGCCAATTGCTCACAATAGCTGGGGTGTATAATAATTCGCACACTAAACCGAAGGTCAGGTCAGTAACCAGAATAAATCTCTCTTCCCAAGGCCAAATTCGGGGAACACACATATCCCCATGCTTGCTATCCTAGGAAACACACTTTCCCATATCACACACATGCCCACACTAGGAAGCATTCCACCCATGGTTATGACCTACCCCGACCCATGTATGCAATCATAGTTCCACCACCCCTTTCTCAAACCTCCAAATTCCCAAGCCCACTTAGCACACAATGTAGTAGTTATGACTCCTGGTACCCTCGCTGACTTACTTTCAAACCCATAAGGGTTAGCCAACTCAAATGGCATTATCAAAATTCATAATGTCCACCATAGGTCTAAGAAAAGCAATTTTTGCATGTCTCTCGAAAAGGACAATCTAAACCCTTTGGACAATCCCGGGCTAGCAGTTACCTCTTTCCTCAAGTATAACACTCTTTGTCCTCCCGTTTGGCCCCCAACCAAGTTTCCAAACTTGCAAGATTTTCCAAAATAAAATAACTAGGATAGTTACCTTTTGGTTTGAAGTTTCCTTCCTCAGATTCCCAGGCCATGTCTTGTCCCAAGCCTCGGGCATTTCTTACCTGGAACAGTTATACTCAAAATCGTATGATCAATACTCAAACCTCATCAGTAAAATAATTCCAGAAACATTCATAACCAACTAATCATTGGTAAACCATAAATTAATCACCCTACTATTCCCAAAAATCCAGGTTATTACAACTTACCCTTGAAACCTTTCCCATGTCCCATAATCGTCTTGCAACTCTATTATTCTTAATCGACAATCAATCTTGGCATCAGGGACACTACCCTTTGACTTAAGGTTTCTTCTTTGAGTTCCCAAGTTGTGTATTTTCCCAAATTTTTGAGAACATTAAGTTTTGCCATCAATCCAACAAATTCCAAATATCCATATCCGCAATATGTATTAGGATTTTCACAAACTAGGTACTTACCAAACCTTTATCAGGTTCGTAACCTCAATCCAAAAAATTTCCCGAGTACTTGCTATCTAAAGTCCTCAAAATTTTGAAACCATCAGATACCTGCAAAACATTTCCAACGAACTATGAATCGAAGGTCCTCAAAGTCTAGCTAGTCTCCCCAAGGGTCTCCAACTATCCACAATCAACTGGTAAATCGTAGCCCAAGAACCATAGGATTTCTAGGATTCTTCGCGAGTTTATTTGACCGTCAATCCTAGGTTATCATCACCCAAATATCCTCAAGATTGATATAAGAATTACTAGACTTACCTCAAGTTCGTAATCATTGGTCCCAAATTCCAAAATTCCTAGAATCCTCCAGATTCCAGATTTATCAAGTTCCTGCAAAATAGTCGTTACACAGGATTCTAACGAACCACATATATATGTATCTCCATGACCCAATAGGTCCCCCAAATACTTATTATCAAAACTCCTCGAAGCAATAGAAATAGTGGAGCATTCTCCAATGGTCATTACCAAACTCCTACAACACATAATTATTAATTCTAGCAAACCATAAATAAAAATGTCTCCCAATTCCTCATCTCCTCAAGGTCCTCATTACTGGCTAACTCAAAATGGTTTGGGTCCTATGCAGTTGCCTAAGGCATAAACTATCCACATGTCCCATTCCACTGATTGTACCCAGACTTTAGATTATCGCGTGTCTCTCTTACACGTACCATTTCAATCAAATCATCATGATCATATAACGACCATCCATCTTTGATCTTTCGCCTGACCCAATCACTTAACAAGGTTAGTATCCTCAAATCACTTACATTTAAGAAAACCTCAACCATCAAATTTCCAAAAAATGGTTAAAAGGATTCCACGAAGCCTTATCCAATTTTTCCCTAAAATCCAATGAGTCACCCAAAATAATAGCAAAAAGGCGGTTTAGTCCATTACACAATTAGAGTACTTACTTGTATCACACCCCCCCCCCCCTAACTTACATACTCATTAGATTCTGCCAACGACCGCTAGGCCTCTCAAATGGTTCCATGACCTACCCTGTCATCAAAGTTCAAAGATTAATAACATCAAGTATATACCATAACGTTTCATACCACCGTTTCATCTTCCAAGATCCTCAAAGGTAAGCCATGTAACTCAACCTATTACCAAAGAATCCCAAAGGTTAGTATCACTCGGTAACTATCATATCTCCTGCCGTTGCTTATCCCATAAATACATATAGACATAAAGCAACAACCCATCACACCCATTAAATCTTCAAATTGGCACAGGGTCCCATGGTCTAATATTAACAAATCTCCCAAAGCACAAAATAATTAGACCATCAGATAAAATAGGATACTTACTTACATTTCATTCCAACTTACTCACTCACCAAGTTACCTCGATCAACATGTAACTTGTCTTGTTATCAAAACTCAAGATTAGTAAAACCAACATAACACCAAGCATACCTCAGGATACCACATACCACTATTGTGATTACCAAGAATATCCTCTAGTAACACGTAACCCATCTCGTCATCAAGGCTCCTCAACGGTTAGTAACATTTGCCAACACCATAATCATCATATACTATCCGTTTCAGTTATACATAGACCATTTTCATATGTGCACATGCACATAATCCTCAGTCATGTAAAAAAAGAAATAACAATCATTCTTCAGGTTCATCTATGAGTCCCATCATACCCTCTGGCCAAAGTACCCACAATATTGGACATATCAATCTAGATCAAGACCATACTCAATATTAAACCCAAACCTGAATCCAACCCATTTTGTACATACGTTCCTTAGTCTCGCAAAATCATTGCTCTTTGGTTTCAAATCCACTCCTGCCATAGATCAAAACGTCCTCAAGTTTAGTCAACTCAAATCTTAAATCAAAACCACAAATTCTAGCTCTGATACCAACTGTAACGCCCCACTTTCAATTACACAATGAAGCAATAAGATATTCATTATATGCTAATAATAACCTCGGGCGTTATTGGAAATCCTTTATCAACGAAAGCACGGATCGAACTTGAGTATGCTAAACAGCTAGGATTTCCTCAAGTTTAAATAAAAGTCCGTCATGCACCAACATATCAGAAAGTTATAACAACTTCACAAATACATCCTTAAGTATCTTAACTACTATTTACATCACAATATTGGGATTACATGGGTACACAAATAAAACCAACTCTAAATCACCCAAACACCACCTCTGAATCCTTGCTCACGCTCGAACCTAGAGCCTGAAACACTTGATACTTCTGAAAAAGCTGGGACGATGAATGCCCCAGGGGTAAGAAACATCCGAGTTAGATTATTACATCTAAGTGAGTGGTAAGAAAGAAAGAAACAGTGCATGCAAGAGTAATATGCAGCTTTGCCAAGAGACATGTAGAAATAAGAACAAAATCTCCCAAGATTACAGCTCACCGTAAGAGCACGAGATCCCCTGTGATACCCCAACAAATAGCCACAAATACAAACACCGAGATGTATGTGCAATAGGCAAGATTTGCTCAAACGCAACAAACACATAAGATATAACCTCTCAACCCCCTTACACAGGCACGAGATATCCTCCTCACTTGCCATGTATGAACCCCTCGTCCCCCTTACACAAGCTCGAGACAGCCCCCTTACACAGGCCCACGTGGTCAGCCCCCTAACACAAGCTCGAGATAGCCCCCTTACACAGGCCCACATGGTCAGCCCCCTTACACAAGCCCCGTAGTAGTTCACACATGACAAGCCACCAACTAGCCACAGCCACAAAATGACAATATGTATGATAAGGTAGAAGGAATATGATCACAAGCCACGCACGAAAGATGTTATGGTCAAACTCGATGCAACAAAGTAGAAAGGATATGCTCGAAACTAAGGGAACATAAGATGTAAGCAACAAACCATCCACAAGTGAAAACCAAGAGTGATCAATAGGAATAAGAATCACTCACAGATGAAACCAAGAATGATCAAGAGAAATCATGCACAAGAACGACTCACCTTGATCGTTTTCCCTTCGATAGCACGATTTTATAGCCCAGTTTCAAGCACTAGGGGCTGTTCTGCAGAAATCACGTATTTAAGTAAACCAAACCTTGAATATTTTTATACAGGGTTGTAGGTAATTAAAATAAGAGAACAACGGTAAAACTTTCAGGCTAAACGGAGGCCGAATGCGCCCTCACAGGCCCCCGGAAGGGTGGCCACGCGCTGCCCTTCTCTATTTTCCAATCCAAAATTAAAACGACCATATCTTGCTCATTTTAACTCCGATTTGCTCTCCGTTTGAACCTACAGACTCCTATTTTCATGCTCTACGATCCTACGGGAAGAAAATTAGCTTACCTTTACAATTTCCTTCTGTTTTGAAAGTTTTCCAGCCAGGTCTCTCTTTCCTTTCTTCTTTGCTTTTTCTTTGATTTTTCTTGCACTTTCTTTCTTTCCTCTTTCTTTAGCTTCTCGTGGCCTTAATTCCTTCCATTTATATAGCCTTTAAATGCCCAAATCCTTAAGATTTCACTTGGCCTCCAAGTTACTTATTTTCCACCCAAGTAATCATCACACTTTGAAAATTTTCCAATCTTCTCAAACAAGCTTCCACTTCCTTCAATCCTAAGCTTCCAACTACACTTTCAAGATAAGCCTTACCATCCTCTTTCCTTGCAAGCAACTCCTAGCCAATTCTAATTCTCCAAGTTTAGACTTTAGGGTAAAAATCAATCATGACATCCTTTGATTTTGATTTCATCTTCTCTTTCAAGCCTTCACTTCCTTCCAATCAATCTCCCTTTCACGTGGCTTTCATGATAAGAACACTCAAAGACCCTTATCTCTTCTCTTCCAAGCCACGCATAGCCTTCCAACTCATGCCACTTAAGACTTTTGGGATAAAAATCCATCATTACAACCTTTGAATATTTCTTACTTTGATTCTACCTTCCAAAGCAAGCTTATCCTTTCTTCCAATCTCCAAATACTTCTTCACGTGGCTTTAAGATAAGTTCTACCATTCTCTTCTTTTGCAAGCCAAATACAAATCTTCCAAGTCAAGTCTTCCAAGTCTTTTGGTGTAAAATTCCATCATTACAATCATAAGACTTTAGGAAAATTCTCAACCAATCCCATCTCTCCAACACATAGCTTCTAGGATAAGGATTCATCATTTCTAATATTCCCATTCGTTAGAGACAAGCTATCCGACTTTTGTCCTCGGCCAACAACAAATAGGTACAACAGTATGGCCACACGAATTTTATAAATGCAATAGTTAAAAAGCCAATAGCATATAATTTTCAGAAAAATACATTTCATATATGCATCATGATTTCACGTAAGAGAATAACAAGCGTTTATGTGTAAGAACTTCACGAAACACGTCTCATGCAATAGAAGTCTCCCATAAGAAAATAAAAAATAGGATTTGGAGTATAAGAGTCTCACCTTGTTGGTTTATCTCTTCGACGGTATAATTTCACAGCAAACGGCCTAGGTTTCTACAGAAAACACGCATTTTGGTAAATCTAACCTCAAATATTTTTATATAGGGTTGAGGGGTATTAAATTAGGGGCATAACTGGAAAATTTCATGGAAAAAGGACCCCTCACGCGCCCTCACATACCCCGAGAAGGTCAGCCACGCGCCTTCACGCACAGCCACCTCCGGCGCGTGTAACTCACGCGCTGCCCAGCAGAATTCGGACAGCTTCACCTCGGTTTGGTATTTCGACCATAACTTTCTCATTTTAACTCTGATTCGACCCCCGTTTGAACCTACGCGACCCTCTCTTCCCCCTATATAGGATTATCAAGAAAAATAGACTTACCTCGCTTTTTTGCTGACTGATTTTGGAAAACTCCGGCGAAGACCCGCAACTCCGACGAGGCTCATTCTCCGCCGCTTCTTTGTCGCTTTCTTCCTGTCTTCCTTCCTAACTCCCTTCTCTCTCTCTACAACAAGCTCCTCCTCTTAGAGTGTTTCACTCCTCAAACTTGTTTGGAATGATTTGAGAACAACCCGTGGTGCCTTTTTATAGATTTCTCCAACCAATCACATTATGCCACTTGTCACAATCTAAGTCATGGACTCCAAAGAATCAAAGATATATTTGAATGGATTTTCAAATCCAAAACTATAATGGATTGAACTTTTGAGATCCAAGCTAATTCCCCAAACTTATTTCAAATGACACTTTGGCCCTTATTTCAAGTTCTCAAACTTTAATATTTTACCACATAAGCTCCAAATTTCATCCTTATTTTATTTGGATAATTCTCTAATTACAATTACACCCTCAAACATCAAATTTATCGAGATACTTAAAATCTCAAAATTAATAACTCAAAATTACTCAATATATACGATTTCTCGAAGCCCCTTACCATTATTCGGCTATTTTAGGCTACAACTTAGCTTAACCGAAAAACCGTCGCTGATTTAATTTCTTTCAGTGTCATAAATCTCACCTCGAGACGCTCGTTAAAAATATACTTTTGTCCTTAGGTATCTAAGCTCTAGGACACTCCCTGCAGCTGATTCGGTCACTTGTTGCCCTTTCAAGCCCATTTTTCGGTATTTTAAACTCAATTAAAATACGTGGCAACCTTACAAAAATATGGGTTATTACATTCTGGGCCGAAGATGATCTTCTCGAGTTCGAGGATACGGACTCTGAAGACGAGGAAGAGATTGAAGAAGTGATGGACGATCCCGAAGCACCTCCATACGAGTCAGAGGATGAGAAGAATGTTTGGATATGGAGGTCATCAGGGCCAAAGTAGATTTAATTATAAATATTCTAACTATCTACGTGACTTGTATAGTATATTGCCTAGGATCTATGTGACTTATGTAGCACGCACCTATGCCATTTTGCAACCGAATATATACTATTTGTAGAATTAATGAAGGATTTACCTTATCGGATGACAAGACTCTGTTATCTAATCCAGAATGCTACTTTCTTTCAGATGGTAAACACTCAAAGAAGATTGACAGTGCGACCTAGAACACTCGGCCAACAAGCTGGCCACACAGAAGGAAACGCAGATGGGCACCCGGGAGGTGACTCCAGTCAGGAAACTGGGAGCAGTCGACTAGATCAAGTAGAATGAATACTGGGAAGCATGGTGGGATTCATGCAAGAAACTCACTCCCGGGACGGCCATTCGGTCAATATGCTCGACCTCTACCGTCAACAGAACCCTCCCACCTTTCAAGGAAGACTTGGCACAGATCCCAACGAAGGGGAATTCTGGATCGAGCAAACAGAAAAGCTGTTAGACCACCTGCATTGCGAAGAAGAAGAGAAGGTCAATTGTGCCACCTTTATGCTACAAGATGAGGCAGATAGGTGGTGGAAGGTAGTCAAGAGGGCAATGACCCCTCGAGCTAGGGCACCCTACATCACTTGGGAGCGATTCAATGAACTCTTCAATGAGAAGTACTTTCCCCTAAATTTAAGAATGAAGAAAGAGAGAGAATTCATAGAGCTAAAACAAACCGGGGACATGTCTGTTGCCTAGTACGAGGACGCTTTTAGCCGATTAATCTGGTACATGCCTATTTACGAAGGGGACGAAAGAATCAAAGCCCAAAAGTTTTTGGGAGGGCTGAATCTGAAGCTTCAGAGGGCGTTGAGTAGTATGAGTACTCAGTCCTATTCAGAAGTGGTGTTGCAAGCCTTTACCACTGAGGCTAACCTAAGCCGGATCGAAGCTATCCAAGGAAAAAGTCAACAAATGAGCAGTCATAAAGCAAACAAGAAATTGGAACTCCAGAGGCCGAAGTTCAAACCTAGTACTTCGTGCCAAAGATGCCAGAAGCAACATCATGGGAAGTCATGCCTATTTGGAACAAAAGGTTGTTACAACTGTGGAGAAATGGGACATCTTAACCAAAACTGCCCAAAGAGAGGAATCATTTGTTTCAACTGCCAACAGACTGGTCATTTTGCAAAGGACTGTCCCAAGCCGCGACTAATGAGTCAACCTCAAGGGACGACCAAAAATGCTAGAGTGTAGCAGGGAAGGGTGTTTCATCTGACACGACAAGATACGGCAGAAGACCCAACTGTAATTAAAGGTACCATGTTATTATCTGGTATCCCATGCATGCATTAATAGATTTAGGCGCAAGTCACTCATTCATTTCACATGCATTTGCTAGAGTACTAGGAGATAAACCAAAAAATTTGAATTGTCATATGATTGTCGCAACCCCAATGAGGAAGTCTCTAGAAACTTCTTCAGGATACAAGAATAGGAAGATCTAGATAAAAGAAGTTGAATTTCTGGTGGATCTAATCCTTCTGGAATTTCAAGATTTTGACGTGATCCTAGGAATGGACTTCCTAACCAAGTACGACGTGACATTGGACTGTAAAACTATGATAGTCTGTCTCAGGAGCAAAGACTTGAACGTCAAGTTTCGAGGGTAAAAGAGGGAAAGTGAACGGGAGTGGATCTCGGCTCTAAAGGATGAGAAACTATTACGTTAAGGAGCACGAGGATACTTGACTTGTGTCCAAGGGAAAAGTGAGGAGCCGTTAAGAGTTGAAGAAGTGCGAATCGTTAGAGAGTTCGGGGACGTATTTCCCGAAGAATTGCCTGGATTGCCACCTCAGTAAGAAATCAAGTTTTCAATAGAAATCGTGCCAGGGGCAGGCCTGGCTTCAATACCCCCGTATGAAATGGCTCCTACAGAATTAAGAGAATTAAAAGCCCAACTTCAAGAGTTGTTGGACAAGGGATTCATCAAACCAAGTATGTCGCCATGGGGAGCACTAGTACTCTTTGTCAAGAAAAAAGATGAGAGTCTGAGGATGTGTATCGACTATCGACAGCTAAACAAGATAACGGTCAAGAATAAATACCCACTCCCCAGAATCGAGGAGCTGTTTGATTAGTTACAAGGAGCCAAGGTTTTCTCAAAAATTGACTTGAGATCAGGGTACTATCAATTGAGAATCAAGGCCGAAGATGTGACCAAGACAGCTTTTCGTTCTCGATACGGGCACTACGAATTTCTGGTGATGCCGTTCGGGCTGACCAATGCCCCAGAAGCTTTTATGGATACTATGAATCGAGTCTTCAGGCCATTCTTGGACAAATTTGTGATCGTGTTTATAGACGATATACTGATATACTCTCCCTTGGAAGAAGAGCACGAATCACATTTAAGGGTAATATTACAAATATTACAAGAACATAAACTGTATGCCAAATTCTCGAAATGTGAATTTTGGTTATATCAGGTGGCATTTTTAGGGCATGTTATATCGACTGAAGGAATATCGGTCGACCCCACTAAGATAGTAGCTGTGGCGAATTGGAAGCAACCTCGGTCGGTTACTGAAATTAAGAGCTTCTTGGTATTAACTGGATATTATAGGAAGTTCGTGGAAGGGTTTTCCAAGATTGCAACGCCCCTCACTAAGTTAACTCAGAAGGGGGTGAAGTTCGACTGGAGTGAACGGTGCGAAGAAAGTTTTTAGGCACTTAAGGATAAGCTGGAAACTGCTCCGGTACTAGCAATGCCAAATGGATCAGAAGGCTTTATGGTTTACATTGACGCCTCGAGAAACGGTTTGGGGTGTGTGCTGATGCAACACGGTAGGGTCATCGCCTATGGATCCCGACAGCTCAAGAACCACGAGCGGAACTACCCGACTCATGATTTGGAGTTGGCTGCAGTAGTGTTTACCCTAAAGATTTGGAGACATTATTTGTATGGCGAGAAGTTCAAAATTTTTACTGATCACAAGAGTCTACAATACGTTTTCTCACAGAAAGAATTAAATATAAGGCAACAGAGATGGATGGAGTTGTTAAAAGATTACAACTGCACTATTCAATACCATCCCGACAAAGCTAACATTGTAGCAGATGCCCTAAGCAGAAAAGAAACCACTTGTGTGGCTGGGATGTTAGTAACAGAGTGGAAGCTAGTAGTTTCCCAAGGAAACTCAACCTACGCAGCTAGTCTTACGTTGTAACCAGAATTAATGGATCAGATACGACAAGCCTACTTAGAAGACTCTCGAATTAAGATGTGGATTGATGAGCATGGTCAAGCAAAGAGACCAGAATTTGAGGTAAGAGAAAACATCATTTGGTTTCAGGGGAGAATATATGTACCTCGTGTGAGGGAATTATGGCAAGCAATTTTGGGAGAAACTCACTGATCCAGATATTCGATACACCCTGGTGCCACTAAGATGTACCAAGACTTGAAGGCTATATATTGGTGGCCTGGAATGAAGAAAAGCGTGGCAAGATACGTAAGTCAATGCGACATGAGTCAAAGAATCAAGATCGAGCATCAAAAATCGGGAGGAAGTTTACAACCATTAGAAATTGTGGAGTGGAAATGGGAACACATTACAATGGATTTCGTGACTGGATTGCCAAGAAGTCCTAAAGAAATGATGCTATCTGGGTGATAGTTGACATATTGTCTAAGTCTACTCATTTCTTGGCCATGAAAGTAAGCCAACCGATCAGCAAATTAGCCCAACAGTATGTCAACAAGATCGTCAGGTTGCATGGAGTACCTGTAAGCATCGTATCAGACCGCGACTCAAGGTTCACTTCTAGGTTTTGGGGAAGTCTGCAAGAGAGTTTAGGTACTCAGCTTAGGCTAAGTACAGCCTATCATCCCCAGACAGATGGTCAATCAGAAAGAACCATTCAAACCCTAAAAGATATGCTGTGAGCTTGCACTATTGATTTTCCAGGTAGCTGGGAGGAGCATTTACCATTAGTAGAGTTCGCTTACAATAACAGCTACCACAGCAGCATTGGAATGGCCCCCTATGAAGCCCTGTACGGACGAAAATGTAGGTCCCCGATATGTTGGACTGAAGTAGGTGAACGTCAAATTTTGGGACCCGAGATAGTTCAGGAAACGACAGAAAAGATAAAGATCATTCAAGAGAGAATTAAGGAAGCTCAGAATTGCCAGAAATCCTACGCAGATGCGAGAAGAAGGAAATTGGAGTTCCAAGTAGGCGACAAAGTATACCTAAAGATATCTCCACTAAGAATGGTGACTAGAAGCAACAAGAAAAAGGGCAAGTTAAGCCCCCGGTATATAGGGCCATATGATATAATGGAAAGAATTGGACCAATCGCTTATCGACTTGCTCTACCCCTAGCCCTATCAAACCTCCACGACGTGTTTCATATATCGCAACTTCGAAAACATGAGCCAGATCCCTCCCAGGTAATGCCAGCTGAAGCTATCGAAATTCAAGAAAATCTTTCGTACATTGAGAAACCGGTCAACATTTTGGATCATAGGGATCAAGTCCTAAGGAACAAGTCAATTCCTCCGGTGCAAGTTTTGTGGCGAAACCCGGTAAATGAGGAGATAACTTGGGAGCGAGAAGAAGACATGAGGCTCAATTTTTCATACCTATTCGAAGACCCTATAGTTAGAGTAAGTAAGGAATGATCAAATTTTGAGGACGAAATTTTTTTTAAGGATGGGAGAATGTAATACCCTAAGTCATTATGAATAAACTTAATAGTATATTTAGTTTAATTAAATTATGCTTATATGATATGTAATTAAGTTATGTAGTTTTTAGTTTAAATAAACTATGCTTATGTGATATATTTATTTAGTTTAATATGATACGTAATTAATTAAAAGTATGCCAAAAAGTATATATATATAAGAATGTAAATATAAGTATATATAAGTGTGTAAATATGTAAATATAAATGTAAATATTAGTATATGAATAGGAATAGGTATAAATGTATGCGTATGTATGTATGACATAGATATATGTAAATATCTATATATATATATATATAAACCACAGGAAATCTGGAGCAGGCGCACGGCCGCGCCTGCAATCGGCCGATAGGGGTAAGGGGGAGCTTTAAATGCTCCCTAGAGCGTCGGGTATGGCCTTTAAGGCACGTGGGAGCTTCGATTGGACGTTCGCGGTGGAGCTTTGGCTATAAATAGCCGAGTTCGCACATGGCCATTCATCAAAAATTTTTACTTCTTAGAGCAGTCGATTGGGGCAGTGTTGAGAGGTTTTGGGAGTAGGGTTTTGATCATCATTTCGTGGGCAACGTTTCTAGAAATTTTGGTAGCCAACGGAGCAGTGAGAAAGGAGATCCAAACTCGTCGAAAAATCGCGCAACTCGCCAGAGCCGCGCCTTCAATCGACGAATCAAGGTATTTTTAATGTTTTTTCTTGTTTTTTAAGGCTGTATTTGGAATCAGAGGGTCGGATGTGAGGGGGATAGGGGTTTTTTTTCAAGCTCAGGGTAGCCGAGGGGTCGCCGGCGGTGAAGTGGCCGCCGGAGAAGACGCCCACAGTCGGGCGCGTGTAGCCACTCGCCCGCAAGTAGGAAGAAGGCGCGTGGCCTTCACGCGCCCGACAGAAAAATAAAAAGAAAAGAAAATAAAATAAAAATAAAGGAAATAAAATTTTGTAAAAATTTTATTTTAATCTGGAATATTGTTTATGCCTTATTTTGTGAAAAGTTTTTGGAAAATGCTAAATTTATTAATTATTTAAGTGGTTTCTCTATTATGGAAATAAAGAAAAAATAGAATTTTAATTTGAAAAATTCCAAGAAAATTTCATAATGTTAGAAGTATTATTTAAGAAATATTAGTGAAGGGAAATCGAATAATATAAACTTTTAAATAATTATTATGTAATAATTATTTATTTAAGGAATTTGGCTATTATGGAAATAAGGAAAAATAGGAATTTAAGTTGGAAAATTTCAAGAAAATTCCAGAATTTTAGAAATATTATTTAAAGAATATTAGTAAAGAGAAATTAGATTTTATGAAAGTCTAAATAATTTTTATGCAATTTTTGAAGAAATAAGGTTTAGAAATAAATAGAAATTATAGAAATTATGAAAAAAATAGTAAAATAACATTCTGAAAATAAGTTTATGTTTTACGAGTCCTTGAGGGTGAGAAGATTGAGAAATAGTCACTCGGCACGATTTTCAAGGCCGACATGTCTTTCGAGGCAACTTAGCTGTAAGTGTACTATTTCGAATCTAGTACGAATATAAATGTTCACCTGTGAGAATGCTTACATCATATTGACATGCTATGATATGTACCCAACACGTAGACTGCATCCATGACATGATTATAAAATGCATAAATACACGTCGATGTCATTAATCACCCGCATATAAGGTCGTAGGGAGTACGAACTGACACCGCTGCCTTACCAAGGGTGCACCCATACACCCCGGCTTCGATAGAGGTGGCCGCAAAAATGGTAGGTAGCCTGAGGGTGCAGTTGACACCTACGAGGTAAGACATTGTATACACACATGACATAGCATTATGTACCCTTACTTAGATGGTTTATCATCTAACTCGGGTTTTCCCCTGGAACATTCAACGTTCCAATCCGGACTTGCAGTGACGATACCGAGGTTGGAGATATGTAGTGATGCGAGATGAGGAAATGTGCCATGTTATGATGTAATGTGAATAGTTTAAGAATTTTGTACAATTGTTTTTGTAATAATTTTTTAATAAATATTATGTCCAAATATTCATGTATGTATTACCATGAGTAGGTTCGATTCAGCTTCCGCTTTGTATTTATTTTCTAGTGTAAACATCTCATCTAGCACTAGATAATGTCTTAGGGAATTTTGGGTATAAAAAAAAAAAGAGACCAAATTTCCTAAGGCATAACACGTCCTGAAGATGTGGGTTGTTACACATAAGATACAGAACGACATCGAAGGTACCATACTAAGATGGATGTAGCCCTGAACTAGCTAGCATATCCCGAGCTAATGCTCCCGAGCCCAAAGCTCCCACAACAACCAAGTTGAAGCTCCATTGGAACTGTTCTCCCGTCACCTGAGCCCTAAGGATGGTCCTCCCATCACCTGAACCTGTGGATTACATCTCGCGGATAAATCTGTTGCACACAATAATAACCATGTAATGCAACATATAAGGATACAAGGCTATTGTAGCATTATCGATGATACATAATTCCGATAAGCTATGCTACGCCCACATAGGAATACGAATCCCATGCAGATGCTTCCTAAATGCACACACGCAACACACTAGTATGATCATGCCCTTACATATTCAACACATGAACTCCCAAATGCCAACCATTCATAACCATGCAACAATAAAATAAAGCTATAAACATATAAACACTACCCTAAATACCATCTAGGAACATATCCCAACATGGTTAGGCATCATTCCACAAAAGAATTATAGGGCGATCCAAACCCTATAAAATTAAGCAAGTGTCCAAGAATAAGAATTTTTAAGCATAAATTATAAACCAACTTGGAACCAATTGACCAAACAATCAGAGAGTATAAGAACTCGCATAAAAGGATAGAGAGCTGGCCAAATGGAAATAAGGTGATAGGAACTTGCCTTAGATTTCAACTTTTAAATCTTTCATAGTACCAGGGCTGTAACGGCCCGCCTCCCAGAGCCCCCGAGCACCAAGAGGATCTGTGAGAGGGTCATTACTAAAATGATACCAAACAACACACAACTACAACTCATGAAAAATCCTTATTAAAATCATAATCTCTTTTTATTATAACATCTCATAAACATCTTTACAAACCTTTCATCACTTGGGCCCACTTGGGCTTACATAATATGCCTCCATCTCACAAACATAAAGCATTACTTTCATTCAGACACACGATACCCAGGATCTAGGTTCGGGAGAGCTCTGCACTTGTTACCATGACACGTCGATCTGGACCCAACCCCGATAAATGTACCTGGAATGATGTAAAACAACATGAGTCGCGAGACTCAGCAAGCTCTAGAAAAGAAAGGCTGAGGGATTAGGATAGGACTCTTCCCATGACACCCCATGCAACTCACGCCAATGCAACCACACCATGCCATGATCCACATGTACCTTACTTCTACATGCATAACATAAAGTTAACTGCACATAAGGAACCAGGGGCCCACATAAGTCACACATTGGCACCCGAGTCCCGCATATATACCTGTTGGCAGCCTTTTATAGGCTACCATTCCATCTTCCTTACATGCTCATTCCTGTCGCTCACATCATAATCTGTTGCCGTGGGTCTCACCCCAAGGTCTTACTGTTGTCGTGGGTCTCACCCCAAGGTCTTTATGTTGTTGTGGGTCTCACCCCAAGGTCTTATCGTGGACCACGCCGCCATGGGTCTCACCCCAAGGTCTTACCGTGGCCACATCGTGGATCACGCCGCCGTGGGTCTCACCCCAAGGTCTTACCGTGACCACGCTTACCACCCATACTTATCACCTAAAACGCACATTCTCACCATGCAACAAATAAGAAATGCAACGATTTTTGTAGTATAAACGTGATGACAAGGCCCCCATAAACCAAGCATCAGGCCATGCTAACGCCCACATAAGAATTCACACATGCGAGATGCCTCTAAATGCATATGCTCACCTAGGGTACCCAAATTGGCTCTTAGACCAACCGGGTCATGTAAATGCTCATACATCCCATCACATACAAAGTATGTCCCCACGTGAATGCAACCCAGCCCCTTGAAGCACACACATCATGAAATGCACAAACCAAGGCGGGAATCTGGAGTACCAGCTCTTCTGGCCGTCTAGCGCTTATCGTAACAACCGATGACTGGCACCCATACATCCAGCCATCAACTGCCACGACTCACGATCAACAGTCAGTGGCTTTGTACCCATACCCTTAGACACACTTACCGACACTATTGACTTTATATCTTCCTAGCTTAACTTTACATAACATTTCTCCATAACTCATAACTCTTCATGTACATATCCACATATCATCACATTACCATTCTCATTCATTTTAATTCACATAAAGCCATCTCAACATACATAATAAATTATTAATAAAACCCCATTAAACCATAAACAACTTTTTTAAGAACCTAGCCCAACGGGTACGGCATCATTCCAAAGGGAAGCGGAGCGATACGAAGCTTCGTAACGGTTGAAATGAAAGACACCATGATGCCATTGCTTAGCTCATTCCATTAACAATAAACTCATTAATAAAATAAAGGTCATTAAGTGGTTATCACGCGGATTATTGTTATTGATGCGTGGAACCGAGTCAAGGTGAGGAAGGGTTTAGAGTATAAGAAACCTCGAAGACTTTCACGAGAAATAAATAACGTGAGGAGAGGGTTAGGAGCTTGCCTGTAGATGGCCGATCGTAGCTTCTCTCATACTCCCACTGCGAAGTAAAACGTTTAACAAAAAAAATAATAAGTTTACGGCCTATATTAATCAAATCTAACCGTATAAAATCCGTGATTTAAACGTATAATACTTATAATTATTTTACCCACTTACTTGACTAATTTAATCATGAAATAATCTCAAGATTCTTAAATTTCTTCCCCATTTTCCTCCATTCCTCGCGCTGCCCGAGCTCCCTCTTCTCTTCCTTATTTCTGTGAGCGCAGCATGCTTCAATTGAAGCCTTTAATGGCTTCCAACCCAAGATTGCATTATATATATATACCAAAGTCAAGTGGCTTCTAAGCCACAAAAAGGTAATGGCCAACATAAGGCCACGCACACACACATACAATTATATATATATATATATTAATTAGTTAATTAATTAATTTAATTTAATTAAATATGTTATTATCATTATTATTTTTTTTCTTATTATTATAATTTCTATTATTATTGTTATTATTTTTATTATATTTTATTTTATTATTATTTTCATAAATACATCCAATTAATTTAATTAATCATCTTAATTTCCTATTTCTTCAAAATATCATAAATAAATATTTTCTCTAAAATTTTCAAATATCCTCAAACACACAAATTAATTATTTTTACTTATCTCCAAATTTTTGGGATGCTACAAGGGCTATCGCCGACTCAGCTCAAACCTCTTCTTAATAAAATTAAGCTTCAGAAGACAAAAGAAATACTTAAATTAAATATTACCAACACTACCTTCTATTTAATTCTAATTAATTTTGCATTTACCTTAACTGAGCTGTTACGATTTCCCACTTAGCTAGCTACCTTCCCTTCTTGCTTCCTAATTTCTTCCCAACTCCTCCATATTTATAAGCTTGGGAAAAGCAAGTGGTGGCAAAAATGCCACGTGACGGCACGAAATTGCGCCACTTGGTGGCAACTGCTGCTCATGGCAACAGTAGCAAGGCCTGCATGGGCTTCGTGTGGCTCGTCCAACGCGCGCATGGTGCTTGAAACGAAATCGTTTTGGGTGCTAGCTTGGCTGCAAAAAATCCAACCTTTTGTCCTCCCTTGCATGAGGAATCGAACCCATTACCATCACCAGCCCCTCGCGCGCACGTGCCACCCAATCTACTAGCTCCCTCATCACTTAATAATGTGCATATTTTATTTTTAAGATGATCCAGCTACCTATTTCTAAAATTACACTTAAATCCCAAAATTTTTGAATATTTGCTATTACTCCCTCAATTAAAAATACAATAAATTTAACATTTTTTATCCAACACCTCAAACCCACAAATTGACATTAAATATAGATAAACAGGTCATTACAGACTAGCTTGGGCAGCCGATCAACAGCAAGGCCTCAAGCGATCGATCGTTCCTCATATGAGGTTGACACCTAGGCCTTTGCATTTTAAAAAGGTTTGCTTCATTTTTCAAGTGCTTCAAGACCATTTTTGAATAATCAAATTTAAACGATTCTTTTAACATAAAAACTTGTTTTTCCCAAATGCCATCAATAATTTTGAGAACAATATTTTGGCATTGGATGAAATTGATTTTCATGATATGAAATTGATTTTTTTTTTTGTTGCTTTGAAATGTTCATGAAATGTGATAGATGCACCAAGTAAAAACTAACTTAAACAAAATTTTTATCATCAAAGCAATATTGTTTTTCATCATCAAACCAAAACAAAGAGCAAAACAACAAATCCTTGCCTAGCATTCGACAAGGTAGCAAAGAGACCATCAAGCAATATGTGGATTGATTAATTTAAAAATGTGATGTTGGAGATTTAAGACTTGCAAGTAGGCATGGCAGTTGTTGTAATGCTTCAAGGGACAAAATCAATATTGTTGCAAGAATCACTTGTTCTAGATTAGCCCACGTCTTTTCATATTTGTTCGTTCCAACCAATAAGTATATTTTGCAGGTTGAGGTAATGAAAATAGTCGAAGGACATGAGGAGAGGGACAAGAAGAGAAAGGAAAGAGATTTTGACGAGAAGGGCAAGGAAATGGGAAAAGAAGTATAATGGTCCTCTTAAACTCAAGTTTGGAAGTTATATTGAACTCACAAAACCAAGCTCAACTTCTTTGCAACCATTGAAAGATTTGGCCTTATCAAGTTTCCCAAAAAGACCAACTGACTATAAATTCCATGGAACTCATGGCCACTCGACTAACAAGCGTCATGAATTAATTAACCAAATTGAGACCTTTGATCAAAAAAAGAAAAGTTAAGAAGGTTTGTATAGACCAAGGCATGGAAAGGAGAATATATGGACTATTCCTCGAGACATAAGTGGTATGATAGAAGACAAGAAGAAAGGCTAGAAAGACAAGAAGGATGGGGTAGGCAATTTTATGAAAGAAGAAAGAAATATCAAAGATAATAAGCGTACCCAACAGGTTATTCACATCATTTCTAGAGGAGAGACCATAGTAGGAAGCACTTCGTCCTCTAGGAAAGCTTATGCCAAATAGGCCTATTAAGTGAACTCTATGATGAAAGTTCAAGAGAATGAGGAACCTATCACTTTTACTCCGAAAGATAAGGGGGATGGCATCATGCCTCATGACAATCTCATGGTAATTTTTGCTATGACAACCAAACATCTAATTGGGTGGATACTCTAGACAATGATAGTTAATTTAATTTGACTTATTGGAACTGTTTCGAGAAACATATACGTTGAAAGATACTTCTTGTATAAATCCCCTTGTACGACAAGTATAAACTTGAGACAAGTAAATAAACTCCCACTTACATAAAACTTTGACGACTTTCAACCCTTTTATAACTACAAATTAAGATCACTACAAAAAATCCATAATTTAGTGACGGATTTAGTTACGAAATTTTTCCGTCGCTAATTAGAGACAGAATTTTGGATTTGCGACGGAATATTCCGCTGCCAAATTTTTTATTTTTTTTTAAATTTAGCGACGGAATATTTCGTTGCTAAATAATTAATTTTTTTATTTTTTTTAAGCTGGTAAACCCATCGCTAAATTTTGTAATTTTTTTATTTTTTTTATTTTTATTTTTTAGCGACGGGGTTCCCCCATGGCTGAATTTTTTATTTTTATTTTTTATTTTTTAGCGACGAGAGAGACCCCTTCACTAAATTTTCTTTTTTTATTTTTTTTATTTTTTTTTTAGCGACGGGTTTTCCGTCGCTAAATTTTGTATTTTTATTTTTTATTTTTAGCGACGGGTGTGCCCTAGTCGCTAAATTTGTATTTTTTATTTTATTTTATTTTTATTTTTTAACGACGGGGCTGCCCCGTTGCTGAATTTTTTATTTTTTTTTATTTTTTATTTTTTAGCGACGAGAGAGACCCCGTCACTAAATTTTGTATTTTTTTTATTTTTTTTTTAGCGACGAGTGTGCCCCTGTCGCTAAATTTGTATTTTTTTTATTTTTATTTTTAGCGACAGGGGTTGCCCCGTTGCTAAAATTTGTATTTTTAATTTAATTTATTTTTATTTTTTAGTGACGGGTGTGACCCGTCACTAAATTTGATATTTTTTATTTAATTAAATAAAATATATTTTGCGATGGAATATTCCATCGCTAATTAATAAAAATATTAAATTTAAATTAAATATAAAATTGCTAAATAATTAAAAAAATTAAATTAATAATTAAAAATTTTAGCTAGTAGTTACAAATGAAAAAAATAAATTAAAAAAATAAAATTTATTAATTATGTATTTAACAAAGATTAAGTAAATATTAAAATTTATTAAATGTATATTTTATGTATTTTATTTACAAACCAAAAATATGTAAATTGATATGATATTGTAAAATTTATAATAACAAATATGTATTAAACTAATTTTTAATCAAATAAAACTTAAATATTTAAGAGATAAATTAATTACAACATTTAAGTGGTATATTAGTTGAGTTAAAATTTACAATATTTATTTTTTTTTAGTGTTAATTTATGAATTTAAAAGATTTAAAATTTAAAATAAAATTAAAATAGCTGGCAGCTGGGTATAGTATATAATTAATATGTGCAACTTATATCATAAGGAAGCTTGTAGCTCGAACAGTTGTGCATGCGCGCGCGCGCGAGCGACCAGAGATCAAAACTGAGTAAGGGAAGAAGAAATGTGTTGGGAAATTATCCCAGCGTACCGCGTGGCGGCTCAAGGCGGCGCCACATGGCGTTGCAAGGGCGCGCGCATCCTTCCAGTGCAAGCTACTATTATTATTTTTTTTTAAATTAAAGTCAGCGTCGCTGATTAGTGATGGAATTGTTTCCGTCGCTAATTATAATTTATTTTAATTTTTTAAATATTTTAATTTTTATTGTGTATTAGCGACGAAAAACCTTCTGTCGCTGACACTTTCCGTCGTTAAAATAATATTTAATTTTTTAAATAAATTTTATTTTTTATTTTTTAATTAGCGACGAAAATTTCTGTCGTTGATTTTCCCCATTGCTAATCCCGTCGCTGAAATTTAGCGATGCCATTTTTAGTGACGGGAAGATGCCCGTCACTAAATTTTTTAGCGACGAATTTTTTCGTCACTAAATTCTATTTTTCTTGTAG
Organism: Diospyros lotus; assembly: GCF_014633365.1. Classification (NCBI taxonomy): domain Eukaryota; kingdom Viridiplantae; phylum Streptophyta; class Magnoliopsida; order Ericales; family Ebenaceae; genus Diospyros; species Diospyros lotus. Next base: position 19,116,325 of record NC_068338.1, on the reverse strand, counting down.
CGGATGAAGGAGGAGCACCAGTCAATTTGTACACTACAGTTGAATGCTAGAGAGCTTCTTGAACACCTTCATATTTTGCACAACTTTTAGAGCAATAAGTGAGTATAGGAGCTGGCGGTTGCATCTTCATATAACACTTTTGAATTTGAGCAATCTTCTAGGTTGTAGTCATGTGAGTATGGATTTTTTTTCTTCATGTTTCAGCAAAAGAAAGAGACAGATACTCATGCAGTGTTTTGGTGCAAGGCATTAATGCCAAGGAGAGAAGCTTCTTTTGTCACAAATGGCAAAAGTTGTTTTACTTCAAAATAAAAAAACATAAGGTTTTAATAATGTTAATAAACTAAGGGATTAAAAAAGGGAAGAAAATAGCTGTGATTTTAGAAGAAGAAAAAGAAAACTAATAGCACTTGGTCAACCAACCTTAAGATTGGGTGGAAGAATAAAAAGGCTTATGTAACAATCTAGTTGATCAAATCATACTTTTGGTGGACTAAATTGACTTACGCTAGAGGTTCTCAAGATATATTGGATTCATTTGGACGACTAAATTAGATACCTATTAAGATGAGATGCATTTTTCTTCTTTTTTTAGTTGACTTAATACATAGAGAAAATCAGTGATTGTATTTTAAGAGCAATTGGTTGACTATTCGAAGAACATGATCAACTAAATGGACTCAACTCATCGCATGATACACGTTGCCTAAAAATAGTCGACTATATAATAATATTGGTCAACCATGAAGGATAAAAAATCATAGATTCCATTTTCGGAGATTAGAAAATAGTCGACTATGAGAATGATATGATCAACATGAGAATGATATGATAACCATGTTGAGAAAATTTTGATTGGGTTAAGCTCTTACAAACTATCCTCCTCAAAGGATTTTGTCATCTTCAAGAAAGTTTTTTGTACTCTTGAGGTTAACATTTCTTCCTACAATTATCTTATTCAATTAATTTATCTTGTTTAAGATCACCTCATTTAATTGGGCATAACTCATGAACAATTAACAATTCCCTTTAACCCTAATCTTAATTATAGATATCTTAATTAGATGTTCCCTAAGATAATTTTCAAAACCAATAAGAACAGAATTGGGGGTTAATTCTCCACTGCTATCAAGTTTGTGTTCAAGTTTGAAGATGATCAGTTTGGGATTGGAGATGGCACTCAAAGGCCCACCCATTGCCATTCTTATACACATATATATAGTCAATACCCAACAATTCAAATTTAACTAATTTAAATTAGTTCAATTTTATTTTGTAATTGGGTTTGTCAAGACTCAACAAATCAAATGACAAACCCAATTATAATAGGCTTGCATCCGAGTTAATATAAAATCCGAACTAACCAAATTCTTCAATACCCTATTACCTACTTTTTTTTATACTTTTTTGAATAGATGAATAAATAACAGTGTATCCTGTCAAGTCCTTTGTCAAATGTCAAGTAAATTGATCTATTGCCATATGCTTTGGGCGTCTATTGCATTAGTTGGAGTTGGGTTTATGCTTAGTTTGGCAAAGCGGTTAAGCTATACCAATAATTTATAAGTTATTAAGAAAAGTGAGTAAAGTGTTTGGATGTATTTAACAGTATTTAAGTTAGGTAACTTAAACGCTACTCCAACAGCGTCTGAAAAAAGCTATATGGGGTTAGCTTTTGCAAAAGCTATACAAATTAAAAGTTGAGTTAACCAACTAATTTACCAATTTACCTTCATAAATTCTTCCTATTTCCAACTCATACCCCCATTTTCATCCTCTGCAATGCCATTCCCCCCGTCGCCAGACTCTCTCCAACAGCCACAGTCGCATCGTTCGTCGCAATCACCATCGCTGTCGCCCCAGTCGTCCCCATCGTCCATTACCCCAGCCGTCGTCGCCCCAGCTCGTTGTCCGTCGTCCATCGTCGCCTCCTCTCGTCGTCGTCGTCGTCGTCGTCGCTCCTATCTGTCAATCCCGTTGCCTCCATCATTTTCAACCCATACCCCCATCGTTCACTGGTTGTATATGTGTATAAATATATAACATATATTATATATAGTTAAATATATATGTATACATTTTAACATATATATATACATTATAAATATTAATATATGTTATATTAATATATTTATTTTTTGTATTAAAAATTAATATTTTTTAAATTTTATTTTTATTATTCAATAGTATGTATATTTTAGTCTTTTGTCAAATTTTGATAGTTTATCATCTTTTACAAACTAAACACATAAATACTCATTGATATCTTAAAATACATCTACCCAAATACGTTACCAGCTTAAACGCTATTCAACTTAAACGTTATCAACCATTTAAATGCTACCCAACTTAAACGTTGCTAAAAAAAAAAAAAAAAACAATTTAGCCAAATTAGCCCTTAATAATTTGGCCTAAAAACCCACCCCACCCATTTTTAATTTCTCCTATTTCTTGAATTTATTTGTATGTAATGTGATATAATCACATGATCATATTATCTTATTCGCATAAGAAAACATAATGGAGTGAGTGTGTGAGTCTCACACTTTTATGGGACCCACGTCTCCTGCTTCTCGTTTTGCTTATATTGTACGGATAATAGAACGAAATCGTGTAATCTAAATATATCATTATTGTTTAATTAAAATTGGACTTGTATTATGCAATATTACTTGGAGGAGTCAAAGATGGTCAATGTATGCTCACTTGTACCCAACAAGCCAAATACGCTAACATATTCTAAATATAAAGACAAAGAGTCCCCTCCTTCCTCCCCTCCTTCCATATGCCGTACGCATAACGCGTGAACAAATGCAAGTTACAAAAGCAGTGGCATTGATGGGAGGGAACAAGTAGGAAAAGCACGACATAGACAGGGCAAAGGCTGGTAGTGGTGGCTCCCCCTCTCCTGCAACATTTCTTTATTGCATAGGCCCCCCACCCCCTCAGTGGTCCACATCGCAAATTTTCAAATTATACGCGTTAGGTGTATTCTGTACGTTTGAGTTAGATAATTAAAATTTAATTTTTAAATAAATTTGGTATAAAAATAAGTTTGTGCCCAGTGATATAATTAGTTTTATGTTAAATATAAAAGATTATAAATTTAAATTTTTTTTTAAAATATTTATTTACTTAAATAATATATATATAAAATTAATTTCTAAGCCTGGTAAAGTGATCTCCCCACTTCAATAGATTTTTTTTCTTGAAAATTCTCTTGGCCCCACGTACCTGCTCCACTTTCCTTCCTGGTTAAGAGTAATTTAATAATCATTACTTTAGTAGTATTTATTAATTAAAATATAAGTTAAAAAAATAATATATAAAAAATATTCTAAATAAAAATACTTTTTATCGTATTTATTAAATTTATTTAACAATCTTTAAAAAATAAGTCACATGACTTCATATTTTGAACCTTATATATAAAAAAAAATGAATTATATGTCCCTTAATATATTTTAAGAATATTAATAAACAATTTAATAAAAATTTTAAAATATTTTTTATTTTTATTTTGATCATTTTATATATTGATTTAAAAAATATTCAAACACTATTTTAAATTTAATTAAATCTCTAATTAATTATCTTTTTTTGTGATCATATTAATCATTCAAGAGTTGAGATTGAAACTTATAATAATAATAATAATAATAATGATAATAATGAGAAAATGATATATTGAATGATAATTAATTAAGAGTTATAATTGAGATAATCGTCTAGCTCTTAGTGTTCGTATTTTCGATTATGTTAGGAGAGATAAATCACAGATAGCTCTTAGTGTTCGTATTTTCGATTATGTTAGGAGAGATAAATCACAGATTGAGCCTTTGATCCTTGCGTAGGACGAGAATTGAAATTGTAACCCACTAAATCAATATTAGTATATTGTGTATCCGATCGTTTTGACTTATACTCAAAAAAAATTAAGAGTTGTAATTGAGAATTGTCTGAGAAGCTCAAAGGTGGCCAATATTCTTAGGACAGGGGCCGCACTCAACGTCATATATGCACTTTGCATAATGGGCAATCCGCGTAGCTGTAGAATAATCCATCAAATTGCCTTTCCAAGTGCCCCAATACAATGGAAGTGATATTCCAACCTAAATCAATTTTATACGTTAGAATAACGTGTCTCGTTACCGTAATATACTATCCCTTGTAAAATTATCAGGCCTTAATACAAATGGCGTTATCTGAATGACTAAAAAATATGACGTTTAATTTTTTATGTATAAAATATTAAAATTTAATATTTTAATTATTAAAAATTATTATTTTAAATTTTTATTATGATGAAACATTAACGTATGCATGAACGTATTCATTTTTATCAGTAAATATCACGTTAACGAAACACGTCATATTAGACTTAATACATAAATATGACATTTAGTTTTTTAATAATTAAAAAATTAATATTTAATTTTTAATATTAAAAAAATGAAATTTAATTAAAAAAACCTAAATTTCATAAAAGGCTCAAAAATCTCATTAAAAGACCTAAAAATATTTTAAAAGATATAAAATAATAAAAAAATACTTAAATTTAAGAAAAAAGACCTAAACGTTCATAAAAAATACATAAAAATATTCAAAAAAGACTTAAATTTCATTAAAAACTGAAAAAATTCATATAAATATCTAAAAAAGTTAAAAAAAAAAAAGACTTAAATTTCATAAAAAAAACCTAAAAATTTCATAAAAAAGACCTAAAAATGTTAATAAGGTTAGAAGTTAGTCTAAAAGATCTAGAAGGAATAAGTTACAAAGTGCCCATGGTTTTGAAATTTTTATGTCCTTTTTATGAAATATTTAGGTCTTTTTATTATTTTTAAGTCTTTTTATGAAATTTCGTTATTTTTTTCACCAAATTGAGTCTTTTTTTATATTAGGGACTAAAAATATTGAATTTTTTAATTATTGAGAGGTTAATTATTATATTTATATAATAATATTCCTACTCTAATGTATCTCGTTAATGTGATGTTTTTTTTAATGACATGACCTTCTAAGTAGTATAAATAACGATTCTGTTTATTCTCAATCACAATAAAAATTTAAATAATAATTTTTAATAATTAAAATATTAAATCTTTGTATTTTAGATTTGATAAATCAAATGTCACATTTTAATTGTTGGAGAGGCTGCGTATCTATTAAGGCAATTATCACTGTGGAATGATGATCACTTTAACTTGTGTATGAGTGAAGCTTTTTTGTCATCTCCAAGTCACCTTCGACAAACGATGCCATCCATCAAGTGAAGACACTAGTCCACTCGCCAAAGGCAACAGAGAATACGCCTTCTGCGTATAAAAGAATGAACAGCTGGAGCTTAGAGACGTCGACCCATTCGGCTCCGCCATAGCTGATGATCATGACCTTGTTGCAGAAGATGGGGTATGGTGGATGTTGGAGGGTTCTAGTTCTTGGTGTTGTGCTATGGTGGAGTGTAATTATATCGTCAGCTGGTTCGGTTGGGTCACATTCGTTGGGCTCGAGGACCAGGCATTTCAAGTTCCAAGTGGAGTACATGTACTGGTCTCCGGATTGCGTGGACGGCTTGGTCATCGGAATCAATGGCCGGTTTCCTGGGCCGACCATCCGTGTCCGCGCCGGAGACACCGTCAGTGTTGAAGTTACCAACAAGCTTGACACTGAAGGCGTGGTCATTCACTGGCATGGAATCAGACAGGTTCGTCAATATTTCTCTCTCTTTCTCTCTCTCACTCTTGCTATATATACATATACATGTATATGCATCATCATCTTCATCTTCTTCTTAATTCTTCTTGTTGTTGGGATTATATATATACGCATCATCATCATCATCAGGTTCGTCAATTCTCTCTGTCACTCTCGCTATATACATGTATCATCATCATCCTCGTCATCTTCTTCTTAATTAATTCTTCTTCTTGTTGGGATTATATATATATACGCATCATCATCATCATCAGTTGGGAACGCCATGGGCTGATGGAACTGCATCCATCTCACAATGTGCCATTAATCCAGGAGAAAGCTTCGTCTACAGGTTCAACGCTGATAAGGTAAAATCACCCATTTCTTTTTCTTTACCTAAAAATCAGTGAAACTCTTCGTGAACAAAACCAATCTGTCAACTCTTGCTATTTGCTACCCATTTTAGCTTTTGTTTTCACAAATTAATCTACTTTGCTCGACAGAGCTACCGAGAGATTTATCGAAGAGTGTCAAAAAGACTAAAATGTCGTCGTCCCAATTGCAAATTTTCAAAATTGCCACTGCCTTGCCCACTACTCTCTCCTCTCTCCATGGTTATCGATGCAATAACCGATTGTCGTTGCCTTTGCCTTACCGTCTCGTCGTCGTCACCTCGTTGCCATCGACTCGTCGACCGACTTTGCATCACCTTAGCAACAGTCGAAGAGACAGCGAGACGATGCCGACAAGGCGAAGGTAGCAACAATCGATGGATGCATCGACGGTCATGGAGAGAGGAGAGGGTAGCAAGTAAGACAATGAAATTTTTTTAATTGAAACAAGAGTATTTTGATCTTTTTAACATCGATAAACACCTTGATTGATTTATGGGGTTGAGTAAAGTATAACCGCTCTTATTTTCACCTAAAAGTTATCAACTTTTGGCTTCAAGCCTATGGCGTTTCGCATTTGGATAGCTTAAGCCAAATTAACTAGTTGGAGAAAGTTAAAGTAGTTTCTCTCACCAAGTGAGTTGGGTTTTTAGACTTTTAGCTATGCAGCTATAGATGGCTTATAGAAAAAGCTATATCTATTATGCTAATGACTCATATATATATATATATATTATTATAGTAAGAATGAGTTAAGGTTAAGAATGGTAATTAAGGTGAAGAGGTGGTGCTGGGGTTTGATTGGGTGCAGGCGGGAACGTACATGTATCATGGACACTACGGGATGCAGAGATCAGGAGGGTTGTACGGATCGCTAATAGTGGAGACGGAGGAGGAGGAGGAGGAGGAGGAGGAGAAGGAGCCGTTCCACTACGACGGCGAGTTTAATCTGTTGCTCAGTGATTGGTGGCACCAAACCCCACACGAGCAACAGGTCGGCCTCTCCTCCAACCCATTCCGCTGGGTTGGTGAGCCTCAGGTACGTACATACATCTCTTCATTTCAAAATTAATTATATATTCCCATATATATTTATTGTAATTTAGAGAGATTATCTATATAATAAGGACAGACAGACGTCAACCTAAAGCTAATTGAAAGGCCAAATCAATCGTGTTAAAAATGGCACCGTGGAAAGTGCGGCATGGTTGGGTGAATGCCACTCGTCGTGCTTTAAGATCTGACAAAAATACAAACTATCTAAAGATAATCTATACCTAATTAATGCTTCTTAATTATTACCCTAAGGACAATAATTAGTGTTGTGGTCGGAACGTTCCTTAATTTATACACGTCTACTCATTTGATTTCGTGATTTAGTATTGGGGTGAACCCATGTCATTACATTTAAGTTGTCACGTGAAATTATTTAATTAAATTAAATAATTAAATATTATTATTTAAAAAATTAAAACTCATGATTATATTATTATTATTATTATACATATTTACTCGTTTGATCTCATAATTTAGTATCTCTTACAAAAAGCTACACATGCACCAAATCATCATCGCATATGTAAACATATTTATAGGGTCGGTCTTAAGATTTTAAGAGTCCTAAACGAAATTTTATATGAACTTCTTAAAATATGAGCATATTATATATATATATATATGACTGAGACCTTTAAATTTTTATATAAGGACTTTCTTAATTGTTTTTTTATTTATTATATAATATTATATATGTATATAATTGGCTTACCTTATTACATCAAATTCATTCTACTAATTAATTGCAACTTCTTTTCTTGTAAAAACCATCTATTTTCTTTTTATTATTTTAAACTTTCTCACTTAAAATTAGTTAGATATGAGATGAGTCCAAACTATTTAGACCTAGGACCACCCCTAGGTTGGGGGGCCCTAGACGAGTGCCTTGGTTGCTTACCCTCTTAAGGCTGGCCCTACGTATTTAATTAGTTATGAATAATTAAATAGGAAAATGTTTAACTTTTTATATTCAAGCTATTTCCGTAAATCTCTCATTAATAATAATAATATTATAAGGCACATTATGTTTGTACTAAAACGACAGATACAGATAATAACGTCCCCTCAAGCAATGACTTAGTCTTATAATGGGACATATATATATATATAATTATGTGTGTACGAGGTTGTTTGTTTTCTTGTGCCATCGGCCAATTTCCAATTTTGGAAATGTATCTTCTTCTTTTAATTTAGTCTAAAGTCGCTGTCTTGGTTTGTTTCAGGCTTTGTTGATAAACGGAAGAGGGCAGTATAATTGTTCTCTGGCGGCCAAGTTTAGCAATTCGTCGGCGGCTCAGTGCAAGTTTACAGGGAGGGAACAGTGCGCACCCTATATCTTACGCGTGCTCCCAAACAAAACCTATCGGCTCAGGGTGTCCAGCGTTACCGCTCTCGCATCGCTCAACTTGGCAATTGGGGTATAACCAAACACCTCTCTCTCTCTCTCTCTCTCTCTCTCTCTGATATGTTATAACTTCTTTAAACGAATGGTAGACACCAATACTCCATGAAAGTTAAGTGCTAAAGGAATAAAGTTGAAATGAATAGAATGTATGATGCATTGAAACTTTTCGGAGACGCCGTTTAAGTATTTTTGAAATATTAAAAAAAGTTTATGGGTTATTTTTGTAATTTTAAAAAAAATTTGTGACTTTTTTGTAATATTAAAAAAACATCAAAAACAATCAAGAAAAACATTTTTTTCCACAAATAGAGATAAAAAAAAATTCTGTCTTTAACTCAATTTTTTTAATTTTTTAAAAAAATTATTTTCAAAATTTATATGAATACACTATGAAATTTATGCTTATTTTTTAATTGAATTTTTTTTATAATTTTATATATTAAAATTATATTTACAAAAAGACTGTCATATTTTTTTATTTACGTCTTTCCCTACATATTCGTTTCTTTTTTTTTTTAATAAATGACATTTTTTCATTTTCATTTTGTATTGTATCTATTTTTCATTTATGTTCCCATACAATCTAAAATGGAACAATGATATTTGGTCTACTTTGTGGTATAAATTGACTGTTTGATGTTGATGGCATAAAATGCTTAAAATGTTTTTGTGTGTTAATTTTAATAATTATGATTATTGTTAGGGGTGAGCAAAAGTTCGTTAAACCGAACCGAACCAACAAATTTGGTCGGTTCGGATCGGTTTTTCAAAAGTAATTGTTCGGTTCGGTTATTTTTATCCTTAAAAATCGGTTATTCGGTTCGGTTCGATTATTTTAGTAAAAATAACCGAAAAACCGAACCAAACCAAACCAAGTAGCAGTAACCCCTCTCTTTGTCGAACCGAACTGCCCCCCTCCCTCATGTGGGCACGACACCCTTCCCCTGCCGAACTGAACCGACCCTTTATCCTTCACGTGGGCGCGACACCCCATGTTTGTTACTGTTTTCTCTTCTCTTCGTCATTATCTCTCTAAGATTCTATCTCTCTCTCGCCATTTCATCTCTCTTCTCTTTGAGATCTGGCCGGCCGCAGCACTACTTCATCTCATCTCTTCATAGATCTCAGATCTAGTCGCGCGGCAATACTGCCTCATGGTCATCTCTTCGTCAATTCTCTCTTCTTCCACCATCCCACACTGTCGCCGATGGCAAAGACGAAGGCTCTTCGAGGCTTCGTACACTATAAGAAAAATCAGTTTTAGTGACGGAAAAATCCGTCACTAAAACTGGAAATTCCGTCACTAAATTTTTTAGTGACGGGTTTAGTGACGGGTAAGGAATCCGTCACTAAAGTGGGCGTCACTAAATTTTAGTGACGGATTTTTGAATCCCGTCACAGATCTGTGACGGGGTTGCAGAGCCGTCACAAATCTGTGACGGCTCTGCAACACCCCGTCACTAATCTGTGACGGGGTTGCAGAGCCGTCACAGATCTGTGACGGCTCTGCAACACCCCGTCACTAATCTGTGATGGGATTGCAGAGCCGTCACAGATTTGTGACGGGGTGTTGCAGAGCTGTCACAGATCTGTGACAGCTTTGCAACCCGTCACTAATCTATGACGGGAATTCCCAGTCACAAATCTTTTTAAAAAATTAAAAAAATAAAAAATAATTTTTAAATCAAAAAAATTAATAAATATCAAGAAACCTTTTTAAAAATTTAAATTATATATATAATAAATAAAAATTTAAAATTAATTATAGAAATAATTAAAAATTTACATTAAAAAGAAAATATTAAAAATTAAAAATTGAAAAATTTTACTGTCTTAAATAAAAAAATAATATTTATTAATATAATTACATAACAAAATAAGATACATTTACACTATAGCTACTAAATAACAATCAATAAATTTTACATTTTAATTTCTAAATGTAACAAATAATATAAACAATTAAACTAAACTACACAAAATTACTAAAATTAAACTACTACAAAATAACAAACTTTAAACAATTAAACTAAACAAAACTAACAACACAAAATAACTAAAATTAAACTAACAAAAAATAACTAACTTTAAACAATTAAACTAGACTAAACTAACAATACAGAATAATTAAAATTAAACTAACATAAAATATCTATTAACTAAATAATAAAACTAACATTAAATTAAATTATCACCAAAAGATTGAAAAAAGATAGTAATGGCACAGAGGCTACACCAGCGAGAGGCAGCAGCTGATGAAGAAAAGAGCACGAAGAGAGATGGGGGAGAAGAAAATAGTGCGGAGGGAGATGTGGGAGAAGAGAGAAATCGCAGAGGGAGAAGAGAGAAATTACAGAGAAAATTGGGGAAGAAGAAAACAACGCGGGGAAAAGAGAGGGAGGGCAAGATTTTAAAGTTGTTGTTTAGTGATGGGACTGACAGCCCGTCACTAAATCTATGACAAGGGCTGACATCCCCGTCACTAAATAGCGAGTTTAGTGACGGGGCTGTCAGCCCCCGTCACTAAATTTGTGACGGGGCTGATAGTACGTCACTAAACAGCGAGTTTAGTGATAGGGATGTCAGCCCCCGTCACTAAATTTGTGACGGGGTTGTCAGTCCCGTCACTAAATCTGTGACGGGGGTTGACAACCCCGTCACTAAACAGCGAATTTAGTGACAGGGGCTTACAACCCCGTCACTAAATCTTAAATTTTATATAAAAATAATCTTAAATTTTTTAGTGACGGGGTCTGTCACTAAATTCGTCACCAATTTGTGACGGGTATGTTCCCGTCACAAAATTTGTCATTAAATTTAAATTTTCTTGTAGTTAGTGACGGGCGTGCCAGTCCCGTCACTGATCAGTGACGGGCATTACAGTCCCGTTACTAAATTTTGTGCCATATTTTTTGTGACGGATTTTCGTCACTAAACCCGTCACAAATTAGTGACGGGTGGGCCCCCGTCACAAATCCCGTCACTAAATTATGATTTTCTTGTAGTGGTAGATCAGGTCGCCTCATCTCTTCTTCTCTTTTCTCTCCCTCCATCATCCCTCGTCGTCGCCGATGGCGAAGATGATGCCGATGCGAGCTACTGCCGATGGCCAGAGACGAAGATGACGCCAATAGTTTTTAGGTAAGTTTTTTGGGTATAACTTCTCTTTTACATTGAAAGTTTGAAACTTATATCTACTAAAATCTAACTATTAGATGCTTTTAATTTTTGGGTATGTGGGTCATCGTGGTTGGGGGAATCTGATGATCGATTCTTATCATCGGAATCACCGGCCGACTATGTGGCCGGCGATAACAGCAAGGTAGTCTGTTGGTTAGTTTTGTGTTCCAGTTCATTTACGGTTCATTTTCTGTTCGATTCAGTTAGTATGGTTTAGGCTTCGCTTTGTTCGGTTTCGGTTTGTTCGGTTAGTTGGGGTGGCTCGGTCGGTTCTGTTCGGTTATTACATATAGTTCGGTTCGGTTCGGTTATAACCGATTGCACACCCCTAATTATTGTTATAATAAATGCAAAATCGAATTAGACATGTTGTTTTATTTAGATAGTATTTGTTAACCAATATATAGATCGAAAAAAGTGGGATATAAAAAATATTTTAGACAAAAATATTTTTAATGTATTTGTTAAATTTATTTAGCGACCCTTAAAAAAGAAGTCATGTAATTTTTTATTTGAAATTTTTCAAATAAATTTATCTCTCTCCAATAAATTTATCTTGATCTTTATAGATAAAAAATAAAATAAAAGATGTGTCACTTAGTATATTTTAAAAAAAATTAATAAGAATTTTGAAATACTTCTTAATTTTATTTTAATAATTCTATATCTTAATCTAAAAATATTTCAACTTCATCTTAATACAAATTTATCTTATTTGTTTTAACAAACGCTATCTTAAACGTACCATTTCGAAATAGTAAACATTGTTATTCAAAAGAATAATATGTAAAAAGCTAAGTAGTCAGATGAAGAATTTTATGAGTTTTAAGAGTTTAGATAAATTTCATAATCAACCCAAAAGTAAGTTATTTAAATTGATTTATATATTTTTTCTAATTCTTTTGGGTTTGGGTTCAAAACCTCGAACCTTACCCAAAGGGCTGACACTTCATTAATTGTTTACGCATATGTTCCAACAAATGCAGGGCCACAAGATGACGGTGGTGGAAGCCGATGGCAACTATGTGCAGCCATTCACGACGGATGACATGGACATTTATTCCGGCGAGAGCTACTCGGTGCTCTTCACCACCGATCAGGACCCTTCAACCAACTACTGGGTTTCAATCGGAGTAAGGGGGAGGCTGCCAAAGACGCCACCGGCCCTAACCATATTGCATTACGCCACAACTTCCATATCCAATCTTCCGCCACTACCGCCACCTGTTCCTCCCCTCTGGAACAACCACACCCACAGCAAGCTCTTCTCCAACAAGGTTCAAGCCCTTGCCGGCTCGCCCTCGCCTCCCGCAACCTCCCACCGCAGAATTCTGCTGCTCAACACCCAAAATTACATCAACGGCTACATCCGATGGGCTCTCAACAATGTCTCCCTGCTCTTGCCGGAAACTCCCTACTTGGGTTCGATCAGATACCGCCTCACCAAGGCCTTCGAAAAGAGAGCTCCGCCGGAGAATTTCCCCAGCGAGTACGACATCACGATGCCGGCCAAGAACCAGAACTCGAGTTACGGAAACGGAGTTTACACGCTGAGATCCAACAGCACAGTGGACGTGATCCTCCAGAACGCCAACGCGTTGGCGGCGAACACCAGCGAGCTCCACCCCTGGCACTTGCACGGCCATTATTTCTGGGTTTTGGGTTATGGGGAGGGGAAGTTCAGAGAGGAGGATGAGAAGGGTTTCAACTTGAAGAATCCGCCATTGAAGAACACGGTGGTGGTGTTCCCTTACGGGTGGACGGCGCTAAGGTTCGTGGCAGATAATCCAGGGGTCTGGGCGTTCCATTGCCACATAGAGCCCCATCTGCATATGGGCATGGGTGTGGTGTTTGCAGAAGGCGTGCGGCGCCTGGGTAAGATTCCGAAGCAGGGTCTTGGATGTGGATTGACAGGCAAGATGCTTATGGATAATGATAACAATCGTGATTGATAGAAGAATTGAGGCGCCTCTTCATGCCTTAATTTATTTTTCTTATTATTTTGCATTTAATAGTTATTAATTATTGTAAGAACAAAAAAAAACTCAAAAATACAAGGGTTCCTTGTAGAGTAAATTATAATTTGGTGAAATTGCAAAAAAACCTCTAACTTTTAAGAAACATCAATAATCACTCTTGTTGTTAAACAAAATACTAGATGACCATTTTATCTTTCATCTCTTTCTCTTTCAAACTCCTCACTCTTTTGATTTAAAAAATTAAAAATTAACGAAGAACTAACAATTAATAGAAGCCATTCAAAAGAAAGAAATTATGCATGTAGGCCATATCTGGGTTTATCACAAATGAATCCTGATAACTAGGTTTAGCGCAATAAAGAGAAAAAGACATACGATGATGATGAAAAACCTAAACTAGATATGTGTTCATCGCAAATAAACTCAACTCACTTTGATTTATCCACAATGAACACAAATTCATTGCAGAGAGATATTTATGTCTTCACTATCTCTGTAAAACTATCATCATCAAACCATCATATTATCCCACCATTCAGATCATTCTAGATTTGGAACAATCAACCAAATTTGAAATGACGATGAACTTAAATTCATCGCAAAAAAGAAAGAAAGAAATAAAAAAGTTTACTGTCGTTGTCTTTATAGAACTATTGCCACTGTTTCATTGTCCAAACCTTAAATTTGAAAAAAATTGTTAACATGATTGAAGCTTGAAAAAAAGGGTAAGAAATGTTTATCATCGTCGTTGCCACAGTGGTTGTCACCATTGCCGTCATCATTATTGTCAACTAAGAGAAAAAGATAAAGAAATAAGAAATTTGGGAAGAGAAAAAAAAATAAAAAAGCAAAAAAAGAAAAAAAAGGTTTTAACATAGTCGAAGCCTTAGAGAAAGGGAGAGGAATCTTTCTCATTTTTGCTACTGCCATCGCTATCATCATTGCCACTATCGTCATTGTCAACCAAGAGAAAAAAGAAAAAAAATGAGAAAATCGAGAAGAGAGAAAAATAAAAATAAAAATGAGAAAAAAGTCTTTAAATATATATAGGTATTTTGATTATTTTTTAATGTTTAATGAGGGTTAAGTAAGTATAGGCAAAAATTGCAATATAATATTAAATCTCATAGATACTCGTATTTTTTTTTAAATCTCAAAGATACTTATTGTAATTATCCTAAACTTGAAGGATATCAGCGAAATTTTCTCCTCTCTATATCACTTATTCAAGTCTCTAATCTCTATATATGATTGTAGTTATGGTAATACAATTATTACTATCTGTTGTTGCCTAGAAAATAACCCAAAAAGCAGGTTGAATTAGGTTTTCCAAATTTTAAACATTTTTTAAGAGTTCAAATTTTTAATAGATTTTTAATATCTTATATATGTTGAATCTTAAAATTCTCAAAATAGCAATAAAAGATCAACCACAAACAACATGAGATTTATAGATATTTGACTTTTTGAAGTCTATGACTTCTCTATTAGGTTTGTGTAATATAATGGCACTACACACTCAAATGAAGAGTTGAATTGGTTGTTTAATAACTTTCAAAAGTTTGAAAAGATTTTAAAGAAAAACAGGAACACAATGAATTAAAGACAAAAAGATAGGAATTAAAATATGCAAAAGAGATAAAGACTTTAGAGTGATTCGACGGGTAAATCACACCAAAAATTACTAAATTTTGGTGTGTTTTTCATTTTAGTCACTAAACTTTAATTCTTTGCAATATGATTACAGAAATTTAAAAAATTTTACAATGTGGTCAAATATAAGATTTTTCGGCTAATGTAGCAAATAATAAAAATTATTGTGCAATGACAACCAATTAGAATATGTCACGTATCAATATATAATAATATTATATTAAAATATTATTAGACAATATTTTTATTATTTGCCATATCAGCGCCACATCACCCACTCTGGCTATAGAGTAGCTGAAAAATCTTACATGTGACCACATTGCAAAACTTTTTAAACTTTTGTGATCACATCGGAAAAAATTAAAATTTAGTGACCAAAATGAAAAATACACTAAAATTTAGTGATTTTTGGTGTGATTTACACGTGATTCGACTTAATGTAGCCTACATTTACTAGGAAAATGTTAGAAAGCCCGACAGGCTTATCGACGGCTTTACTGAAGGGGGGCAAAAAGTTGATTTTGCCCCCACGCTTGCTTTCTCCCTCCCTCTCCCATGGATTCCCCCCTGCTCTGGTGCATCTCCTCTGCCATGGCCGCCACCTCGCCTCGCCTTGCCTCCGTTGCCTTTCTGCCATGGCCGCCTTTCCTCGCCTTGCTTCACTGCAGCAGAGAGCAGGGCAAGGATAAGGGCGATGCTTTGCAAATTTGCAAAGCTTGAGGGGGCAATTTTATCTTTTTGCCCCCTTTCTGTAATGCCCTCTGTAAGGCTCTCGGGCTCTGTAGTAAGACTCCATTTACTATCCTAACCCCTTATTAGAGATTTTTAAATTTATTGTAAAATCTTAAGTTACAAACCACAACTTTTACATCAACTAGGTTCTAAGTTAATTCTTCTAAGGCAACCAGCTATGAAAGATACAAAACAAGATATTCAAATCTCACACCAGTCTATTTAAAATCAATCTAGAACAAGTCTTAAAAAAAAAAAAAAAAAAAAAAAAAAACCTTTATAGAAAAATGAAAGTGAAGAACAATGAAGCAAAAGAAATTAGAGAATATATAAACTTGAAAACTCAATTATTTAACTATTTTGAACTTCAAATAGTCTTCTAGGTCCCTCTCAATAAATATAACTGTTGGAGCCAAAAGATTGAGAAATTCAACCTACAAAAATCAATTACAGTTAGTCATTGGAATTTTTGCAACAAAATCAATGGATTAATTTGAATAATCGATCAAATTCCTTTTAATAGGGTCGATCGACAATTTATAAAAATTGGTTAACAATCTATAAAACTTTCAACTGGAAATGGTGCAATAACAATCAATAACAAGTAACTGAGAGTATGCAAAATAGATGGGTCAATAGTTTATAAAAATTGGTCAATAATTTTTACTTTGAAAAATTACGTAAAAGTAAAATTATTATGAAATTGGATCAAAAACAAATTACGATCAAACCATCAACCACATACATGAACACAAAATTTAATATAGAAAACCCAAATCGAGAAAAATTATGGGCAAAAGCAACAAAATATTATTATGATGATATTGATACAATAATAATAATATTGCTACTACAAAAGTGGTATTATTGCAACTAACACTACAAAAAAATTGATTTTTGAAGGTAATTTTTTTGCGACAATTTCTAAAATCGCCGCTAAATTCAGAAAATAAATAATTAATTAAAAAATTAAATTAAATTTTGTGGTAATTTTTCATAAACCACTGCTAAATTTAAATAAAATTAAATAATTAAATAAAATTTAATTAATATTTTGACAATTTTAAAAAATCAATGCAAATATTTAAAAAATATTAAATAATTAAATTTAGAGGCGGTTTTAGAAATCGTCGCTAAATTTTAAAAATAATTAAATAATTAAATAAAAATTAAATTAATATTTGCAACAATTTTTTAAAACCGCCGTAAAATATAATTTTTTAATCAATTTAGCGGTTTAAAAACTGCCGCTAAATTCAAAAATAATTAAATAATTAAAAATAAAATTCATTAAAAAATTAATTTTTAAAAAATAAAAAACAGGCAGCAAAATTTTAACAATTTTTTAAAAATATATAAAATCTTTATTTTATTTTTTAATCAATTAATTTATTTTATTTAATCTAATTAATTTATTTAAAATTTATTCCATTATCTTTTTAAAAAATAATCCATTAATTTATGTTTTTCAATTTATATTAAAAAAATAGAGAATATAATTCTTGAAAATGTGATTGGTTTAGTATATAAATTATATGCGCGAATAATTAATAAGTAGACTTCACAGATCAGCTAGTTTCGCGCGCACACGAGTAGGAGGTTGCGGATTCGAATCAAAAAAAAGGAGAGGCTGAAAAATTAAATTTCTAGCATGGCCACATGGCACACGAACATGCGGCCACGTGGTGCGCTCGAGGAGGCCAGGCATAGGTGTTCGAGCCTGCGCCCACAAGAAAGGCCAGGCACAGGCATGCGGGCCTGCTCTAGCGAGCGGATGGGCGATCAGACTTGCTTATGCACTGGTGTGGTAAATAGTGATGGTTTTAAAACTGCCACTAAAATTCAAAGATTTTGAATTTTTTTGAAAATTCAATATTTTGTAATTTTTTTGCAGCGGTTTCAAAACCGCCGCTAAACCACTTAGTTAGCGGCGGTT
Organism: Diospyros lotus; assembly: GCF_014633365.1. Classification (NCBI taxonomy): domain Eukaryota; kingdom Viridiplantae; phylum Streptophyta; class Magnoliopsida; order Ericales; family Ebenaceae; genus Diospyros; species Diospyros lotus. Next base: position 19,098,295 of record NC_068338.1, on the reverse strand, counting down.
TACAAACTGTCACAAAAAATAGCATTTAGCGACGGTTATTCCAGCGGTTGCTGAAAAATGCCACTAAATGCTTCGCGACACCTGATTTAGCAGTGGTTTTGAAAACCGTCGCTAAATTACGTTAACCGTATCAAAATACAAAAAAAATCGTCGCTAAATACTAATTTTTTTGTAGTGTAATTCTAAAGCATTAGTTACCTATTTATAAACCTAAAATCATCTATAAATGTACATAGGAAATTATGTTCTGATCAAAAGATGATTCATGAGTATATTTCTTCATATGAGATAAATTCTAGTTAAAATTGAATTTGACAAAATTCTAATCACAGTCAAATTCAAGGTCTCAATCACCGTCAAATTAGGAATCCCAATCACAAATAAATTTGAATTCCGAGTCATAATTATAACAAACTCCACCTTAACACAAAATTCAAATATGAAATTATCCAAAATTCTTTCTTCCAACAAAATCATAGAGAGTTAATTTCCTTTATGAATACCAACCAAATCTATACCATGAGAAATACCACCTAAATTCACACACAGTTTATTGTAGTGGATATCTTTAGATACACTTAAAGCATAGGTAACGAGATTAGATTCAACATATATTTACCAACTTTAATGGCTTCACATTCATCAATATAAATCCCCCTTGAGGACTCCACCTTCATCTAAATCCATCCGTCCAAAATTGCACCTATCTTAAACTACTGCCATAATGAGAATCAAATATTCCAATCTAATAATTGAATATCATACTTCGAGGTAGTTAATAGGAAGATCAAATAACCCTAAATAATTTCAAACTATCAATAAATAAAATCTCAATAGAAAACAAACTAGAATACTAGATCTGGGCAAAAATAAATCTGGATTTGGGCTGTTGAATCTGGAGTGGGCCAATGGGTCTGGTCGAACCATATCCGAATCTAGGCAAGGATTTGAGTTGCTTGAAACAACCAACAATGGAGGAAGTACTGGGCAACGGTATTAGGTTGGCAATGACAATCGATGAAAATGGCAGGAGGCAAAATGTTGGCAATAGCGAAAGCTATAGGGTCGTTAACAACAATGGTAGGGAAGATGTATCAAAGAAGCTCGACAACGACAATGGCAGAGAAGGCGAAGACTGATAGTGACTAGGCGACTAGGAGCGATAACAGTCAGAGAGAGATCCATACACACATGGGAGAAAAAAGGTTAACAGGGAATGGCTTCCAAGCCATCCCAAATGGTGTAAGGGGGCTACCCAAGGCAACCCCTTAGACTACAACAAACAGTGGCTACTCACTACCTAGATCCCCCATTTCCCCCAATTGTGGGGGTTCTTTCATGGAAAGGGACCTCCCTTATTGTAAATGTAAAAGTTGTTTGTTTACACCAAAATAAAATGAGGTGTATTAAAAAAAAAAAAAAAACTTAGTTCGTACAATACGATTAACATGTTTGATACACTTGATATCACTAAAATAAAACCTATACATGCTTCTAGTCCATCATATAAAAACACGTATAACATTTACAAAACATAACATATATGCAACAAAAATAACGAAGCTTCCAAAACCAACACTTCAAGAACTTTTTTTCCTTTTGAACCACTTGCCTTAGTTGGAACGTTTGAATATTTTAGAAGATGAAACCCAAGTTAATTAGAAGATGAAATGTGTGAATGAAAAAGAATGCAAGTTTCTACTTTGGGATGTCACTTGTGAGCATGTCAGCATCTTTTCAAGATCTTTCTCAATTGATGCCTTAAGTGCCCCTTGACCATATCATCTCAGGCCTAAGCAACGTAAAGTAAAATAGTATTGCCATAGATGATTATGGATGCAAATGAAAAGTTGAACATAGTACATTTCCAAAATCAATTTCTGATGCAACATAAAAAATGCCACAAGGTAAGAGTTTGTGGGTGAGAGAACCTCACCTTAGGGTCTCTTTGGAGAAGGTCTTGCTCATTCTTCCTACCTTTCCAACCTCTATTTGGTCACTTTAATGACAAACTTGTTCTTCCCTTCACTAGTTTTCTCTCCTCCACTACAAGAAATTCAGGATTTAGCGATGAATTTTTAGCAACAAAAATTTCCCTTGCTATTTTGCGATGGATTGCGATTTTTTTTTTTTTTTGTGAGGATTAGCAACAGAATTTAGCGACGGAAAAAAATTACGTTGTAAAAAAATTAAAAATTAGCGACGAAAAGTTACTTCCGTCGCTAAATTTTAATAATAATAAAATTTAAATTTAATATTAGTTTAAATAACAAAAAAAATTTAAAATTCAATCTATCGCTAACTTTAATTTTTTATTTTTTATTTTTATTCAATTAATTTATAAATATTTAAATTTTATAAGAAATTAAATATACATTTAAACATGAGATGAATACAAAAAAATTAATTTATAAAATTTAAATAAATATATTAAGTTTAAATACCATAATATTGTTAAATTCTAAATATATCAATTAATATATTTTATGAGCATAAAATAAAAAAAATATAATAAATGTATAATAATTAATTATTAAATGTGTATAATAATTAATACATTTCATGTGCATAAAATAAAAAATATAATAAATGTATAATATTTGTAATATTAATTATTTGTAATATTTATTAAATGGTTTAATTTTAGCAATATTAAACCATAATATTATTAAAATTTTCATTATTTTAAATTTCAAAAATCATAAAAATGAAACAATATAGAGGGATTACATTATATGGAAATGAGTTTAAGAGTTATCTTGTCAATCTATTTTCCTCTATAAATAGAAGAATTTTTTGTTAAGTTAAAAAGTTTAAAAATCATAATATATGGATGACATTGTGTCTTATATTTTATAACAATATTATATGTCACTATCTAATTGTAACGACTCTAAAGTGGGTCTAGGTGTTTTATTACTTAATGTCAGTTTAATGGTATTTTAAATGTTGGTTTAAGTATCTTAATATTTAATGATAACCTGCTTTGAAGGCATAGAAAGAATTCTTAGACTATATAATTTTTTTTATGGTTCAGATGATCGTGAAAATAAGTGTAGGGGTAAAATTAAAAAGAAATTGGAAATAATGTAATGGGCTGCAATTAGTTAGTTAATGAGGTCACAGGTTTGTCCCGGGTGGGAAATTAAGCCTAGTGGGCTTGGTATATATATGGGGTATATGTGATTTGGGCTTAGGCCCATGTTGATAAATAATTTGAAAATAATGAAATTAGTGGTGTAATAAGAAATTGGAAAAATAAATAAATGAATTAAGTCAACATTTGTCATTAATGCCCCTAGATATTTTTGTCTCTAATATGAAAGGAAGGGCAATTTGCTAATTTTCAAAGTTGGCGTGCAAACCTGTTCCGTGTACAAATCTCAGAATTCTAGTGCGTATCATCTTCTTCTTTCCTTACTGTTCCATTTCTCTTTCCTCATTTACTCTATGCCTTCATCTTCTTCTATTTCACCTCCTTCTTCTCCATGTTCTTTTTTTGCTTTTATCTTCTTCTTCTTATTCACCCATTTTTGTTGTCGACGACTAGAGCTTCAATGGAGGAGTCTCATCAGGCAAGTTTTTCTCCTCACACCACTCTTTTATGTTCATTTCATTCTTCCATTCGAGAGTTCTTTTAATCATAAGAGTATGCATTTAGATGATTAGTTGAACTAATCTTCTTCTTCATCCTTGTAAATTTACTGTTCATATATATATATATACACATACATATATACACTCAGTTATATTCCCTTATAATCTAGCTTTGAATCACCCCAATTATTTTCCATTGGGATTGTCTTCCCCTGTAACACCCCGCCTTCTAGGGCATTAATATATGCTAGGATTTTTTTTTTCTTTTTTTACCATAAACTAGCAATAAATCCTCAACATAACTTTTATTTAATAACACTCCCAAACATAATAAAGGAATGATACAATTTAAACATAAGCGGAAGCAAGATCATAACCTACATGAAATCTCAAATACATAACCTGGGTTCATCAATATCATTTACCCAACACATTTATTTAAAATCTAAATAATAGAGCCGAATGAAACATATGGTCTATCCCCACATGGGACCCACAAAATTTCTATCACGATCAGGCCTCGATCACATTCTTGCCTTTCTGGTCGCTTGCCTCGCCAGGAATGTGGAATATTCCAGGTACATAGTCCAATATTAAAAGATAAAATCTTCTAAGTGAGGGTTAGACAAGTATAAATGAATGAATGATGCATGGACATTTATAAGCAGATACCCTTAGTGTAACTTCCCTGGCCTACCAGCCTGGCACGAAACCCTAGGTAAAATCTTGAACCTTTACAAGATAACCCTAACGTTGTTCCATTAATTGCCTTCTGAGAATTACGGCTACACTCTTAGGGCGATATCCCAACCCCATGCACGAGTTTCAATATGACGATAATATCATGCCTTGTGATTATCACAACTTTTCATGCTACAGTATATGAACCAATATGACGAAATTGATCATAACATATGTAATTATCATACATAGAAATGTAATCATATCGAATATGGGTTATATGGGTTATGGGGATAAAACCACTCACATTTCACAAAAATTGAGATGCCTCGAAAAGAGTGCAAACTACCTCGATTTGTGTGCCAACTTTGAAATTCATACCAAATGTTTCACCTCAAGTCCAAAGGCACCCTAGGCAAGATATTTATTTAAATAATCAATAAAACCTATTTTTCTTTAATTTTCTTGCATTTTTCTCTATTTTTCTTTAATTATTTCTCTCTAAAAAACCAAAATAAATACCTACCTCAATTTTTTTCCAAATCTTTTTTCACAGAACATCCTAAAATAATTTTTCAAAAATATTAAAAAAAATAAAAAATTAACAAGGTCCCACGCGCCCGCACGCGTCAGCGCCTGATAGGGCGAGTGAGACTGGCATGTGAGCTTCATGCGCCGATCATCTTCCTCGGCAACAGCACACCAGAAAATTGAGATTTTTGCACCTCCGGTGGCCAATTTTCTCGAAAATTTGGCCACTCCAGCGGCCATTGTCGGCTTGTCATCACCCCTTGGCCCTCCTTGACCATTGCCCATGCAACCCAGAAGCTTTCGGCGCCCCTCGTGGCCTGGTCGGTTTCCCATTGTTTCCATCTTTGAGTTTTTTTGCATTTTGGCCCCTCAACTTTCGGTCTTTACCTTTTTAGCCCTTTTTACTTAGCCCCTAAACTTTTCAATATTTTATTTGAGACCCTCAAGTCCTAAAACATCTGTTTGACCTGAAGATTCCCCAAAAAAATCGTTTTGACCTCCCTTTGGAAATTTTAGGGAACTACATTTAGGCCTGAATCTTTGTTTTGGCTTTAAACCTCTCCGTTTCCTCCTTAAACCACTGAAGGGTTGTTCTTTATGAAAAACCGAAGCCCCCTCAAGCTTTTGTTGACTTCCCGGAAGTCTCTCTTAAGGATTCAATTTTTGCAGCCTAAATGGCAGTTGCATTTTTGCTGTACCAAAAATCGTTTTTGATTCGATTCCTTTCGGTCTTGAAAATCCTGTCTCGATATGCTCGTTAAAGGCGTTCCTTTTTCCTTAGACATTTAAGCTTTCGGGTCTTCCCTTCGACTGATTCGATAAATTTTTCAGGCTTTCCAAATACCATTTTTCTCCGAATTTCTATTTTTCCATTAAAATAATAACCCAAAGTTCTTGGGTATTACATTCTCTCCCCCTTAAAGAAATTTCGTCCTTGATTTTTTTTTTTTTACCTTCTTACCTACTAAAATATCTGGCTAATAACTCATAAGAGTAATGACTTTTATTTCTTAGTCGAGCATTATCATTAATCCTTTTGTAAACATATCGATTGCATCACTTACACAAATAATGCCTATCGAGCATATTGGTTTTTTTGTACAGAATATCCTGTTGTAGCTCTCTATCGTCGGCCACATATATCAAGAATAGTCGATAGTATCACCAATACAAATGTACTACTCATAATCATCTCTTTATTTCACAATATTTTTTATAACATTACTTAGAAAACCGCAAAATTTTGCTACTCTCATGCTATTTCCTCGAACAACAGAGGATATTTTTTCCTAATCGTATCCTCGAGTTCCCACATAGCTTCTTCCTCAGTGTGATTTTTCCATTGAATCTTTACCAGCGGGATGACTTTATTTCTCAAAGCTTGGTTGCACATATCTAAGATTCGCTTGGGCGACTCTGGATAAGTCAAATCGTTTCTTAGCTCGATTACTTCACACGAATTTCTTGGGTCGGATCCGGTATATGTCTCCGAAGCTGAGACACATGGAAGACATCGTGGATGTTGGACAGGCTAATGGGGAGTTCTAAACGGTAAGCCAACGGTCCAACTCGTCCTTTGACCAGATAAGGTCCTATAAATCGGGGCCTCAACTTACCTTTCTTCTTTCCCCGCGTTGCCAAATGCTGGGGCGATACCTTTAGATACACATGATCTCCTGCCTTGAATTCCAGATCTCGCCTCCTTTTGTCTACATAAGACTTTTGACGACTTTATGCGGTTCGGATTCTCTCTTGGATCTTTCGAATCTTTTCTGTAGTCTGTTAAACTAGTTCGGGCCCCAATATTTGTCTCTCTTCTACTTCAGTCCAACAGATAGGTGATTGACATTTTCTTCCATACAGAGCCTCATAAGGTGCCATTCCTATACTGCTATGTAACTGTTGTTATAAGCGAACTCCACCAAGGACATATGCTCTTCCTAGTTAACCCTCAAAATCCAAGGCACATGACCTTAGTATGTCTTCTAGTGTTTGAATGGGTCTTTCGGACTGTCCATCCGTCTGCGGGTGATAAGCCGTACTAAGATTTAGTTAGGTCCCCATGCACTCCTGTAGGCTTCCCCAAAATCTCAAGGTAAATCTCAGATCTCGATCGGAGACTATGCTTACTGGTGTGCCATGAAGTCTGATTATCTCTCTGATATACTATTTCGCAAACTTTCGTACTGGCCTATCCATTCGAGTAGGCAACAAGTGTGCTAACTTTGTTAGCCTATCTACGATGACCCAAATTGCATCATTACCTTTCTGACCCTTGGGAAACCCCGTCACAAAATCCATCGTAACATGCTCCCATTTCCATTATGGGATATCTAATGGTCTCATGAGCCCAGCCAGTCTCTGGTGTTCAATCTTTACCCTCTGGCATGTATCACATTGTGCTACTTTCCTTGCTACACTTGTTTTCATTCCGACCACCAATAGACTTCTCGGAGATCTTTATTCATTTTAGTGACTCCCAGGTGTATCGTATAACAAGTTCTATGGGCTTCCTTTAAAATCCTTTGCCTCAAGTCTCTCAAGTTTGGCACGTAAATCCTTCCCCGAAATCTCAATATGCCATCATGCATTTCAAAATTAGGTCTCTTAAGCTGGCCATGCTCGTCCACTCATAGATGTATTTGCTTATCATCCACATATGCCTCTCGTATTTCATTCACCAAATCCAGCTGAACTACCATGCCAGTGATAAGGACGAACGATTCTTTCGGCACCACACTCACCGTTAGATGGCTAAGAGCCTATAACATTTTTCACTCACGAGCCATCATCCCAACCATTGAAATAGGTACATTCATACTCAGTGCGTCAGCTACCACATTGGCACGCCCCGAGTGATACTGTATGGTCCAGTCGTAGTCCTTAAGAAACTCCATCCACCGTCGCTGTCTAAGGTTCAACTCCTTTTGTGAGAACACATACTTCAGGCTCTTGTGGTCTGTGAACACCTCAAAGGTTTCACCATACATGTAATGTCTCCATAGTTTTAGAGCATATATTACGGCTGCCAATTCCAGATCATGCGTTAGGTAGTTTACCTTGTGCCTCTTTAACTATCACGATCCATAAGCGATCACTCGTCTGTGTTGCATTAACATGCAACCTAGACATATCTTAGAGGCATCCGTATACACAACGAATCCTCTGGGCCCACCTGGCAGTGCTAAAATAGGTGCCGTGGTTTGACGATTTTTGAGCTCGTGAAAACTTTCCTCGCACTTGGTAGTCCATTCAAACTTAACATCTTTCCGAATAAGCCTCGTTATAGGTGCGACTAATTTCAAAAATCCTTCCACGAATCTTTGATAGTAGCCTGCCAATCCTAAAAAGCTTCGTACCTCTATCACACTCATTAGCTGTTTCCATCCCTAAACAGCCTCAACCTTTGCTAGATCTACCGAGATTCCTTCGATAGAGATCACATGTCCAAGAAACACGACTTGGGGTAGCCAGAACTTGCATTTTGAGAACTTGGCGTACAACTGATGTTTCCTGAGAGTTCCTAGCACCGTCCTTAAGTGCTCCTCACGGTCGCTCTCATTCAAGGAATTGATCAATATATCATTGATAAATACAATCACAAACTAATCCAAATAGGGTTTGAACACCCTATTCATGAGGTCCATAAATGCTGCTGGAGCATTTGTTAACCCGAATGGCTTCACGAAATACTCAAAATGGTTATACCTTGACCGAAAAATCGTTTTCAGAATATCATCAGGCTTAATCCTCAATTGATAATATCCAGACCTTAAGTCAATTTTTGAAAATATCTTTGCTCCTTGTAGCTGATCGAACAGCTCATCGATCCTCGAGAGTGGATACCTATTCTTTACTGTGGCTTTATTTAGCTGACGATAGTCAATGCACATTCTCAAACTTCTGTCCTTCTTTTTTACAAATAATACTAGCGCGCCCCATGGCGATGTGCTCGGCCTAATGAATCCCTTATCTATCAGTTCCTAAAGATGACTCCTTAATTCCTTCATTTCTACCGAAGCCATTCGATATGGAGGAATTGATATCGGTTTGGTTCCTGGCATTAGCTCAATTGAGAATTCGATCTCTCGAGGTGGCGGTAGCCCTGGTAGCTCTTCTGGAAACACATCCTCATACTCTCGTACTATCCGCACCTCCTTGAGTTCTAGTACTTCTTTCTCTTCCAATCGAGCATAAACTATACATCCATGGGCTCCTTGGATTATCAACTTTTTTGCTTTCTCGGCCAAAATCATTTTCCCATTCTTGGGGTCACCCTAATCTCGAAATTTGACCCATTCACCTTTGGTTTTCTTTATGGTCATTATTTTCCTTCGACAATCTATTCTGGTATGGTGTCTAGATAAGAAGTCCATTCCTAAGATTACGTCGAAGTCATATACTTCTAGCAAAATTAGATCAACTTGAAACTGGGCATCACTTAAACTAATTTCACATCCTTTTAACACTTTTGAAGACCTTGCATTTTTACCCATGGGTGTTGAAATTACTATCAGAAACTCCATAGGTTTAGTTTCTACCCCCAAACTTGCAACCAAAGCATATGACATAAACCAATGCGTTGACCCAAGGTCTATCAATGCATGCACAGAGGTATCCAATATAAAGAGTGTACCTTGTATGACTGCCGGATCTTCCCCCACATCTTCCTTGGTGAGGTTGTAAACGCGTCCTTGATGAGTCCCACGAGCCTCCCCTGCTTTTTTAGCTGGTCCTTCTGCTTGTTTGAGTTTCGGCTTCTTCGGGCAGTTCCTAGAATAGTGCCCTTGTTGATCGCACTGGAAACACACCACCTTTGTTAGGTCTTTCATCGGGGTTGTTTCTTTTCTCTTGCGATAGTCTCTACTTATGTGTCCTCGTTCTCCGCACGAGTAACAGCTGGATGTTCCTGCCAAGCATTTCTTTCTCGGATGGTTCTTCTTGCATTTGGGGCATTGCCTGCTGTTCTGGGAGCTTTTATTTCCCGATTTCTGTTTTCAGTTTCCCTTCGTTTCACTAGACCTAATGAGCTTCAATTGAAGAAGATTCCTTTCTGTTATCAAAGCTTTACTCAAGGCCTCTTCATAGGAGTCGATCAACCAAGTGCTCAAGGCCTGCAGTAGCTCTACTCAAAGCCCTGACATAAACTTTTGTGCCTTTTGCCATTCATCGGCATCATACATTGGCACGTATTTGATGAGTTGATTGAATCGAGTGTCATATTGAGCCACTGACATTTCCCCGGTCTTCTTTAGGTTTGTAAACTCCCAATTCTTTTCCTGCCTCCAGCTAAGAGGAAAATACTTATCACTGAAGGCTTTCTTGAATACCTCCCAGACTGATACCGGAGCCTCATCGGCCTCTGATCCTTATCTTGAGTGGGATTGTTGTAAAGCTCGTTCTGTTGTCTGCCTCCATCTTCCAGCTTCTTCCTCCAACATGAAAGTGGCACAATTCAATTTATCCTCATAATTGTACTGCAGATGTCGAAGCAACTTCTCTATTTACTCCAACTAGTATTCGGCCATGCTGGGGTCATCATGGGGTTTTCCCTTGAACATTGGTGGTCGCTGTCACCAATACTGTTCCAGCAAATTATCAGTGTGCCTGGTCAGTTCTCTCCTAGTTGTGTGGGTTACAAGATTCTCTAGGATCTTCTCAATCCGATCCAATCGTTTTTCGAGGATTGCTGATTTTGTCTCTTGTTCCTCAGTTCGGGTGTTACTACTATTGACGCGACTGTAGCGGCGATTCCCACTGTTTCTTACATCCTTGATTTCTCGATTGGGGTTGACAGGAGTCATGTTCCGTTGTTGTCTTATAGTTACCATCTGAAAGACAAGACAATATCTCATTCCATGAGAATTTCTTCAAAACGGAATTTCATTTCAAAATACGATACATATAACATCGTTTAAGAAAAGCACACATCACATATCTGACACATTAATAAGCGAAATAAAATCGTCCATGATTCTTCCTATGGGCTGGTTGACTTCCAGACCCAAGCATCGTCGTTCCCTGTGTCATTTTCAGATTCGGCTATAGGTCCATTGAGGTCATCGTGCACAGTTGCTTCTTCTTCTCGTCGTCTAAGTCAAGGTAGCCAGTGCCCATCATATTGGCTTCGACTGCCTCGATGTCATCCCAATCTTCATCTGAGTCCAACATTGCGTCTCCTTCTACTTCAATCCCCTCATACATGTTGGCGGCATGGTCGCGAAACTATTGGCAATAAAAGTATAAGGGTGCGTAATTTCCTTGAAGGTGAAGTCCTTCAGTTAGGTCTCTCCAAACCCCTTCCATGTGATTTATCAAAAATTCCACCTGGGCGAGCATCAGGGTTGGCCGTACGAAACTGCTCGACAACACATCTCTTAGTATACCTTCGACAAGATCAAGGCGACCGAAGATGTCTACCATTATTGGTTTGTTGTCCACCCATCGGCTGGTCCAGTGGGTCACCCAGAACTGCTCAAGGTAGTCTCCTTCCATTCTAATATTGAAAAACCGATTAGATCTCCATTATTCATCGGGAATAGTAGACACATAGTGTCTGTACATGAATAGTTGTAACGCCTCGCTCCCACTTACGGGTGTTACTCGTGAACAATCACCCGAGTTGTCCACCTGCCCGGTCTTTGGTGAAGGGTGGACCATGTTTCAAGAAGAAACACCCTAGGTGGGAACTAGGCTCGTCCTTCCCTTCCCTGAGCCCAGGATTTACTAGCAGAATTGGGCTTTAGCCACACCACATTGGCTATAAAGAAAATCTCATACAGATGCCCAATCGCCATTTCTCAATTATTTTTAATTCTTTTCCCATTCAAGAATTTTTATCGAGCTCCATAAAATCACTATTTAAATCAATCCATTGATTTATTATCCATTTTGGAGGAAAAACTCATCATTTTCAATTTTTCAAAATTTTGACATTTTCTCCAAAAATGCCCGAAAAATCCCTTTATTATGAAAATTCTTCCGGGGCCCAAAATCAATTTAGAAATGCCCCTTTAATTCCCCAAAATTCCAAATTTTAAAAAACTTTGCCGACGGGGCCCCGTTGGGAGCTGGTCGCGCCTGCCCGCGCGCGCCCGCATAAGGGCGCGGCCCAGCCCGCACGCAGGCTGCTGCCTGCTTTGCTGCTGCTTCCAGAAATATATATTTTTTTTCTTGGGCCTCCTAACCCAATTTTTCCAGAAATAAAAAAATTAATAATATGCTTCACATTCCCTCCATTTTTGCCTCTATTTTTCCATAATTAAGGCTTACTCCACCTCTTTGATTATTACACAACATATATCAAAGTCTCCTTCCATTTCACACATGAGCCTTACACAACATATTGTTGCTCACATAACAACATTCATAAATAAACACCACACATGATTAAATACAACAAATAGGCTTCCCTAAGCCATAAGGTCACAAATAAAATAATCACATGCCTAGGCTTCTTTAAGCCTTAACTTTACAACAAAAATAAATGTAATATACTCCAAGAGCTTCCAACCACTAGCTTGCACTTTCCCTTCTCTTCTTTAACATAAGAAGAACCTATAAGGGGAGGATAAAACCTCATGAGCTCAAAAGCTCAATAAGAGTGCATATGCAAGGTAAATAAAAGCATAACAAGTCTATGTAATGACAAATGCATGCAAGTATAGTTAGGTCATTCCATCCTCACAACCCAACATGGTTTGAGGCATCAACCTACCATTTCTTTCCCACCCCCATGGCCATAGGTCTCATGAACAAATAAAGCATGCAAAAAGATACATAAAAATTTATGCAACCTACTTACAATGCAATGCAAGGCCTCCACCACTTGGGGCCTTCCCTTACCTCATTCTTAAATATTAAATCTCCATTTCAAGAGAGCTTCCATCTTCATTTTCTCCCGTCTTGATTTATTCTCTTCTTCTTCAATTTTTCTTCCACGAGAGACTTTCTTATCTCCCTTTCTTTCCTTCATTCTTCATTTCATTCTCCAAATGGCCAAAGGAAACCAAGACTTCCCTTCTTACCATTTTATACTAGTTCCCCCATATTTCAAGAATGCATCTAGGCCTTTGGATCTTTATGGATTTGAGAGAACAAATCCTAGCCTTCTACCAAAAGCACAATCCATGTGCTTTAGTCTTCTAAAATCCCAACCATTGGATTTCTTTCCCTTTTTCAAGGCCAAATCTCAACCATTGAATCCCTCTTGAAAATTCCATTTCTTTCTCATTTATTTTAATGAGACAATTATATGCCATTTTCAAGACTTAATCCAAGCCATTGGATATATCTCACCTTTTCAAGACTTGATCCTAACCCTTGGATCATTTAGTCTTCCAATACCATAATTAGCCATTTTCTCAAATATTTATTTTGACTAATTTCAACAAATCAACTTGAGTGACTAATTTCACTCTTTCTCATTTAAATAAATCCTCCCATTTTCACTCATAAATGAGTGACTAATTTCCATCATTAATGGGAGACTAATTTCCCATTTTCCTTTGGATTTATTTAATTCTCCATAATCATACTCTACATTAAATGATTGAAAGACTAATTAGAATTTCTTTTAGCATTTAATTTAATCTCTCCATTTAACTTGGACCACAAAATGCCAAGTGTTATTACAAGACACTAATCTTGGCTTCCAAGCTTCCATCTCCACCATCCATGTGGCATCACTCCAATTATCCACCAATTTAAGGAAAAATATAATTATTTCCTCCAATAATTTAATATTCTTCATTTTCCCTATTTTCCATAATTAAATTCCTCTTATGGAATTAAATTCCAAAATTCCCAAAATACCCTTTGTGAATTTATTAATTCCATATATCTCCACATAAATATCAAATTGGGATTTTATTCACTTACACACCTAATTTCACATAGGAATTATTTTCAATTTACCAAAATACCCTTTTTATTGGACTTCACTATCCAAATTACCAAAATACCCTTCTCATGGGCATTCTCAATCTCAAGGATCCATCACCTTCTCAAGGGTATTTTTGGAAGTTTACTTACTTTCTTTCCTAAACTCTTAACACCGGTTACACCGAGTGTTACAATAGTACACCAGGTAAGCTCCTAGGAAAGAGAGGTGGGTCACAAATGGACACACATAAGTACTAAGTCTTTCCTTAGCCAGAACTTTCTTAGACATGTACTTTCACTACAGCACACTTAAGTCCATAATCCCTAGATAAGGATTTCTTAATCTAAGTTTTTCTAAACCTTGGTTTCATAGATCCCAAAATGATCTATCCTAAATCTCTAAATAAAACTTTGGCTCTGATCCCAATTGTAACACCCCGCTTTCTAGGACATTAATATATGCTATGATTTTTTTTTTTTTTTACCATAAACTGGCAATAAATCCTCAACATAACTTTTATTTAATAACACTCCCAAACATAGTAAAAGAATGATACAATTTAAACATAAGCGGAAGCAAGATCAGAACCTGCATGAAATCTCGAAGACATAACCTAGGTTCATCAACATCATTTACCCAACACATTTATTTAAAATCTAAGTAATACAGCCGAATGAAACATATGGTCTAGCCCCATATGGGACCCATAAAATTTCTATCGCGATAAGACCTCGATCACCTCCTTGCCCTTCCGGCCACTTGCCTCGCCTGGAATGTGGAATATTCCAGAGACATAGTCCAATATTAAAAGATGAAATCTTTTAAGTGAGGGTTAGACAAGCATAAATGAATGAATGATGCATGGACATTTATAAGCAGATACCCTTAGTGTAACTTCTCTAACCTACCAGTCTGGCACAGAACCCTAGTCAAAATCTTGAACCTTTGTAGGATAACCCTAACGTTGTTCCATCAATTCCCTCGGGGAATTATGGTTACACTCTTAGGACGACATTCCAACCTCATGCACGAGTTTCAATATGACGATAATATCATGCCTTCTGAGTATCACAACTTTTCATGCAATAGTATATGAACCAATATGACGAAATTGATCATAACATATGTAATTATCATGCATAGAAAGGTAATCGTATCGAATATGGGTTATAGGGATAAAATCACTCACCTCTCATAAAAATCGAGATACCTTGAAAAGCGTGCAAACTGTCTCGATTTGCGTGCCAACTTTGAAATTCGCATCAAATGTTTCACCTCAAGTCCAAAGGCACCCTAGACAAGATATTTATTTAAATAATCAATAAAACCTATTTTTCTTTAATTTTCTTGCCTTTTTCTCTATTTTTTTAATTATTTCTCTCTAAAAAACCAAAATAAATACCTACCTCACTTTTTTTTCAAATATTTTTCACAGAAAATCCTAAAATAATTTTTTTTAAATATTAAAAAAAATTAAAAAATTAATAAGGTCCAACGCGCCAGCGCCTGATAGGGCGAGTGAGACTGGCGCGTGAGCTTAATGCGCTGGTCATCATCCCCGAGTACGGCACACCGAAAAATTGAGATTTTTGCACCTAGTTAAACTACAGGTTGAATTGATCCTAGGGTTACCTAAATTGGCTTGAAAGGAGTTTGGGAAGTGCCTCAAATTGAAGCTCGAAGATTTGGCCAGGCGGACCTCCTAG
This sequence comes from Diospyros lotus, assembly GCF_014633365.1. Lineage (NCBI taxonomy): Eukaryota > Viridiplantae > Streptophyta > Magnoliopsida > Ericales > Ebenaceae > Diospyros > Diospyros lotus. Next base: position 19,082,896 of record NC_068338.1, on the reverse strand, counting down.
GGTTCCGATGAAACTTCAATTCTCCTCCGTTGCTCACCAAATTCTCCAAATATGCTCTCTAACTTATGGGCAACAAAAGCCCTCTATCCTTCCCTCTCAATTCGTTCGAAAATGACTTCGATTTGAGCTTTCATTTCTCAAAAATTTAGGCCATCATTGAGCTCTATTTATAGGCGATGTTGAAGCTCCAAATGGCCTTAACCGCCTTGCCCATTGCCTTAAGCGTTCTCATCGCCCCTAGATCGACCTAAAAGTATCGATATTTGCTTGCAAAAGCAAGTTGTAGGTCTCACCATTTTCGGCCAGCTTTCTTGGCCAATTTTCTCAAAATTTCGGCCACTCCGGTGGCCATTGTCGGCTCATCATCTCACCTCTTGTCCCTCCCTGACCATCGTAAACAGGTTGCTGAATCGTTTCTCAATCATCCGAATAGAAAATGGCTTATCAGAATGAGCCTTGGGAAGCCATGTGAGTAACATCTAGATGAGTGTGTGTCTCATCCGGATATATATCAACCCATCCGAATACTACCCTCCAAAGATAGCCTTATCCGGATAGATCACCATGGTAGCAATTTCAAGCCAATTTTTGACCTCCATAGAGCCAGAATATTTGAAAACTTAAAACACAAAAGTTGTAGATCTTCCTCTTATATTTCCATAGAATCTTGAATCATCTCAATCGGAGTTCGAACGAGAGAGATATGATCGGAATACCAAACGCTGTTGAACTGTAAATTCACATTCAAATATAACGCAATAGTAGCAAACTTCAAGCCAAATTTATACCTCCATTAAACTAGAATCTTTGAAAAATCAAAACATAAAAGTCGTATATCTTTTTCTTGGATTTCCATATCATCTTGAATTATCTCAATCGGAGTTCGGACGAGAAAGTTATGACTAAAATACGAAACCTTATCGAAGCTAAATTTCTGAAACATGGTGCATCCGAATGACTTAGCCCATATCCGGATACCCATCCGGATGTGCTACTATAGCATCCGAATATCACTCACGAACTTGACTTTGAACATCTGGATGTCTCACCCCATATCCGGATATCACTCTTAATCACTCCCAAAGACATCCAAATACACCTCCAGCCATCCAGATTGTAATACCCCATGTTTGTATGAGCTTGCCACGTAATTTCGATAAGTTTAGAAAACCGAAAAATTAGTTTGATAGTAGTTATAAGTACCGAATCAACTACAGGGAGTGTTTCGGAGTGAAATTATCTAAGAAAAATGATATGGTCTCAATGAGTGTTCCAAGATAACATTTATGGTATCGAAAGAAATCAAATCGAGAACAATTTTTGGTACAGCTAAAATGCAGCTACCATTAAGGCTGCAAAATCGAATCTTTGTAGGAGACTCTCGAAAAATCAACGGAATCCTAGGGGGCTTCGATTTTGCATAATGAGCAACCCTTCAGTGGTTTCAGGATGAAACAATGGCCCGGTGAGGATATTGGGGTGAAATCGGCATTGTCGAGTAACTTTGAAGTTATTAATTTTGCGTTTTCTGTATCGAAATGCAAATTAATTCAGTGTTTGAAGGTATAATTGCAATTACGAAATTGCCAGAGTAAAATAGAGATAAAAATTAGAGTCTAAAGGTTTAATTTTCTTATATATAATGTATTATATAGTATTATATATGTATATATATATATATACAATGCATGTCTGTGCACGCAAATAACACGCCCTATAATTGTCCAGCCATGCCTCTGTAAGATTTATGGAATAATTCTCACGCAAAGAAAGTATGGGCAAGCAAGTGTGAGGCGATGGTGAATCAGCTATAAATAGGAGAAGAAGTAGAGGAAGCAGCATCAAAAAATGAAGAAGGAGAAAATGGCAATGACGCGCAAATGACAACAAGCAATAACCAGAAGTTGTAACAAGAAGGAGAAGCCAAAGGCAGCAAGCAAGGCAGCCATGGAAGTGAGCAAATAGTGGCCAAAGGCAGACCCAAACCGCATCAACAGCCACAAGCGGCCATAGCCGCAAGCTCTCAAGGTTGCAGGTGGCCATGGCCGATGCGAGCAACAAGCCGGGCAGGCTGGAGCAGCCACACGCGGAGGCCGGTTGATGGCCGCGATGGTGGTGGTCGTTGGGGCAGCCAGTGGCGAGCAGTGGCAGCGGAAGCGAGAGGTGACAACATGGTAGTGTGGCTGCTGGGCAAAGCTGCTGTGCCTGCATGGCAGGCGCGGGAAGAGGAAGAAGAAGATAAGAGAAGGAAGAAGAAGAAGAAGAAGAAGAGAAAGAAGAAAGAAAAGAAAAAGGAGAAGAAGAAAAGAAAAGAGAAGAAGAAGTAGAGGCGCAGGAGTTGCAGGCAGGAGGAAGAAGAAGAAGGGAAGAAAAAAAAAGAAGAAAAGAAAAAAAGAAAAGAAAAGAAAAAGGAAGAAAGGAAAAGAAATGAAGGAAAAATAGAAGACAATAGAGAAAATTTTTGAAAAAAAATCTCAAAAAATGGGAAATAGAGATTTATTAATATTCTGGAGATTTTGGAGAAAAAAATGGTTCGGAGACGCATTTCGAGGATATAGCACGCAAACCGAGAAAGTCAGAAAGGCTAAGTCAAGGTAAGTAAAACTCCCTAGAAAATTCCAAAAATTCAAAAATATTATTTTATGAATTTTCATAGTAAAATATTTGAGAAAATATTTAAGCAATATTTAGTTTGGATTTATTGAGGAAAAATAGGAAGAAATAGAAAGAAAAATAAATAAAATGCAAGAAATTATGAAAAATAGGTTTTAATACTTATTTAAATAAATATGGTGATTAGGATGCTTTAAGGCTAAAGTTGAAGTAACTTGTACAAATTTTGAGATTGGCACGCAAATCGAGACGATGCACATATTTCGAGGCAATGCACTGATATTGAGGTAGCCCGATAAGCTTGAAAAGGTAAATGATACTTTCCAACTGGATTTAGTTTTATGAAAAATGGTTGGTTGTAGGTGATTTATGTTTCAAACCCTGATTCTCGGGAATGCTTTCATCATATTAACATGCTCTGATATGTATCCATCACGTAGACTGCATACATGACTTGCTATGAAATGCATATGTACACGTTGATATCATTGATCACGCGCATTGTGGCCGTAAGAAGTACGAACTGGCACCGTTGCTTTATTAAGGGTGCACCCATACACCCTGACTTCGAAAAAGGTGGCCGCAAAAATGGTGAGTAGCATGAAAGGTGCAGTTGACCCTTACGATGAGTAAGACATTACATTCATGCACGAAATATGTTTTCTGTACCCTTACTTAGATGATTCATCATCTAACTTGGACTTTGCCCCTAGAATATTCAAACATTCCAGATGGAGATTTTAGTAGATATGAGGATGAATAAGGCATGAAATGGCACTTAGCAGAATGCATGAGGAATGAAATGTATGTTATGTAGCATGTGTATTTAAGTTCTGCTACTTTAAATTCTGGATGTTTTGAAAGTATAAGGATGTATAACCTTATTTAGGATTAATATTAGTTGTTAACTTATGTTTTGTATTAAGTTGTGTTAAGGAATGATGATGTAAGATCTGAATTTCGATTAATGTTAAGACATCAGGTTCGATCCTTACTTCCGCATTTGATGTGTATAATGATTCTCTTTCGAGAAAATGATTGGGAATTCTGGGACGGATACGAGGAATGATGTGATTTAGTTTTAAGTTTGAAAGGAAAAAATTTATTATTCCAGAATTGTCCCAAGTTATAACGCGCCCGAAAAGTAGGGTGTTACAGTACCACTCAATGCTCCTCTAACATATTTGAATAGGCCATAAACCATCCAAATTCACTCTCACATACTAGAATATACATGCTAAAATCTGAATACCCTATTTAATTTTCCAAAATACATATTAATGTCAATTTAGCATAATTATTAAATGAATCATTGAAGATTATTATGATGGGAAAAATAGCATATTAAATCTATATTACTCCTCAAATGATGAATCAATATTTAACCTTAAATAGCATCTCCCAAAATTATTTATGTGTTATAATTTACATCTTGATTGCGATAAATTTTATGAAGTAAGATATGTCGAATTATTTGATGATGGTAAAATACCCGGTATGGGTAAATGGTGTTGAAAGTATGAATGTTAAGAAACAAGAATTTAAATACATGTGGTTGGAAAATGCATACATGATTCATACATGTACATATTACATATATATATATATGTTTTGCGCACCTATTATTTTGTGTGGAGGGAGAAAGGGTACCCTAGAGCACCTGGCACGGGACGAGGTGACCATAGCCCTGCAGGTTGGCTCCATATTTAATTGTGAGATTTTATGGAACTTATGCACTTTTTCATGCATCGATTTATGGCTTGGGAGCCGGGAAAATTAATATTGATAATGAAATGATGCACTCTTACATGTATTGATTGATGGCTTGCGAGCCTGTAAGAATTGATAATGATATTGGAATTTTATGCGCAATTGCATAGTGATACATGGTGACATGATATATTAAGTTCAATTGATAAAATTCATGAATTATGAATCTTGTATATAATTGTGGAATCCTTGATTACTTTTCATGATGTCATCATATTCTTGGATCCTATATACTATTCATTGTTTCTCGAATTTGCTGAGCCTTGTGGCTCACTTGATCTTCTTTGCCATTCTAGGTAAAGAAAAGTTTATTATTGAGGGGTAGTCCAGTAGGACTACAGCCCAGAGATAGTGGTGTACAGAGATGTGTCCTAACTTTAAAGATTCTAACTAATGATTTTGTATGGCCATCGAGCCCAAAGTTATGAGATACTGTAAATGTAATAGAACTTTAATTTAATTTTCGCTGTTAGAAATGAAATAAGTTGTCATTTTAGATCAGTTTTGTCCTATATCATCTCTGTAATGACTTTTTTTCGAATATCCTATGTTAAGCGGGAATATTCGGAAGCGGGCCTTTAACTAATATGTAGATATTGTAACACAATTAAATATATAATTAAGTAATTCATAATAAACAACTAGAGAAGTGACATGTGTTATTTTTGTAAAAAATAAAATATATATATATAAATAAATATTTATTTAATATATTTAAGTAATGTTTGTTAAAATGAGCAGGATAAGAGAGTATCAAGATAAGTTCAGAATGGTTTTCGGATCAAGATATGGAGAGGTTTTCCCCCTTAATAGTTATATTATAAAAAAATTATAGGACGTTAATTTTTATTTTTGAAGTTTAAGTGTTATATATAAAACTCTAATGTTGATCGAGAAAAAAATAAATATATTTTCATATAAATTTAAAAATTCTAATCCAGATATCTCTCTCTTCTTTGCCACTATTTGTTAATCATTAACTATTATTTGTCAATAACCAACTATCGATCACTTGTCACCGTCGCCATCATCTCTTTCCTCACACCATTAGTTGTTGTCGCAACAAATTATCTCATTTTGTCATCTCTTTATCATTTATGCTCTCTCTTTTCCTTTCTGAATTATAGATGAAATTCAACAATCTAGAACCCACTATGTTGATTAGATATGTTCTGTCATTAACTTATTTTTCTCTTTGCAAACCTCTCGAAGATGCCAAGGGATAACTCTCTTGCATCTTGATCAAGCCATTATCTCGTATAAAAAAAAAATTATTATTATATCTTAACAATAATATTGTAAATTCAACTTATAATAATGATTCTCAAAACTTAACTCAAACATGCAATTTTTATTAGAGAGAAATTATTTTTAAAATAAATTCACGAAATGTCTCCTTATTTTTTATGTAAAGTATTATTAAAACCATTTCTAAACTCTCTAAATATTCATATTCGTGCATCGGGCTCTTCATTGTTTTGTTGATAATCGTTTAACTTCTTTATATGAATGTGGTACATCGTTAGTTTTTGAAATTTATTCTCTTTTCAGTGTTTCATTTTATTTTTCTTTTTTTATAAGTTTTGTCTCATTCTTTTTTTTGTGAGACTCGAGATCTATCCTTAATCTATAGATGTTTTTTTTATAAGTTTTGTCTCATTAATTTTACTTCGTTTAATGTAAATATTATTTATAAATGATTATAATAAATTATTTTATTATGACATTTTAAACTATTACAATAAATTATTATTTAAATTATTTAATAATTATCATAATTTAAATTATTATTATTAATTAAATAATAATAATAATTTCAATAATTTATATTATTTTTATTTAATATTAAATATTAAACTAAAGAGCCGGGAATTACCCCGCCTCTTTCCCTCTCCCCTGGAAACCCTTCTCCCCCCCTCCTCCTTTCCCACCCCCCAGAAAACCCTCATCTTCTCTGCGTCTCCCTCGATCTCCTTATTTCCCACCCTTCGCCCTCACCCTCGCCCACTGTCGAACTCTCGCGGCTCACCCGCTGCCTCGCCATCGCCTTTGCCCTCAGCCTTTCTCACTAGCTCGCCCTCAGCCTCGGCCTCGCTCTCGCTGCACGCCCGCTGCCTCGCCCTCGCCCTCACTTTCGCTCACTAGCTCGCCATCACTTCTGCCTCCTGTCATCATCGCTGCTTCGGCCTTCTGTTGTCACCACTACTTTCGCCTCCGTTCACCGCTGCGAGATAAAGGTTTGGTAAACTGTAACGCCTCGCTTTCTCGGGTGCATTATAAATTCGGACAATTCTAGGATAATAAATTTTTTCTTTCAAACTAATGCTAAACCATGTCATTTCCTCATATCTATCCCAAAAATTTCAAATATTTCTCGAAAGAGAATTATTATACACATCAAATGCGGAAACAAGGATCGAACCAGATATCTTAACATTGATCATAAATCAATTCTTACATCTTCATTAATCATAAGGATATACATCATCATTCCTCAAAACATTCAGAATTCAAAGTAGCATAACTTAAATACATGAGCTACATTACATACATTTCATTCATCATGCACTTTGCTAAGTGCCATTTCATGTCTCATTCATCCTCGTATCTGCTACAATCTCCATATGGAACGTTTGAATATTTCAAGGGCAAAGCCCAAGTTAGATGATGAATCATCTAAGTAATGGCACAAAATGTTTTATCATGTATGTATGAAATGTCTTACTTCTTCATAAAGGTCAACTGCACCCTTCATGTTACTCACCATTTTTATGGCCACCTCTTTCAAAGCTGGGGTGTATGGGGGCACCCTTGGTAAAGCAACGGTGCTAATTCGTACTCCTAACGGACAACATGCGCATGATCAATGATATCAATGTGTATTTATGCATTTTATAGTCATGTCATGTATGCAGTCTACGTGATGGAAACATATCAGAGCATGTCAATATGATGAAAACATCCCTGAGGATCGGGGTTTGAAACATAAATCACCTACAAACCAAGCATTTTTCACAAAGATAAATCCAGTTGCAAAGTATCACTTACCTTCTCAAGCTTATATCCTACCTTGATATTTGTTCCTGTTTAAAACTTCGTGCATTGCCTCGATTTGCGTGCCAACCTCAAAATTTGCACAAGTCACTTCAATTTAAACCTCAAAGCAACCTAATCACCATATTTATTAAATAAGCATTAAAACTGTAATACCCAGGAATGATTTAAGGCTATAAATAATATTTGATGAAGGGTACAAGTGAAATTATCGAAAGAATAAGACTATAGGACACACTGTCGCAGTCTTAAGTGACTAAAACAGCCCGAGGGAATACCCTGGACCTTAGATAGCCAAGGAAAATGGTATAGTAATAACGAGTAATACGAATTGTGATTTTTAGTGATGAAAGAAATTGAATCGGGAACAGTTTTCGGTACAGTTGTCGACCGAGTTGAGAAAATCGAATCGACGTAGGGGACATCTGGAAAGTCAACGGAGCATGTCAAGGACCAATATTTTATGTGTAGAACAACCCTTAAGCAATTTCGGGTTAAAACAAATAGATTTAAGGTCAAAATGATTAATTGGGCCTAAGTGCAATTTTCTAAATTTGCCCAAGGGAGATCAAAACGGTATTTTTTCAAGAATTTTGAGGGTCAAATTAGATATACTAATCTTGTGGGTCCTAGTGGTATAGTTGGATTTATCAAGGGTGTCATGGAAATGGTAGAAATGCCATTTGAAGAAAGCTAGGGGCCAAAGTGTAAAAAAATAAAATATGGCAGTGTGAACGCGCAAGGCAAAAATCGTCCACCGCAATCCATCGCACGTGGAGGCCATTTTAGGCTATGGGATGGCTGAGGCTGGCTTGGGGGAGGTCGTATACGGCCGAGGGAATGCTTAGGGACCAATCTTGGCCGAGATCTGGCCGGATTTTGGGTATAAAAGGAGCCTAGGGTTTTGATGTTTTTGGCCACAAATTGGGCATGATTTTGAATGTTTTTGAGTGAGTGATTAAGAGGCTTTGAATCCTTGTGTCAAGGAGAAGAGATTGGGATCATTTGGGAGCATTTTAGGTGAGTTTTGTGGCCAATTTAAACTCGGCCGAAAGAGGGTGGCGAACCGCCACTGGCCACCTGTAATTGCCCATTTGGGGCGTTTTTCGACATAAAAATTATGCCATTAGGATCGATTCTCCAAAGGCTTCAAGGGGGTACCTTTTGTTTGGGCATCGGAGAGTCGACGGTGGTTGGATATTTGGGGAAGAATGCATGGCTGCACGTGCCACACACCACACGCTAGGCGCGTGAGGGCGGGTGAACAAGGCTATTTTGGTAATTTTTGTCTCAGTATTTTTCTATATTTATTTTAGGAATTATTGTGTTGAAATATTTGGAAAAATATTTGAGGAGGTAATTATTTTAGAATTATCGAGGTAAAAATTGGGAGAAAATAGAGGAAATTATGGAGAAATTGAGGAAAATAGATTTTTGATGCTCTTTAAATTAAATATGATGTTTAGGGAGTGTCGTGGCTCGAGGTTGAGTATAAGTACCAATACTTTCGATTTGGCACTCAAATCGAGGCATTACACGAGGATCGAGGCATTCAGAATGCGTTCGAGGTGAGTGGTCTGACTCTAGTTTTACCCTTGTTTTGGAAATGTCTTACTGTGAGTGTAGTGAGTTCCGATGAACGGTCTTACCAAAACTCGGGATGCTATGCTTATGCGTTTTACTTATGTACTTGTGGCATCATTTGCATATTGATCATGTGGTATATTGCATCAACTGTTTTTACTTATAAAAGAGTCGGTGCATGGTGTGTGATTTTCATATCATCGGGGCATTGGTTTTTCGTGTTGTTGTTGGATCCGTATGGAACGGGATGGGGTCTTCTTGAGAATGGGACAAGGTTAATCCTGGTGAACGAGTGACACGGTAGGGCACTCGAGAGATTAAGTATGTCGCGGCAAGGTCAACCCCAACGGTGTGTGGAATGAATTTTCCACGGGAGGTTGAGTATGTCAGGGAGATTTCTCAAGTTAAACGTGTTGCATGACGTTTTATCTGTATATGCCATGCTCGTATGTTTTTCATGCATTTTGTAAACTGTTTCATGCCATCACTTAGATGTTTTATCATCTAACCTGGATTATGCCCCTGGAACATTCAACGTTCTAGCCAGGGACTGCTACAAGGGTAAGGACGTGGCCAGTTAAGAGCAACGGTGTTTAGCTTGCTAGTTATTATATCATTTGGAAGCTTTAGTATGTATTTGGATGTGTATGAACGATAGTACGATAATATTGTTATCATTTGGTAGTTTTGTAATAAGTGTTTCGGTGTAGAAACATCTTGTATGGAACTCGTGGTAGGCCACGGTGTTGATGTTAATGCATCCGCTGCGTTGTAATATGTCTCATTTAGTTGTTAAGATTATTGATCTTGTTAGTTAAATGAGCAAGACTGGGGTTCTCGGGATTCATTGTCTGCATGTGAAAGTTGTTCTTGAAATCACCGCACGTGATGAACTTGAAAAAGAAAAAAAAAAGATTTCCGAAAATACCCTTATAGTGACACGCCTAGCGAGGCGGGGTGTTACAAAAATATATTTTTTCATAATTTCTTGTATTTTTTTTCTATATTTCTTCCTATTTTTCCTCAATAAATTCAAACTAAATATTTCTAAATATTTCACTATAATAATTCATAAAATTATATTCCTAAATTTCTAAATTTTTTTAGGGATTTTACTTACCTTAACTTAGCCTTTCAAGCTTCCTCGGTATGCGTGTCATATCCTTGAAATGCGTACTCGAACCATTTCCTTGTCCCAAAAATCTCTGGAATATTAATAAATCTCCTTGACCCATTTTTTCTATATTTTTTTCATATTTTCTTTCTTTTCCTTTTTTTTCTTTTCTTTTCTCTTTTTCTTTTATTTCTTCTCTTTTTCTCCACCTTTTTCTTCCTCTTCCTGCGCCTGCAACTCCCACGGTCACCAACCTTGCAACCGCCGCCGCCCGCCACGATCCGCCTTGCTGCCCTCGCCGGATTCCCCTGGCCTTGTTGGTGGCCGCCATACTACCCCCAACGCCGACTGCGTTGCTGGCCAACTACTACAATGCAGCTTCACAGTTGCCATGGCCGCGGTTCCAGCTCTGCCAGTCCTCCTTCTCGCACCCGATGGCCGCTGCGGACCTTACTAGCCACCGCACTAGCCACCATCGGCCTCGCTATGGCCGCCGCTACTCCGCCTTGCCGCCTTCGACCGAGCTGCCATGGCCGCGACTTGCTACCATTGCTGACCTTTAGCGCTTCCAGCATAGACTTCCGACTTCGTTGCAGCTGCTTTCGGCCACTGCTTCCTCCCGATCTGTCCACCTCCTCGTTGTCTCTTCCGATCAATTGCTTACTTCACACGACCATGGCTGCCAGTTGCTTGTTGCTTCCTCTCCATCTCCACTTCCCCATTTTGCCTTTACTTCTTAGTCCTATTTATAGGCAACACACCATGCACCCAATTGCCTTATCCCTCGACCCATCCCTTATTCCGTGCAAAGCTTTCCAAACTTGTAGAGGCGTGGCCATTGTGTGCCTGTGCACACATCTATATATATATATATAATTATATATTACACTATTAAATTACACATTTAAATTACAAAAAATTACACATAAACCCCAATTTCCTTCTTAATATCACTTGAAAAATTTCTTTATTGCAACCATGCCCTCAAACCTCAAATTAATTTGCATCTCAATACCGAAAATGCAAAATTAATAATCTAAGATTACTTGATAAAGACGATTCCATCCCAGTATCCTCACCGGGCTATCGTTTCATCCCAAAACTACTGAAGGATTGCTCATTATGAAAAACTAGAGCCCTCTCAAGCTTTCGTTGACTTCACAGGAGTCCTCTACGACAATTCAATTTTGCAGCTTAAATGACAGTTGTATTTTAGCTGTACCGAAAATCGTTCTCAATTCGATTTTTTTCGATACCAAAAATCTTATCTCGAAACACTCATCAAGACCATATCATTTTCTTTAGACAATTTCATTTCGAGACATTCCCTATAGTCGACTCGGTACTTATAACTACTATTAAGCCAATTTTTTGGTATTCTAAATTTGCTTAAATTACGTGGCAACCTTATGAAAATATGGGTTCTTACATAAACACATCAGCTAGCTGATGTTGTGTGCTGATATGAAGAAGTTTAAACACGCCATCGGTCAACTTGTCCCGAACAAAATGACAATCTAACTAGATGTGCTTGGTGCGTTCATGGAAGACCAGATTAGAAGCATTGTGGACAGCTGCTTGATTGTCACAGAAAAGCAAAGTAGGAGCTGTAGGAAAAAATTGAAAATTAGTAAGGAGTTGATTAATCCAAATAATCTCACTAACAGTAGAAGTGAGCGCCTAATATTCGGCTTCAACAGATGATCGAGAAACTGTGCTTTGCTTTTTAGCTTTCCATGAAACTAAAGAATCACCATCGCACAGCTCCAGGAAGCGTAGTTATCTCTGGTTAATGGTTGGGATACTAGAACCAGGCTGAGGTTATCAGAATGATGTAAGAAGAAAAGACTCATTCTGTCGTCAATGGCGGAATTAATCCTTGACAAGGAAGATGATAAATTCTCTGTTGCCATAGATAAAAAATGAACAAACAGTTTTGCTGATTAAGAGGAATCGCAAGATTCAAAATTTCCAAAAGAAATCTTCGATAACAGATCTCCGAGCAAAGGAGAAAAGTTTCAAATCTTAAAAAAAAAATTGATCTCTTGATCTCCAAACAAAGAAGATACGAAGAGAAAATACAAAGAATCGAAAAGGGAATCTGAACAAAGAAGACTCACGGAATCGTTGATCCTCGTATCATAGATCTTCGAAGATTTGAAGAAGAGGCGAAGCAAAGCATGTGGCGGAAGACAACCTAGGGCTCGACAAAAAAAAGCTCTAGGGTTTCAAAATCACTCTGATACCATTCCACGAACAAAGAGAGAGAGACAAAAGATAATAAAATGCTTCATTAACCCATTTGGGGTTTCAACTATTTTATTAAATATTCCTAGAACTAATACATCAAAATGACAAAAATGTCATTGTTTATTTAGCAACAGAAAACAGAAATAACAGCACAAAATTATGACAGAACTATTACAAAACTAAAATACTTTAATAATTCGCCTCAGCCGCCTCAAAGGTATATGTATATATATATTTTGTGTGTATATATATGTATTTTGTGTGTATGTATATATATATGTATTATGTGTGTGTGTATATGTATCAATTGCCAAGTAAAAAATTAATGCAATGATAGAAGTTTAGTTTACAAGGTTTACAACTTTTTTCTTAATTTTTCTCTCACTATATATGTATTAGTTTACAAGGATAAAAAATCACAACCTTCAACCTTCTTAATTTTTCTCTCACTAGGAAATAGCAAACCTAATAACTAAGATAGAGCCATACCTTTAGCTCTTTAGTACCCTACTCAATGCAATGATAGAAGTTTAGTTTACAAGGTTTATAGCTTTTTTCTTATAATAAATCTTCTATAGGATAAATTTATAAATGTAGTTCTAAAATTAATGAGGAAGACACTGAAAACTCACATGAATGATTTCCTAAAGAATTCTTGCATCATTTTTTTTTTTTTTTCTAGAGGTCAAGGGTCTTGTATTTATATAGCCTTTGACATCCCCAATAGACAACTAGCTATTGGAATTGATGAGCAGTTGACAATTTTTCCTTTGCATTTTAAACTTTGGCTACATTTTGTAGTCTATTAATTTCAAGTATTGTTTAAATATATTAATCCTTGGCTCATTATTTCTAAAAGCCATTTTTAAATATCATTCAGAGTAATTTAAGATTTAGTCATCTTTTATTAAAGTTTTGTGTACTATCAAAATCAAACTAATAGAAGAAAGTGAGATTTTTGGCTTACTAGTTATCTCATGTGTTAAAGAAAATAGGAGAACTATTGGTGCTCAAAAGCTTTTCTATATATGTTCATCTTTAATTTATTGAAGAAGTGTTGTAAGCAATTTATTTTAGTTGTATTTACTCACAATTATAGTTAGGGATATTTTTATTATTATTTTTTTAATCACAAGTTTAAGTTCTTGTAAAGTAAAGAGTTGGATTAGGTTGCTAGCTGGGTATAAATAGGGCTTTTAATTTCATGTAAAAGGTAGAAATTGTATCAATGTTACTTAGATTTTATTAAAAAGTAGAGATTTTCCACTAATAGTGAAACTGTAAACTTAATCTTGAAGGAGGAGGTTGTCGAATCCCAAAAACCAAACTTGTAAATAATTGAATGATGGCAGATTGAAGAATGGAAAGGGGAGAGAGGCTTCTTCATTTTTGTAAGGTGTGGCGAGGGCCATGAATGGTATTGGTGCAAGGATAATTTTCATTTTTGTTAGTATTTTAGGTCACACTATGCATAAAGGTTTGTCTAGGTAACAATCATGTCGCCCAAAAAAACATAAAGTAAAGGGCAAAGTAAAGAGGTTAAAGTAAAGAGGTTAAACCAAGCTCGTTTGCATGACAAATGAGTTAGAATCTCCATATTACCACACCACGCCTTTGGTACTTACTGGATCACCATCAAATCTATCTGCTACGAAATTATTGAGAAATTTTAGTCCTCCTGCAATACTTTTTGTGTCATTATCTGAAATAATTTTAGCGGGTCTTGTAGGTTTTTGTGTCTTCCTGCAATACTTACAGTGAACTGTGGCACACTTGTGCTGGGCCTCTTGTTAATCTTTCTCGTAAAGAAGAACGGATCTATTATTTCCCTCAAGGTCACATGGAATTGGTGAGATGAATTCTATCAATTCTTAAAATGAGAGAATAGAGGTAGATTTTTTTTTTCCCCAATTTCAAATAAATGAGTTCAATGATTCCTTTAAGGTACCGACTTAGAGGAAATACTCTTTCCAATTAACTCCACCCCCTTGTTTGATTTATTTTTCTTGTATTATTATTTTGCAGTTCATATATAATTTGTGTGTAAAGGGAAAGTGGTGAGAAAAAAGAAAGAATAAAGAAGAATGGTTTATTTTTCTTGAATTATTACTTTGCAGTTCATATATATTAATTTTGAGATTATTTGGTTTGGTTTTGATCTTTGCAAGTAAGTGTTCTTGACCAAGAAATATTCATAATTTAGATTTTTTTTTTTTGAAGTTTTTATTATTTTTTATGTAGCTAAAGTTAAATTCAATAGTCTCAATGTTTTAATTTTTTACTTTTTAATTATTTTATTTTTTAGCGACGATGAGTTTCGCGACGGACAAATTCCATCGCTAAATTGATTTAGCGATTGATTTTAGGTTTTAGCGACGGAATATTTATTGGACACCCTCAAGGGTTAAAGCTTGAATAGAGAAGGATGATAGGTGTTGGGTTGAAGGGCTCCCTAATATCCTATAGTCCTCCCAAAGCATTACTCAAACTACCACCAAGAAACACCTTTCAGCCTGTGGTATGGGTATGAGGTAGTCATCCCAATGGAAATTGGGTCACCAAGCTTCAAGTGAAAACACTTTCGAAGCTTAGGTGAATGAGGAAGCATTACGAGCTGGGTTGGATCTATTGGATGAACATCAAGACTAGGCACAAATCTGACAAGAGGCATACAATTGGAGACTATCTAGTATTAGTGTATTACAATCAAATGGTCAAGTGAAGATGCTTCCTAGGGACTTGGTCCTTCACTGGGCTAGTGTTAGCCATCCTCAAGAATCCAACAAGTTAACTCTAAATTGGGAAGAGCCATACCAAGTCAAAGAGATGTTGAGCCCAGGAGCATATTGGCTAGAAGATCTAGAAGGCAAGCCTATCTTGAGGACGTTCAATATACAAAATGTCTGGTATTTATTTTTTAAAAAAATAAAAACCAAAATGAAATAATAAAAACTAAAAATAGAAAAATGAAATATGTGTCAAAGGCCACCTAAGACAAAATGTCAACAAGTTGAAGTTGGAGTGGTCGTATTGGGCCTGGAGTTTGAATTGGGCTTCAAATCAGAGGGCATCAAGTGAATTAGGCCTGGAGTTTGAATGGAAGTTGATAAATAATAATGCGATTCTAAATTTCAAATCATAATATGGTTAGTGATTTGAAGTTTTTGACAAATACTCTAAACATTTCTTCTTTCTTTTTTTTTTTTTTTTTTTTGGGGGGGGGGGTGTTGAGTAAATTAAAATAAGGATAGAGTGCATTGACAATGATACCTCTCAAATCATAATCACTTTTAAGATTTGCCCTAATTATAAAGATACCTCTCATGTTCTAGAATTGACAATGATCTCATTTGCCATTCAAAAAATGAGTTAAAATAACCTAAAAATCCATGTTCTAGAATTGACAATGATCTCATTTGCCATTTAAAAAATGAGTTAAAATAACCTAAAAATCCATGTTCTAGAATTGACAATGATCTCATTTGTCATTTAAAAAATGAGTTAAAATAACCTAAAAATCCATCCTATCACGAACAAAATCAGGACAACAAAATAATTATTTAAATTGTATTCTTTAAAAAATAAAATAATCTATGATTAAGTCTATGCGAAAGGTTTTTACAATTTTTTCTCTATAAATATCACTAAATAATTCATGAGAACATCGTCTTCCATTTTGTGGGATTGAAACTTAAAACAATAAGTACAATTATGAAACAACACAAGTAAGAAGGTAAAATTTGAGAAAAAAAAAGTCATCGATATAAGAAACTAATGTTAAGAGATAATAATATTAGAGAAAATAGAAATAATAATTAAGGATATAGCTAAACCTAATTACAAGATGGAAACTCTCAATGGAGGGCATCACAAGTTACTAAATGAAATCAAATGAAGACTACTACACTTGTAATGAGTTGTTCCTTTGGCATGGAATGAAAATTTCCCAGCACTTCAATAAAGATTAGTAGGATTTACAATTCTAATATGATAATGTAAAAGATAATTAAGGGCCGTTCAATGCAGGAAAATATATTTTTAGTTTTCAATATTAGTTTTATAATTAAACATATTTTAACATTTTATATTTTAAAAATTAAAAGTATTTTTTTAGAAAATTTGGAAAATATCTTTTTGATAGTTTTCAATTTATAGAAAAAAATTAAAAATTTGAGTTTCTATTTTCTGATTGAAAATTTAATCATTCAATAGAAAATGAGCTTGAAAAACTAAAAAAATGTTTCCCACAGGTAAAGAAGCCCTAATATTTTTAAATTCTAATCTTACTTGAATTGAGATAGAAATTAAGAAGAAAAAATGGTGGCAATGGAATTGGAAACATATGGGATCCACGTAGCTTTTGATTATCTTTATATCTTCTTCTTTATTTTTCTTTTATTTTTGTTAAGAAGATGCAAAGATTTATCAATAATTAAAAGCAAACCATGTATAAGCATTTCTCGACAACAATTATGTGCAAAAAAAACTATTTTATTTGCATAGGTGATCGCAACTCGATGATCCAAAATGGAACAACATTATTTGAGAAAATCAAAACCAGTGAAGTTCACGACAATAGGCATAAGAGTTGCAAACACTACAGTAGATAGAGTCTGAACCCCTAGCCATTGGAGAGGGTTAAACAAGCCCCAACAATCATTGGGGTGCTGTGATAAAACCCCAAACAATATGGGGGGTTTTAGAGAGATGACGAGATGGAAGAGGAGGAGGAGGATGGAATGGTAGGTGATGAAGAGAAATAAAGGTTGTGAAAAAGGGTGATTAAGAGGAAAAAGAGATGGAGAAGACAGGAAATTATCAAAAAAAATAATAATAACAAGACACGGGACAATAATTCTAGGTAGAAGAGACAAATTGGGGTTAAGTAACAGTAAGGGGTGAACTGCAATACGGTTTATATGGTCAAGAAAAGTCATTGTTAGTTTACCCTTATGGTTAGTTAAGTCCAATCAATTATTTGAAAACGACCCAAATACCCTCATTGATAGAAAACTTGTCTATCTTACTACGCTTTCTCACTCGCCCTTATCGATCTCTTTCTTTTTGGTTTCCTACCAAGAGGTCATCCTACCAATCAACCTGTCTAAACCACCGCATCTCTTCATTGACTTCCTCTTCATAGTTCTTTGTATCTCGTGCTTCCTCTTTGTTCGGTGTCACCGCCATCCTCCAAGCCACTGCTCAATACTAAGTGGTTGTCATGGCTACCGCTTTGAGCCCATCGTGAGACCTATTATCTTGAAGACTTTAGAGTGGTCACAACATCTTGAGACTTATTATCTCGTAAATTATGATATTGTAGTTGTAATTAATTCATAAAATTAATAACTCTACCCCACAGTGAAGTTATTTAATTTATTTTGTGAAATAGTTGGAACAAGATAGTAAAATTAGACATTAATAATAGGTGTTCTTGTGTCCAAAGATATGGAAAACCTTGCTGTTGATGTGATGTTTGTCTTTTACTAGTCTTATTAATCAATAAATTGGTAAACTCTATATGTTTTGTAATATCTGCCCATAGCAAGGTTGGAATTTGTTGATGTTATTGATTATGCATGCTTCATAGGACTAAAGTTTATTTTAATACAACTATTCCTATTGCTTATGATACATCATGCATTCCAATCTTGGTGGTGATAATTTTGCTAATTGGATATGGACTTGGTGCTGTGTGTCGCTGCACCAACTGCTCTCACGGAATCAAGTACGCTAAAATAGAAAACCCATTATGATTAGTGGGAGTGATCCAATCGCTTGGGTTTAAATTTCACAAAGTCCCACATAAAAGCATAAGGGGTTCTATTCTAAAATGTCCAAACGCTTACAGATTTCATGGAGGAAGTGGGCAGATGTTTTTTTTAGCAACCTCTCATACATCCATTCACTTGAGATACAAAAAAAAAAAACAAAAACAAAAGTCTTAGGATACTCTCAAGAATTCCAAATCAATTTTTTGTGTGTGTGACTCTTTAGGTTGTGGATATAAATGACATCTATTGTGATTTCGTTTACACTAGTAACTCAATCATTTGACTCTATCTCCACTATGCAACCAGGTAAGTCTGGTTTGATTTAATGTCTCATTTGGTTTCATTTATCCAACATTGGTATCAGAGCTTCTAAGATTGTTTTCTGATTAAGAAATCCGTGTATATTCTTTGTTGAATGAAGCATATACATAATATATACATACACACAGTGCTGTTTTTATGTATACACACTGGATAGATGCATTAACATATACAAAATATGTATTTTTTTTGCACAAGGATCTTGTTCTGTATGTATGTATGTATATACAAAATCAGAGAAAGGAAATACAGGAGATTCGGCGAAGAGAGTTCGTCAGCCATCCTTTTCATGAGGATGATCGCCGCTGCTCCACGTCCGCCTCTTCTCTGGTAACTGCAATGGCTAGCTGATTGCTTAACTCTCTTCATCTTCTCTGTGCGGCTTTGAGGTTACAAATGACGAAGACATTAACAAAGAAGATCAAAAGCATGGCTTGGTGGCTGGTCCGTCGTTGGTGGCCAGTAATCTCTGCAGTTAAAATTAAAATGTAAATGAGTTTTCGTGTTTACTAAGAATTCTCTTCAAAAATCATACAATTGGATTGTAAACCCATTTGCACTTGTGTGTAGAAAAGTCATTCTTGATAATATAAAAAGATGACTTTTGATTTAAAAATTATGTCCTTGCTCTACTGTTCACATTTGTCCTCTTATGATTAAATTCAAATGAAATACATTAAAATGCAAGAAGACAATTTGAAGTTGATTTGTTACAGAAAGGTTGCTCGATTATGTAAAAATGAGCTTATCAATTTAAGGCCATGTTTGGCCAGCTTGTTAATTCAAAACTTGAAATGCAAATTTATTGCCTTAAAAATTTCAAAAGGATGGGTTTATAATTTAAGGCTTTGTTTGGCTAATTCTGATTTTTTTATGATAATTTAATTCAAAAAATATTTATTGTTATTAGTTAATAATAAAATAAAAAAAATATTATTATTGGTTAATAATAAATATTTTATTATGTCATATTTTGAAGTTATTAGTTAACAATAAGTAGATGTGTCTATAACATAAATTTTGTTTTGTACAAAATTGTCTAAAGAATATATTTGTCAAATTCTTACTCTGCCATTTTTCCTTTAATTCATTTTTTAAAAAAATGACACGAGTGCAAACCCTAAGAGTCATCCGAACTGCTGCCCAAAAAACCCAAGTTATGGAAATAAAAAGGCAACTAAATGATTATCGAATAATGGAATGACAAAATATATGTGAACACATCATTACTGTGTAATATGATGCAAGAACTTATATTTGTTGGCTATAAAGGGTTATGGACTGATGAAGTACAATATTAATCTTTGCTTATCACGTTGTTGCCACATGATAAGGAGTTAATGGCAAGTGTTTGGGAATTTGGTCATCTATGTTTTTGTTGGACACTGTGTTTCTTCTTAAATGCATATAGAAGAAGAGAAATTGTAATGGCCTTATATCCAAGTAGTTTGCCAATAAATATTTTTAGTTATATTGCTCATAGAACTCCTAGAGTCATTTTCCGTGATATCATTCATGTAATTCCTTTTTTGACTAGACTTATTGAGTAATGTGTTGCTTAATCCATATATCTAGTTTATTTTGCTTTTGTAGCAAATTTCTAAACTCTGTGTTTATTATTTCATTTTATGAAATGAATTATAATTAATTATTTAATCTTTATGATTAAATATGCATATTTATTGTTCGTTATTTAATCTTTGTGATTAAATGTGTTATAATAATTTCTTATTAAGTGGGATTAAAATGTTCTCAACATTTATTTTTGAGGTAAGGAAAAATAAAATTTATAATATTTAGACAATTGAAATATGGGCGATAATTGGGAACATAGTGAACTTTTGACCCTGTATCTAGTTGAATATTTATTGTTAATTTTATTTGGTAAGTGTGTGTAAGGCATGGCATTAATGAAATGAATCTTGTGTAAATTATCCTTGAGAATGGCTTTTTCAAAGAACATAATTGCTGATTTGATAAGAGGCAAATAATTAAATGGGGATAATTATGAAATTTGAAGTATGAAAATCTAATATGTTCTTGAAGAACAAGAGTCAATAAAAGCTCTCAAATCAAGCAATGGTGGAACTTGCTGGAGGAACTATTGCACAACATAAGAAGGATAGAGAGGCTTACAATGCCTGGAAGAAAAAAAACTCCACTACTCGCATTACGTTACTCAGCAGTATGAAGAATGACATTATGCGAGAATTCAGAAAGTATGAACTGGTGCATAAAATGTGGAATGCTCTTAAAGAGCAGTTTAGGGAGACTTCATAAGGCAACTAACCATTAAGTTTGAAACATATAAAAAGTGTTCAAACCACAACATGAGGAAGCATCTTCAAGAGATAACCAATATGATTAATGAACTTAAGGATGCTAGTGTGAACCTCACTGATAAACAGCAAGTACAAGCTGTCATCAGATCCCTACCCCATAACTGGGAGCATATAAAAATTTATTTTACTCATAATGTGAACATAAAAATAATGGTCGATGTTTCACGCCATTTGCAATTAGAGGAGGACCGTATTGAAGCCTCTAGACCTAATATTGACATTTATATGATGGCATCCAGCTCCAAAGCGCGCCCAAGTTTAAGCGTAAATTTCCTCACAAATAAAAGAAAGAGAATTATGTTCCAAAGAAAGGCAAAGGTGCTCATTTTGAAAAATCTAAAAGTCACCATGGCAAGGGTAAGGGACCAGCACTTCTAATCTCTCGAAAACAAGAACATAGCAAATGTGAAATGTTACAATTGTGGCAATAAGGGGCACTTTGCACGTGACTGCAATGAACAAAGAAATGTATAGGCCCTAAATGTATTTTCAAATGCAATTTATGTTTTGAGTTCAGTACTATTAACTAAATCTAATCTTTCGTGGACTATTGATTCAGGAGCCACGCATACCATATAGCAAGAGACAAAAGTTCTTTCGTGGAATATCGTCGAATGCTATGTGAAACTAAGTGGATCTATGTGGGAAACAATACAAGAGTTGAAATTAAAGGCATTGGCACCTGCAAGTTATGCATGCGTGAAGGTTAAACCTTGTATTTACATGATGTACTGTTTGCTCCAGAAATTCGACGAAATCTTGTCTCTGTACCTATTCTTCTTAGTTGTGGATTTGTTATGTATTTCCATGATATGATTATTGAATTATTTTTAAATTCAATATATTATGGATGTGGTAATTTGCAAAATGGTTTAATAGTACTTGATGTAGATTATGTTTCATGTAGCAAATTACAAAATATTAGTTTTTTCCTCATTACTTCTTTTAAACATTCGCATAAAGAAGAGAATATATGGCATGTGAGATTAGGCTATATATGACAACATAAATTGGATAGATTAACAAAAGAAGGCTTATTGGACCAAGTTGCAAAAGTGAATCTACCAACTTGTGAAAGTTGTCTAGTAAGAAAAATGGCAAGAAAACCATTTGGCAAAGCGATTAGAACTGAAAATCCATTACAATTAATTCACTCCACATATGTGGCCCAATGAATGTTAAGGCTAGGCATGGAGGTGTTTATTTCATCACTTTCATTGATAACTATACTTGATTTGGCTTTGTATATTTGATTTCTCATAAGTCAGAAGCTTTATAGTGCTTCAAAAGATATTTGAACTTGATTGAAAATCAATTAGATAGAAAAGTTAAAACATTAAGAACCGATAGAGGTCGTGAGTATTTATCTGAATAACTTAAATTGTTGTGTGATGAAAAAGGAATTGAGAGACAATTGACCATTCCACATACTCCACAACAAAATAGTGTTGCAAAAAAAAAAGAAATACAACTTTTCTAGAAATTGTTAGGTCAATGATGGCAGAGGCAAAGCTATCAATCACCTATTAGGGTTGCATTGTTGATAGCTACTTATCTACTCAATTTAGTACCCTACAAATCTATACCTTCTATCCCATATGAGTTATGGACTAAAAGGAAACCTGATCTAATTCATTTGAAATCATGGGGATGTGCAGCTTATGTTCATGATCATTCTCACAAACATGGAAAGTTGGGTCCGAGAGACAAAAAGAGTATATTTGTAAGATACTCAACACACTCAAAGGAATATGTCTTTATTGGTGATCAGACAAGTAGGAGCGTTACCAAGTTTGAATCTCATGATGCATTTTTCTTGAAAAATAAATTTCCTAACAAGGGAGAATAAATCAAAATTTGTCTCTTTATGAAATTGAGGATCAGGACGATTCCATTGTTCAAAATTGTGTAGTACATTTACCTGAAAATGTACCTAGGGAATCTAATCCAAGTGGGAACGAGATGAGAGGTCCTGAATATGTTTCAGGTGAACCTCAAATTAGAAAAAGTAACCAATGACACATACCTCGACATCGTTTCGATGTTGAAGGTGAACATTTTCTAATTATCCCACAAGATGAGAAAGAACCTAATTCTGTCCAAGAGGCTCTTTTTGAACCTGGTAAAGAAAAATGGCAAAAAGCAATGAAAGAAGAAATTGACTCAATGAAATCAAACCAAGTTTGGACATTGGTTGATCTTCCAAAGGATCGCAAGGCTATTGAAAATAAATGAGTTCTAAAAATCAAGCGCAAGGCTGATGGATCCATTGAGATATAAAGCACCTCTAGTAGCCAAAGGATATACTCAACATGAAGGAATTGACTATGAAGAAATATTTTCTCATGTTATAAGATTTACCTATATACGCCTTATCTTAGCAATAGTGGCTAGTTTAGATTTGGAACTACATCAAATGGATGTAAAAACGGCATTTCTAAATGGCGAACTGAAAAAGAAAATTTATATGGAACAATCCAAAGGTTTTATAAAAGAAGGTCAAGAGCACAAAGTGTGCAGACTCATGAGATCCATTTATGGCTTGAAACAATCTTCCAAGCAGTGGTATTTAAGATTTTATCAATTCATTATCTCATGTTATTTTCAAATGACTGACGAAAACCACTATGTGTATATCAAAAGATCAAACGATAAGTTCGTGATCTTATCTCTTTATGTTGATGGCATACTTTTGACTAGGAATGATAAGAAGTGTCTTTTGAGTATTAAAGAATGGCTGTTCTCCAATTTTGAGATGAAGGACTTAGGTGAAGCAGCATATATACTTGGTGTTAAGATCAAGAGAGATTGTTCAATGAAATTGTTAGCTCTTTTTCAAAAGCCATATATTCAAAAGATTCTTGAACAATTTTATATGCAAGATTGCAAGTATGTAGATATTCCAATTGCTAAAGGCGAAGGCTTAACTAGAAGAATATGTCCTAAAACTCTACAAAAAAAAGAACAGATGACTAGAGTTCCTTATTCTAATACTGTGGGTAGTCTTATGTATGTTATGATGTGTATAAGACCAGATATCTGCTATACAGTTGGCATGGTGAGTAGATATCAGTTAAACCTAGTCTAACCCCATTGGAAAGCTGTAAAAAAAATAATGAGGTACCTGAATGGTGTAGTGGATTATTCCCTTTATTATTAAGGAAAAGATCTGCGTCTTGCGGGATATGTTAATACTGACTGGGAATGAGATTTAGATGAAAGAAAATCTACCTCTGAATATGCTTTTCTACTTGGCAATGAAGCCATCTCTTGGAATAGCAAGAAACAAACTTGTGTAGCTTTGTTTACCATGGTAGACAAGTTTGTAGCATTATCAGTGGTAGTACAAGAAGCTGTTTGGTTGAAGAGGTTTTTGAACCACTTGGGAGTTGTGAATGACTTGTTGAATTATGTTATTGTGAATTACAACAGTCAAACTGCAATAGCATTCACTAAGGATCCCAAATATCATTTGAAGACCAAGCATATTAACACAAGATATAATTTTGTAAGAGATATTATTGCACAAAAGGAGGTGCGCTTGGAGTATATCTCTACACACAAAATGATAGCAGATCCGTTCACAAAACCCATTCCAAGAGATTTATTCCAGAGTCATGTTAAATCCTTGGGAATGCATAGATGTTAAATGTATTTTTTGTGAACATTGATATATAATATTATTATTTTTCTCAATTTATGTCAATAAATGATTCATGTTATTTTGATAATGCCAATTGTGTTTCATACCCAAATTAGATGGTGCCTACACATATATACAATGCTTTGTGCATAATGTTAAGTGCAATGTTTCGTGCATATTGCTGAGTGCAATAATTGAAGGTATGTCAGATAGATGGTTGGCTTCCTCACACAAGCAACCATATCTATGACTGAGTGATGCATAGATGAAAGATAAGTTTTAAGCATATCACAATGCAAGCTAATGAGAGCTCAAGCTTAAAACAAAATCACCTTGATGAGTTATCAAGATAAGGCTATAAAGGGTAGCCAAAAGGTGAAGATTCGTTTCTCACCTTACCTGTCTAAGAATATCAAGAATAACTCCTATTTAACAAATATGTGAAAAGTAAAGTTATGGACTCAAGTTAGATAGTGAGTGTATCTGAACTATCACCTATATGGTATTTATATAAAATGAGATATACGCTCCATGGGGAAAGGAGAATAATACCGTAGCACGTGTTTCATACCATGTGTGCGAAGTTCGACCAAAACAAGGTAACAAAAGATATGGATCTCTTATTTTAGTTGTGTGAGACCCTCGAGGTCACAAGGATCTTGTAAAATACCCTTTGACCTTTTAACTATTTTTTGAAGTTATGATTCGGTGCAGTTATCTTAGAATGCTACCAAAGACCATGTATGATCTGGCTGGATGGAGCATATCTAAAAAGACGATTGAATTATGATAGAAAGATTTCAGAAAGAATGAAAGATCTATTTGAGTGTCACATTTGGATGTATTCACAAGTCGACCAATTATAATCATTTGTTGAATTATAATTGTGAACATAGATTTTATTGAAAAAATGATAAATCAAGTTGAGATCTAAATATGAATAAATGTGACTTGATAGTTCTGGGGTATAGCATACAGACTCTACTTAAATAATGGAGCTACTATATGTATATAACAGTTATATAGCAACGAGCTATCAGAAAAGGAGTATGTTGGTCGCACGACCTATTTGTCAGTATGGAACTCATAAAGAAATGGGAGTTTATGGGTACGTATGTGAACCCATTATGTGTGAGTGGGAGATGAAGTAAATCCGAGTTGTGTACCCTAGTAGATTCTCCCATAACGGGTTTCAGATCTAGTGCCAGATCCAGATTCAGACCTGAATCTGAATCTGCAACCATTGTGTACAATTGTAAAAGAAACAACTGCCAATAGCAATTGAATGCCACTTCCTCCATTCATAGAGGAAGTGGGCAAATGTTTTTTATGGTAGCCTTTCGTACATCCATTCACTTGAGATGCAAAAAAAGAAAAAACCAGAAGTCTGTAAGATACTTTCAAGAATTTCAAATCAACTCTCTGTGTGTGACTCTTAGGTTGTGGATATAAATGACATCCACTGTGATTTCGTTTACACTAGTAATTCAACCATTTGATCATATATCCATTCTACAACCAGATAAGTTTGGTTTGATTTAATGTCTCATTTGGTCTCATTTATCCAACAGAAAGCAATAGAGGAACGATTTGTGCATTTTGATAAAGCATTGTATAAGACACCCTAATGAAAAACCTTCCAAATAAAGTTTCCAATTCTTCTAAAAGTGTGCATGAGCACATTATGGAATTGAGAGCCATTGTTGCTTAGTTGAAGTCCTTGAAGATTGATATTTCTTAAGTCATTTTTGGTACACTTCATTCTGAACTTCTTCGTGAGCACGATGCATTTAAAATCTCATACAAACACATAAGGAAAATTGGTTAATCAATGAACTCTTAACCATGTGTATACAAGAGGAAGAGAAGTTGAAGCATGAGATAATTGAAAGTGCTCAATTTGTCTCTTGCAAAGGGAAGTCTTAAGAATAGCAGAAATGCTTCTCCTAAGAAGAATAAAGGAAATATACTACTATTACAAAAATAAGCTGTCTATTTCTTTTGTAAGAAAAGGGGGAATATGGAGAAGAATTGTCAAAAGTACAAGAACTACCCCCCCCCCCAAAAAAAGGTAATCTCATAACTCTTAAGGTGTCATGAATCTTTCTTTGTTGATATTCCTAATAATACATTGATTTTGCTATTACAATATATGTGGTTAACAACATGCAAGGCCTTCTGGACTTGAGGAATACAAGTGGATATGAGTTGAATATTGGCTGCACTCTCATCCTACAATTAAAACACAAAACAAAACACAATAAAAATTTTATATTTTTTTCTTTATTTTGGTGAGAGGTTTCTACTCTTCAATGTACGAGTGCAATTATAGTTTAAATTTAAATTTATATTTTTTAAATGAGTCCAGGTTGTCCACTGAGAGATTTATTTATGGCAAAAGAAAAAGAATGTCACACACACGCACACGCATTTGGACGAATTGGCAACAAGATTTTTTTTATAGATTTTTAGATAATAGATACTTAGGAAAAAAAACAAGGCAGAAGTTGAAATAAACGTTAAAAGTGTGAATATGAAATTGGATAGCACTTGAGTTAAGACAATTTCAGCGCTTACCCGTTGATTCCCAAATTTTAGCAGACAAAGTTAGTAACATTAATTTAATTTCAGATATGAGTGTTTGTTATTAAATGCAATTAGAGATGATGATAGTTCTAATTTAAGCAATCCTCATACATGATATGCGGGATTCTAATTTAAGCACCATAAATCCAATTGCAATTAATACACAAAATAACTAAATTAATCATCCGGGTTTGGGTATGATAGCGTTTCCAATTCTAGTAACTCCCATGCATGGCATGAAAGCTCTAAATTAGGCTTACGCTCCAATTCAAACCTAGTGATTTCTCAATAATTAATACACATTCATACTGAAATTTAAATTAATGTCATTAATTTAAAACACGGCTTTCTTTGGGAATCATTGGCGTTGGACACTGTTCTTGCCTTAACTCAAGATTGGATTTCGCTACTCATCTCCATTTAAAAGTTAATTGACAGGAATTTAAATAGCATAATTTAAATAACAGAATTTAAATGACATGAATTAAAATAGCAAAAATTAACCAGCCATTTAGGTGGTAAATAATAAAATGACAAGAATTAAAATTGTAGAAATTTAAAGACAGAAATTAACCGGCCAATTAGGCGATGGATAATAAAGCAACAATAAATGACATAAAAATTCAAGAGAAGAAAGAAAGAAAGTAAGATCACAAGAGAAAATAATAGAGAAAATAAGAGAGAACAAAAACAATTCTCAAAGAGAGTATTCTAAGAAAACAACTAAGTTTTGATTCAAAAATAATAATCACCCTTACAAATGCAATCAAGTAAGCTATTTATAGCTCATAAGATGCAATACAAACCACACAATTTTAATTATTCAACTAGACATAATTATATCTAATGGGCACTCACACACTTAAAGTTAAATGGATTTTAGCTATAATACACACCTAAATTTAAATAGATTTTAACTAAAATACACACCTAATAAAGCACTCATAAAGTTAAATAGATTTTAGCTACAATACACACATAATAGTTGAATAGATTTTAGCTAAAAAACACACTTAATAAAGCACTCATAAAACAAATATTTAAAAATAAAAAAAATAAATTTCTACAATTGGGTTTTTGGTCTTCATTAGGATTAAAAAAAATGCTTGGGTCTTCTCCAAATGATGTCTTCCATGAGCTTGCTCAAGTTGGGCCTTAAACATGTGTTGGGCCTTGGATCTTCAATTTAATGGGCATGTGTTGGGTTTTAATTCTTCATGGGTTAGGTTTGAATTCTTCATTCTTCAATTCAATTTGAGTCTCCAAGCCTATCTCATTCATGCATACAAGCAAGCAATTGAGTGTTATTAAATTATATATTATGTATATATTTATATGATATATTATATGGTATATTATATACTTATATATTATATAGATGTTCCATGCATGCATTCCATTGAGCATATGTATTATGTTATAATATATATTATATTTACATGTTTATTATAATATATTATATTATACATAACTATTCAATTAAACTAATTTAAAATCAAAACGGGAGTTATAATTATTACAAAATTTTACAAAATTAACCACTAATCATACCCCCCAACTTAAACATTGCTAGTCCCTTAACAATCAGACTATACACCTGCCAAACTTTATTCACAATAACTGTATGAATGTAAAAATTTCAAATTCAAAACCGAAATGCATAAAATCGAATAAATAATTTAGCATTCTAAATCAGATTTTTGGTTAAAGGTCATACAATCTCAGGAATGGCAATTAGGATAACCAACACACAGACTTACTCCCTCGAAGTTTTGACTTCAAACATTACTATGAATTTTTCCTCCAATTAAAAGGATTCCTCAGGTATACACACAAGGGGGTGCACCGTTATAAGAGTAAATGCAGAACAAGTTCAAAACTCAGTGTCATCCTAAATATAAGGAACGTATTTTCAGGAAAGAATAGGGAAATTGACATAGTTTCATGACTGGAATAATACCCTAAATGAATAGCTTCTGAATTTGAACATAATTTCCTACTCCAAACTCGAATTCTGATATTACATGATTTATAGCATCAAGAGGAACCAGACTGGGTTGTAATGGGGTTATGAGGTTAATACGGGTTGTCAAAGAAAAGGTAGAGTGTGCAAAGGGTGTGTCGGGAATTTTTTTTTTTTTCCAGCATTTATTTTGAAACAATTATGCTGAATAGCTAAGAGAATTTTTCTTTTTTTTCTTTTTCTTTTTTAAATATGAAAATAGCTAGGTAGAATAATTCCCAAAAAAAAGCACACTAGGCTGGACAAAATTCATATGATTGTGGGTTAAACGAGAGTAACGAAAGAAATTGTACTGCAAATGGCTCAAATGGGCTACCAATGAAGGTTAATTTAAAGAAAGAAAAAAGTTAATAGGCCTAAAATGAAAGAAATTGATCCCCCTATCATGCTTCTACAAAATGATGTTACGCAGTCATCTAATTCAAAATTTGAAACCAGTCAAATTCATCCGCTATTATATTAGACATTCAAAGCGAATTGATGTTTTGAAACTATTGAAAAGATGAGATAAATAATAAAACATATTTAGAATAAGTGTTATTTCACTCAGATTTAACGGTTATTAAGCTCAAACACTTACTTGGGTAATAGTCTCCACTTCTGTTGAGAGATCATACAATGTTCTAATTAGCTAATTACTGTTACCTTTGACTTTATGACCGATAACCAATTCTTAAAGTTTGAATACCCGATGAATGCAGATTACTTGTTCTAATGCATATACGTTTTCAAATAAGAAATCAATGCATTCATGTTTCGTATTACAAACTTAACCAACTATCAATGCATAACTCCAAAGCTTCAGGAATAGCGTTATTTAAAATACACAATTTTTTTTTTAATAATAGAAGATAAAGATAATCAATTCCCATAAGACTACAAGCAAGCAATAGCAAACTCACAGTTAAACATGAACCAGATAATTCATAACTAGACCTTACACCCCCAACCTGAATTACAATAATAAAATAGGGTTGTTAGAAATACTTGTAACTCCACGAGTCCATAGATTTACTGTGAACTGCTAAAACTCAAGCAAACAAATGAGCATACCATATATATATATTTATATTTTCATACCAAAATAAAAATTACATGCAAGTTATAAGATAAACAAAATGCGTCTCAAGAGTACAAAAAGTACTCCTTACTCAGCCATCTTATCATAGACTTGCCTAACAACATTCCACAGTTTTTTTTTTTTACATAATTAATTTTTTTTTATAGGAACACAACCAAGAAAAATCCTGCAAGTTGTACAATAACTAGATGCATCTCAATAGTACAAAAAGTACTCTTTACTCAGCCATTTTAACAAAGAGCACTCCTCACAGTGATAAATCTAAATTAATCGGATCCCTTTGGCGTTTGTTACTGATTGCCTTAGACTAGTCCATCCGAAGCTCATGAGGATCGTGCTATGGAACATAAGTGTGTAATTTCTCTAGAAACTCCTCAATAGTGGATGCTGAAATGAGAATCTTTCTTACTGAAAGAGAAATAAACTCTTAATCCACAGCCTAATCAAGAAAAGAGAGCAACCCATTGAAAAAATGTTTAACATTTAAAAGTCCAATGGGTTTGGTAAAGAGATTACTCTTAGCCCAGAAGATTATACAAAATATTTCTTCAAGTGTTCCAAAACCTCCTAGTAAAGCAATGAAGGCGTTTAACTGATAAATCTTACAAGCTATGCTCTCAGACATAGAAGTCATTTCTATAAGTTGACTGCGTGTAATCCCAAAAATATATGGTTCAGCCAAAGGGATTGGCATTACACCTACCACAAATAATTTTCCAAGATGTGCAACTTGTGAAACATAACCATTTAATCCACGACTTCCCCTTCCATATACCAAATTAATTTTTTTTCTCTTAATTTTTGGCCTAGTTCGCTTGCTATAAGTGCCTAACAAATATCGCTCCCAAGTTGAGAGCCACAAAGTACACATATGGTATTGATTCGACGAACTAACTGGCCTCCCATGTTTGTTCCTTTTATATGCCCTGGAAAGAAGTTTGGTGATCAAAAGTAGCTATATAGGAATTCAATAAGAAATAAATACAAACAAAAATCATGCGTATTCACAAGTAGTTGTAATTGTGGCTCACATTTTCCTCCGGTTTTACATCCAGAAACGGTTTAAACACTTTCTATGAAGTGAATATAGGCTTCCCATCCAATTTTCTTATAGATTGGCAAACAGGGTTGTTTTTAGTCAGATTTTCAAGACTATAGCGTTAGTGGTCACTTATGAACTGGGTCCATAAAATAAGAAGTTCTTTTTGCACTATTCCACATGGATGCGTCTCAAAAGTCAATTGGATATCATCCAAAGACTCCTTACTCAGTCCATCCTTTATGAAACTAATTTTATCTTCTCGATTTATGAACATAAACCCCACAGATTTGCATCGTGTGTTACAGGTCCATCGAGCACATTTATAACAATCATTCACTCTTTTTACTTTTCGTTTCTTCAAAAAACTACTCTTTCCCAAGCCTGAAAAGTGCTTAAAACTAGGTGAAGTTTTACCAGCTAATCGAACTCTTGCTTCGATCAACCAACGAATATCTTCAGGGATGTTATTACGCATCAATAGCCTAAGTCTTTCACACCTAGCGGCATCAATTTTTTTTTAAATCATTCTGTGGGAAAGATTGATAGTACTTGCGAATTTTTGAGAGTTGAAGATCTATTTTTTTTTTTTTAAAAAACAACTATAATAAGAAGAAAGTAAAGAACTATGAACCTTACAAAAGGAATGAAAGTACCTAATTAGAGATTAACACAAAGGAGAGAAGATTGAGCTCAAAAAAATGTGGCTTGCCTCATACAGATATGGAGTCTCTTATAGAGCAATGAGCATCACTATTTTACACTCAGCTCGAGACATGTCATAATTGCACTGTCAGGGGCGTCGTCTAGCGTCTCGTTTTTTAACATTTGGCAATGTGCCTCTTTCTTTATAAGGCAATGTGATTGCACTGCCCGAGAAAAATGGCTACCACCAACGTCAATTCCCTCTTTTTTTTCAATTTTTTTAATTTTTTTATATTATTATTTATTTTTTTATTATTATTTATTTTTGGTTAAATTTTTTTTTAAGAGGTTTTTTTAGGGGCCAAATAAAATCATATATACCACACAAGACGATATTATCGAGTCAAACAAAATTATTTGCACAATGGATCAATTTCAAATACCAATAAATCAATTCTTAAGTACACCTTACCCCCCAACTTGAATTGCGTATTGTCCTTAATCGGCAATAAAATGATAGAAGATAGGCATACCTGGCGGTCTTCAATGCATGAACTCGTATACAAAAATTTTATTTAGACTGCACGCAGAAAAACACTATTTAAGTAATGCAGAAAAGAAACAATTTATATATATATATATATAAATATATTTTTATATACTTCTTTTCTTTCTTTTTTTTAATATCCCAGATCTAAAGACATCCATTTAACCTAAATGGAAATGTGGTCTTTTAACGTCAGATTCCCAGACGACATGAAACTTCCCTTACTCATCAGATGATCGTGGATCATTCAAATCCACAACTCTCCTTCATTCTCCTCAACACTACCCTGGTATGGTTTCAACCTATGACCATTGACTGTAAGAAGTTGTCATGACTCTGGATTTTCTATCTCAAAGGCCCCATATTTTGAGATGGACTTGATTACAAAGAGGCCGACCCATCGAGACTTCAATTTTCCTAGAAATAAATGCAATCGAGAATCGTACAAGAGTACATGCTACCCTACCTGAAAGCTTTTTTGAATGATGTGCCGATCATGCAACTCTTTCATGCGAACCTTAGCCAATCGTGCATTTTCAAATGCCTCGTTCTGAATTTCCTCGAGTTCATTCAATTGAAGCTTCCTAGATAGGCCTACTTCAATTAGAATCTTGTTAATCTTTTGAATTGCCCAATATGCTCTATGCTCAATTTCCACCAACAGATGACAAAATTTACCGTATACTAGCCTATAGGGAGACATTCCTAAAATTGTTTTGTAAGCTGTCATGTACGCCTAAAGAGCGTCTACTAGTCTTAAGGACCAATCCTTACGATTAGCAGCAACAGTCTTTTCCAATATGCGCTTAATCTCCCTATTGGTTAACTCGGCTTGACCATTGGTTTGGGGATGGTATGGTGTTGCAACCTTGTGCAGTACACCATATTTCTTCATTAATCATGCCACAACTTTATTACAAAAATGGGAACCCCCATCACTGATGATTGCTCATGGTATCCCAAATTGACTGAATATGTTTTCTTTCAAAAATTTCACGACAGTCCTATGGTCATTTGTTTTGGCCGGGATCGCTTCGACCCATTTGGACACATAGTCAACAGCAAGTAAGATGTATTCATGACCAAATGAATTGACAAATGGGCCCATAAAATCTATACCCTAACAATCAAAAACTTTTAACACTTGGATCGGATGTAATGGCATCATGTTTCTCCTCGACAGACTTCCTAACCTTTGACATCGATCGCAACTTGAACAGAACTTTAACACATCCTTGAACAGTGTCGACCAATAAAATCCATTCTAGAAAATTTTTGCAACTGTTTTATTGACAGAAAAATGGCCTCCACATGCAAGAGTATGATAGAAATTAATGAAACTCTGTTGCTCATGATCGAGTATGCATCTACGGATGATTTGGTCAGGACAATACTTTAAGAGGTAGGGCTCATCCCAAAAGAAGATTCTAACTTTTTTGAAGAATTTATGCTTATCTAGCTTACTCCAATGGTCTAGGATCAGACTAGTTGCCAGGTAGTTCGCAATGTCGGCATACCAAGAGACAACAGATGATGTAGGAATAACATTCACTTCAAACAGTTGCTCATCAGGAAAATTGTCGTGGATTGGTTCATCAAATTATGTGAGATCTTGACTTGAAATCCTTGACAAATGATCAGCCGCCACATTCCCTACTCCCTTCTTGTCTCTAATTTCAATGTTGAACTCTTGCAGAAGTAAGATCCATCGGAAGAGATAGGGTTTTGCATCTTGCTTTGTGAACAAATACATCAAACCAGCGTGATCGGTAAAAATGATCACTAGTAACCCTACGAGGTAAGATCAGAATTTGTTTAGGGCAAAGACAACTGCTAGTAACTCTTTATCTGTAATGGTGTAATTCTTTTGCGCCTCATTAAGAGTTTTGCTAGCATAGTATATCACATGAGGTTTCTTATCCTTCCTCTACCCTAACACAGCTCCTCCCACGTAATCATTAGCATCGCACATAAGTTCAAATGGGAGGGACCAATCAGGGGATAGAACGATAGGTACTGAAATGAGTGATTTCTTCAACTTCTCAAAAGCAACTTGACACTCACCATTCCACTCAAAAGGTATGTCAAAAGCTAGGAGACGGCATAAAGGTCTGGCTATGGCACTGAATGAAACGATAAATCACCTATAAAAACCAGCATGGCCAAGAAAAGACCTAACCTCTCTCACATTCCTTAGAGCGGGTAATTTTTGAATTGACTCAACCTTGGAATGATCAACCTCAATACCCCTGGAAGAAACAATATGTCCCAGGACACTTCCTTGAGTAACCATGAAATGACACTTCTCCCAATTTAACACTAAATTTGTTTCTTTGCACCGAACTAGAATTTCTCCAAATTTTCTAGACAACTCTCAAAATTGTCTCCGTATACTGAGAAGTCATCCATAAAGACTTCTACCACATTCTCAACCAATTCACTGAAAATACTCATTATGCATCTTTGAAAGGTTGCAAGGGCATTGCACAGACCAAATGGCATTCGTTTGTAAGCAAATGTCCCGAATGGACATGTGAATGTGGTTTTCTCCTGATCCTCTAAGGCAATTTCAATTTAATTGTACCCAGAATACCCATCTAGGAAGCAGTAGAAGGCATGTCCCGCTATTCTCTCTAACACCTGATCCAAAAATGGGAGCGAAAAATGATCCTTCCTAGTCATAGAGTTAAGCTTCCTATAATCTATGCACATCCGCCATCCAGTCTGGATGCGTGTAGAAATGATCTCATTGTTCTCATTTGCTATCACAGTGACTCTTGACTTCTTAGATACGACTTGAGTTGGACTAACCCATTTGGAATCAGATATAGGGTAGATGATGCTAGCATCTAAGAGATTCAACACCTCCCCCCTAACCATTTCCTTCATGTTTGGGTTTAATCTTCTCTGCATCTATCTCACCGGCCTTGCATCTTCTTCCAAGAAAATTCTGTGGGTGCAAATTAAGGGACTAATGCCATGCAAGTCTTCTATAGTCCAACCTAGAACTTTCTTGTGTATCTTTAATAGATTTAGCAATTGTTCCTCCTGTTGAGGATTCAGACTTGATGAGATCACCACCGGCAAAGATTCTCCTTTACCTAGGAATGCATACTTAAGGTTGTTTGGTAATGGTTTCCTTTCAGGTGCGAGTGAGTAGCTTAAGACAGATTCAGTTTTCTCTCGAGAGCAATCTTGTTGCTCCATAAATTCCTCCAATTCAAAATTTTCCTGAGCAAATTCACAGTTAATGTACTCCTCACTCAATGTCTATATCAGATCAGCTTCTTCAGTCTCATTCTCCATATCAGGTTGTTTGGAAATCCTAAAAATGTTTGTTTCCAAAGTCATATTTCCAAATGACAATTTCAAGATTCCATTCCTACAGTTGATGATGGCATTTGATGTGGTAAGGAATGGGCGACCTAAGATGACTGGCATAGGAGGCTGAGGCCCCTGATGCGGCTGGGTGTCCAAAACGATAATGTCAACCAAAAAGTAGAACTTATCGATTTGCACTAGAACATCCTCCACAATTCCTCATGGAACTTTGATTGATCGATCAACCAGCTGAAGGGTCACTCTAGTGGGTTTGAGCTCACCTAATCCCAACTATTGATACACACTGTATGGCAACAAATTGACACTAGTTCCTAAATCCAAGAGTGCGCGATCAACTTTTTGACTTCCTATGATGCATGAAATGGTTGGACAGCCTGGGTGTTTGTATTTGGGATGAGTCTTCAATTGGAGAATGGCGCTGACTTGTTCGGTCAGGAATGCCTTTTCATGCACATTTATTTTTCTTTTGACGGTTCACAGATCTTTCAAAAATTTTACATATGAAGGTGTTTGTTTGATTGCATTCAACAACGGAATGTTGATTCTCACTTACTTAAACACTTCATATATATCTGCATTTTGTTGCTATTTTTTCAAATGATTCAACCTTTGTGGAAAAGGTGGTTTGGGCTTGTATTGAATTTCTTTCCCATCTTCTTTTTGTTTTTCATTTTTCTCATTTTTTTTTCATTTTTTTCATTTTTCTCATTTTTTTCATTTTTTTCCACGGTGGATTCATGATCTTTTGGTTCTTCCTCTTCAGCAGCAGGTTAGTTTATCCTAGGATCAGTTGGTTTTTCAATTATTCTTCCACTTCTTAAGGCAGTCACTGCTTGCACTTGTTCATGAGTGTTGGTTTCACTATTGAAGCTTCTACCTGGTTGGTTTGCCTAATTGGGTTAGGATT
This sequence comes from Diospyros lotus, assembly GCF_014633365.1. NCBI lineage: Eukaryota > Viridiplantae > Streptophyta > Magnoliopsida > Ericales > Ebenaceae > Diospyros > Diospyros lotus. The sequence continues at coordinate 19,046,261 of NC_068338.1, read as the reverse complement.
AGTTTGGGATGGAAACCTTTCGAGTTCTCTCACACTCAATGTTTGTGTTAACTTGGTCATCTGACTCCTAATGCCTTCTATGGCTCTGTTTGTTTGCTCCTGAGTTTTAACAACTTGATTATTGATTCTTGTTTGGTTTTGGATGAATTAATGCAGAGTATCCTCTAAAGGTCTCCTATGAGGTGGCTGGTCGGTGTTGGATGAGGAACCTTGATTTGGTTGGAAAGATTGTTATGCAGGGAATGGTGGCTGAGAATGATTTGCAGAATTATTTCTCCAAGAAAAATTTGGGTGGTTTCTATTATTGGGATGATATATTTGTAATTTTGGTTTTGCCCATAATAATTTCCCCCTTGATTTTGGTTATGCCTACCCTCAAAATTGTGTGGATGTCCATTATTTGTTTGTCCATACAATACCTCTTTGAAAGCAGGTAATGTAGGACATTCATCAGTCTTGTGCTCTATTGTGTCACAAACTGCACATTTTACTTCCACTTGATTAACAGACTGTGTTCTCTTGGTTTCCAGACTTTCAATCTTTCTTATCAAGACAGCTATCCTAGCATTCAGATCATCACTCTCACTCAGTTGGTACCTATCTCTAGACTGTGGATTTTCTCTTGAGTCATTAGAAGATATTAGTCCAACCTCCCAATTTCTAATGTTTTCTGCTAAGGTATTAAAGAACTGGAATGTTTCATCTGGAGTCTTATCATAAAACTCACCATTACACATAGTGGACACTAGCATTTTCAATTGAGGACTAAGAGCATCATGAAAGAAACGTACCACTCTCCATTGTTCAAAAGCATGATATGGGCAAGCATGGAGAAGGTCCTTAAACCTCTCCCAAGTTTGAGCAAAGTTCTCATTGGGTTTGCACACAAAATTCATAATTTGCCTCTGAAGAGTGGCAGTCCTATTGGCTGGAAATATTTTTTCAAAAATGTCATTTGCATTTCCCTGCAGATTCCTATGGACCTAGGTGGAATAGTGCTCAACCACATTTTAGCCTTATCCTCGTAGTATAGTGGTGAGTATTCTCGCCTGTTACGTGGATGACCCGGGTTCGATCCCTGGCAACGGCGCCAAATTTTGGCTGCACTCTCACCCTGCAATTAAAATACAAAACAAAACACAATAAAAATTTTATATTTTTTCCTTTATTTTGGTGAGAGGTTTATACTCATCAGTGTACGAGTGCAATTGTAGTCCAAATTTAAATTTATATTTTTTAGATGAGTCCAGGTCATCTACTAAGAGATTTATTTATAGCAAAAGAAAAAGAATGTCACACACACGCACACGCATTTGGACGAATTGGCAACAAGGTTTTTTTTTTTATAGATTTTTAGATAACAAATACTTAGGAAAAAAAGCAAGGTAGAAGTTGAAATAAATGCTAAATGTGTAAATATGAAATTGGATAGCACTTGAATTAAGATAATTTCAGCGCCAACCCGTTGATTCCCAAATTTTAGTAGACAAAGTTAGTAACATTAATTTAATTTCAGATATGAGGGTTTGTTATTAAATGCAATTAGAGATGATGATGGTTCTAATTTAAGCAATCCCCATATATGATATGCGGGATTCTAATTTAAGCAACTACCATAAATTCAATTGCAATTAATACACAAAATAACTAAATTAATCATCCAGGTTTGGGTATGATAGCGTTTCCAATTCTAGTAACTCCCATGCGTGGCATGAAAGCTCTAAGTTAAGCTTACGCTCCAATTCAAACCTAGTGATTTCTCAATAATTAATACACACTCATACTGAAATTTAAATTAATGTCACTCATTTAAAACGCAGCTTTCTTTGGGAATCATTGGCGTTGAACACTGTCATTGCCTTAACCCAAGATTGAATTTAGCTACTCATCTCCATTTAAAAGTTAATTGACAGGAATTTAAGTGGCGTAATTTAAATAACATAATTTAAATAACAGGAATTAAAATAGCAGAAATTAACCAGCCATTTAGGCGGTGAATAATAAAAAGACAGGAATTATTGCAGAAATTTAAACACATAAATTAACTGGCCATTTAGGCGGTGGATAATAAAATAACAATAAATGAAATAAGAATTCAAGAGAAGAAAGAAAGAAAGTAAGATCACAAGAGAAAATAATAGAAAAAATAAGAGAGAATAAAAGCAATTCTCAAAAAAAGAATTCTAAGAAAACAACTAAACTTTGATTCAAGAATAATAATCACCCTTACAAATGCAATCAAGTGAGCTATTTATAGCCCACAAGATGCAATATAAACCACACAATTTCAATTATTCAACTAGACATAATTATATCTAATAGGCACTCGCACACTTAAAGTTAAATGAATTTTAGCTATAATACACACCTAAAGTTAAATGAATTGTAGCTAAAATACACACCTAATAAAGCACTCATAAAATTAAATGGATTTTAGCTATAATACACACCTAATAGTTAAATGGATTTTAACTAAAAAACACACCTAATAAAGCACTCATAAAACAAATATTTAAAAATAAAAAAAAAATTCTACAATTGGGTTTTTGGTCTTCATTAGGATTAAAAAAAATGCTTGGATCTTCTCCAAATGATGTCTTCCATGAGCTTGCTCAAGTTGGGGCTTAAACATTTGTTAGGCCTTGGTCCTTCAATTTAATGGGCATGTGTTGGGTTTGAATTCTTCATGGGTTGGGTTTGAATTCTTTATTCTTCAATTCAATTTAAGTTTCCAAACCCACATTCTTCATGCCTACAAGTAAGTAAGTGAGTGTTATTAAATTATATATTATGTGTATATTTATATGATATATTATATGGTATATTATATACTTATATATTATATAGATGCTCCATGAATGCACTCCATTGAGTATATGTATTATGTTGTAATATATATATTATATTTACATGTTTATTATAATATTATATATATATATATTATACACATAACTATTCAATTAGACCAATTTAAAATCAAAAGGCAGGTTATAATTATAACAAAATTTTACAAAATTAACCACTAATCAAACATTTATTTTAGAAATAGAATATGCTTCAAGGTTCAAGGCATAGGGACTTCTAGATTAATTTTCACACTCTAGATTTACAAAATGCATTTTATGTTCCATCATTTTCTAGAAATTTGGTTTTTGTTTTCAAAATTGCTAAAGTTGGTTATGAATTTTTGATTGAGTATTCAAATTTTTGTATTTTGAATAATAAAGTTTCTATTTGTGGTTAAACATTAATTGATAGCTTCTATAAATTTGTTCTAAATCCCACGTTTGAAAATGATGGCTTGACTATGCATCTAATGGTGGCATAAAAAAGAGTATCATGAATAAAAATTCCACATCCTTGTGGCATATGAGATTGGAACGCATCTCCATTTGAAATAATTAAGAGGTCAATAAATGATAAAGTCTTAACTCTTGATTTTTCTGTCTATGGGGTTTGTGTGGACTAAATTAAAACCAAAAAAATCACAGAGGGTACCAAAAAGAGTTTAGAAATTTCAGAAATCATACACATTGATATATGTGGATAATTTATTCCACTTTGTATTGATGATTAGAGAAAATTTTATCTCACTCATTGATGACCATACAAGATTCATGTACCTGATTCTGCTTTTTCACAAGATTAAAACACTTGATGCTTTTAAATCTTATAAAGTTGAATTTGAAATGTAAAAGGAAAAGAAAATTACTGGGTACTATGGAAGGTACATAGAATAAGGACGATTATCAGGTCCTTTGCTAAGCTCCTTAAGCGAGAAGGAATTGTTGCTCAATATACAATCTTAGTACACCACAACAAAATGATGTAGCTAAAAGGAAGAACCAAATGCTTGTGAACATGGCAAGGAGCATAGTTTAGTAATTCTAACCTACCTTTATCTCTTTGGAGTGAAGCTTTGAAAACTGTAGTGTATATACTAAATAGAGTTTCAGCCAAGGTTGTCCGTAAGACACCTTTTAAATTATGGAATGGATGAAAACCAAGCTTGAATCATATGCACATTTGAGGTTGTCCTATTGAGGAAAGGATTTATAATCCTACCATCAAGAAATTACATCCAAGGACAACTAACAATTATTTATTAAGCCATGCAATTAACTCTAAGGGATATAGATTTTACTGTCCTTCACACATTTGTAGAATAGTCAAGGCTAAAAATGTTAAATTTCTTAAGGATTTTGAGACCAGTGGGAGTGTGGCTTTTCATAAAGCTATAATTGAGGAAGAACTAGAGCCATCTAAGTTGACTAAAGAAACAAAAAAATTGGTTGTTATTCAAAACAATCAATTAAGAAATCTTGAAGAGTAATCAAATCAAGATATTCACATGGCTCAAAAAGATCAAATCCCAGTTGAACCTAACCATTAAGAACCTTAAAATACAAATAAGGAGGTTGGTTTGTAGAGATCCACAAGATTAAGGAGATCTGTTATTTCTAGAAACTACATTATATATCTCCAAGAGCACGACTTTGATGTTGGGAATAAGGATGATCCATGTTCATTTTCACAAGGCATGACTAGAGAAAATTTCACACTTTGGTATGATACCATGAAGGATAAGATGGAGTCTATGACCAAAAATCAAATATGGGATCTCGTTGAATTCACTAAAGGTGTTGTAGCTCATTGGCTATAAATGGGTTTATAAGACAAAAAAGAGATTCTTCAAGTAACGTCTGTTGATACAAGGTTAGACTTGTGGGCAAAGGCTATACTCTAGTGGAAGGCATTGATTTGAAACCTTCTCTCTTGCTTACAAGAAGAATTCATTTAAGATGATCATAACACTTGTGCCCCATTTTAACTCAGAGTTACATAAAATAGATGTGAAAACAACATTCTCGAATAGATATCTAGAGAATGAGGTGTGCATGAATTAGCTTGAGGGATTTAGTTTAATTATGAAAGCCATCTAGTTTGCAAGTTAAAGAAATTCATTTATGGCTTAAAGCAAGTTTCCTATTAATGGCATATAAGTAAATTTGACAACATTTTTCCCTCGTATGGGTTTAAAGAGAATACTGTTAACCACTACATATATCTTAAGTTAAGTAGGAGCACATTCATTTTTCTTATCTTGTACGTGGATGGCATTTTGTTTACAAGTAAAAATTTGGAGATCATATATACATGACACGAAAAAGTTTATTTTTCTAAATTTTGAAATGAAAGATATGGGTAAAGCCTCTTATGTCATTGGCATAGAAGTTCACAGAGTAGAGGTAGAAGGAATTAATCTCTATCATAAAGGGATTACATTGAAAAAGTTTTAGAAAGATTTAGAATACAAAAGTGTGCTCCTTTAGTTGCTCCTATTGTCAAGTGGGATAAACTCAATTAGCTTCAATGTCCTCATAATGCATTAGAATACAAGAAAATGAAGAACAGCTCTTATGCATCTGTAATAGGAAGTTTGGTATATACTCAAGTTTGCATCAAGTTTGATTTGGCATTTGTAGTACGAATGCTTGGTAGATACCAAAGCAATCTTGTCATGGAGCATTGAAAAATTGCTAAGAAGGTCATGTAGTACTTGCAAGGGACTCAAGAACACAAGTTGACCAATTAGTATTATGATAATTTGGAATTGATTAGATATTCGGATTCTAATTTTAGTGGATATAAGTGTTAACCCATAATTTTATCTCCTAATTTGGAACGATTAAGTAAATTTGAAAAGTTATTTCCAATAAGAGAAACATAGCTTGGGGCGATAAAATCCTCATAATTTAGCTTAAAATAGGTAAAAGTGACCCATTAAATTGATTGCGGGTTGAGAAAGTATTTTTGGTTGGTCATGGTTGAGTAAAAGGGGTAAGAGAGGAATTTTGGAGGAACATTAAGCCTAAGAAACTAAAATTTCAAAAGTTGGGGTCAAAGTTTCGAGATTAGATGGAAAAGTTTAAAGACTAAAGGGTTAGTAAGTTGGGATGGATGCAAGTTTCGAAACCAAAGTTTAAAGTTTTGAAGGAAAACTCTCCACAAGAGGTAGTTTTAAACTAAGGGGCATGTTTGGAAACTTAAGGGGGAAGTTTTGAAACATGGTTCCCTAAGTTGAAAAATCATCCGGTGACAATTCGACCAAAAATGAGAGTCGAGGCTCATTCCATGGTTCCCTAATCTAACAACAAGGCTTAAAATTGCAAAAGGAACCCTACCAATTCTAAATTGTAGGGGTTACAAAAAAAAGTTCTAGAAAGCTGATATTTGGGACTTTAAAGGGGGACAAAATCCCTTCCTAGGTTTGGAAAAGACTAGAGACAAATTGTTTGGGCACCAAAGACGTTTTTACCCTTAGGTTTTTTGTCTTAAAGGTGAAAGGAAGGCTAAAATAGTCATTGGGTTTCCATATAAGAGAAAAAATCAGGTTTTCTCTTCTCATTTTCTTGTTAGTTGAGAAAGTGAGATCAGGAGGAAGAAGTTTGAAGAGTTTTGGAGTTTGACCATTGATTTAGGTCATTTTTTTCAAAGGTAAGGAGAATTTTTTGTTTGGTTTTGATTTAGAGCTGGTCATTAATGTGAAGGATAATAGTTCATGTGTCTTCATTGTGTTTAATGTGACTTTAAGAGTTAAAGTTCACTAATTTGAGGGTATTTATCTTGCAGACTTATCCTTGGTAAGTTCCTTGACCCTCCTTTCATTGTTGCATATATTTTCATTGTTGCATATATAACCTAAGTCTCATGGCATGTGCTGATACCAAGTGTGTTACATTGTTGTTACTTTGATGAATGTGTGTGTATATATATATTTCATGGGGTATTGGGCTATGCACTTGGGATCTAATGACAAGAATACTCAATGAGGGGTTATTGTCAATGAGATATCATTATAGGAAAACCTTCAAAGAAAAGGGGTCATAGAGATTCTCTTTGAAGTTGGGGTGTCCCTAGTCCAAAGACTTGAAATAGGTGGATAGTAGGTTGAGGGTCTTACATTTTCATGGTTTTTGTGTTTGGAACTTAAAAGAGCTTTAGGTTCATGGTTGCATCTCCATTATTTCAGAGGTTCACGAGAAGACCATGAGTGTCTAAGATCATTAAAAGACCATCATCTCACTGTTTCATGTAATAGAAAATGTGGTTAAGGGTGAGATTATCTTTTATTTTGGGAGTTGTGTAAAATGGGTAAATATATTTGGTTGCTTGTAATCATTTAAAATGGATCTTTTTCACTATCTTGGAATTATCCTTCTTGCGCGATCTCCCATCAATCGTGCCCTCGATTTCGACAGAGAAAATAAATCGCAAGTGAAGAATTTATCTCATTGTCTAAGGCAAAAAATCAAACTCACAATCTATTGGTACAAATCCCAACTTATCGTAACTCGACTACTTGAGCCGTGTACTGGGAACTTCCAAGTATTTGAAAACCCTAGATACTACCAAACTATTAAAGATCATAAGGAAAAGGGTTTAAAAAGAAACTAGATAGGTTGAGTGTATTGGTCTTGTTAGCTCATTCAGTTTTCAACTTTATCTTTTTTATTGACATTTGGATGTGATTTATATTTTTAAGCAATAAACATGATTTTTAGTTTTATATATGCTCATAAAGTATTATGTTTAATATTCCTAGGGATAATTTAAGTTGAACCCTAAAGCTTATTGAAGGCTTGTAAAGAGAATTAAATTTCTCATTAAGTTACCATCGAAATGGTAATATATACATATAATACACGAAAGAGACTATTTATTATTTAGAAGATGACGGTTGTGATTTATATGTAAAGCTATTTCATTACTAGACAATGTAGAACAATAAAGTCATAGTCACCAAAATAAATATCGTGTGAACTAAGTGGGAGAATAAAAACGTGTCTTTAATTTTTTAAAAGACTTAAAAGGTGATCCATATTGTCATTTATTGGTTTTGGAAATAATATTACATTATTTATCTAAATTGTTTTTTCTAACTTTTGAAATAACAAGTAATTTCCTTGATATAAAAAACGTGGTATAGTGTCCTAGTCAGCATAGATGTCTGATCTAGCCTTACAAATAATCTGTGTCACCTATTAAAAACAAACACTCAATTTGACAGGAATAGACTGGAAAAATTCACTCTTAAAGATTCTGTCACAAGTAAAGGAAAAATATTATTCTTAAAAATTTAAAGTAAAATACATATTCTCAAATAGATCTGAAAACCCTCTTCACACTACAATAAAATTAAGAACTTTGATTTATATTTTTTTTCCCTTTCAAATTGAAATGTAGAATTTGTCACACACCCACTATTGTGTTAAATTTAAAATATTAATTTCAAGCTTCATCTTTTAATAATTTAAACAACTTTAATATATAATAAAAGTCAATAAATCTTTTAAATTAAAAATTCTTCAAATAACATTTACAAGCAAATAATATTAACTCTAAAGTCACTAGTGTCTATTCTTTTTGATAATTTGACAATTAAAATTATTTGTATTTACTAACCAAACAATAGTCCACTAAATGTGTTTTTTGCAAATATAATTTTAGTAAGAACAAAACTTTATAATAGCACCAAACGTTTATAAAAGTTAAAAATTACTCTTTCTTAAAAGAAAATTATACTCCTCAACCGGAGGTTTCACTAAATTACATGTACCACCAAAGTTTTATAAATTACATTGGCATCCCCTCCATGGGACAGATGTCTAGAAATTCATTACTAACAGGGACAAGACAAATGAAAAATAATTTTTTTATAGGATATCCATGTGAGAGCGTATGTACGTGTGAGCTGTTCTGGGCAGCCTACTATTAAAATTAATTTTTTAATATAAAAAAATAAGTTTTAAAAATAATTCAATCAACAAAAATTATAGCTTATTTCAAAATTTGTAATGTGCAGTTTGACATTTCAAAAAAAAAAAATTTAAGTCTCCCCCTAAATAGATTTTTGAATCCGCCTCTGTATCCATGCATGATCAAAAACAAAGAAATAAATTTAATGTGGTTTAGAGAATTGCCTAGTTTCAAAAGTGAAAAAAATTAAAGATTATTAATACATAATGGGTTTACAAAAGAAATAAACCATCCTACTTTCCACCTCATAATCCTAGAACACTCAAACTCTTAATTTCACATACACTCTAATTAGTACAAGTGGATGCCATCTAATTATAATAAAATTAGTGGTTCTAATTATAAGGATTAAAAAGAATAAATAGGTCTTAAATCTAAAACTTATTGAATTTGGTGTAAAATCACATCTTTATCATATTTTGGCTTGGGTTATCTAAATTTGAATTCTCCACACTAATAACAATCTTCAACTTGTCTTGGAATTTCTTAAACAAATAAATAAATGAAATCTCCACACTTCCTCAAATATGTTCAAAATAAGGTGATGCACTTAATATAATTCTTAAAACCAAATTAGGTCCAACTATACGAACCTCCCTCCTTTATAGAATCAATACTCAATTGCTCAAATTAAAACTACCATGAACGACAATTGATTTAGATAGCCAAGAACTCAATGTCATAAGACTCCATCATATATATATATATATATATTTGGCCAAATACTAATACGAGCGATCTAACAAGTTCGACATATCTAAATTAAAATATCACATTACATAATCATTATTCACCTAATTCAAATTTAGATATCACTAAACTCATCTCGACCTTGTGGATATTAAAAGAGTAATAAGTCTATGATTCAAATAAACTAATATAAATGGCCAAATCATCCAACTAAAGAGCCAAATCAAAAGACACCCAAATTTACCAAATACAAAACCTAAACCCAATGGGGGAATACACAATAGGGGCATGGAACTTTCTCTAGGATAGGAAACCACATAGTGAAGACTACCAGTGGATAGAAAGGATTTTATGTCACCCTAATCCCAATATTCCCAAATTCCCAATCTTATGTCACCCTAATTATTGATGCACCTCCTCACATCTAATAATTAAATATGTGATGTAACCATTTATAAAGAAAACATCAGCTACAAATCTAAAACCCATTAATTTAGTATATAAATTTTATCTCAAGCTTACTTTAGTTTGAGTCTTATAAAAATCTGAACTGAAGGCACTTTTAACCGTTATAATTATAATTTTATTTTTAAAATATCAAATTCTCCCACTTCTATTTACACACACTAATCCTTCTCTATATATAATAATAATAATAATAATGAAGAAGCAAAATGTGAAGAAATTGAAAATATAGTAATATTGTCATTGTAGATGAAGAAGAAAGTTAAAAATCAAAGAAAAAAATTATTTTTTACATATGATTCTTGAGGAGAGTCCACTTATGGGAGGTAGAATTACTCATTTACCCTTAAGTACAGTGTCTTAATTGTCTGACATGTGTCATCGTTAATGGTCAGTAAGGTAGAGATGCGTGTCCTAAATTCAATAATATGCAAATTTACAAATACATGAAATCGTTTAAGTAATAAAGTAATGAATTAGATGTCGTTCTCATATAGATTGTATATCAATTATCAAAATTGTGTTAATCCTATTATTATTTAAATTATTTTAAAAAATGTAACTAAATTAAAATCCAAATAAAATAGAACAAGCCTCCACCTATATTTTATTTGTGCAATGGTTGAACAACCTAAAATAATTGATATTATTTCTCAAGTCATACTAAACATATTGATCAATATTTATTATCTATTTTCTAATAACAATAATAAAATCAAGCAATTCATTAAGATCAATGGTTATTCAATTTAGTTCCACACAAATCAAGTTTTTACTTCTATTCCAATTGTATTCTTATGAAATTTCTTATCATGAAACTTTTCTTCGACTCTCACTCCATTATAACAAATCAATTAAATACTAACCAAATACTTAAGGGTTTTAAAAACAATAAGAAACTCTTAGCATGGATAAAGAAAATCAATTCAAATAAATATAAATTGTCGATAATTCAAGTTTAATAAAAAATCTTAGTAAATAAAATTAATTCATAGCAGATCTAATAAAATTCATAAAAAAAAAATTAATTAATTAATGTTCCCCTGCTCAGATCTGGAACCAGATCGGTTACCCAGATCTGAATCAGATCGGCTTCCACCGACTTCCGCTCCACCTAGCCGAGACCTCCACCTACTTCGTGTACTGTTGCTGCTTTGCGTCTGCTTGCCCGACGCATTGCTGTGCCTACCTGCCTGCTGCACGCCTCCTGCCTTGCTTGCGGCTTCGGCTTCCGTCCTACTACCCAGCTGCTGCATCCTCATCTTTATATTTCTCCCTTTAATCTTCTTCTTCTTTCTTTTTCTTCCAATTTCTTCTTCTGGCTTTTCTTTATCTTCATTTTCCTGCTTTATCTTCTGATTTCTTCTCCATAATTAATATTAATCTTTAATTAATAATATTAATTTTTAAATTAATATTATTAATTAATTTATAATATCTTCTTTAACGCCAATTATTTACATCTGTGTCCTTTGCTCTTTTCCTACAAAAGATATTTAAATTTCACATAAATTCACGCTTTAAATAAAAATGTTGTTAGTGAATTACAACAATTAAAATTTGTTTCTAGAAAAGCTCAATAAGAAGTCAGCATGGCCAAGCGGAAAAACAAGGCTTGTTTGGGAGAAGTAGGCACTGGGAGAAAAGTTCTTTGAGTGAAGCTTGATTTGCTATCCAAGAGAGTTGTTAATGGTTCGAGAGAAGTAGGGATGAGTCTCCATTGTTCGAGTGTCAAGGCCCGCTTTCAGATATACCCACTAGCATAAAACATCCGAAAGAGAGTCCTTCCAAAATAGAATACAAAAGCAATCATAACCAAAGACTTCATATTATAAACAGGCTCACTTCTACTATGAGCAATAATCTTTCTTACAACATTTCTTAAGACTTTAAAAGCCATACACTTTTCGAAATAACAAAGGGCCCAAAAATATATAAAAGAAATAACCTTCGACACTGGCCCACACAAGCCCCAAAAATCTTTAGGTCGGGAAAGATCTCTGTACACGATTGAATTCAACTTTGAGCCCTACTAGACTCCCCTTCTGCTATAGATTTTCCTTTACCTGGAATAACAACAAGCAACAAGTGAGCCACAAGGCTCAGCAAGTATAAATATAGTAAAGAAAATAAAGATAAGATGGACCTATAAAGCCATGCATAAGATAAGAATCAATGGAAGATCACTACCCAATATTGAGAACAAAGCTTTTGATCATGCCTTCTATATTAATAATACCTCAATAATTGATATCTCCTTACTTAACAACAAGGCACACGTGAAACCCATAGAGAATATTCACACAATTTACATAATGGCATAATACCATTTTCCCATGCGTGACTTATAACATAAGAAGCCACCAATTCATGCTCATGCAGTATTATATAATGATAGAAGTACATGCGCCACACTAGCCCTCTAGGCCTCCATATCCATGACTAAAATGCTCACATATATATATCAAAATTCATCAGCTACCACAGTGGCAGGAGCATCGTCTACCGGATTTATGGCCACCTCACCCACGTCAGGCACTCAATGGAATATCCTATCTCACATTTGCGGAACTTAGCCACCCCGCCAAAATAATAATAAGAGGCGCAAAGATAATGATAGTAATGCATCACACATAAGATTCCTTGGACATGCCAACCAAAAACATTACTTAACAACTTCCCAAAACTTAATCATTATGGTTAATTTGGATTTAGAAAAGCATTAACCAACTCAAAATATAACCAAAATATATGATAGTATATATCAAAACGAAGCCCTCGAAGTCTAGACTATGAAACTTCAAACGGATCTTAATTTACAGTTCTAAATCAAAAGTTATGGCCAAAATAGTGCAACATGCTCAATGTTGTCAAGAGCTTGACCAAGTCGACTAGAGGAAAATCTGAGTCAACTTGGTCCGAGTCGACTTGATCTCTTAGATGAGTTGACTCGACTCGACTAAAAACAAGGAAAAAAGGCCAAAAGAAACTGGATTTGGCCGAGTCGACTTAACCTACAACAAGTCGACTCAACGCAACCCAAAATGCACGAAGTGAGCACAAACCACCCAAAATCATCCACGGCTAATCTCCTAACCCCCAAGTTGCCATTCCTTAAAGAAAAGATGGGGAAAACAAGCCCCATAGAGACCCAAAAATAAGACTCATTGACCTCATTGAAAGAAACCCATATTTAAGAAAATATTGAGACAAACCATTAAACTCAAGTTTTCAAAACACCATTGAGGATATGAACATATGAACTTGGATTACACATATGGATATAACTTGCATTAAAAAATGTCGGGCTAACTTGCTCATATTAATTAAATTTTGATGATTAACAAAAATATTTTTATGATATAAATGTATTTCTTTCTCATATAAAAAATAAATTTATTCTAAATTAAAAGTAGGTACAAAGAGTAAATTTATTTTGAATTAAAGGTGGATTGTCTTTAAACATATTTCCTTCTTTTAATCATTTATGTCTCAAAAGCTTAGATTGCATTCTCTTTGTTGTTTTCAAGTCATTTTTAGTTTTTAATTTTCTAAAATAATGAAAACGTGTTCTCTTTGTTATTTTTAAAAATGCATTTTTGAAAACAAAAAAAAATTGTAAAAAAAACTTAAAACAATAAAAAGTTATTTTGAGTGTTTTCATCCAAAACAAAATCTAAAGTCAAAACATATTTATTTATTTCTTTATTCATATTTTATTATTGTAATGGGAAAAAATATTACAAAATTCATTAATTTTAAAATGTATATATTTTTTTAATAATATATTAACATTAAATATTTTTAATTTACTAAATAATCAAATTTATTGAATAAAATATCATTAAAAAAATATTTTCAAAATTTCAAAGAGAACGCATTTTCTAATTTTTATTTTGAAAAATAGTTTTTCAAAATGACAAAGAGAATGTGTTTTCAATTTTCTAAAATAGACTACCAAAACAAAAAACTAAAAATGAATTCAAAAGTCAAAACTGAAAATTAAAAAGTAAAAAGAACGCAGTCTTATATTTGAATTTTTAAATCTTAATTTCTCGTGTAAAAAAAATTATTTTGAATTAAATGTGAGACATGTTTTCCTATTGTTTAAGAAAGTCTAAACATTTTTTGAATTTTAAATTTCATATTAATCATTTCTTTAGTGGCTAAAATACTTATAAATACCCCCCTCCCAAACTCATTTTTTGAGTAGCTATTGCACATATTGCACATCCAAAGCTCCTAAAAGTTCTCAAACTAATTTTCAAGCATTCCAAGGCTCTTAAAGATTCATTGTTCATCTACCGAAGAGCCACAAGGCAAGAAGAGAAAAGTTCTTCAAGTCTTCTACGACAAATCCGAACTTCTCCATTTGAGATTACAAATTTATTTATTTATTTAAATATTATTCCCTTGTATAATTTGTTCTTAATTTTTTTTTTGTGTCCAAATGTGGACAAATTATTTGTAACATTTAAATTATTATTGAGGACTGTATAGGTTTCCTAGATCCATTAAAATCTAGGTGAATCTAATTTCCAATGTGAGCTAACTAGGTAGAAAACCTTGGTGTAGTGGTTGCCTAGAACTCATTGTAATCTAAGTGTGTATTAAGTTTCCAATGTGAGTTAGTGTGAAAACCTTAGTGAAATTATTTTAGTAGAACCCCAAGGATGGTTAGACCTTGGGAGAGTGGACTAGGTGTATGTAAAGACACCGAATCATTACAAATTGTCTTGTGCTTCATTGTATTTATTTTTATTATATCTTGTGGCTTACATTTATTAATAATCTCAAATATAATATATTATATTTATCAAATATATATTTTCAATAAAATCATTAATCGAGAATATTTATTAAAATTGAGAAAAAAATTTATCACTCAATTCACACCCCTTGTTGAGTGGCCATACCCTAAGGGACCAACAATTAGTATCAGAGCAGGTCCTAAAATATTTGTGATTATCAATCTCAAATCTTAGGATAAGATTTTTTAATAGCCTCTTATTTTACCCAATACCTAGATGATGTCTCAATCCCCTCTAGTTCTCCAATGTTCATTAGAAAGAATTATGTTTTTGGAAGATTAGGATGGAATCTTATATCATTTCTATAAGCTATCTTTTATAGAGACTTGTCAAGGATGCATTTGATATATCCTCTCAATATGAGGAAGAATGGTCGAAGGAAAACCTAAGAAAAATAGAAATGGACCATATGGCAAGATATTTAATTCTTAGTTCTTTAATGCCTAGTGAGTGTGAAAAATTGTCTTCATGCTTCACATCTTATGAATTATGGAAAGAATTAAAGAGAATTCATGAAAAAATCAATAATTCTAAAATGAGTTTTCTTATGTCTCAATATCAAAGATGTAAGTTATGGCTTAGTGAAAAAATTAGTAATTTGAATGATTGGTTCGAAAAAGCCTCAAATATTTTTAGAATGCTAATGAAAATGAATGAAAATGTTAAAGAGTATAATGAAAAGAAAACATTAATATTTAAAGGTGAGGAGAAAAAGAAAAAGAAGAAAGAAGAAAAAAGAGCCAAGAAATTAAAGAGAAATGTCATTCCCACGTGGGATATGGATAATTCTAGTGAGTCATTGCAATCCAACAAGGAAAAGGCACATGTATGCTTTATGGCTATGGAAGAAGATGAAGAAGAGGAAAATAACTTAGAGTTAGAAGAATTACAAAAAGCATACGATAAACTATATATAAAATATATATCTATTAAAAAAGAAGTAAAAACAATCAAGAAGAATCATAAAGAAGAAAATGAAAAATTAAAGAGTGAAATAAAGAACTTAATTAAAAGAAAAATCACAAGAACTCAGGAAAGAAAATGAAGATAAATTAAAAGATCAATTAATTAATCGAAGAAGAAAATAAAATATTAAAAACTCAAAATGATAAATTATTAGTAGAAAAGAAAGTCATACAAAAAAGTTTAGCCACATTAATTTTAAAAAAAAAATTAAAACCTAAATCAAGATACAAAACACCTAAGAGAGAATGAAAACAACCTAGATAGAGACCCCAAGCTAAGAGAAACAACATAGTACAAATGTGGATACCCAAAGGGATAATACAAACAATGAATGAGTTAGATCATAAAATCTTAAATGTTGCTCCTCATCCACATACATCAAGAATAATTAAATCATTTAATCCCAATGAAAAAAGACTCAAGGGACCCGTCTATAGATGGATGCCCAAGGCTAAAACTTAGCCTTACGTGTGACAATGTGCATGAGATCCACATGGGGAACATTTTATATTTGTTTAAGTGGAAACTCATCGCATAAGAAAGGTGAGGAGTTCTATGGTTTAGACCTCACTCTCAAAAATCGAATGGAAAGCCAATGGGATAAATGGAAATATGAGAGGTTTGGTTTTTGGGTAATCACCTCATTCCTAGATTCTAAAATTATTATAGCTTGAAATCTAAGTTTGTCAAATGTCTTAAAATGTGAAAAATCATCATGTGGCATATAAAAGAATTGGACTTAATAAAAATTTTTGTGCTTATGTCTAGGTTTTATTGCATGTGTTTAAATGTTTGAAAACCCTCATTTCCATAATGTTGATCCAAATTGCATGACCTATTGTGATAGATATATTTTTGGAGTCATTCAATGCAAGCAAAATTGGTTCATTTGGAAGAAAAATGAGGTTTTGGACAATTTAGTCCCTATTTTCCAAAAGAATTATTTTTTTAAAGGGTCTAAATATGTTGTGTGCTTAAATATTTCATTTATGAATGTATTAGGCCTTGTAGAATATATTGGTATATGTTTTTTTAATTATTTTTTACCTATATTTCAAAAGGAGAAAGCTTCTTTTAGAACTGCATTATTGTAATCGACTGTGGAAGGTTTCATAGTCAACTCTCCTAAAGCCTCCAGGAGAAAATGAGATTAATTGATCAATTTTCATCTCCCATTTTTTAAATATAAGTATGCCTAAATCTATGAGTGAAATATCAATCAGTAAGCATTTACAACTTTTTCACTTAGATCTATTTGAACCCACACAAACTAGAAGTTTGGGTGAAAAACATTATATGCTGTAGTAGAAAATTTCTCTAGGATTACTTGGTTATGCTTTTGTTTTCAAATGATAAAAGTTTTCAAATCTTTAGAAAGAAAGGTAAGAGAATTAGATGATAAAATTGTTTCTCTAAGGCAAGGATGATTTAGGTAAGCTTCCCAAGAATTATAAATTTGTGCAAGATCATCCAATAGATCAAATAATTCGAGAACTAAGTCAAGGTGTAAGAACTATATGTTTTACAATGTAGCCTTCATATCTAATGATTGAGCCAACTTGCATGGATCAAGTCTTAGAAAATGAATTTTGGATCAATGTTGTGCAAGAAAAATTAAGATTGGAAATTAATTCCAAAATCAAAAGATTTTTCTATATTTGGAACACAATGAATTTTCAAGAATAAATTAGAAGGAATTAGGAATAATAAATCTCTTTGGATAGCTTAGAATATTGAAGTGAGAAAATTTCTTCGACAAATCTCATTTTTGTTCTTAAAAAAAAAAAAAAAAAAAGACTAACAATTAAGGTCGGCCCCTTGTCTCTCTCACTCTCTGTTATCTCTCTCACCCGAACACCTCTTTGTCATTCTTCCTCCTCTTACCTGAATACATTTTTCTCTCTCTGTTCCATTCCCTCTCTCGTTGCCGGCATTGTCTTCACTGGTTGCCGTCGCCGTCATCACCTATATTCTTCCCGCATCGTTCCATCTTCGATCTCCCTCTTCAGGCTCAGGTAAATATATTTTTTCTTTCCTTTTCATTTTGGTGTGTGTTATCGTAATCTTTCCTCGTGGATGATCCAAACCCTATTTAAAATTTTGAAAACCCAGTCTTCTAAGAAGAAAATGTATCATTTCTTTATTTGCAATAGGCTAGTTCACAACCTTACCTAGTCGAAACTAGCAGCAGCTAGTGGCCATTCCCAGATGATATCGATGAACTTGGATCCGTAGTGTTCAGCAACCATCATCAGCACTAAGCATCGGCGAAATCCAAAACTATCAACGTGGATGACTTAGATTACTATTTTGTAGATTCTGTAATGCTACTGTACCCCTTGTCTATTATATGATTGTTTTCTTTGTAGATATATTCTATGTTGTGTAATTTTAGATCTATGGTTGGAATGGTTAGCACAAAATTCCATAATGAATATGTTGTACTGTTTTTAATACTTAACGTTGCATCTATATTGTCAGTACTTTCTGTTTATCATTCATCATATTATTTATGTGGATTATTCTTGATAAATTTCTCTCATCGACTGTATTGTTTAAATCTTTATTTTCTTCATTAACAATGTCTTTTTGATTATGATAAAAAGTGGGAGAAGTATAAGATGTTATGAGATGAGAGATTATATGTATGAGAGTGTGAATTGTATATTATTTTTGTATGGGGGAGAAAAATGTAATATGATATTTTTCCATGTATGTGAGGAAATAGTATATCTGAGAGATAGGACATCAAGTAGGTGCAATCAATGCAATTAGATTTGGCAATCAGGTTTGGTCTTTAAAACTCTTAAAAATTATTTTATCTATTAGGTTATATCCAAAACATTTTTATGTTATTAGTATTTTTGAAAGGGGGAGCTCATAGTATAAAATTAAGGGGGAGTTCAAAAATATTTTATCACATTAATCACCTCATAAATCATGTTTTTTGTCATCATCAAAAATGGGGAGAATGTTGAGCCAACTTGCTCATATTAATTAAGTTTTAATGATTAACAAAAATATTTTTATGATATAAATGTATTTCTTTTTCATATAAAAAATAAATTTATTTTGAATTAAAAGTAAGTACAAATAGTAAATTTATTTTGAATTAAAGGTGGATTGTCTTTAAACATGTTTCCTTCTTTTAATCATTTATGTCTCAAAAGTTTATATTTGAATTTTCAAATCTTTATTTCTCATGCAAAAAGTAAATTTATTTTGAATTAAAGGTGAGACGTATTTTCTTATTGTTTGAGAAAGCTAAACATTTTTTGAATTTCAAATTTCATATTAACCCTTTCTTTAGTGGCTAAAATACTTATAAATACCCTCCAAACTCATTTTTTGAATATCCATTGTATATATTACACATCCAAAGCTGTAATACCCAAGAACTTTGAGTTGTTAATGGAAATTCGGGGAAAATAGGTATCTGAAAAGCCCGAAAAATTTACTAAATCAGCCGAAGGGAGAACCCTGAAGCTTAAATGTCTAAGAAAAAATGAACGCCTTTAACGAGCATATTGAGACAAGATTTTTAAGACCAAAAGAAATCGAATCGGAATGATTTTCGGTACAGCAAAAATGTAGCTACCATTTAGGCTGCAAAAATCGAATCTTTAAAGGAGACTTTTGAGAATTCAACGAAAGATTGAGGGGGTTTCAGTTTTCATAAAAAACAACCCTTCAGTGGTTTCAAGAAGAAACGAAGAGGTTTAGGGCCAAAACGAAGATTCAGGCCTAAGTGCAGTTTCCTAAAATTGTCAGAGGGAGGTCAAAAGGATATTTTTTTCAGAATTTTCGAGGTCAAATGAATCTTTTAGGACTTGAGGGTCTCAAATGCAATATTGGAAAGTTCAGAGGCTAAGTAAAAAGGGCCAAAAAGGTAAAAGCCAAAAAACTGAAGGGCCAAAATGCGAAAAAACTCAAAGATGGCAACAATGGGAAATCCACCAAGCGACGAGGGTCGCTGAAAGCTTCTGGGGTTGCATAGGCAATGGTCAGGGAGGGCCAATGGGTGATGATGAGCCGACAATGGCCACCGGAATGGCCGAATTTTCGAAAAATTCGGCCAAGAAAGATGGCTGCAAATGGAGAACCTGCAACTCACTTTTTTTGGTCGAGGGAGGCTGAGTCTAGGTCCATCCAGGGAAGGGGGAGATGACAAAGGCAATGGGCTAAGCAGCTAAAGGCAAATCGGGCTTTAACATCGCCTATAAATAGAGCATGTTGTAGTCAAAAATTTTAAAACTTTGAACTTGAAATCGAAGGCTTTTTAGGTCGAATCAAAGGGCAAGGATAGAGGACTTTTGATCCTTGAGAGTAGTAGAAGCATTCTGGAGAGTTTGGTGAGAAAAGGAGTCGGATCGAGTGTGTTTTGAAGCTCGCTGAAGAAGTGAGGCGGTCGAGTCGACCGAGACTTCGAGCTTCTAGTTGGATAGCTTCCGACCATCCTTTCGAGCTAATTCAGGTACTCTCGTGATCGACTTGGCATAGGCTTCCTGGTGGTGCAAAAATCCCATTTTTTCGACAAGCCGTGGCCGGAGAAAACAACCGTGTCACACGCTCCCGCGCGTGTGGGCTTGGAATTTTTTGTAATTTTTTTTAAAAAATCTTGAAAAATTATTTTATGATTTTTCATGAAAAAAGATATGCAAAATAAGTTATGTAGGTATTTATTTTGAGTTATTAGTAAGGAAAAATTGAAGAAAAATAGAGAAAAAGACAAGAAAAATGAGGAAAAATAGTGTTATTGATTATTTAAATAAATATCTTGCCTAGGGTGCTTTTGGACTTGAGGTGAAATATTTGGTATAAATTTCAAAGTTAGCACGCAAATCGAGGCAGTTTGCGCATTTTTCAAGATATCCTGATAATTGTGAAAGGTGAGTGGTTTTTTCATAAGAACTTGTATTTATGATATAATTGTTATATATGCATGCTACTCATGAATGCAATGTTCATTTTGTCATATTGCATGGAAAGTCGTGATAATTGCATGACACGATATTATTGTCATATTGAAACTCGGGCATGGGATTGGGATGTCGCCCTAAGAGTGTAGCTGTAATTCCCCTAGGGTAATTGATGGAACAACGTTAGGGTTATCCTGCAGAGGTTCGGGATTTTGCCTAGAGTTCCGTGCCGGGCTGGTGGGCCAGGGAAGTTACACTAAGGTATCTGTTTATAAATGTTCATGCATCATTCATTCTTGCTTATCTAACCCTCACTTAGAAGATTTCATCTTCTAATATTGGACTACGTCCTTGAAATATTCCACATTCCAAGCGAGGCAAGCGGTCGAAAGAGCAAGGAGGTGATCGAGGCTTGATAGCAACAGAAATTTTGTGAGTCCCATGTGGGACTAGGACCATATATTTCATTCGGCTGTATTATTTAGACTTTAAATAAATGCTTTTAAGGATATGTTGGGTAAATGATGTTTACAAACCCATGTTATGTTTTCAAGGTTTCTTATAGGTTCTGATCTTGCTTCCACTTATGTTTAAAGTGTATCATTCATTCACTATGTTTGGGAGTGTTATTAAATAAAGGTTATGTTGAGGATTTATTACAGTTTATGTTTGATGTGTATATAAAAAAAAAATCCTAACATATATTTTCATGCCCTGGAAGGCGGGGTGTTACAAAAGCTCTCAAACTAATTTCCAAACATTTCAAGGCTTTCAAAGATTCATTGTTCATCTAGTGAAGAGCCATAAGGTAAGAGAAGAAAAGTTCTTCAAATCTTCTACGACAAATCCGAACTTCTCCATTTGAGATTATAAATTTATTTATTTATTTAAATATTATTAACTTGTATAATTTGTGCTTAATTATTTTTGTGTGTCCCAATGTGAAAAAATTATTTGTAACATTTAAATTATTATTGAGAATTGTATAGGTTTCCTATATCCGTTAAAATCTAGGTAAATCTAGTTTCTAAGGTAAGCAAAGCAGAAAACCTTGGTGTAGTGGTTGCCTAAAACTCGTTGTAATCTAGGTGTGTATCTAGTTTTCAATGTGAGGTAGTGTGAAAATCTTGGTGAAATTATTTTAGTGAAACCCCAAGGGTGGTTAGACCTTGGGAAAGTGGACTAAGTATATGTGAAGAAACCAAACCACTATAAATTGTCTTGTGTCTTATTGTATTTATTTTTGTTATATCTTGTGGCTTATATTTATTATTAATCTCAAATATAATTTATTATATTTATCAAATATATATTTTTCAATAAAATTATTAATCGAGAATATTTATTAAAGTTGAAAAAAAAATTAATCACTCAATTCGCTCCCCTTCTTGAGTGGCCATACCCTAAGGGACCAATAAAAAAATAGAAGAAATGAATATGGATGCTTTCCTTTTTGATGAAGAAGCCAAAGAGAAGAAGAACACTCCAAGAGCTTCAAATCTCCCTATTTTGAAAGCTTGATCTTACCACACTCAAAGGAAGAAAAAGAAAAGAAGAAGATGAAGAAGAAGGAAATCGCCGAGAAAGCCAAGGGAAGAGAGAAGGAAGGAGAATGAAGATTGGAGATGAAGCAAGAGGGCATGGCCTGCCCTCTCGCCAGCCAACAAAACCCACCAACTTCATTGCCCTTTTCCACATTTGCCCCTTACACTCACACACACAACACTATTTTATTAAGCCTCGTTTAGTCTTTTAGCTTTATTTACATTTTCTTATCCCTTTTTCTTTAATCACCAATTTTACACACACAATCTAACATACATATATAATTTATGCCAAAGCCCACTTTTACTCATGGCCTAAGCCCATTCAAAAGCCCAATTCATTTTAGGCCCATGGGATTTCTCTAAACCCACCACTTCCATTGGCCTTAAACACTTGGCCCAAGCCTACTTAATATCACCATTTATACTTTATTTTACACATGCAAAATAATTTATTTTTAAGCAAAAATTTTCCCCAAAAATGATATTTTGAATTAATTGCCTCTTAACCACAAAGAAACAATTTACACCATTTAACCTCTTAATCACTCATAGATTATTCTTGGCATCTAACAATTAAGGCTCACATAAAATGCACTACACCAAAAATATAATTATCATCTAAGACCCATTAAACGGGTCGTTACACCAGGAGAGTTGTGAGGTATCTCGAAGAAGTGTCTACAAGATAGGAAGCAGTTAGAATGCACAAAGGGATTTCTCTCGCGTGGGTCCTCTGATACTTAAGTTAGAAACTGTCATGATAAGGTTTGAATACAGATGAAATATGGGTGAAGTCTATAGTGAAGGTCATCCAGAAGTAGAATTCTCTAGGATAATTAGGAGTTGTGTAAATGTTAATGGGTGAAAGGTCAACTAAAAGGTCGAGAATTCAAAGGGTTGAGAGGTACCTTTCAATCAATGATTGGGATACGTGGCATACGTGTACGGGGGATGCGAGGTTCTCTGGGCTACAAGGCATGCGAATCTCCTTGATGCACATAGTTGTCCCGAAGTTAAGCTTTAAAGGGTCTTGGTGAGAAATCCCCTATTGGTAAAGTCTCCTAGAGGAAAGAGAACCTAAAGAAGGTGGGCCACGTTGTGCGAGACAATATGAGGCTAAAGTTGTGTAGGAAAAGGGTATCCCTGTGATTTTCCCCGAGAGAAGGACTCGACCCGATGGATTTTGTCGTTCGGTACATCTTTTCCGAGAGAACTGTACCTAGGATAATTGCTCTATGAGGTTTTCTAAGAAAACTTCTTTTCCCAAGAGAACTTCTTCTCTTGGGAATGATGCCTACTCCGAGAAAACTCCCCTCGAAGGTTATGCTACAATAAGGAAAAATAGCACCAACTTAATATTGAAATTAGATAAAAATATATATATAATTAAGCCATATCACTCAACCCCATATCAGAGAAGGCAAATAGTTCCAAATCTCAGGGGATCTAGGACTAACCTAATAAGATTTATCATTATTGTAACGCCCCTGCTTTTTCGGGCGCGTTATAAATTGGGACAATTCCGGGACAATAATTTTTTTTTTCTTCCAAGCACTAAAGCTAAACCACATCATACCTCAAATCCGTCCCAGAATTCCCAACTATTAATCTCGAAAGAGAATTACTATACACATCAAATACAGAAGCAAAGATCGAAACCTAATATCTTAACATTAATCGTAAATAAATTCAACATTCCTCAAAATGTTCAGAATCTAAAGTAGCAAAACTTAAATACATGGGCTGCACAATATACATTTCACTCTTCATACACTCTCTCTGCTAAGTGTCGTTTCATGCCTCATTTATCCTCGAATCTGTTACAATCTCCACTTGGAACGTTTGAATATTCCGGGGGCAAAACCCAAGTTAGATGATGAATCATCTAAGTAAGGGTACATAATGCTATATCATGTGTGTATGCAATGTTTTACCTCGTAGGTGTCAACTGCACCTCTCATGCTACCTACCATTTTTGCGGCCCCCTTCTTTCGAAGCTGAGGTGTATGGGTGCACCCTTGGTAAAGTAGCGGTGCCAGTTCGTACTCCCTACGGCCTCAAATGCGAGTGATCAATGATATCAACGTGTATTTATGCATTTCATAGTCATGTCATGTATGCAGTCTACGTGATGGATACATATCAGGGCATGTTAATATGATGAAAACATTTTCGAGGAACATAAATCACTTACAACTCAACCATTTTCCATAAAACTAACTTTAATTGGGGAGTACCACTTACCTTTCTCAAGCTTATCGGGCTACCTCAATATCCGTGCCTCGACTCGTGCATCACCTCGATTTGCGTGCCAACCTCAAAATTCGACAAGTCACTTCAACTTATTCCTCAAAGCATCCTAATCACCATAATTATTTAATTAAACATTAAAACCTATTTTTTCATAATTTCTGACATTTTCTATCATTTTTTCTCTATTTCTCCCTAATTTTCCTCAATAAATCCAAACTAAATATTTCTAAAATATTTTCTCAAATATTTCACTACGAAAATTCATAAAATAATATTCTGAAATTTCTGAAATTTTCTAAGAAATTTTACTCACATTGATTTTGCCTCTCAGGTTTCCTTGGTATGCGTGCCCTGATCTCGAAATGCGTGCCCGAATCATTTTCTTATCTAAAATCTCCGGAATAACCATAAAACTCTATTTCCTATTTTTCAGAAATTTTTTTCATATTTCCTCTATTTTTCTTCCATTTTCTTTCTTTCTTTTTCTTTTCTTTTCTTTTTCTTTTCTATTTCTTTTTCTTTTTTTCTTTTTTTTTTCTCCTCTTCTTCTCCACCTTCTTCTTCCTCCTCCCACCTGCAACTCCATCTTCTCTTCTTCTTTTTTTTTTTTTTCTCCTTTTTTTTCTTTCTTTCTTCTTCTTCTCTTCTTCTTCTTCTTTCCCTTCTTCTTTTTCTTCTTCCTTTTCTTCCTCCTACCAGGCGTTGCCTGCAACTCGCGAACAGAGGCTGCGCACGACCGCCGCTCACCACCCACTTCCGTTGCCATCGCCGACTGCATCTCATCTCGATCGAACGCCCTCGGCCTTGCTGGACCGCTGCCTCCTCGCTAGTAGCTTCTCCTCGCGGCTGCCGGCCTTGCTGCCCACGGCCCCCTCGCTGTAACGCGCTGCCATGGCAGCCCCTGCTCGAGCTTACGGCTGCAACCGGCCAGCCTTCAGCCTCGTCTTACCGGCCTCCATGAGCTTATTTGCTCGTTTATGCTGTCTGGACCTCACCCCAGCTGCTGTCGGTCGCGCCTTGCTTCACTCGAACTTGCGGGTCGGCCATGGCCGCTTGGAGCTCACTGCCATGGCCGAGCTCGGCCATCTCAAGCTTGGCCTCCGCTTCAGCCTCCGATCTCTCCACCTCTCGACCAAGCTCTCACGAGCTATCTCTCTCTCTCTCTCTCTCTCTACTATCGGCCACAACTCCTTACTGCAAATGGCCGATTGCTTCCTCTCTATTTATAGGCACTCGACCGCTCCTCACCTCACTGCCCATAACATCTAACAGCCATTCCTCTTAGCGTGAAGATCACTCAAGTGGCAGCCATCAGATTGCAGGATATGGAGCTTGCAGGGCATGGCTGATTGAATTTGCAGAGGGCGTGGCCCTTGTGTGCTACTGCACGCATATATATATAATTATATATAACTATATATTAAACTATAATAATAGAAAAATTACATATTTTAATCTAGAAATTTATCCCTATTTCACTTATAAAATACCCTAATTGCAAATATGCCCTCAAATACTGAATTAAATTGCATTATAATACCGAAAACGCAAAATTAATAGCTTTAAAGTTACTCGATTTAAACGATTTTGTCTCAGTGTCCTCATCAAGCTATCGTTTCATCCTAAAACCACTGAAAGGTTGCTCATTACGCAAAATCGGAGCCCTCCTAGGGTTCCGTTGATTTTTTGGGAGTCTTCTACCACGATTCGGTTTTACAGCCTAAATGGCAGCTGTATTTTAGCTGTACCGAAAATTGTTCCTAATCCGATTTCTTTTGATACCATAAATCCTAACTCGGAACTCATATCGAGACCATATCATTTTCCTTAGACAATTTCACTCCGAGGCATTCCTTACAGTTGATTCGATACCTGAAATTGCTATAAAACCAATTTTTCGATGTTCTAAACTCATCGAAATTACGTGGCAACCTCATACGAACATGGGGTATTACAATTATCCCATATAATAGGTTGAACCTTGAAAATTCCTCTATCAGTTGTAACTATTGAGCCTAAGAATCTCAAAGATAACACCAAGTATCTTACCTCACGGAGCCTACATAAATGCCAAGGAGCTCCACAAGTAAGACTTTTGAACCCAACTCATTTTTATTGAGTACATTCTATTAACTGGTGCCACTTTACTAACTTGAGTGTCAAAGGATAAACCAAGGGCCCCAACCTTGCTTCTTCTTGTAAGTGCTCACATCAAAACAAATCTTAGTGATTGGTCCCAACCATTATCATTTATCGCCCACTATGAGGCCTATTACTCAACTTTTAGCCTCTCCAAGCATAATCGAGTCTTATTAACTTTACCACGCCTAAGCTAATGAGGGGTTAACCAAGCAATGATGACACTACCTCTATCAACTCTGCCACACTCGAGCTAGCAAGGGGTGTTATGCTCAAGGGTGTTAAAATAAAATAATTTTGATGCTTACAAAAATTTATCTCCTTAAAAATTACAGAAATGTTTTTTGATTACTATAAAACTTATGCTTAAAGGTATTGCACACACTTGTATATGCATGCTCTATTTTTCCTTTGTGTCCAGGTATCTTCGATCGACCTAAGTTGTGCATCAGTTGACAGATGTAATGTAGAGAGTGTGTATTTGTATGTGTCTAACTTAGGTTAACCAAAGTTTATCTTCAGTCAACCTAAGTTGGCCAGAAAGTTTGGTCTCCATCTTTAGTCGATTGATAAGTTGATTGAACTTTTTGGCTAGAGTTACAAATTAACTTCAGTCAATCAAAGTATTATCCTCAGTCGACTTAAGGCAACCAAACCATTGACGTTTGATCTTCAGTCGACCGAAGATGTAACTTCAGTCGACCAAAGTTAACAATCATCTTTGTCTCCTCTTTCGTATTTCATGCATGTCAAGAGGTATATTCCATGGTCATCCTTTTCTCTGTACCTTATTACTTAGAGCTGGCATTCCCATGCATAAAGATAAAGCTTTCTTTTTATAAATAAAGCTATTTTTAGTTAACTTTTTGAAGATTTTGATTTGCTCTGACACCTATGTTACTTTTTATCTCCATAAAGTTTATGTTCAATTATGCTTTAGGTTGTCTTCTCATCTTTATCAATTTGACATTGCGGACAATATACTCTCATGTTTATATTGATCCCAATAGTTGTTGAAAAAGTAGAAGAGAAAGCAAATGTAAATCAGTTTTCCACTCTCTCCATGTGCTTATAATTTTCTCTTAAAGGTCACTATATATGGAGAATCAATTATTGATGATTATAGATAGAGAACAAACTTTGAAGAGCATTCAAACAAGAGAATTCAAGTGCTGGCAAATAATTTGTTGTTGTTCTTGATTACTTGTTAGATTGAAGCTCTTGAGTGTAAGTTTGTTGTTTACTCACTTGTATGTGAGGGAATTGTATGTACTAGTGTAAGCTAGTGTTTATTCTTACTTAGGCAAGGGATTTTTTGTTGATTCTAGCTCCAATTAAAAGTTAGAGTTATTATCTCCCTAGTGGAACCTCAAGCTCAGTCTTGAAATAGAGGATTAGGCTCTTTATAGAACTAAACCTCTATAAAATTCTCTTGTGTCTTGTGATTGCATGATTTATCTATATCCATGTTTATTGTAATCTTAAGATAAAATATCACATTAAAAAGATTTTGCAATATAGAATAATAGTTAAATATTTTTTTAAAACCCCAATTCACTCCCTTCTTGGGTATTTATCTGGGCAACAAGGGGATTGATCGAGCAATTAAGGAACCACCTTAATCATCTTAATTAGAGGGTTCATAAAAACTTGGGGAAAACAACTTCCCAATTCCAAAATTTTTTATTGAAAAAAGCCAATCGTTGGTCCTAAGTCATGACGTAGATAAATTCTAAGAATGCAAGTGTTAAGAGCTTGGGCTAATAAGGAACCTAGTATTGCGAACCTCCCAATGATGCCTAGCTTAGTCTTATCTTCCCAGCTCAAGACCAAGCTATAAAAGGTGTTGAAGGACCAATAAAGAAATGGAAATAAGAGCAAGCTTAGCACTCATTGAAATTTGATGTGATGCAAGTGAACCCGCTTAAGGTTAACAAGGCAACGATCTATATAAAATCAAAAAGTAACTATCACATTCTATATTTCATGTGCCACATGCCAGGAGCCAAAAAGACACCATTAAAGGGCATAACCTGCCATCATGCTCTGTATTTCATATGCCTCATCCCAGAAGTCGAAAAGACACCATGGAAGGGTACAAGCCACTAAAATGTTATTCTCATAACCTTAAATACAAGGAACTACCATTAGAAAGGAAAAGGTTAGATTATTAAATGAATAGTTGAAATTACTAGCTTTGCTACTCCTCGAACTAAACATGCAACTCAACTCAACAGGGGTGGGACCAAGTGATGAAAAGGCACCAAAAGGACAAGGGATTACCTATTTACCCTCAAAGATAACCCACTCTCTATCTGACACGTGTCTTGGCTAATGGCTACTAAGGAGGAGACATGTGTTCCTTACTTGACCAGTATTGGAAAAGGCAGATAGATCCAAATCTTAGGGGATTCAAGACTAACTTAAGAAGATTTGCCCCATCCCATATAATGAGCTGAACCCCCCGAAAAATTCTCCATCAACTTGTAAATCCTGAACTTGAAAATATTGGAGATAATAATACTAGGTATCTTGTCTCATCGAGCTTGTAGAAAAGACAAGAAGCCTATGGTCGCAAATGAGTCTAGCCGTTTGTGAGCAACTCAGTGTTTGGCTCGACAAAAGCTTACTCAAGTTCATTCGTTAAGGTAAACGAGTTAAACTTGAACCTAACTTTGAATATCGATTTGTAAACGAGTCGAGCTTAAGCTCAATAAAGCTCGGCTAGTTAGCTCGAGAGCTGGCTCAATTAAAAGTTCGTGAAATATATTGTTTTATGGTTAAATAATATATGTGTGTATAATATATTAGATATATATTTTATAGATATATTATTTAAAATACATACATATACATATACATATATATTATTATATCATTTATTAAATTATATATTAGATATATATTTTATAAATATATTATTTAACATACATATATATACATACATGTTAGCACTACATCCCCCCCCTTCTCTCCTCTTTCTATTCCTCTCCCTGCCGAAGAAACCCACTATCTCTCCCCAAGAAACCCATTTTTCCTCTTCCTTTCTTTCCTTTCTTCTTCCCTTCCGTTGCCTCCCGTTGCTCTTCTTCACCGGCTTTCTCTTATTGTCACCTTACTTCTCATTGCCTCTCTTTTACTATCGCCTTGCCTCTCACTGCCCCACCTCTTGTTGTTGACTGCTGCTCATCCTCCATCTCCACCGCCGCTGCACACTCTTCCCTCTACTGTCGCCACAACATGGCCTCCTTTTTGTGGCAAGCCATAGCTCGGATCCTCAAGCTCAAGCTCAAGCTCAATTGCAAGCCTTAAAAAGCCCCACTAGTAAGACATTTAAACCTAATTTATCTTAACTCACTATATTATTTTTACTGATATTGCTTTGGTAACTTTAACGTCAAAAATTAAACCAAGGAACCCCATCCTACCTATTGTTACAAGTGGTCACCTTAAAGCTGTTAGTGTTTTGTGCCTTGATTCTAGATTTGGATGACATCTAAAGGTTTGTTTGTAATGCATTAATTGTATTTTTGTACAAATCTATAAATGACAATGTTTTCTTCATTCATATTTTCTCCAATCAATTATATGAATAAGTTATTAAATCTTCTGTGTGAGAATCTTATTCTCAAGGTGTTGAGAGTGTGTGACAGGATTCTCTGATAACAGAATATCTTAAACCATTTCTAGTCCTTAGATATTTTGGATGGAGATTTTGATTAATCGAGTATAGATTAGCACAAGGGTTACTACCTCGTTCGGTATGGGGATACCGATGAAAGAATGGTGTGTCATGCGCCATATGACATGAGATATCATTAATAGACCTGTGGGTGGTCGTTGGAGAACAATCAATCGTATATGACGCCAATGATTGACCACATGGCATGGTGGATAGTGGTCGTGTCATTAAGTTGCGATGGTGTGTTGATCCATAAACTTGAACTGACACGGTTGTTTTGTGTATTAGTGTGTAGGATTTGCTAATGAGTTGAATCATTTAATTTGGAGGTGCGAATGTTCATCTATGTGGTTTTGTATTGCTAGTATATGAAGATAGATTTTGAGAATAAGATCTGTCACCCTCAACGATATTTGATGGAGTGAACGTCATATGTGATCTACTATTAATGTGACGGGACAGTCCTTGGCCATGACAGATTGAAAGTCAGGAAAGATACTTTCTAATGTGTCATCTGATCAAATTAATGAGATTTAGCACATAGTTACTGAGTTTGTGAGTTTGTCACTCCATGGCTCTCATTTAGTCGAGACGTTAGGTGATGGAATGATTATAGCACACGGTAACCGTTAACTATAATAGGTTCACTTAAAGTAAGATTTCACTATCATTTATATTGTCTTGAACAACTGTTAGGTGTTATTCAGGAACTCTTGGAACATCATCGGGATTTGGAGAAGTTTTGGTAATGGCTTAAGGGTTAGATCGATACCGAAGGGTTTCGGTGTTATTTGATTGCTAGCAGGTAATGAATTTAAAAAGTCACACACTATATAGTGTTGCATTTTGGTATCGATATCATGTGCCCAAAATATCTCTGATAATAATTGGTTAAAAGTGGACCCTTGACCCCTTTTACCAAAATTGCATAGTGTATAGTGCATGAAATCGATAATTGATTGCACAGTAAGAGGCGACAGATTGCAAATAATGCACAGTGCATAGTGCACAATGCATAGTGAAATCAATTATTGATTGTACAGTAACTAAGGGCGGCGAACATGAGAAAGAATGAAATTTGGAGAAGAAGAAAATGGAAGATGGGAGAAAAAAATTAATAAATAAAAGGGCAGGGCTTATGCTCCCTCATCTCTCTCGTTCTTTCTTTCCCTCTTACACGTTGCTCTCTTCTTCTTTTATTTTTTGCCTCATCTGAAAAATTATAGAAATTATACGTATATAATTTTGAGACACGAGCACCGATAATACATAGATCCTCTATGTTTAGCATGGGAAAAGGTGATCGAAATGGTACCTTACTGCATATTAGATGTGGATAAACTAGGATCACCATAACGTGAGGTAGACACGGTCTCAGTACAAAAATAATTTTTATACCCCAACCTTATATCGAACATTGAGTATGTATTTATATATTTAATTGTTGTATATACGTATTGCTTAAATACTCAAGTTATATATAACATGTATATTCTATTTTGTTACGTGTATTTGATGCACAATAAAAGATTTACTTTTACTTGTACTACCTTACTAGTGATTCTCTTCGAAAACAAATCTCTTAATAATTGTCTTCATCATCATCAATTCTTTTTCCCATATTTGAGAAACTAGATCGGTATCTATCAAATATTTAAGAAATTATATAGGTATCCAAGTAAGTATATAAAATATTAAAAATAGCTTGTGTGCCTTAAAATTTTAAACTAAGACATAGAATTTAAAAGTGATGCAAAGCACTTAAAAAAAATAATTTATATATCTCTCATCTCATAAAAATGTAGTTCTTAGTATATTTTAAAAAATTTAATAAATAATCTGATAAGAATATATCTTAATCCAAAAAAAAAATATAATTTTATCTTATTTATTTTAATAAATATTACCTAGATAAAGTACAAAAAAAATTGCACAGAAAAGGGAAAATATGTACATGCATTTGCATCACCCCATAAATTGGCAATTGCAATGTTGCGTCAACCATTGGATTCGGGACCATATCTGTCATCGTCACCATCTCTCCCCCACTGCCCATCCCCTTGACTTCTGTCTGCCACTACCACCATCTCCACCATTGCCCACTTCCATCTTCGCCACCTGCCAGCTCCCGATTTGCGGCCACCATTCATCTCTGTTGATTTGTTTTCCATTGCTTTGCTCTCTCCCACCTCTGTTCTTACCCTCCCTTTTTGGCCCCCACCAGAATTGCTTCTACCACCATCGCTCCGTTTCCGTCTCTCTTACGCTTTCTCCTTCAACCCAAACCCATCCCCTATTGTTGGGGGGGGGGGGGGGGGGTTTTGAGCCTTTTTTCAGTGTTTTTCTTTTTTGCATTTTTGGTGATTATGCTTTTTTTTATTTTAATATATTTTTAATATATAATTTTATATAAAAATACTAATTATATATATAATATGAAAGATTATAAAGCCAATTTGAGAATCTTTCATTTAATTTCAAATAATTTTGACAATATAAGGGAGGAGAGACGTGTGAGATTCACACGCCTATTATTTGTAAGTCATGCCAGATAATAATATAAAAATGACTTGACCCGTGGTTACACGATCATAACTTTAAATAATACATCTTTTATATTTTAATGTATTAAATATAATATAATTATTATTATTTAATGTATACGCCAAACGGGAAACGGCCCACGGCCGGGGAAGGAAATGTCAAGGACACGTGCTGTCCACAGCAAGCGGCGGTGCGTTTGTCTTCCGCTCAGCCGCCTTCACAGTAGCAGTCCAGCCACAATCCACTCGCCGGTATGGGCCATCATGTCCACAGCCAATTACCGTAATGCCCTTCCTTTCCCATTTACCAAAGTTGATTTAATTTTCCCTTTTGCCATTCTGTCGCATCCACCACCTAAGCCTAATTATCTTCTTTAATTAAAAAATAATTAGTAAACTAATTATAGAAAATAATTCTAACAACGTGTTAGAAAGTTTAGCATAAAAAATTATAGTAGTTATCTTTATCACTAAAAAAATATGAATCATGGTACTTGTACAACAAAGTGTTTTGACTAGTGAATGTATAAAGAAATACAACAATGCTATGTTGTCCATTGACGAGCAACATAACATTTGCCCGTCAGTGAGGGGGGCGCGAACCCCATGTACATCGGGCCCATGTGCAGAGTCGGGCCCGATGTGCATGGGGTTCGCGCACCCTTCACTGGCGGACAAATGCTATGTTGCTCGCCAGTGGGCAACATAGCATCTCTGTAAGGAAATATATTATGATATATCGCGATATTTTAACATCAAAATATCGTTATATATCTTGATTTTTGTTCACCCATTCTCTTTCTCTCTCCTCCTTTTCTTTGCCACTACAACCAACCACTCGCCGTCACCCTTCTCGTTATCGTTCTTCACCTCAGTCGCCTCGCCACTATTGCCTTACCACTTCGCTATTGCATTCTCCAGTAATCGACTCGCCTCTTCTCGCTTCATCGAAACCCTAATGTAGTGGCGAGGCGACGACGAGAGATGAGCCAGTTGTTGGAAGATGCAACGACTAGTAGGCAAGGTGGCAGCGACGAGTTTGTAGCGATAAGAGGAGGCAAGGCGGCAACGCAGTAGCGGCGAGGTTACGGTGGCAAGTGGAAGCAAGGCTACAACGAGAGTAGGTGAGGTGGTTGAGGCGAAGAACGACAACGAAAGGGTCGGCAATTGATGGTCGGTTGCAACGACGAGGATGCGACGACGACTTATGTTGCACGGAAACGGAAATGTGGAAATAAACATTTTTTTTAAAAAAATAAGCATAAATAGGGTCCGAAACGGGAATAGGAAACGTTTTCGAAATATTTCGAAAATGGGGAAACGACAACTATGAGGTGTTTCCGTGCAACATAGACGACGACAACGAGAAGAGAGAAAGAGAGAGAGATAAATTAGAGGTTGTTAGATGGAAAAGGGGCAAAATAGTCATTGAGAAATGAAAGAAAGGGACAAAATAGTCTTTCAAGCCATTTATAAATTTATCTATAAAAATTTTATCTGTATAAATAGTATTATTAAAAAAATATTTAGCTAAAAGGATTCCTCCTATGTTAACTATAATTAATTAATAAAATATTGAAAATTGATACAATAATAATTATTGGCAACGGCCAATTAGGTTAGATGAAATAGAGTATTGAAGGTAAATGAGTTTGACATTGGACTTGCATTTATATATCTTGAATTAGCATTTAACTTTAGCTTCGAAATTAGGTAACGACCACCATCACCACCACCTCGTGAGAGTTAAAGATTGAAAAATATATTTATGAACATAACATAAGATACTCAATCCCTGTCAATGTCAACTCAACCTGTCATGAATCGATTAGCTTTGACTAATTTAAAAAATTATTTTCCTCCTGTTGAAAATAACGTCTTTAAATTAATTAAATATGAATACGTCTGTAAGTCCGATCACAAAATTTATCCAAAATTTAAAGATAAACTATAAGATATAAAATAGAGAAGACAGTCATAGGCCCAAACGGTTCTAAATTGAGTTATCTAATACATATAAAATAATAAAAATATCTTTCATCTAAGACAGTGAAACGAATGATTAAACTGTCCCTCACCCTGAGCGAGAAGGAGACATAAGGTGGTGAGGTGCGAGAAATATTTTTATCATTTTACATACGTTGTGTAGTTCAAAATGTAGTACAAAAGATACCAATAATATGGTCCCTTTCGAAAATTCTCTCAATGAATATTTTCAAAATCAAAAGCACAAATATATTTGTTCAAAATTTCTCGTGAATTGTGTAAAGGATAAGAATTGTCTATAAAATTTTAAATCATAATTAATATTAGAAATAATTATCATAAATTATTTGAGTTAGTTATAAATAAATGAGCGCTCATTTTTTTAAAAAAAATACATCATTAATATTGATTCAAGAGCTCTGTAACTTTTTAGACATTCTGTATCCTACGAGAATTTGATTTAAGTATTGAAATGTTTATACAAAAAATTTCTTATAATCACTTTCTATCTCGTAGAAACCAACTCTTTAAAGACAATTCTTCAATATAAATTTTATTGATAATTTTTTTTTAAATCTATAGTCTATTAAGTTGAAGTATTAGTAACGTCTTTAATTTTATGAGTTTACTTTTTTAATAAGGTTTAAATAATATAATTTTATTTACTAAAAATTATATAATTAATACAATTCATAAACAACAACTTCAAATATTATTTTCTATAAGACACCTTGTATTGCCAAATAATATTATCATTATTATGAATATTTTGTTGCTCAAATATATATTTTAACTTTTGTATTTGTATGTTGTTTTCATTTAGATACTTAATTTTTTTGTTATTTTAAATATACCCTTTGTAATTTTGAGTTAAATGTATTCTTGAATTTTTTATTATTTCATTTATTCTTAATAAAATTGTCAAGATGTGCAATTGACTCAAAATTATATAGTTCAAATGTATAATTAAAATAAAAAAATTTAAAAATATAATTAATTCAAAATTATAAATTCAATAGTGTACTTGAGATAACAAAAAAAAAATTAATATTT
Source organism: Diospyros lotus (assembly GCF_014633365.1). Taxonomy (NCBI): domain Eukaryota; kingdom Viridiplantae; phylum Streptophyta; class Magnoliopsida; order Ericales; family Ebenaceae; genus Diospyros; species Diospyros lotus. Next base: position 19,010,387 of record NC_068338.1, on the reverse strand, counting down.
AAATTAAAATATATATAACTACCAACATTAAAGTATATATTTTGCCATACCTCGTTGGTCAAACGTTGTAATGTCCAATCATGTTATCAATCAAATGTTACATTGTGAAATAGTATAACTATTATGTTGAATGTGTTGTCTATCCATATCACATGTATTACATTCTTGAATAATATCACTAATATAATGAATATATTGTTATGATCAAATGTTTTATATATATATATATATATATTTTACGTTAAAAGTGTAAGATTATAAATTAAAAAAATATTAAACTCTTTCGTCGAACCCCGATTGACTATGATCATGGGACCACTCGGAGTTTTAACGAAAAATAACATCAAAAATAAGAAAACTCACTTTTGTAATAATGATATCTCTTTTGTGAAAAATATTTTGTCTATTATTAAGTAATGAATTATTATATTATTCACGTTAAACAAATTTTATATTGCATGATGTGGGCTTTTGCACGATAGAGGGATTGTGTGGGTCCCACGCAGGGTCCTTCAATTTGTCCATCTAGACAAATCTTATGTTGTTCAATGCAAATAACATAAATTTTTTCTTGTTAAGTGATATCACTATTATGATAAATATTTTTATAAATTAAATGATATTAAAAAATAATTCGTTATTTATTTTAATGGGTCCATTAACTTGGGTGGCATGGGTGTTTGTTGAAAGACATGTACTCTTGTCGACTGAACCAATTGACACACTGAGTTAACTCAATATTATTATCCAATAATGTGTTGATAAACGTGTAAACAAGTTCATATTAAGGAATTAGATCCTCTTAATTATAATTAATCAATAATATTAAAAGTTAAAGTATTGAGTTGCCTTACCCATTATTACTTAATAACATATTTTGAAAAAAAAAAAAAAAAATAAATCTATTTAGATATAATTTATCCAGATATAATTCTCTTTTTTTATCATTTTAATTATTAATTTTAAGATAATTATGTCATTTATTATTTTAATTATCAACAATACATTTTTCAGTCACAATTTTTGAATTTTTTATAAGATTAAAATTATTTTTTTATTTTATTAAATATTATTAAAATATTATAAAGCAAACATTAAATAATTTTTTATTTAGATATATTCTAGCTATTTAACAAAATCTTAAAAAAAAAAATACTCCTAACAACGGAGTCAATCGACACACTGAGTCAACTCAGACATTCATCCATTAGGATGGATATTTGAGGGGACGCGTAAAAGAATTAAGGGAACGAAACGTGCGAAGAAAGAGTCCGAAGGAAGCGGATAAGTTAGAGCGGCCGCCACCTCCCCCACATGAGATCAGAACACGGCCTCGACACTTGCTTTGTCTTAAATGTACTGACTTGCTTTGGAAACGCTTATCTCTTCCCTCTCTCTCTCTCTGAAAACCCAAAACCCCTGTGGATCTGATTGGACACCTTCCTTAAATATCTCAATTTTCTACAGAGCCGAGCCATGAATTAACCCAAAGAAATGTACTAAAATTCATCAATTCTCTCACTTTACTACTCTGCCGAATGCCGACACTTTTCACCTTCCCATACAGCAGCATCAAGGCTCAATAATACAGCCCCCCCACCACTCGCTTTCCTTCTTTCTTTCTCTCACATCTCAAGGGTCATCTTCCTTTATTATTGTGGGGGAGAAGTGGGGTTGAATTCAAAGTAGAAACTTGAGACGGTCCAGAAAGCCAATCAAGTCATGAGGTAAGAGTTCTACAATTTCTTCTCTTCTTCCTTCTTCTTCTTCTTCTTCTTCTCTCTGGATCTATCTTGTTTGATTTTGCTCTTCTTTCCTCTCTGACGCAACTTGGGTGGTGGATCCCTTTTGGGTTCACCCTCCAGACCCAGATTGATTGGGCTCTGAAACCTGAAATCCGCCCGTTTTCTAGGTGAATCTAGCAAAAGCTGTGATTCTTTTGGTCCCTTTTCGTTCTTTCCTTTTTGGGTTAATGGAGAACTGATTGTTTTTTTTGGTTATATCTGGTATCAGTATGGTCAATCAGTCTGTTAAACCCTTCAATTTCTTGGGGCGTTTCATGGTTGTTGTGATTATATGTATCTGGTATGAATCGATTTAATCCAACATCTCTTTCTGTGTATATGTGGTTAGATCTGAGTTCTTGATGATGGTGGATTTGATGCGATTTTTATATATGTACGCGATTGATCTGGCTCATGTGCTTTTTACTTCTTTCCCCTTAATTTGTTCAATTTCCTTTTACCTTTTTATGATGAACTATGAATTATCAACTTGTACCATAATTCCTCAAACAGAACCAAAGAGGAACTAAAAGTTTAAATCATTATGTGGCTGAGCCTTCCATGGTTCTGGTTGTTGATGCGTATGAACGAATTGGTACTTTGGTTGATTAGATCTTTTTACCCTAATTAGCCTTCTGTTTACTTTTTTTATATGGTTTTGCAGGTAGCAAGGCTAACCGTTTCGAATCGATTCGAAGCCGTGTTATTGTCTAGAGAGGTCTAGAACTTGCAGATTGTGGGGAAGGGGGGAGTTTTCGTTTTCAATTCCTTCTAAAATAGTTCCCAAGATCAAAATTTAATTTCTGGGTTTGTCTTGTTGGGCTTTGATAATGTTTGACGAAATGGGATTTTGTGGCGATCTCGATTTCTTCTCGGCTCCACTTGCGGAAGGAGATTCTAGTGCTCCTCAAGCTGCTGATCCTGATGGGGTTGGGGATGATGATTATAGCGATGAAGAGATTGATGTGGATGAGCTTGAGAGGAGGATGTGGAGAGACAAGATGCGACTGAAGCGTCTCAAGGAATCGAATAAGGGTAAGGAAGGTGTCGATGCTGCCAAGCACCGCCAGTCCCAGGAGCAAGCGAGGCGGAAAAAAATGTCCAGGGCCCAAGATGGGATACTGAAATACATGTTGAAGATGATGGAAGTTTGTGAGGCTCAAGGCTTTGTTTATGGGATTATTCCAGAGAAAGGGAAGCCAGTGAGCGGCGCATCAGACAATCTTCGGGAGTGGTGGAAGGAGAAGGTGAGATTCGATCGTAATGGCCCTGCTGCGATAGCAAAATATCAGGCCGATAATTCAATCCCGGGGAAGAATGAGGGCTCTAATTTGGTTGGTCCTACCCCGCACACTTTACAAGAGCTTCAGGATACCACCCTTGGATCATTGCTTTCGGCCCTCATGCAGCACTGCGATCCCCCTCAGAGGCGGTTTCCTTTGGAGAAAGGTGTTCCTCCACCTTGGTGGCCAACGGGGAATGAGGAATGGTGGCCTCAATTGGGTTTGCAGAAGGATCAAGGTCCTCCGCCATACAAGAAGCCTCATGATCTGAAGAAGGCATGGAAGGTGGGGGTTCTTACTGCGGTGATCAAGCATATGTCGCCTGATATTGCTAAGATTCGAAAACTTGTAAGGCAATCCAAGTGCTTGCAGGACAAGATGACTGCCAAAGAAAGTGCCACTTGGCTTGCTATTATCAACCAGGAGGAAGCCTTGGCCCGAGAACTTTACCCTGATCGTTGCCCCCCTCTGATATCCAGTGGCGGCAGTGGGTCTTTGGCAATTAATGATTGCAGTGAGTATGACGTTGACGGGGCTGTGGATGAACACAACTTTGATCTGCAGGGGCAGAAACCAAACAGTCTCACTTTGTTGAATATTGGCATGGAGAGGGTTAAAGATAGGATACCAGTTCAGCAACTCTCTCATCCCATCAAGGATGAACTTATAACCAGCCTTGACTTCACTAGGAAGAGGAAGCCAGCAAATGAACTGAATGGTATTATGGATCACAAGATCTATACATGTGAGTTCCTGCAGTGTCCTCATAGTGAGCCGCGCCTTGGGTTTCCTGACAGGTCGTCCAGGGACAATCATCAATTGGCTTGCCCGCATAGCGGAAACCCTTCTGAATTCTCACTTCCAAGCTTCCATAACAACGAGGTCAAACCAGTTGTATTTCCTCGACCCTTTCTCCAGCCCAAGCCGGCTGCTTCATCAGTGAACTCGGTCCAACCAACCTTTGATCTATCAGGACTTGGTGTCCCAGAGGATGGGCAGAAAATGATCAGTGAGCTTATGTCGTTTTATGATGCTAATGTTCAAGGAAACAAGCTCCCACATTCCATCAACATTCCAATTACCAAGGACCAGACTCCCGCGCAGGCCCTGCCACAGCCAAACCTTCACTGTCAGCAGGAGAACAACTACATCCATGGTCAAGGGGTCGTGATGGGGGTTAACATCTTTGAAGAGGCTAACATGTCCAGCAATCGCTCCATGTTCTCACGACAGGAAGATCAGTTCGACCAGTGCAAGGCTCTGAATTCTCCCTTTGAGGCCAACCCGAATGACAACTTTCACCTCATGTTTGGATCGCCATTCAATTTACCACCGGTTGACTACACAGAGGGCATTCCAGGAGTTGCAAGGGAAATGCTCTCCAAGCAGGATGTCTCGATTTGGTACTAGCAACAAGAAGATGTTGCCCCCAGAAAAGGTGGTCCGAGCGCACAAGTAATTCCCCTTATAGTGTCTACTGGTCACACAGCCTCAAAGAGGGAAGGTCTAGTTATGAGCAGCCTACCCTGGTCAAGTGAACTCTTGTCGAAATTTAATTTTAGTTGTGCAACTTTTATTATTTAGTAGCTGTAGAGTTTGCAAGGTCTAGTAGTTCCAGGAATGGGGTAATAAACAAGTTGGACTTGTCCCATGCTGGTCTCTTCTGTTGTTGAAATATGTTCAGACTGTTAGATGCTTTATATATAAATAAGTTGTGTTTTTTATGTGGAGCACTGCTGCTCAACCAGTGCTTTTCGTTATATGTCTTTCATGCAGTTAAATCATATGGCATGGTTGGAAGATTAGGCTCCTTATTTGCTTTTCTTTGGTTTTGTGATCTTCTTGGATGCTAAGGTTGGAAAACTCTGTTCCTTCCTCATGTTTGGTTTTTTCCTGAGCTGGTTGGGTGGTCGAGAACTAGCTAATGGCAGTTAGGTATGTCACAGAAATCCGGTTCTTGTGGTTTCTATGACACAAAAATTTCTCTTCGTCGCACCTCTAATAGAGCACTTTGAAAGATCTTGTGTACTAGGGATGTCTTATTTGGCCCCGAGCATGAGAAATCGTTTCTTCCTAAATTATACAGAAATAAAAATGAAAAAATTGCTCCTCAAATGGCACTTTGAAAGATCTTCGCTTGGAAATGTCGAAACGACGTCTTCGAAACTTCGAAACGTTTTCTTCTATGAGAGAAGTGTATTCTTTTCTTTTCCAAGCTCTTTTAAAAGTTTTGTACACTAAAAACATCTTTTTATGACTCTGAACTTGAAAAACGTACTTTATGAACCATTTTGAAAAAGTCATTCGGAACAAATTCATGACAAGATCAAATCATTTTTACTTTACTCTGAGATGGCATCATTCAAAACAGTTTCGTATACTAAAAATGTCTCTTTTTTTTCTATTAACCTCGAAAACATCCCTCCAAAAAAATCCAATGATCTGCAGCATGAAGGATCCTGAAAACCACCCAGAACAGCTTTATGCAAGGTCAGATCGTCATCTTCCCCAGTTGATTATGTATCTCCAACTTTCTGTTTCAAGCACACGCAACAAAGTAATGAAAAGAACTGAACTTGATGCCCTTTGCATTTTGCATACTTTTTACCATCTTACTGAATTATTGTTTCTATTTCAATATATAATACTTCTGTATTCTGCACAGAGAAGTTATTTTTGTATCTGTAAGAAGATGAATTTATATCTGTGAAGGGTCAACCAGATGCCTATTTAATATTCATTTTGACAGATTGGATATGGTGGGCTGTGGAATATCAACCACTTTTTGCTTTATTTATTCAGTTAGATTTTGTTTTGTATTGTTTGGTGTCACCCATCAAGTGACCTTTTATTTCCATCAAAGGGGCATGTCCTTAAAAGATCAATTATTTATGATTTTTGATCAATCATAGTCAATGATGTCTTAGAACATCACTTATTAGTAGTTGATAATTAAAAATAAATGAAACCCCTGATGAAAAAGCCAGAACCCTGAAAGAAAAAAAAAAAAAAAATCTAATAAGATATGATTTGACCTTCAAAACCAAGAGTTTTAAAATGGAAAATGGGGAATATTACACCTAAATGTGGAGGTTGATGAACTTGAACTAAAACAACAGTTAAGACATGATTAAGCATCATTATCACCGTCATTTTTGTCCTGATTAATGAATAAAGAAGACAAAATAAAAAAAAGAAAATTAAAGAATGATTCTTTACCACCAAAAGGGTCGTCTAAGTGATGAATGATGAGAGATAAATTTTAAAATCAATAAAAGCACTCATACAAGATTTTATTTATCGACAATAGATATTATTTTGAATTATATAAAGACACGTCTTTATAAATAAATGATATATTTAGATTCTCTTTCAGGTAACAATTAGATAATCTTGTCGAGTTAACCATAATTTTCAAATTTTTCATTTTTATCTTGGAAAAAGACAAAGAATTGATGATTCTACGAAGCATGCATTTTTTGGGGCCATTGCTCTTGGTCTGCACTTGAAGAAACAAACTTTTGGCAGATCTAAGTACCAAAAGGTTGGCCCGAGATAAGTGCATGAACGAGGACAGAATTGAACAGATCCAGCTTCACATCCATCACTGGAACTCAGTATAGAAATATTTATAGACATTTGGGGATGTGTGTGAGACTACAAGAAGGAAAAGAAAGTGACAGTAAATGCAAGATCCGACATGGTAATGTGGGCATTTCTTGTGCTGTGTCCACTCAACATTGTCTGAATGTAGCTCATCATCGGAATCTCTGGCAATATATATATATATATACATATATTATTGCATGAAGTCTTGGCATCTCTTGAATTATTGCTGAGTATTTATTTAATGGGGTTTCATGCCAATCGATGCCTCCTGTTAGTGCCTCCCATTTCCATGATTTTTCTGGCCACTTTGGTTGGCAAATTCCAGACCTCAGTTCAATACAATTATTGGTGAGTGTTTACTTTTAAACGGTTTCAGTTAGGACCAATCATAAAAATAATCGATTTTTTTTTTTTTATATAGATTTGTAATTTTATCTAATTCTCTTAATCTCGATAATTAGGTTTAAATTGATTTAGTTAGATACAATTTTATCTAAAATATAAAATAGATTTAGAGGGGATTTGTTTATGTTGATTTGGTATAATGGTGTCATATAATAATAATAATATTTATGAAACTCATATATGTACATAAATAAAAAATAAAAATAAAAAATATAACTAATAATAAACTAAATAGATTATGTACAACAAGTTATATATATATATATATATTACTTATGTGTATATGTGGGTCTTATATTATATGATACTGGGCATTTTAAGTTACCATGAATACTCCCTTTAAATTGATTTTACATATTAAATAAAATTACACTCAATTAAATCAATTTAAAATTATAAATTTGTAAAAAGATTAAATTATTTTCATAATTTGAAATGTATGATTTGTCTATGTGTATATATAAAACTCAATCTTCTAGATCATATATATCACATTAATATTTTAAATTATATTAAAATTATTTACATTATTAAACTTATTAAAGTACATTGAAATAATTTAAAAATATGGGTAATTTTACACAACACCCTAAGGTTTAAGTTTTAATGAAAAAGTATCGACCATTTATGTGTTTTCAAAAATATTACCCAGCTTGTTAACTTTCTAATATGTGTAACACTAAATTCCTTATAATTAAATAATTGATGTTATTTTTATTCAAATTCCCAAAATACTCCTACACAAATCTATCCATTATAATTATACAAAACCAAAAAACATAAAAATAAAATAAACAAATTGTTGACCATGTTAGGCTTAGACTTCTGTAGAGAATTTATTGTCAAATATGGTTTTCAAGACTTTTTGAAGAGATAAAGAAAGAGACAGAAAGATTTTAGCATTTGCATTCGATAAGTTTTCATTAGAATTTCATTGATCATGAGATGAGATTTCTAACCACTACAAGAAAGAGAAAGAAGAAAAGACGATAGGCAACAACGATAGGCAACAAGAAGAAAAGACGATAGGTAACAACGACATGTAAGACAAAAATAAGAAGGAAGGAGGAAGAAAGAGAAATAAAGATGGGATGGTTTTAAATTGGGGGCAAAATAGTCAATTTGCACAGTAAGTTGTTTTCAAGGGAGGTGTATGCTATTTCTAAAAATACAAGGGTGATTTGTGCTATTTCCCTAAACCTCAATGTTCTATGTGAAATTTATCGTTTAAATAAAATGCGTCGTGCAAAATAAGCTACTATATTTTGGCCATAGAACCAATTTGGCTATTATACTTTAAAAAGGTGAAATAAGCCACTCTAATTTCAAATTCGAGGCCAATTTAACCATTATACAGTAAAAAGCATCAAATAAACTACTATACTTTCATAGTTAGAGCTACACTAACTATTATGGAAGAAGTCTTTTTTGAGGTTATTTGGCTTAAGCTTAAAAGCTGGCTAATATCAACTTTAAAGTTAACCATCAGCCTTTTGAAGGGATAAGAAGTATTTGGCTAAGGTTAAATAGAATCACTTATTAAAAAACTCCCCTAGCTAATTAATTTTTTTATTTTTAAAGTTTAAAACTATACCAAAAAAATTAAAAAAAAATTCTATTTGCTGCAACATGTTTTGTTCTTCACAGTCATTTTTTTACTAAAATTCAATATGATGAAAATAACTCAAAAGAAAAGTCCATTTTTACCCTTTTAAATATTAAACCACATCATATCACTCTATCTTGCCATATTCTAGAAATCGAAAAATTCAATACTTTCCTAACTCTAAGACTCGGAAGTAAGCAAAACTCCTAAACTAGATTTATTCTCCTTAAAAACTATTATTTAATATAATTATTCCTCTCATTTATTAAGTAGTTATCAAATTTATTATTTAAATAATTATCATAATTATTAATTAATTAATTAATTATATAATGTATTTTATTAAGTCAAAATTATTTAATATTTTTAAAAGTCTATTTAATTATTTAAATATAATTTTATAAACATTGTTTATTAAATTTATTAGTGAAAACAGTTTTTTTTTTTTTTTTTTTTTATGGATTTATTTGTTTAAAGTTGAAGTATGTCTTCATTGATCATTTTCATCACTTCTGATAGTTTTAAACTTTTATTTACAAAACACACACACACACACACACACACATAACTATCAATTTAGAGTACATTTTATTTGGACACTTTCATCAGATTAGACCACGGTATATATAACTTAAGGTTTTAAAAAGCTAAAAGCACTAAAAATCTTTAAAATAAACCTAGCCAAACGGGCCCTTAATGCTGTCCAACAATGTGTTAATTTTATTAACGGTGTCAACTCTATGATACCAAATTAAAAAAACCTTATACAATTATAAATGCCTAAATTAATTCCCAAATTTATATTTGAAGAACCCCACACAATTACAATTGGTGTCTTTTAAAAATAAAATGGCCAATTTGGCCTAGGCCAAAGTAACATCGGTTTATTTTAAAAAAGAGCTATGAATACTACATTCTACGTGTATATTTTTCTAAATTGAGGGGTATTCAGTGACAATTTTGAAAAATATTTTACAAAATGCAGATCCTAAATGTAAAATTTTCAAATAAGGCAGTTGGCAATTGCCTCCTTTCAAATAGGGCTGTGATGTGCCTTCTAAGGCATTTATCTATTAAGGATTTGAGCTAGGCAACTAGTTATCATCGAGCCCATGTCAAATTTATATTTAGAGGAGAATAAAAGTTTAGTCCATCCAAATTAATCGAATTGAATTGATTGAATTTATCGGTCGAGCCCATGTCACATTTACATTTAGAGGAGAGTAAAAGTTTAGTTTATCCGAATTAATCGAATTGAATTGATTGAATTTATCGGTTCGCTTCGATTTTTTTTCTTGTATTAGTTTAATTTGAGCAATTTTTCACAAAAGTTCAAGTATTTGTTTTTGGTTTGATTATTTTTTTAGGTCAGAATAACCAAACTAACCAAATTGACTGAACTTTAAAACGACGTCATTTTGATGGTTATATGTTCTTGTATTTGATTTTGTCGATTCAGTTTTTCTATTATTTTTGTGGTTTTCGGTTTTGCAGGTTATTTGGCTTTTTCGACTTGTTCTGTTTTGGTTTGGTTTTTTTGTATGTATTCATTTTATTCAGTCGATTCAATTTTTTTTGTTTTTGTTTAGTTTTTAGTTATTTCGGTTGGTTTGGTTGGGGTCGATTTTTCAGCCTGATTCAATTTTTTTTAATTTTTGAATTTTCATCAATTTAATAACCGAATCGATTGTTTGCATACCTGTACTTACATCTGACATGTCCACTTGTCACATGTTAATTCTTTTATTAGCTCATAATTTTCTCCCACATCAGAGCTTTTAAATTACATTAAAATAAATAAAGTAAATTATGTTTTCATTTTCTTATTTTCGTTATTCAAATAAATCTCATGTAGTAAAATAAGTTTAAAAGAATTTAAAGTCTTATAATGTAAATAAATTGATTTAAATGAGAATTTATTTCGTACTATATTTTAAAAAGATTGACTATGATTTCAAAATTTTATTTTATTGATAATAATATATTTAATTTATATTTTAAACTTAAAAAATAATATAATTTTCTATACAAAAATAATTTATACATTTAAACTGAAGCAGCAAAATAATATATTAGTTAAAGTAATATAAAAGACGAGCTTTTGAGTTCTAACAATAAAAAACACAAAGTACTTCAACCATTAGAATATGGAAATAGGAAAAGCAAATGCCCATATAATATCAATATGTAACCTCTTAACATAAAACCACCAAAACAAGCTGACAAAATGTATAACCCTACTCATCTTTTTATAATACGAATCCATTTTTTTTAACTCCATAACAGATTATATGATTATTATATGTGTGACAGTGTGAGCTATATCTATGGTCGCAAGTGAGTTGAGTCAAGTAGAATCGTTTGTTAGTTACTAGATGTTTTCTCAAAAATAACTTGTTCGATTTTATTTGTTAAAGTAAGCGAACCAATGTTGAGTTTAACTTTAAAGTTTGATTTGTAAATATATTGAATTTGAATTCAGTAAAACTTGATTTGTTGAGACTCATAAATAAAATCGATTAGAGATTCGTGAACAAACTCAATTAGAAACTCGTAAATATACTCGATTGGAAGCTCACAAATAGTCTCATGAATAGGCTTTCTTATAAATACATTAATAAATTTATTTATAATTTTATAAATATATTATTTAATATAAAATTATCAAAATTTAAATCTATTTTTTAATAGAGACAGCTCTAAGATGAAATTCTATCTCTAAGACAGATTATTCCGTCTCTACATGAACTTGGGGTTTAATTTCCAATCTCTTAATTCATTCTCTATTTTTCTTGTATCTTAGTCGTCGCTCTCATCTTTATCCCTATCGTTATTCGTCTCTCTTGTTGTAAACATCGCTGATAGCCTTCATTGCGCTATCACCTTTGTCTCCTCTACCATCCCTTGGACATTATCGTATTCACCATCCATCGTTGTTGCTACCGTTACTACCTCTGCCATATGCCTTTATTAGTATTGTTGTTGTTATCTTATTTTTTTTTTTGCAAGTATAGTTTCTCGAGGTTAAGCTTGAGCCTTGGCTTGGCTCACCAAAAGGTTCTTGCTTGCTCAATGTTTTTTTGCAAAAGTTGAACCCGAGTTCAACAAATCTCAATTCAATTCGATTGCATCCGTAGTAATATCATCTACGATAAGAGGATTCAACTCTATTTATGTGGGTACTTTGTTATATTTTTATGGGTCGTGCTGTCTAATTCATTCATAATAATCTCATTATTTATTAAAACAAAAATCACCATCTATGGTAACTATATGGTAATCATCTTCTTGCATTAAAATTTAAGATCCTAAATTCGAATAGTACAATTATTAGTTATTTTAGCCTTCATTCTTCATTCAACTCGTGAGCTTTAGAAAGATAGATAGAATCATTAACGTGGCCTCAAAAGTTTTTTAGATGGTGATAGGGAATGAATTAGCTCTCTCTAAGTTTGAAGATGGCATCGTCTATTATTATTATTTTAATTAATTTTTTAATTTTTGCATGTTGCAATTTTTTTTTTGGGGGGGCAACTATTCTTCTTTCACTTTAATATGAAGTATAAAAGTGTAAAAGACAGAAAAGTAAAATTCAGTGATCCCTAATTTTTAAATACATATTTGCTGTCCCTCTAGCAGGCCTTTAGTCGCGCATACGTGGCCAAGTTGACCGAGGGCTGTCAACTCAATTGGGCCAATTTAGACTGTTGGGCCCTATTGTTTACAACATTTTGGGCTTAGATAATTTTGTCTTATTTTGAGGGGTTTAAACTTAAAGTGTGTTTGATTGCACATATTTTTTATAAAAAATATATAATTATTATATATTTTTTATAAAAAATAATTAAAATAATTATTACACATTTTTTATGAAAAATAATCAAACACTCTTAATTTTTTTATGGAAAAATATATATGATACAACTATTTAAAACTTCTTTCCATGGAATTCATTTTTTAAGGGGGTGAGATGATTTTTGTTTTCTAGGCAATATTACCTAAAATTAAATTCTAGGTAATGCAATCAAACACATCTTTAAGTGTGTTTGATTATATTATCTAAAATTTAATTCTAGGTAATGATTGTCTAGAAAATAAAAATTACTCTACCCCTTGAAAAATGAATTTTATGGAAATAAGTTTTAAATGTTTGTACCATACACATTTTTTCATAAAAAAGTTAAGAGTATTTGATTACTTTCATAGAAAATATGTGTAATAATTACACATTTTTTATGATAAATGTGTGCAATCAAACACACTCTTAGGGTGTGTTTGATAGCATTTAGGTGGAAAGGAAAGTGTTTTCCAACTTACATGGAAAACAAAAACCATCTCTCCCTAGATGGAATTTTCCATAAAAAAAAACTAAAAATATGCTTTAATGATTGTACCATAGAATTGAATTCCATGAAAAATAATGTCAAACACCAAAGATAGAATTCAATTCCTTAGATGTGATATTTTTCATCCATTTTTCATGCTATCAAACACACTTTTAGGGATGTAAAGGAGACACTAATTAATTTTATTTATATTTTTATTTTAATAATTTTTAAAAAATATTTATATTTATATCATCATTTTTATATTATTTTAATATTAAATGGATTTAATTAAGACTCAATGGGGACCACTTGCATCTTATTGTATAGGTCAATCTGTTGTTGACATGACAAATGGTCTTTTAACTTACTATATTTTTAGTTTCTTAGTTTTTTTCACTTCATTCTTAATGTACATAGAAAAAAAAATTAGTGTATTTGTGCATATATATATATATCATAGAGGAAGAGAGAATTTAATATTTTAGGGGCAAAATTATAATTTACTATTGAGATAATCTTAAATTATAATTTAGATCACCCAGGTCAAATTATGTAGGGATAAGATTTGTACACAAAATTCAATGAGTTTTAAATTTAGAACCTATCTTATTCTCTTTATAAATAAAGTGACATATTTAACTAACAAATAGTGATGTGATCCCCTATTAGGGTTGATGTGCCCCTCAAGTGACCTAATTGATTGTCCCAATTTGATTGTCCTCCCTAAGAATAGATCCACAATCTTTTATCTAATGAATAAACATTTGCGACTAGCTACTCAACTAGATGAATCAGATAGGAAGGAAGAGCCCTTCCAATATGTCGGTTAGCTTTCTTAGGCCGATGAACAATGAAAAAAAATATGGCAAAATCAATGTATTATGGTTATGAGTTAAGGGTAAAATAGTTTATCTTCTTTGTAAACTCGTTATTTATATTGTGAATTTTATTCTTTCTTCGTCCATAGACATAGGTAATTTTTCAAACTACGATATAGACATAGAGATGTTACAAAAAAATTATTTGATGTTTGTCTTATCCTAGCAAATGGTTGGAGAACCACAACCATAAGAGCTTACCTTATTGTATAAAATTTTAGATAAAAATAAATTAAATTTACCACTTTGGAAAAGGAGATTTATTTTGTATACTCAATGTAACCCATTCATCAATCTAATAATTTATTAGGTCAAGTATACAAAATTGCACCCAACAATAATGCAAGAAATGGAAAATCTCACCATTGCAAGACAACATAATTGATGATGTGGCGGCCGATCACCTTCCCCTGTCTCGGACTGGGTACCTGCAATTAAGTCGGAGACTTGCTCCTTTAGGATCACTCCGATGTTCAAGTCAGATCATTGGGCTCTCATAAGTCCTGAGTATGTAGTTTAGAACTTAGAGAAAAAAAAGAGTTGTATCCTTTACCCGTCCCTGTTGCTTTCCTTTTATTCTTTTGGCGAGATAGGGATTCTCTTTTCGAATTGCCGGGATTCCCATCCCATCCCCTACGGAGTCATGATCCTAACGATATGGATATGGTAATCCTCTTCGAGAGGTTCGGGATTGTCCCTATCCCCATGATTCTCGGTGCAATGGTTGATCTCGAGGAATTTGGAGAATGTTCGCTGAGTAACAGATTAGCCGGTGTGTTAAGGCGTATCTAGCATGTGTGTTTTTTGTGCTTAAGTAGGATGACGCTAGCGGCGTGACTCCTTAATGAGCACGTGTCACCACTGCCATTGGCTGTATTCCCGGGGTATTGGAGTAATTATGGACCAGAGGTATTTTCCCTTATCACTTGCCCCCCCACTCCTTGAGTCCCCTAGCTTGAATGGCTCAAGGAGTGTCGAAGTCTTCGAAGGTTCGCGCTCCCTTTTATCCCGAGGTCCAAGATCCATTGGGTCCGAGGAGCTATGGAGTTTCTTCTTCTTGCATATGCTCATATGGCGTGGTTACCGATTTGTTCCGGTGTTAATACCTGTTCCCCAGACGCTGTCCAAACCTTTCACATCTCGAGCCGCGTAATCTTTGAGCAATTAATGCTCATCATTACCTGCCCTTTGGTTATCCACCTTTAGGGCTTTAATACACTACAACAAATTTTGGATTAAGAGGCATTTAAAAATACCTTAATAGATAGTTTATTGGGGCATTTTAACTATTAAGGCACTAATAATAATGCCGCGTGTAATTGTGCCCCCAAAACGTATTGAGACACTTACAAATGCCTCAAAAACAACTATAAATTTAAGTTTGTTGTGACACTTAAAAATGCCTCAAAAATCACTATAAATTTATTTTTCATATCCCCCACATGGCTTTCTCTTAACTCTAACTTACTTCTCCCTCAGCTCGAACCTTGAACCTTTCCTTCTTCTTGCACATTCGTGACCACCTAATCTACACATCATCTTATTAATATATGTGCCTATGTTTATTTTATAGTATATCTAAGTTTCATTAGAATTATTCTATTGGGGCACTTAAGATTTGTCTATTAGGGCACTTCATCAGAGTGTCTTGTTAGAATTATTTTAATGGGACATTTCAAAAATTTTGCCCTATTAGATTTATCTATTAAGACACTTAGATTTGTCTATTAGAGCATTTCATTGTCGTGCCTCATTAGAATTGTTTTATTGGGGCACTTCTTTAAATTGTGCCTTAAAATGATATTTTATAGGGCACTTAATTGTTGTGCCTCATTAAAGTTATAGTATATAGGCAACTCTCATCCTTCTGTTTACTTCATTTTTTGACCCTTTTCTTACCCAGCCTACTGCCGTGTTAGCCAGCATTCCCTTCTCTTTCTGCACCTTCCTTGCTCTCTCTCTCTCAACTTTCTACGATGGCGATTACAGGATCTGGAAGGCTTAACTCGGCCTGCGCAGAGCTTGTTAAGTGGGAGAACCACCTTGCCTCCTCCATTCCCTGCCAATGGATGAGTGAATTAGAGTGTCAACAATTTAGGGAAAAATACAAGATTCTCGAAGAATGGGAGGTCGAGTTCAACACCAATCTGCGAGCATGTCACCCTGTGTAATACCCTGGGAGCCTAGAGGAGAATAGTATATATTGAGGATAAGTAAGCAAGAAAACAACACCAGCTGGATACCTTTTGGACTGAATGCAGGCAAAGAACTCCAAGATTAAGCGTGCTTGACCTAGGAAAATCCAAGGATGGGTGACCCCCCTGGGAAGTTCGTGTAGACCCAACAGGGTAAGTTGTTTCGGTCCTTCCTATCGCTCGATGTGGGATGTTATACCTTGTCGTCGACTGTCTCTGTATCTACAAGTGTGACTTTGACAAGGGCTTCCGCCTGCCCCCCCGAAGGAGGGTTATGTCCTTACTCCAACACCTCACCATTGTTCCAACCCAGCTGTCTCCCTTCGAATTGAGGTATTTGATGGGTTTTATCGTCATTTTCCATTTTGCCCGAGTGGAGCCTATGGGAGAGCTTTTCGATTACTTCTTCACCACCAACTGCGATCCGGGTGGTGGGATTTCTATCTCGCCAAGGGTCGTGAAGGAAAGCTGCCTCCTTAGGTCCAAGGAGCGTCTTGATCCAAAAATCCCGGCCACGTCGCTCATGTTCTCTAGGGGGTCCAAAGATTCGAATTATTGGAAAGATTGCTTCGTTTTCATCTGACCTAAAATGTCCAGTTCCTCGCGAGAAATTTGGTCTGTAAGCAATGAGTGGACTTTGGATACCAAGTGCAAACGCCCGAGCGTCGAGGCTATAAAGGAATCAGCCAGTAGGATCATGGCCCCCAGCTGGGATTGGAAAGAGGAATGGCTCTCCAATTCGACGCTTAACCAAGCGGGCTTGGATGGTGAAAGCTTTTCTTTCTTACTTCTTCATTCCTTTCATCTTTACCAGACATTGATCTTTCTTATTTTTCTTGCACAGTTGAAAATCTCTGGGAGATAACTTACTCTCCTATCATGATGATCTTGGACTTCCCGAGAACAAAGGACCTTCTGGCCCAGCCAAAACGAAGAAAACAACTGAGAAGGCCCCCAAGACCTTTCAAGGTAAAGGGCTCCCTACACCGTCAGAGAGGCTCCGAAGGCCTCTTAGGGTAAAGGACTTTTCGTCCCCCCTCGCTCGAAGAAAATGGCTGTGGAAGATCCTAAGACTTTTTGGGAGGCCCCAATAGGTAAGGCCGAGGTTCGCCTAAAGAGTCCTTCCTCGGGATCCGGAGCCCGAAGAACAAGAAGGACTCCCAACCTCCTCAGCAACCAACACAACAGTGCCTACCTCCTTGCAAGATCCGTCCGAAGGTGATGAGGAAACTATCGCCCAGGTGCTTGAGGTGGCTAGGGTAGAGGCTTAAAGAGGTCAGCCGCCTGTAGGTATGTAGTCAACCATCATGCCTCCCACCTTTTCACTCCCTTCTATTTTTAAGAAGATATTAACGTCTTTATCACCGGAGGGGTACTCGGGATTAACAGGGGGAGCTTCATTAGAGAAGGCTTCGGCACTTTCCACCAGGGAGATTTTGGACCAAAAGGTTGAGGCTTCCATCTCTCCTGCTTCGATTGAGGGGGCCTCAGTTCCCAAAGTGGCCGAGGCCCCCTTAAGACCTTGGCTATCACCAATGCTTCACCGGCTACGGGCGACCCAAATTACTGCGCCTAGATTCAAGGGGTAAGGTCCACCGCTTGGTTTCTTCCTCGAGCTTTCTTTATACGAATAGTCCTTGATCTTTATTTTGCTTTGTTGTTTTTTTTTTTAGAGCCTTTCGGCCTTTCAAGATTCAATTGCCTGGCAAGAATCAGAATTCCTGGCCCGGATTGCTTCCTTAGAATCTGAAGTCGAGCGGCTTTGAGGGCTTGAGGCCCTCTCTTCCAAGCTGGTAGATCTCGAGCATATCGTGCATATCCTCAATAAGTCAGTTGAGTTGGCACAGGAGGAAGCGAAGCTTGCCAACGAGGCCGAGGCTCAAGCTCGCGAGGACCTAGAGCTGGCTTAAAAGAATATGCTGGAGGCTCATCAGACCAACTTCAGACTATGGGAGGAGCTGGATGCTGCGAAGGGCGCGAATGAGCTACTCCAAGAGAATGTAAAGAAGCTCACCTTGGAGCTGAAGGAGGCCAAAAATGATCAGGTAGAGGCAATGGAGTCCTATTCTCAGTGTAAGGAAGACCTCCGAACAGCCAACACCAAGCTTCAATCCACCCTCAAGGATGCCTGGGTGGCCTTCCAGAACGGTCGCGAGGATTTTCGAAGCTTTGAGACTTATGTTGCGGAATTAGAAGGAGTCATTCGGGGTGGATTCGAGCATATGAAGAAACTTACGAAGGAGCACTTCTTGAACTTGGACGTGGACTCCATCTCCTTTGATGTTTCGGCAGTTTTATCTTTCTTAGAATATATGCCTTTGTACTTAAACTTAATATTTCAATAAAATTTTACCTCTTAATTTAACATCTTCTTCTTTCTTTACTTGCTTGCTTTCCCAAGAACATACAAAATTTTTTCCTTCAGTCCCGAAGATTGGACATTTCCCATCTTAGTTAATTGCTCTTTAAAAGAGATCGTAACTCTTCGATGGTGACCGTTACTGGGGTGGGGGTTGCATCTAACCCCTCTTACACTTTGAGGATTTTCCTTGCCCCTTACTAGGGAAAAGCCTTTCGGGGATCAGATTTGATTCTTCTCATTTTTTTTGAGGTAGGGTCGGGCCCCCCGAGGATCACATCTGATCCATTTTCTATTGGGCGAGGGTCCGAGGCCCCCCGAGGATCACATTTGATCCTTTCTCTTTTTGGTCAAGGGTTTGGGGCTCCTCGAGGATCACATCTAGTACTTTTTCTTTACTCGGGTTTTAATCCCTAAAGGTTAGCCTTATTTTTGGTCAGGGGTGGTCCCGTGAGATCTTTTGCTGTGAGGAGCCTTAACTGTTGGGAGAGAAAAATAGGTTTATTTCAGAAGTCATAATGAATAAAGAACATCACTGATAAAATTTCCTCAAATTTTGCACATTCCAAGTATTTTTAATGGGTACACCCTCTACGGTTTGGAGTTTATAAGCGCTAAAACTAAGGGCTTCCACTACTCTGAAGACCTTCCCAATTAGGTGTCAATTTGTTTGTTTCTCGAGCACTTCGAACATTTGCTCATCGCAATACCTAATCTCCAGGAAGGAAACCCCGAGCTTTTACCCTTCTGTTGTAGTACCTTTTAATACGTTGATTGTATACTGCTTGTCGAATCTTCACCTGATCACGAAGTTCATCTAGGAGATCTAAGTTGTCTCTTAGATTTTGTTCATTAGACTCCAGGTTGAAGAGTTCCACTCTGAGGGTTGGCACGCCTATTTCAACCGGGATCAAAGCTTTCGAACCATAACATAGGTTGAACGGAGTCTCGCCTGTAGATGCCTTTACCGTGGTTCGGTAAGACCATATAATACTTGGTAGCTCATCCACCCAGCCCCTATTTTCTTTGTCCACGCGGGCCTTTAGGCCATGCAATAAGGTTCGGTTAACGAGCTCGATCTGGCCATTGACTTGCGGATGAGCCACTAAAGTGAAATGTTGCCAAATCTTCAGCTCCTAGCACCATTCCTGCACCGATTGGTCAGTGAACTGAGTGCCATTATCTAAAATTAGGACTCGAGGGATTCCAAACCTGCACAACACATTCTTCCATAGAAATTGCTTCACTCGTTGAGCAGTAATGGAGGCCACTGGATCTGCCTCGACCTACTTCGTGAAATAATCTATGGCGACAATAATGTATTTTACCTGGCTGTCCGCCAGAGGGAAAGGACCCAAGGTGTCGATGTCCCATTGAGAAAATGGGAAAGGTGTCACTAGGTAAGTTAAAGTGACAGTTGGTACATGAACTAGGTTAGAGGTCTGTTGGCATTTATAGTAGGTTCTGACCAGCTACTTTGAATCCCTCACCATCGTTGGCCAATAATACCCCTACTGAAGAGCCTTTTGGCTAAGGGTTCGGGCCCCAACGTGGCTTCCACATATACCTTCGTGGATCTCCCTTAGAATGTAATCCACCTTGAGGGGTCGGATACACTTTGTAACGCCCCATTTTTTCGAGTGTTAAATAACTTAGGAATTTTGGGAATATATATATTTTTTTCAACATAAACTCAATGTAAACATTTCTCGATAATCTCGTTCTACCTTCTCGGCATACCAAAATAAGAATCAATAAGTTGATACAGGTAATCATTATAAATGCAGAAGCAATAATTGAAATCTGATATGGTACAAAACCGAATTTGCTTTAATCATAACATAAGAATCTGTACCATCGTATCATCAAATACATAAATACATGGAGACTTATCATCAAGAGATAACAACTGAACACCTTAGATACAATCTGACGATTCCTCAAAAATACATTAATTTGTAACAATTATACATGATCTTCAATATAGTATAATCTTCTAACCATGACTTAAAAACATATCCTGAATCCTCACGAATGAGCATATACCAGAACAACTCACCGAACCCATCGGCCACGTCATCAATCATCCCTTTGCCATAGCTGCAAATCCTAATTGGAACGTTTGAATGTTCCAGGGGCATAACCCAATTAGAAGATGAATCTTCTAGTGAGAGTTTAGAAACATGATACATGAATGCATGATGTAATAACATGAACGATCACATGCCCTAGTGTAACTTCCCTAGCCCATTGGTTTGGCACGAAATCCTAGGCAAAAACTCGACCTACTTTCAGGATAATCCTAACGTTGTTCCATCTTTCGCCTTTGAGGAATTACGACTACACTATCAGGGCGACATCCCAACCCCATGCACGAGTATCAATATGCCAATAATATCGTGCCATGCAAAAATCATAATCCATCGATGCAATGATACATGTATAAATATGATAGAATGCTCATATAATACATATAACTTAGCCATTATCGTAGCTATCATGCTCAACATAGACAATACATGACATGTATAAACTTTTGGAAAAAAATCACACACATTTAGCATGAGGTCTACCTCAAAAAATGCGCATCACCTCAATTTGCATGCTCGACCTCGATTTTTGTGCCAAACCTCAAAAGTTGCAAAAATCACTAATCCTCAAGCACAACAATCCTATAAAACATATTTATCATGAAAAATATCAATACTCCAATTTCTTCACATTTTCCTTCATTTTCACTTCTAAAATTCTAAATAAATACCTCCTTAACTATTTTCTCCAATCTTTTTCCACAACAAATCATAATAACTTAAGAACTTCAAGAGAAAATTACTGAACTTACCTCGACGACTCATTTGCACGTAAAATAAGGCGTTCGATGCAAAAATCGAGACACTGGGAAGGCTAAATCCAAAACTTTTTACACAGGCCTCTAGAGCTTGATTTTAGAGGAATTTAGCATTTTTTTTTCACATTTTTCTGAGCCCGGACTTGCCCTAAGAAGCTGGCTCATGCTACCCCACTCACGGGGCCTAACTGGCTTATTCACTGCACACGCCGGTCATCTTCTTCGGCGAGATTCCGACCAGCTCTATTTTTTTAGCCATATCTCCTTCGTTTGAGCTCTATTTTGCCTCCCGTTTGAACCTACGTGTAACACCCTAGACTTTGAGAAAATAATTAATCAATAGGTTTGTGGTGATTTGTGTATGATTATCGGTTAATTGCGAGGTTGGGATGAATTATTTGTGATTGTGAGGATTTAATTGTGATTTATTAAAGAATTGTGGCTATGAGGATATTTATGGAAATAATGGGAAAAAAAAAAGAAAGAAATAAATAAATTAAATTAATGCGTTTTGAAAATTTTAGGGAGCAAGTGAAATGAGGGAAATAAGGTGTGTGTGTGTGTAAATTTTGGAAAGATGGGAAGGCTGTAGTGTGATTTCTGGAAAATGGGCCAAGATCACCTTAAGTAAATTGGCAGGCATTAAATGGATGAAGGAGGTGGCTGGCATGGGCGGTTGAAGGCGTGCATAGGAGGGGCTGCAGTTGTGGGTTCAATCCAGGGGAAGGTTGTGCGTGCGATGGGGAGGAAGGCTGATTTGTAATCAGCCAAGGCACCCTAAAACTGCGTCATTTTGGGGCACCAAGTGGCGCTCCTGCAGATGCCCAAGCGCGCCAGCGACGCACCCAGGCCGCGCCATGTGGCGCGGCCGTGTCTCCTCACCCAGCCACCCTTCCCTCTTCCCTTGCTGCCATGTGGTAGCATTTGAGGGCTCCATGCAGCCCAATTTCTTCACCCCTTGGCTAAACTTCCTCTTTCTGGCACCTATAAATAACGATGTTTCAACGCTGTTAATGCGCTGTAAATTTTAACGCACAGAAACTCTGCCCGTGGATATACACGAGGTATAAAAATAATTTTAAATTTATTTAATAGTGCTATTTATAAATTAGTCGCATGTTTAGCTAAATTAATTAGTGATATAATGACTATAATTAAAATTAATTGCACGTTTAATTAAATTTTTTTATTTTATAATTGTATAGGAAATTAGAACATGAAACCGATGCAAAGCAAGTGGTTAGCGCGTGGTAAGGTTTATTATGATTTGCGAGTAAATTTATTTTAGCATGACTTGTATTAGACTGTGGGAGAAGTGTCTAGGCATGGGGCTGTAGATTTGGGCTGTGTGAATCTCGAGATGGGGTTCTAGATGAAATCAGTGGGGCCACCAAAATTCGGATCAGGGTGAGGTGCACAGGCCTGCTGATTAGTGGTTAATTTTGTAAAAATTATGTTATAATTACACCATTCTTTTGATCTTAAAATTGGGTTAAATTAGATATTAATATATATTTTATGGTTATATGCAAGTTTAAATTGAAAAATGAATGAAATGAAGTTCTAAAGTAAAATTTAATAATAATAATAATAATAATAATAATAATAATAATACATATATAAATATATATAATACATATACATCAATACATGCGTGCATATAATATATATAATATATAATTTATTAATAACATTCAATTGCTTGTTTGTAGGCATAAAGAAGGTGGGTTTGGAGACTCAAATTAGATTGAAAAATAAAGAATTAAAACTCATGAAAAATTAAAACCCACGAAAAATTAAGGCCCAACTTGAGCAACCTATGGAAGACATCACTTGGAGAAGGCCCAAGCATTTTTTTTAATCCTAATGAAGACTAAAAACCCAATTGTAATTTTTTTTTTTAAATGTTTGTTTTATGAGTGCTTTATTAGGTGTGTATTATAGCTAAAATCTATTTAATTTTATGAGTGCTTTATTAGGTGTATATTATAGCTAAAATCTATTTAACTTTAAGTGTGTGAGTTCCTTTTAGATATAATTATGTTTAGTTGAATAATTGAAATTGTGTGGTTTGTTTTGCATCTTATGGGCTATAAATAGCTCACTTGATTGCATTTATAAGGGTGATTATTATTCTTGAATCAAAACTTAGTTGTTTTCTTAGAATTCTCTATCTGAGAATTGCTTTTGTTCTCTCTTATTTTCTCTATTGCTTTCTTTTATGATCTTACTTCCTTTCTTTCTTCTTTTAAATTCTTATGTCATTTATTGTTACTTTATTATCCACCACCTAAATGGCCGGTTAGTTTCTGTTATTTTAATTCCTGTCATTTAAATTCCTGTCAATTAACTTTTAAATGGAGATGAGTAGTTAAATCTAATCTTGGGTTAAAGCAAGGACAGTGTCCAACGCCAATGATTCCCGAAGAAAGCTACGCTTTAAATGAGTAATATTAATTTAAATTTCAGTATGAGTGTGTCTTAATTATTGAGAAATTACTAGGTTTGGATTGAAGCGTAAGCTTAACTTAGAGCTTTCATGTCATGCATGAGAGTTACTAGAACTGGAAACGTTATCATACCCAAACCCGGATGATTAATTTAGTTGTTTTATGTATTAATTGTAATTGAATTTATGGTAGTTGCTTAAATTAGAATCCCGCATATCATATATGAGGATTGGTTAAACTAGAACTATTATCATCTCTAATTGCATTTAATAACAAACCCTCATATCTGAAATTAAATTAATGTTGCTAATCTTTTCTACTAAAATTTGGGAATCAACGAGTTGGTGCTAAAATTGTGTTAACTCAAGTGCTATTCAATTTCATATCCTCACATTAAACGTATATTTCAACTTCTGCCTTGCTTTATTTCCTAACTATCTGTTATCTAAAAATCTATAAAAAAAACCCTTATTGCCAATTTGTCCAAATGCGTGTGTGTGTGTATGACATTCTTTTTCTTTTACAATAAATAAATCTATTAGTGGACAATCTGGACTCATCTAGAAAATATAAATATAAATTTGGACTACAACTGCACTCGTACACTGATGAGTATAAACCTCTCACCAAAATAAAGGAAAAAATATAAAATTTTTATTGTGTTTTGTTTTGTGTTTTAATTACAAGGTGAGAGTGCAGTTAAATTTTGGCGCCGTTGTCGAGGAGATTGAGGCAAAAAGAAAAAGAAAAAAAAAAAGAATAAGCATCTCCTGATAAATTTGTTTAAATAAAATTTTTGCATATGAGTTCATGCATTGAAGACCGCCAGGTATGCCTATCTTCTATCCTTTTATTGTCATTTGAGGACAATGCGCAATTTAAGTTGGGGGGTAAGGTGTATTTAAAAATTGATTTATTAGTGCTTAAAATTGATCTATTGTGCAAATAATTTTGGTTGACTCGATAATATTGTCTTGTGTGGTATATATTATTTTATTGGGCCCCTAAAAAAAATTTAAAAATAATAATAAATAAATAAAATTTAAAAAAATTGAAAAAAAGAAGGAGACAGAATTAATGTTGGTGGTAGCCATTTTTCTCGGGCAATGCAATCGCATTGTCCTATAAAGAAAAAGGCACACTGCCAAATGTTGAAAAACAAGGCATAAAGCGTTGAAAAAAAAGAAAGAAGCCTGACGGTGCAATTATGGCATGCCTCAAGCCGAGTGTCGAATAGTGATGCCCATTGCTCTATAAGAGACTCCATATCTGTATAAGGCAAGCCACCCTTCTTGAGCTCGGTCTTCTCTCATTTGTGTTATTCTCCGATCAAGTACTCCCATCCCTTTTGTAAAGTTTATAGTTCTTTACTTTCTTCTTATTATAGTTGTCTTTAAAAAAAAAACAATGGATCTTCAGCTCTCAAAAATTCGCAAGCACTATCCATCTCTCCCGCAGAATGATTTGAAAATAATTGATGCCGCTAGGTGTGAAAGACTTAGGCAGTTGATGCGTAATAACATCCTTGAAGATATTCGTTGGCTGGTCGAAGCAAAAGTTCGATTAGCTGGCGAAACTTCACCTAGTTTTAAGCACTTTCCAGGCTTGAGAAAGAGTAGTTTTGCGAAGAAATGAAGAGCGAAAAGAGTGAATGGTTGTTAGAAGTGCACTCGTTGGACCTGTAACACACGATGCAAATCTGTGGGGTTCACGTCCGTAAATCGAGAAGATAAAATTAGTTTCATAAAGGATGGACTGAGTAAGGAGTCTTTGGATGATATCTGATTGACTCTTGAGACGTATCTATGTGGAATAGTGCAAAGATGACTTCTTGCTTTATAGACCTAGTTCATAAGTGACCACCAATACTATAGTCTTGGGAATCTGACTAAAAACGACCCTGTTTGCCAATCTATAAGAAAATTGGATGGGAAGCCTATCCCCACTTCCTAGAAAGTGTTTAAGCCGTTTCTGGACGTAAAATTGGAGGAAGATGTGAGCCACAATCACAACTACTTGTATATACGCATGATTTTTGTTTGTATTTATTTCTTGTTGAATTTTTGTATAGCTATTTTTGATCGCCAAACCTCTTTCCAGGGCATACAAAAGGAAAAAAAAATGGAAGGCCAGTTAGTTCGTCGAATCAATACCATATGTGTACTTTGTGGCTCTCAACTTGGGAGCGATATTTGTTATGCACTTGCAACGAGCGAACTTGGCCAAAAATTAGGAGAGAAAAAAATTAATTTGGTATATGGAGGGGGAAGTCGTGGATTGAATGGTTACGTTTCACAAGCTGCACATCTTGAAAAATCATATGTGGTAGGTGTAATGCCAATCCCTGTGGCTAAACCACATATTTTCGGGATTACACGTGGTCAACTTATAGAAACGACTTCTATGTCTGAGCGCATAGCTTGTAAGATTTATCAGTCAGACGCCTTCATTACTTTACCAGGAGGTTTTGGAACACTTGAAGAAATCTTTTGTATAATCTCCTAGGCCAAGAGTAATCTCCATACCAAACCCATTGGACTTTTAAATGTTAACCATTTTTTCGATGGGTTGCTCTCTTTCCTTGATCAGGCTGTGGACCAAGAGTTCATTTCTCTTTCTGCACGAAAGATTCTCATTTTTGCATCCACCATTGAAGAGCTACTAGAGAAATTACATGCTTATGTTCCACAGTGCGATCCTCATGAGCCTCGGATAGACTAGTCTAAGGCAATCAGTAACAAGCGCCAAAGGGATCCGATTAATTTAGATTTATCACTATGAAGAGTGCTATTTGTTAAGATGGTTGAGTAAGGAGTACTTTTTGTACTCTTGAGATGCATCTAATTATTGTACAACTTGCAGGATTTTTCTTGGTTGTGTTCCTAAAAAAAATAAAATTAATTAATTAAAAAAAAACTATGGAATGTTGTTAGGCAAGTCTATGATAAGATGGTTGAGTAATGAGTACTTTTTGTATTCTTGAGACGTATTTTGTTTATCTTATGACTTGCATGAAATTTTTATTTTGGTGTGAAAATATAAATATATATCTATATGATATGCTCATTTGTTTGTTTGAGTTTTAGCAGTTCACAGTAAATCTATGGACTTGTGAAGTTACAGGTATTCCTAACAACCTTATTTTATTACTGCAATTTAGGTTAGTGGGTGTAATAAGGTCTAGTTATGAATTATCTGGTTCATGTTTAACTGTGAGTTTGTTATTGTTTGCTTGTAGTCTTGTGTGAATTAGTTATCTTTATCTACTCTTATTATAAAAAAAAAAAAAATTGTGTATTTTAAATAACGTTATTCCTAAAGTTTTGGAGTTATGCATTGATAACTGGTTAAGTTTGCAATACGAAACATGAATGCATTGATTTCTTATTTGAAAACGTATATGCATTAGAATAAGTAATTTGCATTCATCGGGTATTCAAAATTTAAAAATTGGTTATCGGTCATAAAGTCAAAGGTAACAGTAATTAGCTGATTAGTACACTGTATGATCATTCAACAAAAGTGGAGACTATTACCCAAGTGAGTGTTTGAGCCTAATAATCGTTAATTCTGAGTGAAATAACACTTACTCTAAATATGCTTTATTGTTTATCTTATCTTTTCAATGGTTTCAAAACATTAATTCGCTTTGAATGTCTAGTATGATAACGGATGAATTTGACTGGTTTCAAATTCTGAATTAGATGATTGAGTAACATCGTTTTGTAAAAGCATGATAAGGGGATCAATTTCTTTCATTTTAGGCCTATTAACCTTTTTCTTTCTTTACATTAACCTCTCTTGCTAGCCCATTTGAGCCAATTGTAGTACAACTTCTTTTGTTACTCTCGTTTAACCCATAACCATATGAATTTTGTCTAACCTGGTGTGATTTTGGGAATTAGTCTGTCTAGTTATTTTCATATTAAAAAAAAGAAGAAAAAGAAAAAAAAGTGAAAAAAAGGGAATTCTCTTAGCTATTCAGCACAATTATTTCAAAATAAATGCTAAAAAAAAAAAAATTCCTGACATGCCATTTACATACTCTACCTTTTCTTTGACAACCTGTATTAACCTCATAACCCCATTACAACCCGGTCTGGTCCCTCTTGATGCTATAAATCATGTGATCTCAGAATTCGAGTTGGAGTAGGGAATTATTTTTAAATTCAGAAGTTACTCATCTAGAGCATTATTCCATTCATGAAGCTATGTCAATTTCCCTATTCTTTCCTAAAAATACGTTCCTTATATTTGGATGACACCGAGTTTTGAACTTGTTCTACGTTTACTCTTATATTGGTGCATCCCCTTGTGTGTACACCTGATGAATCCTTTTTATTGGAGGAAAAATCCATAGTAAGGTTTAAAGTTAAAACTTCGAGGGAGTAAGTCTGTGTGTTGGTTATCCTAATTGTCATTCCTGAGATTGTATGACATTTAACTAAAAATCTGATTTAGAATGCTAAATTACTTTTCGATTTTATGCATTTAGGTTTCAAATTTGAAATTTTTACATTCATACAGTTATTGTGAATAAATCTTGGCAGGTGTATAGTCTGATTGCTATGGGACTAGCAATATTTAAGTTGGGGGTATGATTAGTGGTTAATTTTGTAAAAATTATGTTATAATTACACCATTCTTTTGATCTTAAAATTGGCTTAAATTAGATATTAATACATATTTTATGGTTATATACAAGTTTAAATTGAAAAATGAATGAAATGAAGTTGTAAAGTAAAATTTAAATAATAATAATAATAATAATAATAATAATAATAATAATAATAATAATAATAATAATAATAATAATACATATATAAATATATATAATATATATACATCAATACATGCGTGCATATAATATATATAATATATAATTTTTTAATAACACTCAATTGCTTGTTTGTAGGCATGAAGAAGATGGGCTTGAAGACTCAAATTGGATTGAAGAATAAAGAATTAAAACTCATGAAGAATTAAAACCCATGAAGAATTAAGGCCCAACTTGAGCAACCCATGGAAAAACATTATTTGAAGAAAATCCAAGCATTTTTTTTAATCATAATGAAGACTAAAAACCCAATTGTAGAAATTTATTTATTTATTTTTAAATATTTATTTTATGAGTGCTTTATTTGGTGTGTATTATAGCTAAAATTCATTTAACTTTATGAGTGCTTTATTAGATGTGTATTTTAGTTAAAATCCATTTAACTTTAGGTGTGTATTATAGTTAAAATTTATTTAACTTTAAGTGTTTGAGTGCCCATTAGATATAATTATGTCTAGTTGAATAATTGAAATTGTGTGGTTTGTATTGCATCTTGTGGGTTATAAATAGCTCACTTGATTGCATTTGTAAGGGTGATTATTATTCTTGAATCAAAAGTTTAGTTGTTTTCTTAGAATTCTCTCTTTGAGAATTGCTTTTCTTCTCTCTTATTTTCTCTATTATTTTCTCTTGTGATCTTACTTCATTTCTTTCTTCTTTTAAATTTTTACGTTATTTATTGTTATTTTATTATCCACCGCCTAAATGGCTGGTTAATTTCTGCCTTTAAATTTCTGTAATTTTAATTCTAGTCTTTTAATTATCCACCGCCTAAATGACCGGTTAGTTTCTGCTATTTTAATTCCTGTTATTTAAATTACGTCATTTAAATTCCTTTCAATTAACTTTCAAATGGAGATGAGTAGCTAAATCTAATCTTGGGTTACGACAAGGAAAGTGTCCAACGCTAATGATTTCCAAAGAAAGCTACGTTTTAAATGAGTAACATTAATTTAAATTTCACTATGAGTGTGTCTTAATTATTGAGAAATCACTAGGTTTGGATTGGAGCATAAACCTAACTTGGAGATTTTATGTCACGCATGAGAATTACTAGAATTGGAAACGCTATCATACCCAAATTTGGATGATTAATTTAGTTATTTTGTGTATTAATTGCAATTAAATTTATGGTAGTTGCTTAAATTAGAATCCCACATATCATGTATGGGGATTGGTTAAACTAGAACTATCATCATCTCTAATTGCATTTAATAACAAACCCTCATATCTGAAATTAAATTAATGTTGCTAATTTTTTCTGCTAAAATATGGGAATCAACGGGTTGGTGCTGAAATTGTCTTAATTCAAGTGCTATCTAATTTAATATCCTTACATTAAGCGTATATTTCAACTTCTGCCTTGCTTTATTTCCTAAGTATCTGTTATCTAAAAATCTATAAAAAAACCTTGTTGCCAATTTGTCCAAATGCGTGTGCGTGTGTGTGACATTTTTTTTTATTTTTTCATAAATAAATCTCTCAGTGGATGACCTGGACTCATCCAGAAAATATAAATTTAAATTTGGACTACAACTGCACTCGTACACTAATGAGTATAAACCTCTCACCAAAATAAAGGAAAAAATATAAAATTTTTATTGTGTTTTGTTTTGTGTTTTAATTGCAAGGTGAGAGTGCAATTAATTTACTACAACTCATATTGCCCTTACTAAGTCTCCGGACTCACCCCTATATTTTTCTCACTAACTCAACATGTGGCTCGGGATCCGAGAAGGGAAAGGCGGTGCTGATAGATGAGCTGCCAGTGGGCAGTGACTGTTAACCGTGAGGGTGTGGGTTAACCCCAAATGTTAATAATGTAATATATCTACTGTGTGTGAACTATGAGTGGCAGTTATGGTTTAACCATAAGTAAATTGGAATCAAGTTAAGGTTCCCACTATGAGTAAACCCAGTAGGTGTAGGGAACTTGTACCGGTCGGCTTCGGTCAGAATCTGAGGTATGTTTAAATATGTTTGGTGGTTGGGATAATTTATGGTGCATGTTGGTATTTGTTATTTGAAATTGGAATTATACTCCAAGGGCCTAATCTGGTATAGGGCTCGGGTGAGTTTTCGCTGCCTACACATTTTACTCCTGAGTTCTTGACCAGTCGAAGGCGGCGAAGCCTGAACCCTACCCAGGGCGCCCACATTATTTTAATGCTTTATATTTGCAGGGGTATAGTCGTCTTTCAGAGCGGGCCCAGATTCTATTGTGTGTCATGGTGGCATCCGGTAGTGGGGACGGGGCATCACATTATGCCTTCCTCTCTTTATACTCTATAGGATTATAGCTTCAAATCGGTCAATTGGAGCCATTTTTTGACTGCTAAACTCAATTTTCTGGCAAAACTCTATTTTCTATTGAAGTTTCATATCTCCCTCATCTCTCAACGAAAATTGTTCAAATTTTAAAGGAATGATCCTCTGGACATGGGGAACAAAAGCCCTTTATCCGTTGTTTTCAATTTTTTCCCAAACTCTTGAATCTGAGAGTTTAATTTTTCACTTCATTCGGCCATTCCAAAAACCTCTATTTATAGGAAACCCTGAGTCTCCAAACGCTCATAGCTGGTTGATCCAACCTCCTTGAGGCCTCTACCTGCCCCATATCGATCCAAAATCCTCAAAGACAGCCCCCAAAAACTGATTTCAGTGGCTCGATTTTTTGACCACTTTCGGCTAGAAGTTTAGCCATTTCCACAGACGACAAGGCCGATTGTTGGCCTAGGCTCAACCCATGAGCATCCTAAGCTACTTTCCTCGAGTATTTCTCTATTGAATTCGGTGATGGGATGTAACGCCCCGCTTTCTCGGGCGCGTTATAACTTGGGACAATTTTGGAACAATAAATTTTTTTTCTTTCAAATTAATGCTAAACCACATCATTCCTCAATTCCGTCCTAGAATTCTCATTCATTTTTCTTGAAAGAGAATCATTATACACATCAAATGCGGAAGCAATGATTGAAACCTGATATCTTAACATTGATTGATAGGTGTCGAATCCAACAAATAATAAATTATTGCTTTTAAAAATATAAATTGTGATAGTGATGAGCAAGGTCGTATCCACAGGGATTGGTTAGATTAATTCCTTTAAAAAATTAAAATAAATAAAAAAAATAATTGGGGGTTTTGAAATTTTGGAATTTAAACAATTTAAAATAAAACAAATGCAGGGATATGAATTAACGGAAAATTAGTTAAGCAAATATCCAGTCCAATGTATAATCTTAGAATTGATTCGAGAAATTGATCATTGATGCAAAAATAAAATCCTCCATTCTTTCACTAAATTGGTTATGGTTATTAACAAACTCTAATAACCTATCCCTCCTTACTTTGATGATAATCAAGACAAGCTCATTGATTATTTCCCTTGTTAATAAACAACCCTAAACAAGCTCTTAAGGTTTAATTTATCAACAGGTTTAATTACTAGAAAGATGACCAATTATAACCAATGAATACACAAGCTCGATTCATTTAAGCTAGATTATATATCCCCTTAACATAAGTTGAAAACCTATCCGTAATCAATTATGTTAATTGCCACTAATATTAGAATATTTAAACAATTACGGATTCAGATTTCTAATTGGCGATATATTGTTATGACAATTATACAACGCGCCCTTTATATTAATTAATCGAAACAATAATTTCAATAAACATAGAAGATATATAAATAGAGTAAGAATAAGAGAATAATGAAAATTAATTCGATCTCACAATTTTTGCAAAATCAAAAATTTGATTATCCTTAAATTGGAATAAAAGTTTAGCAACCCATCAAAAATATAAGAAAACACCTAAGAAGGAAAGACATATGAAGGAGAAGAGAACAAGCACCCCTGCTCCGTCTGTTCTTCTTGCGTGCGATCCTCTCCAATTCGGCGCTGTGCCAATTCCAATTGATTTCGTCACTTGCTGCCTTCGTAACATATATTATATATATATATATATATATATCAAGTGCAGCGCATGAGCCCTCAATTTCCATGGCCCACTTTAATTTCTTCCTTCCAATTGCACGTGATTATTGGGCCTTCTATTCAATTGGACTTGGACTCTCAATTTATTATAATATTGTTGTTTTCAATTGTACTTTCAACGTCAGAGCTTCATGGGCTTCAATTTTAACTTCAATTGCACATGTGGGCCCTTGATTAAAGCATTATATTTAATCTTCAATTCAACTCCAATTTCAATTCTAATTCCATGCATGGCTCAGTGCTTCACTTTTGCTCCAATTCTTCATTATCTTTCCTACAAAATTAATAAATAAAATTTATATAAATACATGTAAGAAAATAATAATAAATGTGTGAGATTTATTTTTATTTTTATTTTTCCATTTCTATTATTATTTTTATTTTTTTAAAACATAATTTATTAAACTTTGCCACTAATGTCTTATATATAAAATATTTTTATAAACAAACACTATAAGACTTAAAACATGCTAAATAAACTAAATGTTAGGAGAATAAAATTATAAAATTATGAGTTTATCATTGATCATAAATCAATTCTTACATCTTCATTAACTATAAGGATATACATTAACATTTCTCAAAAACATTCAGAATTCAAAGTAGCAGAACTTAAGTATATGGGCTACATAACATATATTTCATTCCTCATGTACTCTGCTAAGTGCCATTTCATACCTCATTTATCCTCGTATCTGCCACAATCTCCATCTGGAACGTTTGAATATTCTAAGGGCAAAGCCCAAGTTAGATGATGAATCATCTAAGTAAGGGTACATAAAAGTTTTTTCGTGCATAAATGCAATGTCTTACTCATCGTAAGGGTCAACTGCACTCTTCATGCTACTAATCATTTTTGCAGCCATCTCTTTCGAAGCTGGGGTGTATGGGTGCACCATTGGTAAAGCAGCAGTGCTAGTTTTTACTCCTTACGGCCACAATACACGTGATCAATGATATCAACGTGTACATATGCATTTCAAACATGTCATGTATGCAGTCTACGTGATGGATACATATCAGAGTATGTCAATATGATGAAAGCATTCCCGAGGATCGGGATTTGAACATAAATTACTTACAAACCAAGCATTTTCCATAAAACTAAATCCAATTGGGAAGTACCACTTACCTTCTCAAGTTTATCGGGCTACCTCGATGTTTGTGTCTATCTCAAAATTTGTGTATCGCCTCGATTTGCGTGCCAATCTCAAAATTTGCACAAGTCACTTCAACTTTAGCCTCAAAGCTTTCTAATCGCCATATTTATTTAAATAAGCATTAAAACCTATTTTTCATAATTTCTTACATTTTCTTTATTTTTCTCTCTATTTTTTCCTATTTTTCCTCGATAAATCCAAACTAAATATTTCTCAAATATTTCATTATGAAAATTCATAAAATAATATTCTTGAATTTTTAAAAATTTCTAGAAAATCTTACTTACCTTGACTTAGCCTCTCCGGGTTCCTCGGTATGCGTGCTATATTCTCGAAATGCGTGCCCAAATAATTTTTCTTGCCAAAATCTCCAGAATATTAATAAATATTCCTTTCCTATTTTTCTAGAAAATTCTAGGATGTTTTGACATTTTGTTTCCATTTTCTTTTCCTTTTTTTTTTCCCTTTTCTTTTCTTTTTATTTTTCTTTTTTTCTTTCTTCTTCTTTTTCTTCTTCTTCTTCTTCTTCTTTCGCCTGCAACGCACCAGCCACCAGCGCCTTGCACTAGCCGCTGCACCATCGCATTCCTGGCTGCAGCCGCTGCCCAAGTTGGCCCTGCCGCCCTCCGCCGGCCGTTGATCCATCTCTGCAATCGCCCTGAGCCACCGCGGCCAGCCCCGCTGAGCATGCTGGCTGTAGCTCTCCCGTCATCGCTTGACGTTGCCAACCGTTGGTTGGGCCTCTGCTCGTCGCCATCAGCCTCGCTGGCCATTGCCATGAATGCCATTAGCCTTTTCGCGGCTGCTCTAGCCTGCCCGGCTTGTTCCTTACATCGGCCATGACCGCCTGCAACCTTGGGAGCTTGTGGCTATGGCCGCTTGCGGTTGTTGATGCGGTTTGGGTCTGCCGTCGGCCACTATTTGCTCACTTCCATGGCTGCCCCGCTTGCTACCTTTGACTTCTCCTTCTTACTACAACTTCTGGCCATTACTTGCTGCTATTCGCGCGCCACTGCCATTAAATTAATAGCAAAATTCATTAAAAATATATAAAATCTGCTTTTAAATTAATAGCAAAATTCATTTAAAATATAATTTAAAAAAATAAAAATAAATTTAAAAACATTTTAATATATAAAATTTTAATAATTTTTAAAAATATATAAAATCTGCTTTTTTATTTTTAATCAATTAATTTATTTAATTTAACTCAATTAATTTATTTTTAATTTATTCTATTATTCTTTTAAAAAAATCAATTAATAAATATTTGTAATATATATTAAAAAATATAAAATATAATTCTGAAAATTAGTTGTTAGATTAGTATATAATATATATATGCATATATGTTAAGGATGTCTTCGCAGATCAGGCGGTTCGCGTGCACGCATAAGCAGTCTCGGGTTCGAAACTTAGGGAGAGCATGGCTGGATTTAATTTCCAGTATCGCCACGTGGTGCGCGCACAAGCGGCCACGTGGCGCGCAGGGGCGGGGCGGGCGGGTCGGGTGTGGGGCGGGCTGGCTTGTGCGGGCCGTAAAAAAATAATATTTTAATTTTAGCGGCGGTTTCAAAACCGCCGCTAAAATTAATAATTTAATTTTTTTTATTAAATTAAAAATAATATTTTAATTTTAGCGGCGGTTTTGAAACTGCTGCTAAAATTAAAATATTATTATTTTTTAAATTTAAAAAAAAATTAAAAAAAATTAAATTTTAGCGGCGATTTTGAAACCGCCGCTAAATATTACAGAAACTGCCGCTAAATTTAGCGGCGGTTTTTAAAACCGTCGTAAAATTTAAAATTAGCGGCGGTTATTCCAGCGGTTGCTGAAAACCGTCGCTAAATGCTCCGCGACGACTGACTTAGCGGTGGTTTTCAAAACCGCCGCTAAAATACTTAACAGCGATTAAAAATCGCCGCTAAATGCAAAAAAAATCGCTGCTAAATGCTGATTTTTTTGTAGTGGTTTTACCACGGTTCACCCCAAAACCTTACAATGTGAGTTTTTACGGGCTCAACTCAAACCTAACACTAAGTGAGTTTTAGGCTCAACTCAAACCTTACACTAAGTGAGTTTTAAGGCTAAACTCGAACCTTCGACACAATGAGTTTTAGGCTCAACTCAAACCTTTACACCACAATGAGTTTTAGGCTAAATTCAAACCTTACAACAATCATGATAATCAAATTTATCTTCACAACCCAAAGAGCAATAAATGCCTTACCATATGGTTGTACAAACCTCTTAACTTAAGGTGAGGAGAGCTGGAGGATGATACTCCTTGTTTGCACTTGCTTATCTTTTTTTCACATCACAATGCACATCTAAGAATGGATGAATGGATCCTTTTTGAAAGCTTGTCAAACGGATTTAGATCACATGTGCTTGTGTGTGTGTCTCTAGTGTGTGCTCACTTGTTGTATCTTGTTCTTGCTCAATCAATCTCTTCTTGTCTTCAAATAACTGCTATTTATACCAAGATATAGAAATCTGGCCATTTATAGCCGTTAGAGACAAGACAGAAAAGTAGGTTTCGAAATATGCAAAGTGTGTTTCGAAACTTCACATAAATAGACCAAGGTTTCGAAACATAGACAACATGTTTCGAAACATACAAGCTTCCAGCTGGACAAAGCACTTAGAGATAGCACATAGTGGGAGACAAAGCCTTATGCCCACTTTGAGTATTTTATAAGAACTCACATTCAAATTTGAATCTCATAGCATGGAGAATGCATTAAGAACACTACAAGAAATTAGGGTTCCTATGATAAAATATTTTGTCAAAATAACTATGAAATTTGTCACAACATACTTGTTGTGACGAAAATATTTGTTATCATGTTAGTCACAACAAGCTTGTCTTAATAAGTATATCATGACAAAATTGAATTTTGTCACAATATTAAAAGTTCTAATGCAACATATATGCATCTCGATTTTCAAATGATCTGCTGACAGAATGTCAGAGGTTTCGAAATATTCCTCTCTAGAAATGAGGTTTCAAAACATGATGTATATAGGTTTCGAAACATACCTCTCTGGAAATGAGGTTTTGAAACATGATATGGAGGTTTCGAAATATAATTCAAAACTTGAATTGAAAACACATACATTGCATAGATGTTTTGAAATAGCATATATTGAAAACATTGAAAACCTTTTCAAAGGGGTTTTGAAACATGCATAGGAACATGACAAATATTCAGAAACATTTGCATGAAAGCACAATCCACAGCATGTATTCATCACAGCTTATTTACAAAGTAAATGTCCACATTTTCTTTTATTTATATTTTACCTCCATTTACTTTAATATATAAATGTAAATAACAAAGTACCCCCTATTTGGATTCAATAAAAATACTTAGAAAATCAAAATCCAAATCAATAAGAAAGTAGATTTTGGATTTTAGTACAAACTCAAGTTTTAGCAATAATACCACCTCCAAAATATATACTTTCTATTTAATGAAAAATTCATTAAAAATTATTTTAGCATTAATGAATGTTAGATATCAAATTATCGAGAGATAGTTTTCTAAAAAGAAAACTCTTTCTTGTGTGTCTCCTTATAAGGTGCTAACCTTCCAGACTTAGTCAAAACAGGGTTTTCATTTTCACAAAGTGATACTTGATATTGAAATTGATATATATTGAAAACCACATACTTGACTCATGACTTAAGGATTAAACTAATATATGTTTTTTATCATTAAAACTATTGTACAAAAAGTACAACAACAAATTATATATTACACTATTAAATTACACATTTAAACTAAAAATTACACATAAACCCCAAATTTCATCCCTATTACACTTGTACAATTCCCTAATTACAACTATGCCCTTAAACCTCAAATTAATTCACATTATAATACTGAAAACACAAAATTAATAACTTTAAAGTTACTCGATAATGATGATTTTGCCCCAGTGTCCTCACCGGGCTATTGTTCATCTTGAAACCACTAAAGGGTTGCTCATTACGAAAAATCGGAGCCTCCTAAGGCCTCTGTTGACTTCCCAGAAGTCCCCTACGACAATTTGATTTTGTAGCCTAAATAGTAGCTG
Organism: Diospyros lotus; assembly: GCF_014633365.1. Taxonomy (NCBI): domain Eukaryota; kingdom Viridiplantae; phylum Streptophyta; class Magnoliopsida; order Ericales; family Ebenaceae; genus Diospyros; species Diospyros lotus. Next base: position 18,972,557 of record NC_068338.1, on the reverse strand, counting down.
TATTTTAGCTGTATCGAAAACTGTTCCCGATCCAATTTCTTTCGATACCATAATTCTTATCACGAAATGCTCAACGAGACCATATCATTTTTCTTAGACAATTTCACTCCGAGGCATTTTCTGCAGTTGATTCGATATATATAACTAATATCAAACCAATTTTTCGATATTATAAACTTGCCTAAATTATGTGGCAATGTTACGAAAATATGGGTTCTTACATGGGAGGTGGTGGAGGAAGCTTGGTCAGCTATGAAAGAATTGCTCTTTGTGCAATTTTGCAAAATTGCACTTTGGCTCCAACTTCTTCCCATTTTAAACTTTTGGTCCTTTCCTTGAAGTTCCTAAGCTTCCCAATAGTGCTATTGCGACCTACAAGTTCTATACTTTCCATTGCATCCCGAAAGATTCTGAAAAAATATCATTTTGACCTCCCTCTGAAAAAATTAAGAAATTGCACTTAGGCCCGAATCTTCATTTTAGCCGTAAACCCTTTTGTTTCTTCTTGAATGCATGGAAGGGTTGTTCTACATACTAAATATGAACCTGCTCGGGGTTTTGTTGACCTCTCCAAATTCTCATGCGATAATTCTATTTTGCAGCCTAAATGGCAGCTGCATTTTAGTTGTACCGAAAATCGTCCCGATCCGATTTCTTTCGATACCATAAATCCTATCTCGAGATGCTCGGCAATGCCACATCATTTTCCTTTGACATCTCGGCTTTAGGGCATTCTTTGTAGTCGATTCAGTCAATTTTTTTGGCTATTCACATACCTATCTTTTCCGAAATTTTATTTTTTTAATAAAACATTTATTCTCAAATAATTCTAATTTCTTGGGTATTACATTCACCACTCCTTAAAGAAATTTCGTCCTCAAAATTTTTATCTGATCGATCAAGTAATTAAGACGAAACTCAGCTTATTACTTGAACCCTTGATCACATATCGATTCGATCCTTAACAAACACCCTGAGTTTGTATTCATTACACATCCCATGCCTATGAGCATGCCGTGTTTATTCACAAAAATTACTATACTGGTCCTTTACAAGTGACCACACATTCCATAACATTTTAGGCACACACATCCTATCCCGACACTTGAGAATGCCAACTCGCATTTCAGTAATCAGAACCCATGGGCTGGCCATGATCATTAATCCACAGACAAATACATTTGTTAACTACACATGCATTCCTTATCTCGTTCACCAGATTCGGCTAAATAGTTTAGGTTAGCGATAAAAACAGACGATCCCTTCAGCATTACATTCACAGTCAGCAGGCTAAAAGCCTCCAAGAACTGCCACTCACAGCTATCCACCCGGTCACAGTAGACATACTCCTACTCAAAGCATCGGGCACCTCTTTTCATGGTTTGTGAGCACATCAAATGTCTCACCATACCGGTAATGCCCCCATAACCTCAAGAGCACATACTCCAGTTTCCAGTTCCAAGTCATACATTGGGTAGTTCTCTTTATGCCTTGGTATGATCCACACGTAATCATTCGTTCATGTTGCACTAACACACAACCCGATCCTTTGAGTTATCGCAAGCTCTCACTGTATCTGGCAGATCATTCTCATTAGACTCTTCTCACGAGTCCTATTATGGACATAACTATTCTGGAGTGTCCCTTCACGACCTTCTAACAATAGTTTGCCAAACATCTTATTTAGAAACATCATAGCATCTTATTTCGAAACTTGATTCCCAGAATTTTATTTCGAACCCTACGTTGTTCCATGTTTCGAAATATAGCGTCGGGACTATAAATACCTGAAAAGCCCCGAACTCAACTTTCGCGTGTCCGGATAATTTTTTTTCTTCTGCCAAATCTCCAGAATAAGAAAAAAAGTTTTCCATAAGAAAAAATTATTATTTTTCTTTACTTTTCTTTTTCTTTTCTTTTCTTCTTCTTCTTCTTCTTCTTCTTCTTCTTCTTCTTCTTCTTCTTCTTCTTCTTCTTCTTATTTCTTCTTCCTTATTCCCTCTTCCTTCCTTCCTCTGCAATGCACAGACCTTGTGTGCGAACAGCCACCGGCAGCCGTTGCCTTCCAGCGTCGCCACCACCTCCGACGGCTGCCACTGTCCACTCTGTAATCGTCCTCAAAGTCTGTTCCGCCATCGGTCGCGACCCACCGCGTGGCTTCCCCGCGCCCCATTCACTGATCACCATCCCCTCTTAGCCAACATCACCAGCCCAAACGGCCCTCGCGTCGGCCAGATTCGACCACGCTGCCTCCTGGCCTTCTCCATCGTATAGCCACCAGCCATCACCTGGCTTCCCCCGGCCGCCACCACAACCATCACCACCTCTGCCAGCCATCAACGCAGCTGCCCACTAGTTCCAAATTTGAAGTCAGATCTGGGTCGACCAGACCCAACCCGACTTGTTTTAGGTTTGACCCATACCTAATTTTACCTATCCAAATAGGTCTGACCATATCTGATTTGACCCATCCAAATAGATCTAACCCATATTTGATTCGACCCATCTATTTAGATTTGACCCATATCTGATTTGACCCATCCAATTAGATTTGACTCGATCCAATCATGTCAAGAATCCCATTTCGATGTGGTGCCTACAGAGTTTTGAGGAGATAGTGCACCCCACTGTGCATCTTTGCTCCTGATTTCTGTCATGTGGAAAGAGCTACTTATTTTACTGCCATTAACCGCATTTTTGGTGCCAAAAATGCCTCCATCCTCTTAGCCCATCTTCCGGTAAGTGACCGGCTTGGAGTTACTATGACACTCTTATTTGAAGCTCAAGCTCGGCTTCAGGATCCTGTCTATGGCTATGTATTTCATATTCTTGCCCTTTAACAGCAGGTTAGTGATCTGCAACCTTATCAAGCTCTATTGCAGGATTCACTATTTGCACACTATTATTCACATCCCCAACCTGTTCCACAGCCTGATTCAAACCCAAACTAGAGCTTTGATCTCCCCATCATCCCAGAAAATGCCTCACTCCCTAGTTTCCCCGAGGCTACTTCTCTACCTCACCCTGATGACACTAGCAGTAGCTAGATGCCACTCCCAAATGACATCGATGAGCTGGGACCTATCATTTTTAGTTACCATCATCGTCACTGAGCATCGGCAATCATTATCAGTTCTATGGTTTGACTTTTTCTTTTGAGTAATTGTATGGCTTGATCTCCTATAACTGTATTGAAAATATGGAATGAATATTATGTTTTTGGGTACTTTAACGTTTCACTCCCTTGTCTTACCCTCGATTGTATATTGATCATAAAATATCTCAGCCTCTTACAGCTGTTTAATAATTCATCAAATCGAGGTAAAATATCGACTTTTAATTATCACCACATAGCTAAGCATCCATTATCTTCAAGCTGTCATTGGAAATTTCATCATTAAGAAATAATCCCATTAAATCTTCCGAGAATATATCTTGGTATTTTCCATTTTTCTTACGGCTTTTCACTGACCGCAAGTGCCTATACCTCATCTCAATAGGCTCCTTATTTTCATAACTTGCTAACATCATTTTAATGATTGTCTAGCTATACATCTCCCAATTTTTCTACTAGGCTACCTAGACTAACCGTCTAGCCATACGAGGGTTTCATTCTCCAAAATAAAAAATCTTGGATTTCTAATCGATCTAGGTCTGCAGCTTTTCCTACTTCGACCCGTTATCCTGGCACATCTGCCACTTCTTGATTCTCTCAATCATGCCAAAGATTTGCACAGTCTTCAAGATGATAATCTATAACTATACTACCAGCTAGAGCAGGTAGGTACTTACGTCACCTACGATACTCCAATCCTCGTCGAATTTCTTCCTGAAAACTCTAAAGTTTCATCTTATATCCTCAATGGCCCTTGGAATCACCTTTAGGAAATTCCTTAGGAATCCTAACCCGATTTATCTCAAAGATCCTGAATCAGATCACGATAACTGATTTCAAATCATTCTCTATAAACAACTAAGCCTTAAAAACTTCTAGGGACTCTTTACCTAGGGATACCTTAAACCTCAATTAATGTTTCAGGTCTCCATGCGGTTGCCCATCCATGTGTCCCTTCTCACATACTTTTGAATCCTCAAGCCCGTAGTCACAACCTTTGGTGACTGGGTCTCCTTATCATTCCTTTTTGTGTTGCTACGACTTATAAAGAAACTCTTTGCATTTTTTTATACCCGAACCCTACCATGAACCTACATTGTCATCTTGTACCTCGTCATCAAGGCTTTTGACAAGCCATGCTCCACTACCTGAAATCTCATTTACTGAGGATCCACTGCTTCTTGCATCTCGTTTTTCAGATCCAGCTGATTACCGGCACACGACCATCAAGTTAGTTCTTCACTTTTTGTCTGCCAGCACATAAGCTATCATCATCACCTTGATCGGGTACGCCCTGGGTGAAAACTGCATAGTCTCGTTGTAGTCGTCCGAGAACTATCATTCACTGTTGCTACCCTAAGTTAAACTCCTTCTGCAAGAACATTTATTCTAGGCCCTCATCACGGCCGGTGATCATGTCACCACATAGTTGGCGTCTAAATCTACGTCAAGCAAATGTGGTGGCAAATGCGATAAGTAGAAAGAGTTTTACTTTGGGAGCATGTCAGGCTGTCCATTTACAAACTCTGATTGAGGAATTTGCAGGATTGACTCTCAACATGAAACCGTATGATGAGACGATGATTATAGCGTAGATGCAGTTGCAAGTAAGCCTGTGGGATGAAATTAAATAGGCTATATCTCAAGAAAGAAATTTGGAATAGTGGATAAATGAGAATAGACAACCCAAGCAACCAGGATTTGAGTATCGTAATGGAATACTCTGAATTAATGGACGTGTGTATGTGTTAGCCCTTGGCAAGCTACAATAGGAAATTCTGAACGAGGCACATCGGATATCGTATATAGTACACCTTGGAGCCACTAAGATGTATCGTGATCTGCGAGAATTGTATTGGTGGGTAGGAATGAAGAGAGACGTGGTGGAGTTTGAAAGAAAATGTGACACCTATCAGCAGATAAAAGCCAAGCATGAAAAACCGTCAGGGAGTTTGCAACCCTTAGAAATTCTCAAATGAAAATGGGAGCATGTAACAACAAACTTTATCATGGGTTTACCCCGAACTCCAAAGAAGGTTGATGCTATTTGGGTGATTTTGGATCATCTAATAAAGTCAGTGCATTTCTTGCCTATAAGGAGTACAATGGGTGTTGAACAACTTGCCCGACTCTACATCCAGGAAATTGTTCGACTTCATGGGGTTCTGGTGAGTATTGTGTTAGATAGAGATAGTCAATTCGTGTTAAATTTCTAGAAAGCTGTGCAAGAAGAACTAGGGACTCAGCTGAATTTCAGCACAACCTATCACCCCCAAACAGACGGTCAGACCAAGCACATCAATCAAATTTTGGAAGACATGCTTAGGGCTTGTGTGCAGGATTTTGGGGGCAATTGGGATGAATATTTAAGCTTGGCATAATTTTCCTATAACAACAACTATAAAGAAAATATAGGAATGGCATCGTATGAAGCACTGTATGGACAATAGTGTCAATCACCGGTGTGCTGGCATGAAATATGAGAGAAACAGCTTGGTTGGATGGATCTTATGGATAAAGCGACGCAACAAATAGAGGTAGTTCATAAGAACATGAATGTAGCCCAAGATTGACAAAAAAAGTATGTGGACCGTCAAACTCAACATTTGGATTTTGCAGAGGGAGGTATACCTTCGGTTTACCCTAATATGTCCATTATTTAGACATCAACGAAGAGGGAAATTGGGACCTCGGTATTTGGGGCCATATCAAATCAAAGATCGAGTTGGATCACTTGCTTACCTTCTCGAGTTGCGAGAAGCATTAGCTGAATTGCATGATGTATTCAATGTTTCCTAGTTGTGGAAACACATATATAATTCGAACATTGAGGTGCATGTTGAGGACGTTGAACTCCAACCTGACATGACTTTTAAGGTACAACCCTTGCGAGTGTTAAAGCGTTAAGATCGTCAGTTAAGACATAACACTCTTCCTATGGTAAAAGTGTAGTAGAGTCAGCACTTTGCATGAGAGGCGACCTGGGAAATGGAAGAAGAAATGCATAGGAAATACCCTTATTTGTTTGGAAATTGTAGTTAACATTGGAGGTATGTGTGTGATAGACTGAAGTGTACAAAATTTTGAGGACGAAATTTTATAAGGAGGGGAGACTGTAACGTCCTTGTATTTCTAAGGAATGGCAATATTAATCTCGGTATTTAATTATTGAGGGTTTTATATGATGAAGGATCTTTATGAAAATCTTAAATTCACTTGTAGATCTATGGTAAGATACTTAAGGAATTTTTAATAATGAAGAGAAAAATAGGATAATAAAAATTGACTATGGGTGATTTATGGGAAATAATCTATTTATGGTTTACTAATAATTGGTAAACTTGAGAAATAATTAATAAATTTTTGGGGATTAAGATAATTTCTTTATAATTATTGCATGTTTGGGAATTGGAGGAATTTTTGAAAAAAAAAAAAGTTTTGAGGCATAAGTGAAATAATGGAAACTGTAGCAACATCACCATAAATATAAAAGCAAGCGTAATATTAATTGAAGGTGAGGCTGGAGCAGGCAGTCAGGCACACGTAGGGGGCTAGGGTGGGTCGTAGGATTGAACCCTCAACCATGCAAAAAAAAATGGTTGGGTTTTTAAACCCAGCCAAGCGCCAAACAACGCCGTTTCAGGGAACCAGATGGAGCCTATGTGCGTGGGCGCGCGGATGGGGTAGTCGTTTGGGCTACCTTTGCTGTTGTCCACCAAAGCCTTATTTCTTTTCCAAATTTTGATGCAATTGCACCATATGAAATTAAGGAAGTGAAATGATGTTATCAAATTAAGTGGGCCACCAAATGATGGGCTTTGAGGTGAATAAACTTAGTAGAGTTTGCAATGAACTAAGCTGGGTTATGTTTGAAAATTTGAGTATAAATAGGAGAGTTGGCTGTGAAATTGAAATCAAAGGAAAGTAAGGGCAGAGAGGACTTTGGAAGGAGTTGGTTGTGACCTTAAGGAAGAGATTTCGGCAGTGAGGTAACTTTCATTAGACAATTTAGGAGAAATAATTTGTTTAGTAATAAGTTAATTTAATTAATTTAGAACAATAGTTAATTTAATGGGTTAATGAATTAATTTAGTGAACTAATTTAGTAAATTAATTTGGTGGATTTAGTAGCAAGGCAGTTTAGTGGGTTTCATATATGAGTATTTAATTAATCTCTGAACCTTATGTTATAAATATTTTGTTAGGAGAATTTTGAGTGCACCGGCGGTACTTCTAATGAGTTAACATGCGACAACTATTTTAAGGTAAGGGTTTAATATGCTTTGTGTGTAAATCACTTTTGTCATGGCTTGCATAAGATGTTGAGAAAGTGCCTAGTCATGGGGCAGTAGATTTTTGACCATGGGAGTCTCGAGATAAGTTCTTAGAATAAACCATTAGGGGCCACCAAAAGCTTGAGATAGGTGTAATGGATGGGCTTGCATGCACATTGCACTTCATATTTATCTATGATGTCATGCTTATTAATTTACTGCATTGCATATTACCTTTACTAAGTCCCAGGACTCACCCTTATATTCCTACTAACCGCATAGATGGCACAGGGTCCAATAAAGGGAAGGCGGTGTGTGTCGACGACCCCAGTAAAAGGAAGGCAGTGTGTGTTGACAACTAGCTAGATGACGAGGGTGGCAATTCATGATGGGATGCGGGTCAAGTGGCTTATAATTATTTTGCTTAATAATTGTGTCGAACACTGTCTATCGATTGGACTTGTTTATATATATATATATATAATAATGGAGACTTTGTGTGTGAGCCAAAATATATCTAAATTTCAGCTTTTTAATTTGTTTATAGGGCACAGTTCAGATGTGAGACTCGAGTGTCCTTTCGCTTTTTTGAGTCTTAGACCTCGAGTTCTCGATGGTCGGAGGTGGTGAAGCCTGGACCTTACCTAAGGTGCCCACATTATTTTATTCCCCTACTATTAGGGCATAACTAGTCTCTGGACTAGGACCTTTTGGTGTAACCTTGGGTTACGGTGACACTCGGTAGTGGGGCTGAGGCGTCACAAATGAGCTATCTAAGCTTCCGGTAGTTTGGGATTTTCTCGATGTTTTTTTGGACGAGTTACCAAGATTTCTTTCGCACTGGGAGATCGACTTCACGATTAAATTGCTATTAAGGACTCAACCGATCTCTAAGACTCCATATAGAATGGCTGCCAGCGAGTTAAAGGAGTTAAAGATGCAGGTTCAAGACTTGTTGGATAGGGGTTTTATTTGGCTAAGCATATCGCCATAAGGAGCATTGGAGTTATTTGTGAGGAAAAAAGATGGGTCAATGCGATTGTATATTGATTACTGACAATAGGATCAAGTCACGTTCAAGAATAAATATCCACTTCCTCGAATGGATGACCTACCGGATCAGCTCCTCGCTTCGAGGAGCTTCTGTATTCTCCAAGATTGACTTGAGGTTAGGATATCACCAGGTACAAGTGAGGGATGAAAACATTATGAGGAAAACATTCCGCACGCAGTATGGCCATTATGAATTTGTGGTTGTGCTGTTTGGCTTGACAAATGCCCCAGTATTGTTTATGAACCTAATGAATTAAATGTTTAGGGAATATGTGGATTGCTTTATTATTGTCTTTATAGACGACATTCTAATATACTCACTGAGTCCGAATGAGCATAAGGTACACCATAGGTTGGTTCTATAAAGGCTTAGGGAGAGGCAGTTGTATGTCAAGTTCACTAAGAGTGTGTTTGATTGCACACATTTTTCATGAAAAATATGTAATTATTACACATTTTCTATGGAAAACAATCAAACACTCTTAATTTTTCTATGAAAAAATATGTATGGTACAACCATTTAAAGTTTCTTTCTATGGAATTCATTTTCCAAGGGGGTGAGATGATTTTTGTTTTCTAGGCAATATTACCTAGAATTAAATTTTAGGTAATACAATCAAACACACCTTAAGTGTGAGTTTTAGAAAAGGCAAGTAGGATTCCTCAGACATCACTACAAAAAAATTAATTTTTAAAATCATCACTAAAATTAATTGAATTTAATATTAAATTGAAAAATTTTTAGCGGCAGTTCTTAAACCGCCGCTAAATGTTTAAAACCTATTAAATTTAGCGTTTGTTTGTTAAACCGCCACTAGTGTAAAAGAACTTAACAACGGTTTGAAAACCGTCGCTAAAGTAATTGATTTAAAAATTTCAGCGGCAAATTTTCAAAACCGCCACTAGAACAACAATGCAAAATAATTTAGTGGCGATTTTGAAACTGCCGCTAAATTAACACTCTATAAAAATATAGGGGCGGATTTAAAACCGTCGCTAAATTCAATAAAATCCCCAATAACGCCTGCAAATGATAACCTATATACCCAAACTTGTATCGTAAATATCCAACCATAAATATCCAAAGACAATAGCTCAAACCATAAATATCCAACTCACAAATACCCTAATTAAATCTGTAACCTATATATATACCAAATTCACAAACACAATATCTCCATCTATTTAATTAACAAACTATAAATATTCAATCCAACTTAAATATCCAAACATGTAACATATCAAAGTCCAATCAAAATAGAGTTACATATCAAAATGAAATTTAAAAAGTTTAGAGGTCAAGTCGTTCAAATATTTTAACAATACATCAATTTTGTTGGTCTGGAGGTTGTTGTGGGTGATTAATGTTATGACTAGATATCGAAGACCGCCTTGCCGCTGGTGAAGCTTGTCCACTATTCGTATATGGTGCCTGAAATAATTAAAATTGTATTAGATGTATACAAAAGATAAAAACATACTCTTAAAAGTATTTGTAGGCATAAACATAAACAATCACTTAAAATGAAAAATCAAAATTAATAATTTTAGAATTAACATATTAACATACCATTGAATTGAGCATAGCAGCAAGTTCAGGTGGTATATTCCCCACAACGTTTGTGAAAAGATAAGTCATTGTACCTTGAAAATTTTGCAACTTCGACTCTAAACTTTGAACCTTTTGTTTATTAGTTCGTAATTCTTCTGTCAAAAGGTTCATTTGTTCTTAACATGCTACAATAGATGGACTGGTATTATTGGAACACGAAGATATTCCATTCAATTGATTAGCGATCCCAAAAACTTGATTTGGACTCGGACCGAATCCTAAACCTCGAACTCGGCCTGAGTGTTCTTTTCCTAGCACTTGAGCAAGTGAATCATGTAAGGAAACTGACTGTGAAGATGTGCCTTGACTCTCAATCTCAGAAATTTTGTCCTGTATGTATATGGATTAAAAAACAATATCAATAACAACAAAATATCAGGAAATCAACTCACACAAAAAACTTCGATTAACACAAAAAAAAGTAAGTATTCTCAACTTTCTACTTTCAAGGAGACCTAATTTCAAGGAATAAATTACAAATTTAATCTTTCTACCACTTAACTAGTGATTTTTTCAAGTAATTAACTACACTACACGTGACAAGACCCCACTTGTGATATAACTATGCATATATATATATATATATTACAAGCTATTCCCACAAAGGACTAATGGATCATCATCTGGGAATCAAGCTTAGTCATGAGCATTAAACAAAAGCAAAGAGAAGATAAAAAAGATCCATGTCAAAACTTACGCTTATAGTTCACTATTACAAAAATACCATTGTTCAACAACAACAACTAAAAAAGAAACAACAAAAAACAAAAAACAAAATACAAACTAACAACTAAAATTCTAATATACAAAACTCTAGGATAAAATACAATAAACAATTTTGTATTTCAGCCCGAGTGCTTGACTATGCAATTAAAGAATGAAAAAAAAATGTTAAATTATTCACACTCTCCATGGATAATTTTTGAAATAGGCATAGAATAGTTCAGTCATGACACTGACCTCTGCAATCAATGGGGGGAAAGAGAGAAGAAAAGAAGATGAAGCCTGCCCACAAACTGGAATGTCACATATTGGTCAGTTGACATAGTCTTGTTTGCTTTGAGCTATATCTCTCTTTTCTATCTCAAATCCATTTTTTTTATGTTTGTTCCTTTTGGAAATTTTGATTCTCCTTAAAACTAATGAAATGAAAGTGCTACTGTGGTTCAATGATTAATATGTTTCTTTGGTACAGATCAACAGTGGAAGAATGTGATACGGTTGTCACAGGAGGCATGTATCAAACAAATCCCACTGTTTTGGGGGGGTTAATTAGATTGAAACTTCCTTTTATGTGATGTATAGGCTTTTTGAAAGTTGAAGATGGATGGAGAGGACCAAAAGATGAGCATGGGTTGGTGATTTCTTCAATATTTTACATATGTCTGAGAGACATGGATTGCTAAATTATCTAAGAGTTATAGTTGAATGTTGAGATAAAAAAGGGTATTAGGTGAGCGGGATTAAGACATGATATGCTGCAGAAAAGGGGGCAGATTGAGATTTGAAAGGTGCAGTCTGATTATAGTTGTGTGTATATGCATGCAGGTGCGCCAAGTAGGCAGGTGCTTGGAAGTTAGCCTAATTATTCGCTGCTGTTTGAAGAAAACGATTTGTATTTCAGATCAGGAGGAGGCTCTAGGGCTCTACTAGTTGCGTGATAGTAATGTTGCTGGACAAGGATTTTTATAATTTGTTTAGTGTTTGCCTAATTACTCTCACTTAAAATGTTTTTCTTTTTGCTTATGTTTTTTCCTAGGGGCGGGACCCTCTTCCTGTTGGGAAGTAATTCTCTTTTGTTACTGTTATATTCTTTTGGACCCTCCTCCTGTTGGAATAATCAATGATTGAAATTTTAATTATTTTTAATTTTACTTTTTTAAAAGGATATTAGAAACACATAAGTTGATGGCTGGTCCACTATTTTTGTTTTTAAAAAATAATAAAGATGGTTTTAGTGTTTTCGTGTTCTTGACTATGCAACCATGAATGATCTAAAGATGGGTCATTCGCTTTCTTATTTCAGCCACCAATAATACAAGCATGCAAATAAAGGAAGAGTGGACACGGAGACACAGGTTTCTGCAAGCCTACGAAACATGTTGAATCTAAATGATGAAAGTTCGCGGCACGCCATGGAAGTAAAGAGGGGACCAATTTCAGACTCTAATAAACAAAGACATAAAAACAAGCAAAAGGTCTAAGAAGATGACTCCACTAGGAAACAAAAGCAAAAGTTGTCAAAACTTACGCATATAGTTCGTTAAAAGCAAAATGTGTCAAAAGCAAAAGGTGTTTGGAAACAAACACTATAAAAACAAATAAATCTGAAAGTAAAGTTTATGCCTGTGTCTAAACTTACGCTTCTAGTTCGTGCTCCTTCATTCACAAAAGATTTGTCTTTCTTCTTATGTGTCGCGATGTATAATAAATCCGTACTCACTAGCTGACCACTCTCAATTTCCTATAATTTAGAACAATTTCACAGAAATGTTAGTTGATGTTAGAATGAAAAATTCATACTTAGGATAATTTTTTGTAATATTACCATCTCATGTTTTTTTCTTGCCAGACTCTTTGATCCTCCAGTGTTTGGGATTGTCAATTTGGATCGATTTTCACTATTTTGTAGACACATCTCCTAGATATCCAACAAGAACATCATTAGTTGAATTATAATTATTTAATTGTATAAAGAGTAATACTCTTATAAGCAAGATTAGTAACATCACCTTAGTTTTCTCGCGTGCACGATAATTAATGAAACTTACCCACTGGTCTTGTGAGATTCCTGGTGGATGTTTGGCAAGATTTGCCTCTTGACCAATAGTGGGATCATAGTACTCGTGGTATAACTTGCATCTATTATCCTTCTATTTTTTTCCAATGTTTCTCAAAATGAAATTCTTCACATGTCCTTCGTCAACATTAAATTTTTCCTTCAAAAAATAACAATGTTAATTATAAAAAAATATTCAAAAATATATATCAAAACAAAAAATATTAGTTAATTACCATGACTCTATTTTTGTAAATTTCATCTTTATATGCGTTGGGAACTTTATGCCAGCTTTCGTAATTGACAGGAAAAGTAACAAAATCAGAAGCTAACTCTCCTAAAATCCCTCCAAAAAGTCCAGCTGAATCTCCTATTCGTTGGAGTGATTCATTAAACTCTAACATGACATGCCTTCCACGTGCAAGTAACCAAACATCCTTAACCCTTAGCTTTTCTTGTTTTATAACTCCCTGTTCATCTGTCAATCAAAATACATATACCTAATTTAATAATTAATGCAAGTATATAATAATTACACTCAATTTAAATATTTTGTGCATACCTATCACATTAACTGTCCAGTAATGGTGTGATGTAGATGAGTGTGTCGATCAAAAATCCTGAGATAGATGTGGGGTGGATGATTCTGATGGAGTCTGGCTAGCTCCTGGAGGTTGTGATGGGGCATGGGAAGATAATGGAGGCTGTGGTGGAGATATGGAGGATGCTAGAGGCTGTGGTGGAGATAGGGAGGATGCTAGAGGTTGTGGTGGAGCTGGGGATGATGCTGGGGGTTGTGGTGGAGCTGACAATGATGCTGAAGCATGTGTGGGAAGTGAGGCATCTCCACCTAAATCGGTAGTGCGTGTCTTTCTTAGACGTTTCTTCCTAATCATGTCTGCATTTTTTTATAAATGAGAAAAACATACACGTATAGATAAAGCAAAGCAAAGTAAAAAAAAAAAAAAAAGGAAGGGGGGGGGAGGGAGAAGGAGAAACATAATAATAAACAAAGTAAAATGTAATATAATATTCTACATTTGCATTAATTATATCCATAGAATTACATATCCTCATCATCAACATTTTCAACATTAGGCATTGGATCATTATCTATTTCTTTTATATGTAGTGCTATACTTTTATTAATACTATTATTAAGGCTAACAATAGTAAATACTATTATTAAGATAGATTAAAGTGTGGGACATATGAAATGAAGCCTAATAACAATGGATTAACCAGGTGTCTTGGAAATTTAAGTGTGGTGTGTAGGTGTCAATTATTGTCTAATAGTGTTAGGTGGTAGATGAATTGCAATTAGAAAATGACTCACCCAATTTCGAAATTTTTGTGGCCAAGGATGAGTCTTCAACTTGGAGCCAAAGTGGAAATTTTCATGTTATTAGCTAAAAAGAGAACCTTTCATGTTCTTTCCAAGAAGGGTTTAGAACCGAAATAAAGAGAAAAAGAAAGAAAAGGGTACGAGAAAAATTGAGGGGGGAATCACTCGATTAATCTGTGCAAAGGTAAGCCTTAATCTCAATTCTCAAGGAACTAAGTAGCATAGTAGAATTTTGGTTATTTTTACTAAGTTAATTGAAAGAATCAGTTTCTAAATCTTGTTAGGAAATATTATAGATGCTAAGGGGCAGATTTAAAGGATGGCACAGTCTTGAATTGAGTACAAACTAAGGGATTCGAAAAACTTCATTCTTAGCTTGAGGTAAGGAAAGGAATTGAGGTTTGTTACTCGTATATATATATATATCTATATATATATATATATGTGTGTGTGTGTGTGTGTACAGTAAGCTTTAAAATTGGTGATGATGCTATCTGAATTCAAATTGAAGTTAGATGAGTAGGGTAAATACATATGCAGAGAAGTAACAAGGTTTTTGTGCTCTCTGTTAAAGGTGGATTGTAACACCCCACCTACTCAAGGCGTGTTATAACTTAGGAAATTTGGGTCTTATATTTTTTTTTCTTTAAAATCCTTTTCACGTGCTAAATTTAATTATTCTCGAAATTCCCTTAAACCTATCTAGTGCCAGGCGAAACAATTCATACACTAGATTTAAATAAAATCTTATAAAGCGGAAGCTGAAATCGAACCTGATCATAGCATTTCATACATAGATAACGAAACATAGTACTTGTTACAAAGTTCTCACAATACATAAGCTTTCAAAGATAATTTAAAATGTACATTCTTGCTATACATAATACTTAAAATATTCATGCTACAACAAAACATGGTACAACTTGCTCATTCCTCGACAACTCATATCGTTACACATCTTCGATTTCTGTACCATCACTACAAGTCCCAACTAGAACGTTTGAATATTCCGGAGACAAAAACCCAAATTAGATGATGAACCATCTAAGTAAGGGTACAAAATGTTTGATCATGTGTGTATGCAATGTCTTACTCATCGTAGGTGTCAACTGCACCCTTCATGCTACCTACCATTTTTACGGCCACCTCTTTCAAATTCGGGGTGTATGGGGGCACTTTTGATAAAGTAGCAATGCCAGTTCGTACTCCCTACGGCCACAATGCGCGTGATGAATAATATCAACGTGTATATATGCATTTCATAGCATGTCATGTGTGCAATCTACGTGATGGATACATATTAGAGCATGTCAATATGATGAAAGTATTCCCGAAGATCGGGGTTTAAACATAAACATTTATAACCGTACCAAACTTGTAACAGTACGCTTACTTTTTACAAATTAAGCTGCCTCGATAAGCGTGTTAACCTTGAAAGACGTGCCAGATGAGCTATTTCCAAATCCTTGAGCCTCAAGGGTTCCTAAAAACATTAAATTTATTCCCAAATATCAATTTCCTATTTTCCTCATAATTCTCATAATTTTTCATAATTTCTCCTTATTTTCTAAGTCTTATTTCCTTAAAATTCATAATAAACATCTAAATTCTCATTTAACCTAATTTTTCTTCACTAATATTCCTAAAATAACATTTCTAGACTCCTAAAATTTTCTTATAATTTTTCAGATTAAATTCCTATTTTTCCTTATTTTCCATAACAACAAAATCACTAAATAAATACTTAATTTAGCATTTTCCAAAAAGTTTTTTCCCAAAATAAGGTATAAATGAAATTCTAGATTTTCTAGAATTTTTCCAGATTTTTTGCAAAACTCTTCCTATTTTATTTTTATTTTTCTTCTTTTCTTTCATTTTCTTTTCTTTTCTTTTCTTTTATTTCCTTATTTTCCACCTGGTGCGCGCGTGCAGCCCATGCGCTGCCTCCCACGCACTAGTGCGTGCCGCCACACGCCTGACCCATCTGGGTCATCTTTTCCAGTAGCTTCTTCGTCGCCGGCGAGCCTCCCGAGCCCCCAAGCTTCGAAACAAGCTTCCCTCCCCCCTAAATCCAACCTCCCAATCCCGAATACAGCTTTAGAATTTAGAAAAAATAACTAAAAATACCTTGTTTTGGTGTTTGAAGGCTCAGCTCCGGCAGTTGTGTGATTTTCTGACGAGGCTTCGATTCCCTACTTTATCTGCTTCGTTGGCCACCAAATTCTCCAGACTGCTTGCCCACGACTCGAGGATCAAAACCTTACTCACCAATCTCTCAAACACTGCCCTAATCACCCGTTCCTTGAAGTAAAATTTTCTGATGAAGTGGGCTACTCAAACGTGACTATTTATAGCCAAAATCGACCACGGGTTGTCCCATCAAGGGCACCCACGTGTCTTAAGGGCCATTCCGATGGCGATTGCGGCATTAATGCCGCCCCTCTCCCTTTGATTGCTTGTTGTAGGCGCGGCCAAAGCATGGCCATTGCGCCTGCTCTGATTTTTTCTGATTATATATATATAATATACATATATACATACATATACGAATTTATATACTGATTTCTGCAAGAAAATTCTAATTTTTAATACAAAATCTTTATCTCATTTTTGGTATTTTTTTTACAATAACTATGTTTATATATTTTATACAATATAAATAAATTTATTCATACCTAACTCTATTAATTCTACTGATAAACACTAAAATTCTAATAATTTTACTATGGCTCGAAATACCCAATTTACGCTTATTATTCACAATGTCACAAGGGTATTACATTCTCCCCTCCTTACAAAAATTTCGTCCTCGAAATTTGATCATTCTTCGCTCATTTTGACTATAGGATCCTCAAATAGGTGTGGAAAATTAACCTTCATGTCTTCTTCCCGCTCCCATGTTATTTCTTCACTTATCGGGTTTCTCCATAGAACTTGCATAAGCGGGATTGACTTGTTCCTTAGAACTTGATCTCTACGACCCAAAATTTTGATCGATTTCTCAAAGTATGAAAGATTTTCTTAAATCTCGATAGCTTCGGTTTGCATTACTTGAGAGGGATCTGGCTGATGTTTACGGAGTTTCTATACATGAAATACGTTGTGGAGGTTTGATAGGGCCATGGCTAGAGCGAGTCGATAAGCGACTGGTCCAATTCTCTCAACTATATCATACGGACCTATATACCTGGGACTTAACTTGCCCTTTTTCTTGTTGCTTCGAGTTATCATTTTTAGTGGAGATATCTTTAGATACATTTTGTCACTAACTTGGAACTCTAAATTCCTTCTTCTAGTATCCGTGTAGGATTTTTGACGATCCTGATCTTCCTTGATTCTTTCTCGAATGATCTTTATCTTTTTTTATGTCTCCTGAACTATCTCAGGTCCCAAGATTTGACGTTCTCCTACCTCAGTCCAACATCTCGGGGATCTACATTTCCGTCCGTATAAAGCTTCATATGGATCCATTCCAATGCTATTGTGATAGCTGTTGTTGTAAGCGAATTCTACCAATGATAAATGTTCCTCCCAGTTTCCTGGAAAGTCAATAGTACAGGCTCGCAACATATCTTCTAAAGTCTGAATGGTCCTCTCGGATTGACCATCAGTCTGGGGATGATAGGCTATACTTAGCCTGAGCTGAGTACCTAAACACTTTTACAGCCTTCCCCAAAACCTAAAAGTGAACCTTGGGTCGCGGTCTGACACAATACTTACAGGTATCCCATGTAATCTGACAATCTCATTATGATACTACTGGGCTAACTTGCGGATTGGTTGGTCTACTTTCATAGCTAGAAAATGAGCAAACTTGGACAGTCTGTCGACAATCACCAAAATAACATCATTTCCTTTAGGACTTCTTGGTAATCCCGTCACAAAATCCATTGTGATGTGCTCCCATTTCCACTCTGGGATTTCCAATGGTTGCAGACTTCCACCCAGTTTTTGGTGCTCGATCTTGATCCTATGTGTAACGCCCCGCTTTCTCGGGCGCGTTTTATAACTTGGGACAATTCTGGGATAATAATAATTTATTTTTTTTTTCAAACTTAATTCTAAACCACATCATACCTCGAATCCATCCCAGAATTCCCATTCATTTATCTCGAAAGATAATTACTATACACATCAAATGCAGAAGCAAAGATCGAAACCTGATATCTTAACATTAATCATAAATAAATTCTTATATCCTCAACATTCCTCAAATCGTTCAAAATCTAAAGTAACACTTAAATACAGGGCTACGTTACATACATTTCATTTCTCATGCACTCTGCTAAGTGCCATTTCATGCCTTATTTATCCTCGTATCTGCTACAATCTCCACTTAGAACGTTTGAATATTCCAGGGGCAAAACCCAAATTAGATGATGAATCATCTAAGTAAGGGTACAGAAAACATATTTCGTGCATGAATGCAATGTCTTTCATCGTAGGTGTCAACTGCACCCCTCATGCTACCTACTATTTTTGTGGCCCTCTCTTTCGAAGCCGAGGTGTATGGGTGCACCCTTGGTAAAGTAGCGGTGCCAGTTCGTACTCCCTACGGCCTCAAATGCGAGTGATCAATGATATCAACGTGTATTCATGCATTTCATAGTCATGTCATGTATGCAGTCTAAGTGATGGATATATATTAGGGCATGTCAATATGATGAAAATATTTTCGAGGAACATAAACCAAGCATTTTTCATAACCTAACTTTAATCAGGGAGTATCACTTACCTCGATATCTGTGCATTGCCTCGATTTGCATGTCAATCTCAAAATTTGCACGAATCTCTTCAACTTCAGCCTCAAAGTATCATAATTACCATAATTATTTAAATAAACATTAAAACCTATTTTCCCATAATTTCTGACATTTTCTTTAATTTTCTTTCTATTTCTTCCTAATTTTCCCCAATAAATCCAAACTAAATATTTCTAAAATATTTTCTCAAATATTCTTCTACGACAATTTATAAAATAATATTCTTGAATTTTTGAAATTTTACTTACCTTAGTTTAGCATCTCTAACTTTCTCGATATACGTGCCATATCCTTGAAATGCGTGACCGGACCGTTTTCTCGCTAAAATCTCCGAAATATTACCGAAATATAATTTCCTATCTTTTGGGATTTTCCTGGGATTTTTTCAACATTTTCCCATTTATTTTTCCTTTCCTTTTTTTTTTTTTTTTCTTTTGCTCTTCTTTTTCTTTTTTTTTCCCCCCTTCTTTTCTTCTTCTTCTTCTTCTTCTTCCTTCTCTTCTCTTCTTCCTCTCCTTTCTTCTTCTTCTTCTTCTTCTTCTTCTTCCTTTCTCCCATGGCCGAACCAGCACCGCCCGCGACGGCCGCTGTTACTAGCGCCTCCGCGCGCCTCCACTGCCGGCCGCCTCGGCCTCCCGGACCGTCGCACCAGGTCGCCATTACCGTGAACCAGCCGCTCATTGCCTTTACCCGTAGCAGCCTCCCCTGCTAGCGTCGGCCTGCTGGAGCTCGCGGCCATGGCTGCCATGGCCGCGGCTTAGCTGCTTCCGGCCGCTTCTCGAGCTTCTGTAGCCTCCGTCGACCGCCGCGCCACCATTAGCGAGCCACACCTCGCCTCGAACCACCGCAATGCTTGCTAGTCGTCGGCCATGGCTGTCGAACAGCAGCTTCGCTACTGCTGCCATGGCCAAGTTCGGCCATTCCAAGCGGCCTTCTCGGTTCCAACGCTCTCATCCGATCTCTCCCCCCCCTCTCTCTCTCGATCTCCCTCTCTGGCTTCCTCTCGGCCCTCGCTTTCTCTCTCAGTTGCGGCTTCCACTCCCATTTCCTGCTTTCCTCCTTCTCTTCTCATTCTATTTATAAGCGATCCTCTCTTCTCCTCATTGGTTGGCTGTCCCTCAATGCGTCTAAGATAATCCAACCCACATTCGATTTGCAAGGCATGGAGATTTTGCAGAGGCATGGAGTGGTAAAGCATGGATTGAAGTTGCAGAGATTTGGACACCCACGCACGCATACAACTTCGCCCTCATTTGTGTATATATATATACACTATTTATCATATTAATTTATATAAAATTGTACATTAATCCTCAATTTTATTATAATCTCACTTGGGTAATTCTCTTATTGAAATTATGCCTTTAAACCTAAAATTAATTTGTATTATAATACCAAAAACGCAAAATTAATAACTTCAAAGCTTAGTTGAAAATGACGATTCGCCCCAGTGTCCTCACCGGGCTGTTGTTTCCTCCTAAAACCACTGAAGGGTTGCTCGTTACGTAAAACCGAGGCCCCCCTAGGGTTCCGTTGATTTTTCGGGAGTCTCCTACAATAATTCAATTTTACAGCCTAAATGGCGGTTGTATTTTAGATGTACCGAAAACTGTTCCCGATTCGATTTCTTTCGATACCATAAATCCTATCTCGATACGCTCGTCGAGACTATATAATTTTCCTTAGATAATTTCACTCCGAGGCATTCCCTGCAGTCGATTCGGTACTAATAACTGCTATCAAACCAATTTTTCGGTATTCTAAACTCATCGAAATTACGTGTCAACCTTATCTACACATGGGGTATCACATTCTCTCCTCCTTACAAAAATTTCGTCCTCGAAATTTGCCACATGTCCTAAATCTCAAAATTTCATCATTTAAATTAACACCTGAGTAATCAAATAACTAAAGAAGATTAAAACTTGTGAATACCAATGCGCATATCAAAATCCGAACCCTTGAATTGACCATGCTTATCAACCCATAGACAAGTTCACTCGTCAACCATACATACCTTTCAAATCTTAATTGCATAACTCGGTCCTTCGGCCACGAGTCTTAACTTAAACTCCTATCCAAGTCGGTACACATATCATCGTAATGAGCCTACAACTCCATATCATCTATTTTCAATTTGCTTTTCACTAAGTCATCCAATCGATATACTTAATCATGATACTTTTCTAATTACTGATTTTTCACGACCTTAATTCTCTTATACTAATCAATTATGCTTCGATAATCTCCCAATCTTAGCACAAAAGTCCCTGATTTCGATACATCTTGACTTTTATCAAACTGATCCTTAAAGAAATATTTTTTATGTCATCAAACTATTTCACGAACCCTTGGATCTAAAAACATCACAGTTATACGTCATCACCTATCCTTGAAACTAACTATGCCTTACCTTAGGTCATCTCAAACTTAATCATTGCTTGATCTTTACTTGAGCCAACCTATTCGAGGTTTCTTATAACTGTTGTTTCCTCATTCTCATAGGTATTCATCACCTGATATAACCTCATGTTTCTGACAATTGACCATAATCATATTCTAATCATGTCGTATAATTATCTCATCAAGAAATCTTTACAATTAATAGATTCTGTCTCCAAATCTTCCTTTCGTAACTTAACTTTTAATATCAACAGACACCAAACAATGTCTTCCGAATCTAGCAATATTAATATCCTTGTATTGCTTGCTCATTTGTTACTTAGTTTCCAAACTAATAACTCTTCGCACTTTTCGAAGTGATCATTTTATATCATCAGATTAATCATTTGATCCTCAAATTTGCTTGAATTAATCCTCGAGTAATAACATCTCATATCAACTAACTCCAGTCTTGCTCGATCCTTAAGGCACCATCTCATGCCATTCAAATTTTATCATACGAAAATCATCTAATTTCTTTCCTCACTTTTGACCATCGGCTCTTTTAACTTCCAGTTAACCGTAGCACAGTTTCTCTTGCTCATCGACTCTATTATCTACTTGTCTTGGTAATGGCACTATTAACTTTATTCGTACTATTTTAACCTCTTAGCCCACCCAATCGGTGACATTATTATCATCCAATCAAAATCTCGGGACCATTTACCCTCAAGCATCACAATGAAGAGTGTCACATGTAACCTTAACATTATAAGGGTCTACTTTACTTCTCAATCGTACATCAATCCTGGAAAATATCATAGCCTCTTGCACTCGTTTATCAAGTTCGAGGTAAAGATATCAACTCTCATTTATCATCTCTTTCAAAGCCCGATAATCAAACCACTCATAGCTAAGGATCTAATAACCTCAATCTATTATTGGCAATTTCATCATTAACAATAAATCCGAAAAACCTTCTGAGAATATCTCCTGGTATTTTCTATTTTTTTCTTATGGCTTTTCACTGACCGCAAATGCCGGTACCACAAATCAACAGGCTCCTTATAACCATAACTTGCTGACATCACTCAGCTATATATCTCCCAATTTTCCTACTAGGGCTACCTAGACTAACCGTCTAGTCATACGAGGGTTTCATTCTCCAAAATCAAAATCTTGGATTTCAAATCGATCTAGGCCTACAACATTTCCTATTGGGACCCGTTATCCTGGCACATCTGCCATCACTTGATTATCTCAATCACATCTAAGATTCGCGCAATCTTCCAGACGACAATCCATAATTCTCCCTGGATTTCTTCCTGCAAACTCTAAAGTTTCCTTAGACCCTTAATCATTTCTTTTTTTTTTTTAAGAAATTTCTCAAGAGTCTCAAACCGATTTGTCTCCGAAAATCTCGAATCGGATCACAATATCTAGTTCCAATTATCTTCTGTGAATTTTATTTCCTTGCAACTATTACTCTCAATCCACCATTCATCATGGTGCTTCTGAGTTCTCCACCGATAACTTTACCTGATTCCGCAAGCCTATTTGGCATACTAAATCGTAGTCACAACCTCCATTGACTAGGTCTCCTTATCATTCCATTAGGGTTGGTACGACCTATTAAGCAACTCTTTCATTTTTTTTCGGTACCCGAACTCTACTTGAACCGAAGCTATCATCTCATGATTCCATTACCCTACTAAATATCGCGCTATTTTATTCTTCGAGCTTCGCACTGTTCGTTGTGTCACCTATTCCCAAGATGACCGCGAACCCTGATACAATTCTTTAAATAGGACACTCTGTCCATACTCAATTCATTTCATTTTGGGTTGATTCCCTAGGCTTCTGGCTTTTTTCAACCTTAGCTAGTGGCACACCTCACACCCTAGATCATTGGGACTTAGACCCATACAAGGTACAGACCCTATTGGATGTCCCACATCTTCAGCATCTAATTGTCTCCCAGGCAGTCTACTATGATGCTTCGATCGACGGGCTTCCCGTACCTTATCGCAAGCCATTCATCAACTATCTGCACGTGGGTCCCTAGATCTAGATCTGATACCGAGAACACCGAACCAGTAGTGCCGTCACGCTGCTAGAATTCCTTATCCTATCGGTCACACCATTGCCAGCTCATACGCCATCATTTGACCATCTTCGGCCTCTCGCTTGACTTAATCCGTTGGATCTTTGATCTATACATCCTATTTCCGAGATATTAAATGATCCTCGAAAAACTTATCATTTGATCCTAACTTAACAGCTACGCTACGTCACATCAGACTAGTCATCCATGACTCAATCATTTTTTATAACGACCAGCTATCCTATCATTTCTCGCAATGATTTTGACTAATGACCTCAAATCAACAGTCTCTAAATCTCTCGGATCCATAATCACGATTTATCGAGTCAACCTTACACCCGAATCATATCATCAGATCCTAACTTTAATAGCTAGATCATTGTATTAGCCATTAGGCTTTTACTATTCACCAAGAATAGTAATCGTATACTGGAATAGTGCTTGGTCGTGAATAGTACACCAGGTAAGTTCTCAGGAAAGAGAGGTGGGTCACAAGTGGACACACTTAAATACCAAGTCTTTCCTTAGCCAGAACTTACCTAGACATGCACTTCCACTACTCAACACTGAAATCCAGTAACCTCTAAGCTTTCAACCGACAATCCCTGAATATCCTAAATAGGGATTTCGTCTTACGAACCCTTGTCTCCAAATTGTTATTCCCTAATCTTCAAATAGGATTTAACTTTGATATCAACTACATCCAAGTCACTTAGGGCTTCCAATAATCTTAAGCTCTGATACCAACTGTAACGCCCCGCTTTCCTGGGCGCATTTTATAACTTGGGACAATTCTGGGATAATAATAATTTATTTATTTTTTTTTTCAAACTTAATTCTAAACCACATCATACCTCGAATCCATCCCAGAATTCCCATTCATTTATCTCGAAAGATAATTACTATACACATCAAATGCGGAAGCAAAGATCGAAACCTGATATCTTAACATTAATCATAAATAAATTCTTACATCTTCAACATTCCTCAAATCGTTCAAAATCTAAAGTAGCAGAACTTAAATACAGGGCTACGTTACATACATTTCATTTCTCATGCACTCTACTAAGTGCCATTTCATACATCATTTATCCTCGTATCTGCTACAATCTCCACTTGGAACGTTTGAATATTCCAGGGGCAAAACCCAAATTAGATGATCAATCATCTAAGTAAGGGAAAACATATTTCGTGCATGAATGCAATGTCTTTCATCGTAGGTGTCAACTGCACCCCTTATGCTACCTACAATTTTTGCGGCCTTCTCTTTCGAAGCCGAGATGTATGGGTGCACCCTTGGTAAAGTAGCGGTGCCAGTTCGTACTCCCTACGGCCTCAAATGCCAGTGATCAATGATATCAACGTGTATTCATGCATTTCATAGTCATGTCATGTATGCAGTCTAAGTGATGGATACATATTAGGGCATGTCAATATGATGAAAATATTTTCGAGGAACATAAACCAAGCATTTTTCATAAACTAACTTTAATCAGGGAGTATCACTTACCTCGATATCTGTGCATTGCCTCGATTTGCATGTCAATCTCAAAATTTGCACGAATCTCTTCAACTTCAGCCTCAAAGTATCCTAATTACCATAATTATTTAAATAAACATTAAAACCTATTTTTCCATAATTTCTGACATTTTCTTTAATTTTCTTTCTATTTCTTCCTAATTTTCTCCAATAAATCCAAACTAAATATTTCTAAAATATTTTCTCAAATATTCTTCTACGACAATTCATAAAATAATATTCTTGAATTTTTGAAATTTTACTTACCTTAGTTTAGCATCTCTAACTTTCTCGATATGCGTGTCATATCCTTGAAATGCGTGACCGGACCGTTTTCTCGCCAAAATCTTTGGAATATTACCGAAATATAATTTCCTATCTTTTGGGATTTTCCTGGGATTTTTTCGACATTTTCCCATTTATTTTTCCTTTTCTTTTCTTTTTTTCTTTTGCTCTTCTTTTTCTTTTCTTTTTTTTCCCCCTTCTTTTCTTCTTCTTCTTCCTTCTCTTCTCTTCTTCCTCTCATTTCTTCTTCTTCTTCTTCTTCTTCTTCTTCTTCTTCTTCTTCTTCTTCCTTTCTCCCATGGCCGAACCAGCACCACCCGCAACCGTCGTTGTTGCTAGCGCCTCCGCGCGCCTCCGCCGCCGGCCGCCTCGGCCTCCCGGACCGTCGCACCAGGTCGCCATTACCGTGAACCAGCCGCTCACTGCCTTTGCCCGTAGCAGCCTCCCCTGCTCGCGTCGGCCTACTGGAGCTCGCGGCTTAGTTGCTTCCGGCCGCTTCTCGAGCTTCTGTAACCTCCGTCGACTGCCGCGCCACCATTAGCGAGCCACACCTCACCTCGAACCACCGCAATGATTGCTAGTCGTCGGCCATGGCTGCCGAACAGCAGCTTTGCTGCTGCTGCCATGGCCGACTTCGGCCATTCCAGGCGGCCTTCTCGGTTCCAGCGCTCTCATCCGATCTCTCCCCCTCCTCTCTCTCTCTCTCTCTCTCTCGATCTCCCTCTCTGGCTTCCTCTCGGCCCTCGCTTTCTCTCTCAGTTGCGGCTTCCACTCCCATTTCCTGCTTTCCTCCTTCTCTTCTCCTTCTATTTATAAGCGATCCTCCCTTCTCCTCATTGGTTGGCTGTCCCTCAATGCGTCTAAGACACTCCAACCCACATTCGGTTTGCAAGGCATGGAGATTTTGCAGAGGCGTGGAGTGGTAGAGCATGGATTGAAGTTGCAGAGATTTGGACACCCACGCATGCATACAACTTCGCCCTCATTTGTGTATATATATATATACACTATTTATCATATTAATTTATATAAAATTTTACATTAATCCTCAATTTTATTATAATCTCACTTGGGTAATTCTCTTATTAAAATTATGCCTTTAAACCTAAAATTAATTTGTATTATAATACCAAAAACGCAAAATTAATAACTTCAAAGCTTAGTTGAAAATGACGATTCGCCCCAGTGTCCTCACCGGACTGTTGTTTCCTCCTAAAACCACTAAAGGGTTGCTCGTTACGTAAAACCGGGGCCCCCCTAAGGTTCCATTGGTTTTTCGGGAGTCTCCTACAATAATTCAATTTTACAGCCTAAATGGCGGTTGTATTTTAGATGTACCGAAAACTGTTCCCGATTCGATTTCTTTCGATACCATAAATCCTATCTCGATACGCTCGTCGAGACTATATAATTTTCCTTAGATAATTTCACTCTGAGGCATTCCCTCCAGTCGATTCGGTACTAATAACTGCTATCAAACCAATTTTTCGGTATTCTAAACTCATCGAAATTTCGTGTCAACCTTATCTACACATGGGGTATCACACTATGGCATGTATCACATTGACTAATGTACCTCGCCACACTTTTCTTCATTCCGGGCCACTAATACACAGCCTTCAAATCTTTGTACATCTTAGTGGCACCAGGGTGTATCGAGTATCTGGATCGGTGGGCTTCTCCCAAAATTACTTGTTATAATTCCTTCACGCGAGGCACGTATATCCTTCATTGTAACCGAAGAATGTTTTCTCTTACCTCGAATTTCGGTCTCTTTACTCGTTCATACTCATCAATCCATGACTTAATTCGGGAATCTTCTGACTAAGCCTACCATATTTGATCCATTAATTCTGGTTGCAGAGTGAGACTAGCTGCGTAAGCAGAGTTACCTCGGGAAACTACTCCCACTGTAATTAGACTAAAAGCTTCCACTAGCTTCCACTCAGATACCATCATTCCAGCCACATAAGTGGTTTCTTTTTTGTTTAGGGTATCAGCCACAACGTTAGCTTTACCTGGATGGTATTGGATAATGCAGTCGTAATCTTTTAACATCTTCATCCATCTCCGTTGCCTCGTGTTTAATTCTTTCTACAAGAATACGTATTGTAGGCTCTTGTGATCAGTAAAAATTTCAAACTTCTCGCCATATAAATAGTGCCTCCAAACCTTTAAGGCAAACACCATTGCTGCCAACTCCAAATCATGGGTCGGGTAATTCCGCTCATGGTTCTTAAGCTTTCGGGACCCATAGGCAATGACCTTACCGTGTTGCATCAGTACACATCCCAAACCATTTCTTGAGGTGTCGGTATACACCATAAATCCTCCTGATTTATTTGGCATAGCCAATATTGGAGTGGTCGTGTGTTTATCTTTAAGCATCTAAAAACTTTCTTCGCACCGCTTATTCCAATCGAACTTCACCCTCTTATGGGTTAACTTGGTGAGGGGCATTGTATTTGGTTAAGAAATCCATTCCTAGAATCACGTCAGAATCTTGAAATTCCTAAAGGATTAAATCCACTAGGAACTCAATTTCTCCTATCTGAATTTTTCTATTTTTATATCCTGAGCAGGTTTCTAGACACTTCCCAATTGGGGTTGCTATGATCATATGACAGTTTAAGTTTTCTGATTTTTCTCCTAGTACTTTAGCAAATGCATACGAAATGAATGAATGACTTGCTCCTAAATCTATCAAAACATGCATAGGAATACCAGATATAAACATGGTACCTTCGATTAGGGCCGGGTCTTCTACCATATCTTGCCAAGTCAGATGAAATACCTTTCCCTCCTGTACCCTAGCATTTCCTGATGACCCCTGAGGTTGACTCATCTGCCGCGGCTTGGGGCAGTCCCTTGCAAAATGTCCTGTCTGCTGGCAGTTAAAACAGGTGATTCCTTTCTTGGGGTAGTTTAGATTGATATGTCATTCCTTTCTGTAATTGTAGCAACCTTTCGTTCCTAGCCGGCACGACTTTCTGGGGTGTTGCTTCTGGCATTTTCTGCACAGATTACTAGGCTTGAACTTAGGTGTAACGACCCGCTCCCACTTACGGGCGCCACCGGTAAATAATCGACCGGATTACTCACCCGACGAACCACAATTGAAGGGTTAGACTATGTTTCAACAGGAAACGCCCTAGGTGGGAACTAGGCTTCATCCTTCCCTTCGCTCCACTCGGGAATCGGTCTCAACTCAAACAAGAAAAAAAACCCAGTGGACCAAGACCTGAAACCCGAGTGAGCTTCACCTCTCTTCAGCTCGTCCCATAGCAAGCCAGGGGTGACCCAGGCACAAGGCTAGCATAACAACACATTGTTGAGTATTGGGGATTTATGAGAACATACCTCGTTGGTCCTTACTCGATCCGAACTTGGCTTCAACAACTCAAGCCACATGCAACAAGCAATCTCACAATCATCTTTCACACTATGATGATTACAACAATTAAATACATTTAACGCTCAACAACACATACATTTACTCACGAGGGTATACATACATAACACCACATGGCTACGTACAAGAGATAATAAATTACACAACTCGGGCAATACAGCTAGTTGCCGCAACAACCTCCCGGCGCCATCCCTGCTTGCATCTGGACTTGCATCATCTGCACATGAGGTAAAACCTCATGAGTCACAAAGACTCAGTAAGGGTGCAATGCATTTAAATATGAATATAACCATGTTTATGTATGCCAATGCATGCAAATGAGGCTAGGCTCACTCATCCTCACAACCATCCAAGGTTTGAGGCATTAACCTATCAGCCCTCACAACACTAGTCCTCCTTATGGCCACAGGTCCACTAGGTCTCGCATCACACAAGATATAACCATTACATGCCAATGCAACATAAAAACATTATCAAGCATATTTACCAACTTGCAAAGCCACCTCCACATGGGGCTATCCCTTACCTGGCTAGAAGCCTTATCTCTGCCTCGGCACGAACTCCAACCTGCACCTCAAGTTCCTCTAGGATCACAGCCTTCCCAGTCGAACCTAGAGGCAAACACACAAAACCCCAACTCTATTAACATCCGGCATTTAATCAATGCCCTCAACTTCGCCACACACACACACTATCAGAACTCAACAAAATAATACCAACCACGGCATAAACCAGACATCAACAACTTTCCAAATAACCCCAACATAGGGTTTAATCCAACAATTAATTATTCTACATTAACTCGCTTAATGTAAATGATTTTGGGAAGGAAATATTAATTTACTTCGACTCATATGGAGAGAAATTCGAAAAACGCCCACACCGGCGTTGCCTCACGGGCTGTCGTTTGCCTAAAATCCCATTTTCGCGCTTCCGACACGCTCTTCAAGCCCCAATTTAATTTTCTGAACTTTCCCCACTTTTTTTGAAATTTTCTGGGATTTTCTCCTATTTTTTTCCCCTTTTCCTTTCATTTTCTTTTTCTTCTGTTTTTTTCTTTTCTTTTCTATTTTTTTTCCCTTCTTTCTCCCCTGCTCCTTCCTTCCCGCGCGCGGCCCTTCTTCTTCCTCTCGTGGTTGACCTGCACACCAGCCACCCGCCGTCGCCTTCGGCTGCCTTCCCTGCCTCTCGAGCACCGCCCGACGCTACAGCCGCCATAGCTATCCTCCTTGCAGCTTCCAGCCACGACCGCTATTGCTCGCGCAACCACCATCGGACTTCTCAGCTGCTCCAGCTTCGCCCAACCTCCATGGCGTCTTCGCTGCTGGCTGCTGCTACCAGCACTGCCATTGCTGACCACAGCGGCTTCCCTCATCGCCGCCCTTGCTCCTGGCCGAAGCTCGTCGCTTCAGGCAGCTTCCAACCGGCCATCTCTCCCTCGCGATCTCGCTCCATTACTATCGCTGCTCTCGGCCACTGCAACTGCAACGTGAGGTTGCTACCGCCATGGCCGTGTTCCACCATTAAGCTTTCTCTCACTCTCATTCGCAAGCTCTCTCTCGATCACTCTCTCCCTCGCACGCGGATGGCCCTCTCGGCCATGCTATCTCCCTACTTTTGATTTCAAATATTCAGAGAACACATGAGGAAGCTTCAAGGAAGTTTCCTCCCCCTTTACACGCACACACCGAAATATATACATATATATATAATTAAATTACACATTTACCCCATTTAATATTATTAATTCCTCTTGAGGAATTTAATTTTACCCTTGAGCCCTCCCAGGTCTTACTTAATTCTCATCAAGCCACTCCCAACTCGATTTCTTCTAAAATTAATACCCGAACTTTACTCGGTAATATCGATTTCATCTCTGCGCCCCCACGGGACCTTTATTCGACCCGAAAGCACTTAAGGGTTGCCTTATTCAGAAAACCGAACCACCCCTAGGGTCCCCTCAGCTTCCAAGAGATCCCCTCCGACTATTTGGTAGTGGTACCCACTCGGGCTTATACAGAATTTATTTCAAAAATTATTTCCGGTCAGACCGCTGCCAGCGTTACTATCCTCGTCTCGAGACGCTCACCAATCACATGCCTTCTTCCTTGGACATCCAAGTCCCGAGGCACTCCCGGCCGCCAATTCAGCAATTTTTATTATTTAATTCCTCGAGGTTGACCCTTGGGCTTCCTGAACCACCCGAGGTCCTTTCAAAATAATCAAAAATTATTTATTTTCAACACCATGTAATACCGAGTATTACATTAGGCCTCTTGAGATCCATCTTCTTGCCCGCTCTATGATTACTTGCTTGCTGACTTTCTCCCTGAATGGCTTTGATTCGGCTCAGATTAGCCTCAGTGGTGATGGCCTGCAGTACCACTTCTGCATAGGACTGAGTACTTATACTACTCAAGGCTCTCTAAAGCCTCAGATTTAGTCCCCCCAAGAACTTTTGGGCTTTGATCCTTTCATGTCCTTCATAAATAGGCATGTACTTGATCAATCAGTTGAAAGCATCTTCGTACTGGGCTACGGTCATATCCCCAATTTGCCTTAACTCCATAAATTCTCTCTCCTTCTTTACCCTTAGACTTAGAGGAAAGTACTCCTCATTGAAAATTTCTTTGAATCGATCCCATGTGACGTATGGTGCCTTAACTCGAAGGGTCATTGCTCGCTTGACTCCCTTCCACCATCTGTCTGCTTTGTCTTGAAGTATGAAGGTGGCACAATTGACTTTCTCCTCTTCTCCGCAGCGTAAGTGGTCTAGCAGCTTTTCCGTTTGTTCAATCTAGAATTCCCTTTCGATGGGGTCTGCGCCAAGTCTCCCTTGGAAGACGGGAGGATTTTGTCGACAGTAAAGGTTGAGCATGTTAACTGCATGGCTGTCCCGAGAGTGAGTTCCTTGCATAAATCCTATCATGCTTCCCATTATTCGCTCCATTTGGTCAAGTTGACTGCTCCCATTCTCCTGGGTAGAGCCGTCTCCCGGGTTGTCACTTGCATTCCCCTCTGCATCGTTAACTCTCTGATTGGTTGTCCTAGGTCCTACAGCTATCTCCCTTTGGGTGTTCACCATCTGGAAAGAAAATAACATTCTTGATTAGATCACGAAGTCTTACCATCCGTTAAAGTTTAACCTTCATTAATTTTTAAAGATATTATACATCTGACTACAAAATGTTATAGGTAACACACTACATAAGTCATGGAGATAGTTAGAGCATTTTCTAGCCATATCTACTTTGATCCGGACGACTTCCATATCCAAGCGTTCTTTTCGTCCTCAGACTCATACGGTGGTCCCTCGAGATCGTCTCTAACCTCTTCGATTTCCTCCTCATCCTCAAAGTCAGTGTCTTCGAACTCAAGAAGGTTATTCTCGACCTAGAGCACAGGTACATCTTCTTCCTCCTCATCCTCGATTGGGTCTTCCACTTTTTCTTCGGACTCCTCTACCTGTACTAGCACATATAGCTCCGCCAGTCGTTCGAGAATCCGCTCACAATAGAGGTGGAATTCTGGAAATTCTTCGCTCTGTCGGACCCAATCGGCAAAGTCTTGCATATCGCCTTCTAAAACACTAACAAGCATATTTATTTGAAACTGAACTAAGTTAGGCTAGAGCCGGTAACTAGGGGGTATGTCGTCAACGATTTCTTCCATTTGGACCAGATGCTCCATAATGCCTTCATCCGGTTTTGAGTTCCAAGTGTTAAGACGATGCACCCAATGATCAACTAACACATGTTCTGAGAAGTTTCTCGCCATCCTACCATCATAATCCCTGTTAGTACCCCTAATAGACCTCGAGCTGGTACTTCTAAACCTCTTAGATTCATGATATAAGTGCTAATGTTCAGTCTAAATTCTCCTTTCTAGGTACTCTACTTAGTTAAGCTCCGATACCAACTATAACACCCTACCTACTCAGGGCGTGTTATTACTTAGGAAATTTGGGGCTTATATTTTTTTTTTCTTTAAAATCCTTTTCACGTGCTAAATTTAATTATTCCCAAAATTCCCTTAAACCTATCTAGTGCCAGGTGCAACAATTCATACACTAGATTTAAATAAAATCTTATAAAGCGGAAGCTGAAATTGAACCTGACCATAGCATTTCATACATTGATAACGGAACATAGTACTTGTTACAAAGTTCTCACAATACATAAGCTTTCAAAGATAATTTAAAATGTACATTCTTGCTATACATAATACTTGAAATATTCATGCTACAACAAAACATGGTAAACTTGCTCATTCCTCGACAACTCGTGTCGTTACACATCTTAGATTTTCGTACCATCATTGCAAGTCCCAACTGGAACGTTTGAATATTCTAGGGGCAAAAACCCAAATTAGATGATGAACCATCTAAATAAGGGTACAAAATGTTTGATCATGTGTGTATGTAATGTCTTACTCATCGTAGGTGTCAATTGCACTCTTCATGCTACCTACCATTTTTACGGCCACCTCTTTCGAAGTCGGGGTGTATGGGGGCACCATTGGTAAAGTAGCGGTGCTAGTTCGTACTCCCTACGGCCACAATGTGCGTGATCAATAATATCAACATGTATATATGTATTTCATAGCATGTCATGTGTGCAGTCTACGTGATGGATACATATCAGAGCATGTCAATATGATGAAAGCATTCCCAAAGATCGGGGTTTAAACGTAAACATTTATAACTGTACCAAACTTGTAACAATATGCTTACTTTTCACAAATTAAGCTGCCTCAATAAGCGTGTCAACCTTGAAAGACGTGCCAGATGAGCTATTTCCAAATCCCCGAGCCTCAAGAGTTCCTAAAAACATTAAATTTATTCCTGAATATCAATTTCTTATTTTTTCACATTTTTATGTTTAAGAAGTATACGCCAAACCCTCAACATATTGTCGATTATTATGTCTTGGATGCTAAAGAGGATACGAGTCATAGGGAGTTGCCTACCTGTATTTTTTACCGTAAGGAGAAGGTGCTGTGAAATCAGACTATTCCTTATGTGAAGGTTCAATGGCAAAATCACGGACCGAGTGAAGTGACATGGGAGCTAAAGGAAGAAATGAGGCATGTCCGTCCCCAGTGGTTCGAATAATAAGGTATGAATTTGGAGGACCAAATTCTTCTAAGGGGGGGAGGATTTGTAATGACCCATTTATCTATGATTTAATGTCAATTTGTGGGTTTGAGGTGTTGGGTAAAAGATGTTAAATTTACTGTATTTTTATTGAGGGAGTAATAGCAAATATTCAAAAATTTTGCGATTTAAGTGTAATTTTAAAAGCTGATAGTTGGATTATCTTAAAAATAAAATATGCACATTATTAAGTGAGGGAGCTAGTAGATCAGGTGGCACGCACTCACAATGGGATGGCAATGGTCGCGGGTTCAATTTCGCACCAAGCCAACGCCCAAAATTGCGTCATTTCAAGCCTCATGTAGGCTTTGCTACCGCTGCCACCAAGCAGCCTACTGCTGTGCCAAGTGGCACAATTTCGTGTCGCCATATGGCATTTTTTCCACCTCCTAATTTGCTCGAGCCTATAAATATGGAGGGGCTGGGAAGAAATTGGGAAGCAAGAAAGGAAGACAGCTAACTAAGTAGGAAATCCAAACAACACGTTTAAGGTAAATGGAAAATTAATTAGAATTAAATAGAGGGTAGTCTTGGTAATATTTAATTTAAGTATATCTTTTGTCTTTCGAAACTTAATTTTATTAAGAAGAGGCTTGAGCTGAGCTGGCAAAAGCCCTGGTACTATGAAAGATTTAAAAGCGAAAATCTAAGGCATGTTCATATCACCCTCTTTCCATTTGGCCAACTCTCTATCCTTTATGTGAGTTCTCCTCTTTTTCATGCGAGTTCTTATACTCTTTGATTGTTTGGTAAATTGGTTCCTAGTTTGTCTGTAATTTACGCTTAAAAATCCTTATTCTTAGACACTTGCTTAATTTTGGATAACCCTATAATTCTTTTATGGAATGATGCCTGACCATGTAGGGATAGGTTCCTAGATGGAATTTGGGCTGGTGTTTGCATGCTTACAACTTTATTTTATTGTTGCATGGTTATGGGTGGTTGGCATTTGGGAGTTCATGTGTTGAATATGCAATGGCATGAGCATACTAGTGTGTCGCCGGTGTGCAAATTTAGGAAGCATCTACATGGCATCCGTATTCCTATGTGGGCGTAGCATGGCTTGATGCATGGCTTATCAGAGTTATGTATCATCGACAATGCTGTAATAACCTTGCATCCTTATATGTTGCATTACATGGTTATTATTGCGCGTGATGAATTTATCCATGAGATGTACATCCACAGGCTCAGGTGACAAGAAAACTGTTCTGAGGGCTTGGGTGACGGGAGGACCATCCCGATAGCTCAATTTTTGTGGGAGCTTTTTGCTCAGGTGCATTTGGCTCGGGATATGCTAGTCAATTCATAGCTACATGCAGGTTTATATGGTACCTTGGGTAATAGTCTGTTTCTTATGTGTGGGCCATCGATTTATTATTGTGCATTGTTGCATGTGTTATTGTGTAGTCTGAGTTGTGGTTCATGGCATGATTTGTGTGCAGAATGCGAGCAAGGTAGTCCCTAGCCTTGTTGCCTTTTTGTTTCCTTAAACTTGTTGAGTCTTGTAACTCACTCTTACTCTCCATCATTCTAGGTAGGGGAAAAGCGAAGGTTGAGTGTAGTGTCTGATCCAATAGGGTAGAGTGTGTATAGGGCAATCCCAGTTGAAGACCCTTGGGGGAGTGGTTGTTGTTCTTGGGTGTGGGAGGATGTCGTTTTGTTCTTTTTGTCGTTGTGTATGGTAGCGCCCTAACGACTGGCTAGTGGTTCTTGTTGTGTATAGTCTCCTCCATACTTAACAGTTTATCTATGTATATTATGCTTATGTTGTGTTTATGCATGTGTTTTTATTTTCTCTAGGGACTCCACCTCAGCTTCCCTAGCTTAAGGGTTGCTGCATTAGGGATCCCTACACAGTCGACTGGTCGAATTCAAGCTCTCGGCCAAGTGTGGTCGATTGCTACTACATAAAAATTAGTCGACTGTTTTCAACCCAATCGACCGTTCTTGTTATACATGTCAACTGTTTCCTTAAGGTTTGCCTTATCCAATTGACTGACTCTTAACCTTGTCGATCGTTTTCGTTGCAAATGTCTTTAACAACTAGTTTTGCAAATCATTTATGGCGACTAACAACTCAATTAACAGCTATTAAATTCAAAGGGTTTGTGAAGCGTATAAATACTAGCCTAATGGTGCATTTAAGGGGTTAGAAGAATTATTGCAAGCTTCAAATTCTACAATCTCATTCAAGTGCTCAAGTGTTTTTAAATTTTCTCTCAAAAGGCTTTGTAAATCATTTTGTATCTATTATTCAAGCCTCTGTATTTATTTTTGAGAGATAATTGTAACTAAGAGATTCATCTGTTATGTAACACCCCGCCCCATCGGAGGGCGTGTCACTATGCTGGGGCCCATCGTATTCATACATAATCCCTTTCCTTATACATTTCTCATACATCAAATGTCATATGACAAAGGGAAACCCCCCAACAAATCATTAAAAATGCGGAAGCGATGATCGAAACCTGATATGGTACCTAATCAATTCACTTATATAATATCATAAAGAATCTGTACCATATTTTACATCATATCCTCAATGCCTCAATACATGGGGACACGTTTCCCGAGATAACATCTAAACACCCTAGGTGCAATCATATGATACCTCGAACATACATAGCCATTTCTCAACAAATAAAAGACTGGAATCTCCTGCTGAATCCATCGGCCACGCCATCACGTGCCGTCATATCTCAACCTGCTCCTTACCCTAACTACAAGTCTCAACTGGAATGTTGAATGTTCCAAGGGCATATCCCATTAGAAGATGAAACTTCCAGTGAGGGTCCAAAAACATATATATGAATGCATGATGTAATAACATGAACAACATTTGCCCTTAGTGTAACTTCCCTGGCCCGCAAGCCGGCTAGGAATCCTAGGCAAATCCCAAACCTTTGCAGGATAAGCCTAATGTTATTCCCTTAACGCCCTTGGGGAATTACGGCTACACTTTGGGGACGACATCCCATTCCCATGCACAAATATCAATATGACAATAATATCGTGCCATGCAAATATCACGACTTTCCATGCAATATGACAAAATGAATATTGCATTCATAAATAGCATGCATATATAACAATTATATCATAAATATAAGTTCTTGTGTGAATACCACTCACCTTTGCCCAAAGATCAAGACACCTCAAAAAGCATGCATCGCCTCGATAAGCATGCCGACCTCGATTCTCATGCCAACTTTCAAAAGTTGCACCAATCACATCATCTCGATCACCTCAATCATAAAAATGATATTTTATTACTAAATATCTCAATATTCCATTTATTTTCTTTTTTCCTTCTAAAAATCCCAATAAAAACATCGGCACCATTTCCTCAAATCTATCTTCATAATAATTGATAATATACTATGGACTTCAAAGGAAAAATACTAGAGTTACCCAGATGCTGCGTTTTCATGCAAAACGAGGCTCTTTGGTGTGAAAATCGAGACATCTGGAATCACAAAACCAAATCTTTTTTCACAAACCTCCATAAAATAATTTTCTAGAATTTTCCATGATTTTTCCCAATTTTTCCAGCATAACACGCGCCCGCACGCGCCACAACATGCTAGGGCGAGTGGGTGAGCGTGGAAAAGGGCGCGTGACCGGCACGAGCAGGTCGTCTTCTCTGGCGACGGCCGTTCCAGCGATCCGAGCTGCCTCCACCAGCTTGTTCCTCTTGTCCAGTCGATCAACATGGCATGCTTTGATGCCCCAAAAGACCACTGGAAGGCCCTCAATCGGGCGGCCAAAGGTTTGGCTTGGCCGTCCGCCTCCTTTTTCGATGAGGTCTCGAACGGCCATCAAACCTCGACCAAAATGCACCAAAATTACCAGAAATGATCATTAGGCTATGGGCAAAAAAAGCCCCTTAACCTTACCTCTCAATTCGTTCGATAAGATAGCCGATTTGAAGCTCCAAAAACCCTAACTTTTGGCAATCTATGAACGCCTATTTATAGGCATTTTCGAGTGACCAAAAGCCCTTGGCCGCCTTACCGAAGACTCTCGGAGCATAAACCTCCCATGGATCGGCCTTGAAGCAGCTTGATCGGACCATAATCTCGATTTGCAGGTGCCGCGACCAAGCGACCAAACATCCGGTCAGTTTTTTGCTTTTTCCAGCCATCCCAGTAGCCGATGTTGCCTCTTGCCTTTACAAAAGTTGGTCTCCCGACCAAGCCTCGTGTAACCCCATGGTTGGATCAGCAGAAATCGGTGACCAGCGACCTGATGGTCGGATCCCATTAACCAAACTTTGCTGAAATTGCACTTTAGCCCTTAAACTTTTGGCTATCTCATTTTGGTCCTTTCCACTTAACCTCTCAACTTTCCAATATTGTCTTTAAGACCCTAAAGTCCTAAAACATCATTTTGACCCCTGAAGATTCCAAAACAACCTCGTTTTGGCCTCCTTCTAGCAATTTTTGAAAACTGCACTTAGACCCGAATCTTCGTTTTGGCCTTAAACCAATTCGTTTCTTCCTGAAACCTCTGAAGGGTTGTTCCTCATGAAAAACCGAAGTCCCCTCAAGATTCCGTTGACTTCTGAGAAGTCTCCTATAACGATTCGATTTTGTAGCCTAATTGGCAGTTGCCTATTTAGCTGTACCGAAAACTGTTCCTGATCTCATTACTTTCGGCACCATAAATCCTATCTCGGGGTGCTCGTTAATGCCACATCATTTTCCTTTGGGATCTCGGCTCCAGCGCACTCCCGACAATCGATTAGGTCATTCATACGGTAATAAATTACCCTTATACCCTCAATTTATCCTTAAATTCCATTTTTGCCCCAAGATAAATTACCCTTGACTCCTTTAGAATTTCTGAGGTATTACATCTTAGATCTCTCACGTTGTAAAATTATTGTACATTGCCTAGCAAGATTGCTAAAGAACCTGCAACATTGCCTAGCAAGATCGCAAAAAAGGGCGTCACTGAATTTCAGTGACGGGGTTACACTATCCTGTCATAGATCTGTGACAGGCAAGCTGTCCCGTCATAGATCTGCAACGGGCAATATTTCCCATCGCAAATTACAGATCTGTGAAAGGCAAACAACCTGTAGCAGATCTGGGACAAGTAGGTGCCCGCAACAGATCTGCGACGGGTAATCTACGACGGAAAACTCGTCGTAGATATTTTTAAATAATAAAATTAATTTTAAAATAAAGTAATATAAAAAATATTAAAATTAATTTTAAAATTAAAAAATATATATAAAAAATTAAAATAACAAGAAACTTTTAAAAAAAATTTAAATAAAATATTAATATTATCAATGTTTACATTAAAAATAACACAAAATTAACATTAAAAATAAAATTAATATTGTCAGTAAAAATTTTAAGTGAAAATTTAATATTGTCAATGCTTACAACATTAAATTACAATCAATCATCATTATTATTCTCATTTACATCGTCCTCATCGTCACCCTCGTCCTGATTCGACTACCAGGTTAGATCCATCTGGAACAGTCAACAGTCCAGCATCTACAGTAAATTGGTTTGTCAATCGTTGTACTAGTATATTCATTTCTGACTGTCACACTGTCATTTGTTCTTGTCACTGTCTTAGTTGTTGATTGTCAACCCGAGATTGAAGCAACTTTTCATTTAATTGGGTGACTATAAGTCTCATTTGTTCAAACTCTTGTTACATATTTGAACATGATTGGCTAGAACAGTTGTCAAATGTAATTAGATATAACATATTAGCTTGGGAGCTTAGGACGTACATTCAACCCTTTTTATTCCGACCACTGACAGTTTGATAAAAGAGGTCGTGTTCATTAATTGTAGGCGACGAGGACTCTCCGGTACTTACGGATGATGAAGATACCTTCGCACTCATTTTGGTCCTTTCCACTTAACCTCTCAAATTTCCAATATTGTCTTTAAGACCCTAAAGTCCTAAAACATCATTTTGACCCCTGAAGATTCCAAAACAACCTCGTTTTGGCCTCCTTCTAGCAATTTTTGAAAACTGCACTTAGACCCGAATCTTCGTTTTGGCCTTAAACCAATTCGTTTCTTCCTGAAACCTCTGAAGGGTTGTTCCTCATGAAAAACCGAAGTCCCCTCAAGATTCCGTTGACTTCTGAGAAGTCTCCTATAACGATTCGATTTTGTAGCCTAATTGGCAGTTGCCTATTTAGCTGTACCGAAAACTGTTCCTGATCTCATTACTTTCGGCACCATAAATCCTATCTCGGGGTGCTCGTTAATGCCACATCATTTTCCTTTGGGATCTCGGCTCCAGCGCACTCCCGACAATCGATTAGGTCATTCATACGGTAATAAATTACCCTTATACCCTCAATTTATCCTTAAATTCCATTTTTGCCCCAAGATAAATTACCCTTGACTCCTTTAGAATTTCTGAGGTATTACATCTTAGATCTCTCACGTTGTAAAATTATTGTACATTGCCTAGCAAGATTGCTAAAGAACCTGCAACATTGCCTAGCAAGATCGCAAAAAAGGGCGTCACTGAATTTCAGTGACGGGGTTACACTATCCTGTCATAGATCTGTGACAGGCAAGCTGTCCCGTCATAGATCTGCAACGGGCAATATTTCCCATCGCAAATTACAGATCTGTGAAAGGCAAACAACCTGTAGCAGATCTGGGACAAGTAGGTGCCCGCAACAGATCTGCGACGGGTAATCTACGACGGAAAACTCGTCGTAGATATTTTTAAATAATAAAATTAATTTTAAAATAAAGTAATATAAAAAATATTAAAATTAATTTTAAAATTAAAAAATATATATAAAAAATTAAAATAACAAGAAACTTTTAAAAAAAATTTAAATAAAATATTAATATTATCAATGTTTACATTAAAAATAACACAAAATTAACATTAAAAATAAAATTAATATTGTCAGTAAAAATTTTAAGTGAAAATTTAATATTGTCAATGCTTACAACATTAAATTACAATCAATCATCATTATTATTCTCATTTACATCGTCCTCATCGTCACCCTCGTCCTGATTCGACTACCAGGTTAGATCCATCTGGAACAGTCAACAGTCCAGCATCTACAGTAAATTGGTTTGTCAATCGTTGTACTAGTATATTCATTTCTGACTGTCACACTGTCATTTGTTCTTGTCACTGTCTTAGTTGTTGATTGTCAACCCGAGATTGAAGCAACTTTTCATTTAATTGGGTGACTATAAGTCTCATTTGTTCAAACTCTTGTTACATATTTGAACATGATTGGCTAGAACAGTTGTCAAATGTAATTAGATATAACATATTAGCTTGGGAGCTTAGGACGTACATTCAACCCTTTTTATTCCGACCACTGACAGTTTGATAAAAGAGGTCGTGTTCATTAATTGTAGGCGACGAGGACTCTCCGGTACTTACGGATGATGAAGATACCTTCGCACTCATTTTGGTCCTTTCCACTTAACCTCTCAAATTTCCAATATTGTCTTTAAGACCCTAAAGTCCTAAAACATCATTTTGACCCCTGAAGATTCCAAAACAACCTCGTTTTGGCCTCCTTCTAGCAATTTTTGAAAACTGCACTTAGACCCGAATCTTCGTTTTGGCCTTAAACCAATTCGTTTCTTCCTGAAACCTCTGAAGGGTTGTTCCTCATGAAAAACCGAAGTCCCCTCAAGATTCCGTTGACTTCTGAGAAGTCTCCTATAACGATTCGATTTTGTAGCCTAATTGGCAGTTGCCTATTTAGCTGTACCGAAAACTGTTCCTGATCTCATTACTTTCGGCACCATAAATCCTATCTCGGGGTGCTCGTTAATGCCACATCATTTTCCTTTGGGATCTCGGCTCCAGCGCACTCCCGACAATCGATTAGGTCATTCATACGGTAATAAATTACCCTTATACCCTCAATTTATCCTTAAATTCCATTTTTGCCCCAAGATAAATTACCCTTGACTCCTTTAGAATTTCTGAGGTATTACATCTTAGATCTCTCACGTTGTAAAATTATTGTACATTGCCTAGCAAGATTGCTAAAGAACCTGCAACATTGCCTAGCAAGATCGCAAAAAAGGGCGTCACTGAATTTCAGTGACGGGGTTACACTATCCTGTCATAGATCTGTGACAGGCAAGCTGTCCCGTCATAGATCTGCAACGGGCAATATTTCCCATCGCAAATTACAGATCTGTGAAAGGCAAACAACCTGTAGCAGATCTGGGACAAGTAGGTGCCCGCAACAGATCTGCGACGGGTAATCTACGACGGAAAACTCGTCGTAGATATTTTTAAATAATAAAATTAATTTTAAAATAAAGTAATATAAAAAATATTAAAATTAATTTTAAAATTAAAAAATATATATAAAAAATTAAAATAACAAGAAACTTTTAAAAAAAATTTAAATAAAATATTAATATTATCAATGTTTACATTAAAAATAACACAAAATTAACATTAAAAATAAAATTAATATTGTCAGTAAAAATTTTAAGTGAAAATTTAATATTGTCAATGCTTACAACATTAAATTACAATCAATCATCATTATTATTCTCATTTACATCGTCCTCATCGTCACCCTCGTCCTGATTCGACTACCAGGTTAGATCCATCTGGAACAGTCAACAGTCCAGCATCTACAGTAAATTGGTTTGTCAATCGTTGTACTAGTATATTCATTTCTGACTGTCACACTGTCATTTGTTCTTGTCACTGTCTTAGTTGTTGATTGTCAACCCGAGATTGAAGCAACTTTTCATTTAATTGGGTGACTATAAGTCTCATTTGTTCAAACTCTTGTTACATATTTGAACATGATTGGCTAGAACAGTTGTCAAATGTAATTAGATATAACATATTAGCTTGGGAGCTTAGGACGTACATTCAACCCTTTTTATTCCGACCACTGACAGTTTGATAAAAGAGGTCGTGTTCATTAATTGTAGGCGACGAGGACTCTCCGGTACTTACGGATGATGAAGATACCTTCGCACTCAATCTGTCATATTTTTCCTATAAAATTAAAACATTCGTGTTATTAATTAAGGAAATATTTTAAAATAAAAATTTTAATTTAATATATAAATGCACTTACAACGATGCCCATAAATCTATCATCGACTCACACTTCTTGTCCTTAAGCATCTTTTCTAGTGTGGGTTGTCCTGAAAAATTCAAACTCATTGGGTTCGCGATTTAATTCAGTTGTCTACATGAGAAATTAATACATAATATAATAAAATTAATGAAACTAAACTTATTATATAATTTAAGTAAATTAGAAAAATACAGCTTAGCATAAGTAATTACTAGCCTTTTTCGAGTCAACGAGAATGGAATGAACCCACTAATGTGGAGTGACCCACCGCTCTCGGAGGCACAATTTTTTTTATTTTGTGTGGTAATTTTTTCATTGCTTTCATCTGCTCACTTTGCATAAAGTGCCTTACGCACGTCAAGGTCCATCCACATTGCCTGGTCTTCCACACTTTTAATTCGATGCATATGGCTCTTAAAACTTCGTCTACCCGACTTATTCCATGTGAGCCATATGCGATCATTATCGTCAGGTTGCCAAAAATACATTTTCTACATTAAGTTAAGAAACATGTATATTTAAGAATTTAAATACAAACTTGTACTAATAAAGAACTATAATTTGACTTACGCTAAATTATTCAAGCCACATCCTCTGTATTATTTCTGGCACCTCATCCCAATGAATCTAGGGTTCAGTGTATCATGCCCTCCAAATCTTTGCTAATTTGCCTGGTGGACCACTCTCAGGGATAAGTATGTCTAACACAAAAGAGATATATATATATATAAACTTACAAAAAATTATATTAATTTGAATGTATAATAATTATAAGTAATAAATTCAAAATAATAAATATGATACTCATTGATTACACTGTTCATCACAAGATAAGCGTTTTCGACCATCTCCTCGGCTAGTGCTGACCGGTTCAGTTAGACTAGGCTCAGAGTGTTGTGCAAGAGTAGACGATGAATTGGATCCCTGCGATGTCGATGCGAATGTGTATGAGGAAGGTTTGTCTGGCATATGAAATGTTCCCCTAGGATATTGGCCAGTTTATGGTACAACATCTGGTGGGTAGGAAGCAGGTGGAACACCATAATAACCCCATGGCATCGTACCTCCAGGATATGGAAATTGAGCCATGAGAGCAAAAGGCTGTGGGGGTGGTGACTGGAGATTGAATTGTGTGGAAGGGACAGCAGGTGTGGAGTCAGAGGAAGAATATTGCAAACCAAAATTGGCATCTGGTGAAGGTGTGGTCCTATAAGATGTTTTACTTCTACCTCTTCCGCTACACAAAAAGGTGTTAAATGTTCGAACATCTATTTCGATAATTATATATATAAAAAATAAAAATATATAAACATCAAGATCATCACATTAAAAATACATGTACATAAGTTATTGATATCATACTTTAAAAATATAAAGGTTATTAATTAGCATGCACACAAAAAAAAAACAATCGGTCATCTTCTTCTATATATTCATTAATGTCTTCCTGGTCACTATCTCTATCATCAGATAATATATATTCCTCGTCTTCTTCTGAAATAGATTCTTCCTCCACATCATCTTTTTCTTCCTCAACGATGTTGGAGATATCAACTTCCTCTACTGACCCATTATTGTCTTGTAAAGTGCCTCCGAGGTCAACATTTACATTGATTACAGGCAGTTGCAATATTTTATCCTCTTGGAAATGTTCTTCCATGTTAGCTTCAAAAGCATTTATTGTACCTCATGCCTTCGTTTTAGTTACAACCATCCAACCATTTTTATCACGATAGTGGTTAAGGTAAGGCGCGTAATATTTCTTGTATCTTCTTGAATGGATCATTTTTCCTGTATCTTCTTGATAATCGAATGTCTACAATTCCATATTTATCATGAATTTTAGTTCCCCGTGGATTTGGATCATATCATTCACATTTGAACAGAATCACTTTTTTTATTAGTAAGCCTACATATTCCAACTCAATTATGTCTATAATTTTTTCATAATAATTCATTTGTTGAGCTCTACCCCCTAACACAGACACGCAAATACCATAGTTTTCTGTCGACCTACTCTGACTCCATTCAACAAT
This sequence comes from Diospyros lotus, assembly GCF_014633365.1. Taxonomy (NCBI): domain Eukaryota; kingdom Viridiplantae; phylum Streptophyta; class Magnoliopsida; order Ericales; family Ebenaceae; genus Diospyros; species Diospyros lotus. Next base: position 18,927,632 of record NC_068338.1, on the reverse strand, counting down.
ATGAAATTTGTATCCATTGATGAAATACATTAGCCAATGTCTCACATTGGGAGTTGATCCCCACCCTATGCTATGAATTAATGGGTCTACAATAACTTCGCCACTCAAATTCACCTAACCAAATATTTGCGTCACTTTATGTATACATAATTAATATTAAATTAAAAAATACCCTAAATTTTGCAAACTTACATGATTATAGAACCAAACACAAAAATGCTCCTTGATTTTTTTGTCTAATTCTTCGTCACTAATTAATAGCAATAATTCACGTAAGAAGTTTGTGTAATGCTGAAACATTAAAGTTATATATCGACCTAATATGATAAAATTATTATGAACTCATAAATATATTAATATAATTAAGTTTGGGTTCTTACTCAATATAAGGTTTAACCTCTGGTGTATTTAGTAAAACATATAACTTTGTTGTTTGGAACTCATTCACATCCAACCATCTTGTTTTCATTAAACCAGCCGCACGACCCGGATAATTGAAGATAGAAATTTGTACGTGCGAATATTCTCCCCCGTCATCATTTTGAGAGGCTCTCGTCCTCCTTGATTGAATATTTGATTCAAAATAATATGAACCAAATGTGGCCATCTCCTTAATTAAATATGCCTCACAGATAGATCTTTCTACGTGGGTTTTATTTTGAACATTCTTCTTTAAGGTGTTGAGGAACCCAAGTCATTAAAAAACCTTCTCAATTTATGAAAAAAAAAAACATTATAAACTATACGATAAAATCAATAAATTATATGAATACAAATTAATATTGTCGTTCAAATGAATACATCCATCTGTATTAGATTGGCCCCACGACCTTTACTTCGTAAACTAAGTGTATTGGGAGATGTTTCATTGGGTTAAACCATCCAGGCAGAAATACACACTCCATTTTGTATAAAGTGATCAGGATGTTTTGTTCCATGATTTCCAAATGTCCAGTTCTTAACGTTGTTGAGCATATTTCTTTGAAAAACTGACATAACTCAATTATTGGACTCCAAATTCGATCCGGTAATCTTGAAAATGTTGTTGGAAGTAACCACTCCATGAGAACATGGCAATCATGACTCTTCAATCCAAACAACTTTCCATTCTTCATATCAACACATCTGCCCAATCTAGATGCATATCCGTCACGGAGTTTAAGTTCTTGTATCTATTTCAAAATACTTAACTTTTGCTCCCTCGTGAAAATATATTGGGCCTTAGGTTTCCAATATTTACCCCTACCACGTTTTACTAATTCTAACTCCTTCAGCCTGCAATATTCCTTTAGGTCTATTCTAGGTTTGGTATTATCTTTAGTTTTACCTGTCACGTCCATGACTATATTGAAAAGATTGTCAAAAATATTCTTCTCGATGTGCTTGACATCCAAGTTGTGTCGGATAAGATTATTTTTCCAATATGGTAAGTCCCAAAAAATACTTCTTTTTATCCAATTGTGTTACATACCATATCCTGTCATAACACAATTTTGTTGCTGTAAGATAGACATGACATTATATACTCTACAAAATACGTTTTCTCCACTTAAGCGAGGGGGTGGACAAGAATTATCAACTTTTTTTTTCAAAATGCAGTTGTATTCTTCTAAAAAGGGTGATCCATTGGCAATAATTGTCAGTGATAGTAAAAAATGATGTCTTTCCACCGTATTTGAGATTAAAAACTTTTGTGTTTTTCATACAATATGGGCATGCTAATCTACCTGATGTCATCTAACCAAATAACATTCCATATGTAGGAAAGTCATTCATGGTCCACAATAGAGCTGCCTTCATCATAAAGTTTTGCTTTGTTGATATATCATGAGTCAACACTCATTCGTGCTAAAGCAATTTCAGTTCATCAATTGAAGGTTGTAAAAACACGTCTATCTTACTTTTTGGATTTGATGGATATGGAATAATAGCTGTTAGAAACATAAACTCTTTTTTCAAACATAATCCAAGTGGCAAGTTATATGGGGTCACAATAACTGGCCAACAAAAGTACAGGCGACTCGATTAACCATACGGAGTGAACCCATCTGCACACAAAAGAAGCCTCACATTTCTAGGATCGGCAAAGAAGTCAAGATGTGTTTGATCGAAATATTTTCATGCTTCACCATCAGATGGGTGAGACAATATCCCAAACTCTCTCTGATTTTCATAATGTCATCTCATGTTCGAAGCAGTAATAGTTGAAGCATAGATTCTTTATAATCTTGATATGATGGGCAAATACCACATTTTCTTAAAATGAATTTCTTTAAATTTTTCCATGCCACTTCTTGTTGGTCTAAAATAGGGATGATTGCAAAACTTACAACTCGTCTCAAATTAATCATCCTTATAATACAACATACAACTATTTAGAAAACAATCGATCTTTTGACAACCAAATCCAAGCTTAGAAGCCAACTTCTTAGTATGATAAAAGTCATCGGGCACACGATTACCAGTTGGCATTGTATGTTACATAAACTGCATGATTTTATTATAACAACTTTTGGGCATATTGTAATCGGACTTAATGCTCAGCATCCTAACTGCAGCAGAAAATTCACTCTCTACATCACAACCCGGGTATAATGGGGATTGTGCAGCAAATAACATCTCATAAAATACTTTTGCATTTTCATAGGTGGTTCCTCAATATTGTATGACTGATGACCACTTCCGCTAATCGCTCCTTGCATTGTAGCAGGCCCATATGACGACCCTATTGCATCCATTATCATTTACTCATACGGATTGAACTGATATATAAAATTATCTTCTCTATAATATTTATTTACAATAACACCTAGAGGCATTACTAGCATGTCTTCCCCATGGTTCGTCCAATAATAATACCTTTCATGAATCCATGCTTACAAAGATCCATTTTCACCTCATTGATTGATTTGAACTTCAAACACTCACATTTCATACAAAGATACTTTAACATTCCTAGTCTTATGAAACTTTCCTGAGCAGATGCAAATTGAATGAATTCATCAACACCAGCATAAAATTTAGGAGTGATCCTACCCCTTCTTGGTATACATCTATTATCAATCCACCGATGATGCAACAAGACTTCAATTTTCAATTCAAAATTGTATAATGAACATGTGCTAATTCCTAATAGATAATTTATCTTGAAAACTAACCAAATTATATTTCATGACTCCAGACTGTCATAAGCAACTGATAAATATGAACAAGAAATAAATTCACAGATAGATAATTTATTATTCTCTTAAATTTCGTTTATTTAATGTGCATATTTATTAATAAATAAATATAACATTGAGATAAATTTTGATCTTTTTAAAATACTATATATTTCTAAATTAAATTAAATTTTATAAATAGACTTGTCTGAACTAAATATTCAGAATATTTTCTATATTATTTAATTCTATGTGTTTGAATTGAATTGAATTTTTCTTAAATACTTATTTAAATTTTTATTTTCTTTAATTCTTAAACACTTATTAAAGTTTTTATTTTTTATTTTTTTATTTTATTTTGATTGCGTTATTAAGAACATTATGGTTACAATAGTGTATCTAATTTATTTTCTATGTTAGTTGTAAATGTCTCACTTTGAAATTTTATTTTTTATTTTAGTGTTTGATTTTAAATAAAATTCTTAAAATCTATTAGTGTGCTTATTTCATTTTATAAACAAATATATTTTTTCTTGGATAGTATTTTTATTTTTAATATTTCATTCCTTATATATTTGAATTTAAATATTTATCTAATTTATTTCTTATGTTAAAAACATTTGAATTGAAATTTTATTTCTTATTTTTAGTGTTTTATTTTAAATAAAAATCTTAAAATCTATATTAGTGTGCTCTACATATTTTATAACAACAAAATAATATTTTTTCTTAAATACTATTTTAATTTTAGTATTTCATTACCTACATATTTGAATTAAAATAATTATCTAATTTATTTCGTATGTTAGTTTTTAAGTATTTGAATTAAAATTTTATTTATTATTTTTAATATCTTATGTTAAATAGATTTTTTTATTTTTTAATGTGTATATTTTATTTTATAACAACGAAATATATATTTCTTTAAATATTATGTTAATTTTAATATTTTATTTCTTATTTACTTTATTTAAAATTATAGTATTATATTTTTTAATTAAAAAACTATTTTAAACTAAAAATAAAAAAATGAACATTATTTATTAATACAAACATAACAAAATATGATGTACATTTATATGATAATTACAAAATAACAATCAATAAAGTTCACATTTTAATTTCTAAACACTATAACAAATAATATAAACAATTAAAATAAAACTAAACTAATTAATATAAAATAACTATTAAACTAAACTAACACAAAATAATTACAACTAAACTAATACAAAATAACCATTAAACTAAACTAACACAAAATAACTATAACTAAACTAACACAAAATAACTAAAATGAAAACTAAATAATACAAAATAATTACCTCAGTGACTGAAAGAGTGACGACAATGGCATCGGAGGCAATAACAACACCGTTGGGAGGCAACAGCGGCAGAGAACGAGAGAACTAACAAAGGAAGAGAGAAATGGTGTGAGAATAGGGGGGAGAAATGGTATCAGAACCAAAGAATGGAAGGGAGAGAAAGGGCATTTGGGAGTGGGAAGGAGGTGGGAAGGGGAGTTTAAATACATAACAGCAATGGGACATGTCAGCACTAACTATTCGATCGCAAACAGCGACGAGAAATGCCATCATGTCGCAAATCAATGACGAGATAGCCTTTCTCATCACAATTTTGGACGAAAATTTTAACCCGTCACAAATTAATGACGGGTGAGCCCCGTCACAAAACTCGTCACTAATTTATGATTTTCTTGTAGTGATATTCTAAAGGTTTTTATATTCATGAATGTAGTTGGCTTTTCGTTCAAGTTCCCACAAACAGAGTTAATTGTTTCTCTTGAACAAAATAATTTAATTTATATTAGGAAATTCGTCTTCAAGTGTTAACTATTTTGCAAAATAAAAATTATTAGAGGCCATCGAAAATATCCTACGTAAACACTCCAATATATAAGTTAGATTTTCAAATGAAATTGTAGACCTCCTTAGCAGGGACTTGGGAGAATGAGCTCTTAGCTATTTATAATTAAGCTAAGGAGGTAGTGATAGCTATCCCTGATTTCTCGGAATTGACATTGATCTATCTGTTACACAATTATCCAAAAAGTCATAGAGATATGTTTTCACATCTCTATTGTGAAAAATGCCGTAGGGTTTCCAAGAGACCTTAGGAATTTTCTTAAGACTTTGGTCTTATGTGGAAAGGTGTCATGCCTCTTCTTGGAGTTCTCTAAGAAGGTCACAGGAGACCCTTTATTTGAGAAGGTCTCTCGATACTTCTCATTTTAAGTCTTGAGCCCATGTCCACATATTAGGGATAAGAATAAAGTAAAATTAGATACAATCAAATCAAATTAACAAAAAAGAAACTTAAAAATCAAACCAATGGCATTAGGTGGGATTATTCATAGTCCACCCAACCATAGATAAATAAAGGGGATGTCATTGATGGGGCGTAGTTCCAAAAAAAAAAATGAACTGTAACTTGATCTCCATTAACTCAGGACAAATTGTCCGCGGTGCTGCATTGGATACATAACACCAGTATTCAACATTACATTAATGTTTTTGTTTTCCTATTTCTTGTCTAAATTGCAAATTTATGCCTTCGATCACTGCAGTTTGTCACACAATCAAACTAATTTGGAACCTGTCCCAGACCAGACCAAACCAAACCAAATCAAAAGAATCATACATCACATGAACACCCACACCAAACTAATCTCTTAAGTTATAGGGGTCGCTCTTCTACATCATCACCTTAGAGGTTGTTTGGCTTACCGATTTTTTTCATAACTTTTAAGTTATTTAGCTTTCAAGTTAAAAGTTAGACAGCGTTTAAGTTGATAATGTATTTAAATAAATGTGCTTTTAAGCTATCAATTAATATTTATGTGTTTGGTTTAAAAGAGTTGATAAGTTATTAAAACTTGACAAAAAGACTAAAATAGACATGATGTTAAATGATGTAAAATTTTATTATTAAATGTTAATACATTATACATAATTATTAAAAATATATTACTACAATATTACTATATATTATATATGTTGTATATAATAATATATATTATTTTGTGTTATATGTATATACATATAACATATAATATATATATATGTTGCACTTGCGCGAGAAGGACAACAAGAACAGCGGCTGATGGCAGATCTGGAGGAGGGGCGACGGCGGCAGCCCAGTTGGATGACGGCGATGGCAAATCTGGAGAAGGGGCGATGGCGACAACTGTAAGCACCCCCGCCCGAATATCCCCACCCACCTGGACTACCCGAACGGGAGCGCCTACGGGAGGAGAAAAAGAATGACCACATGACAAAAACCACCTTGGCATGCATACTCGAAAATAAGAACAGCGGAAGCGAAGCTAAACACATGCATGCACTACGGGTACCCCGTTAGCACAGTGGTCACATGATAAATAAATAAACACAGACTCTTGTGCCAACATACACGAGACTCGAGGAAAGACCTGACACAGTAAAAATAATAGAGTAAATCCTACTCAGACATCAGAATTGACAGGGACAAACGGGACTGCCTGTACACCATACCGACTCTGCCACTAGAAGCTGACTCCCTTGCCCGGACCCACGCTGCCACTACCTGGAATAATGGAAAGCAAAGTGAGTCGAGAGACTCAGCAAGCATAAGAAAGGAATGACTGAAGGCTGTATAAATCCAATAAACTTTTCCCCAGAACACCAACCCCCAAGCACACACACAAGCCATGAGACGCTACCACACAATAATAATATAGCATAATGAAAGCATATATCAGTCCTTGGGGCCCACACAAGACACACGGCACCAAAGTCCCATACCAACCTACCGCTGCCCTGAAAGACAACATGTATCTCCAACAAACCTGCGCGCGCTATCCCAGGTCGGTGCTCCCGTCACCCGTGTGTCCATGTCGGTACTCCCGACACCCAAGCCATAGGCTCTCTCGGAACGGTCCTCCTGTCCGAGAACTAATAAATACCAGTAGCCATACAATGCACATAGAAATGCAATGGCATAGTGAGCATCAACGTGATACAGGCGCTTATACATCCAGGCATCAGGCCATGCTCCGCTCACATAGTAAACCAAACGCGATGCATATGCCCATGCCAGATGCAACCTAACCATACTAGAATGTCCGTGTCCAAGCATACTCAATAAATGAATATCCCAACATGTAACTCGTACCCATGTGCATATCAAATCATGAACAGTAATATAATGAATCTAATCGTGTAGTAAATCACATACTGGCAGAGCTAGTTAGCAGTGCCCCGCACCGGTCAACGGCCAGTGACTAGGAGTGTCCACCCGACGGTCCACATCAGGGCCATACAATAGTCTACCCCAACGTCACCAAACAGCCGACCCCTGCCCCACTGCTCGATAGCTCAACCGAATCGTAAATAAACCAGATAAAATCGTAAATAAACCCACACGTCTAGGAACCAAGTCCCCAAGCTGGGTTCAACATCATTCTGAAAGGACTGGGGGCGGTACAAACCCCCGTAGGATCACAACGAATAAGGTTCTAGAAGTCTCGGATTTAATTTAAATTAAAACAAATGAATAATAATTCAATAAAGAATGCTAGGCGCTGAATCAGAGTAAGGGATGAGATAAAATACGAGAAACCACGGAGTCTCTCATGGGAATTAAAGAACATGAAGAGAGGGTTAGGAGCTTGCCTTTACTCGGCTGTTCCTTGCTTTTCTTGCGCTTCCACTGCGAAATAAAACGTTTCCTGGCACTAAATAAAATTGTAACTTTAATTAAATAAATTTATCGTGTAATATAAATAATTTAGCTGTCTAAAATCCCATGTAGGCGCACCGCAAATAAAATCCCAATAAATCACATATTTATTTTAAATTAAATCACGCTAATAGAATCCTGATTTAGTATAATTAATACGCGAAACCGAAACGAATTAAGGAAAGGCATGAGATTCACAAAATGGAAAAAGATCGCAAGGGTAGCGGGAGCTTGCCTTGTTTAAGCTGATTACAGCATTTTCATGCTTGAACACCACCAAATTAATACACACTGTAAAATAGATTAACCTCCCAAAATTAATAAAATTAGACCCAAAATGAAATTTTTACTGTACAAAATGTTTAATACATAATTCTTTACGTACCTGACTAATTAAAACCCAATTAAACCTTTATTAAACCCTTAATTTCTCCCAAAATTACCCTTTTCGCATGCTTTCTTCTTCTCTGGGCGTCGCTTCTTCTTCTTCAAATTTTTCTTCAATTTCTGTTGCTTCAGGAACGCCTGATTCGCTTCTCAGTTAAGGGATGGAGTTGTGGCTTAAATAAGCAAAGAGTGGATGGCTGGGAAGTTGCCACGTGACAGCCAAGAGTGCTGCCCACTCCACCTAAAACGGGACTGCTTGGTGCCTCTTAGTTGCTGGAAATTTCCAACAACTTATCTAACCTTTCTCTCCATATATATAATATAATAAGTAACACATTTCATTAATTATGTACTATACCCCATGAGCATCTTTCATTTCCTTTACATATTCTCAATTAAGATATAATATATTTAACATTTTTTTAAATTCCTAAATATTTAAAAAATATATATTTAATTATTTATTTCCTCAAAATATCATAAATTATTATTTCTCTTTAAATCTCCTAATACCCGATAATTAATAATTATCAACTATTAACTAAATTCTCAAAATATTCAATAATAATCTCAAACATCAGAATTCATAATTATTATTTATTTTCAAATTTCGGGGTGCTACAGCAACGGTAGCGCCAGTGGCAGTAATGGCCAAAAGCAAAGGGAAGATGATGGGAAGAGAGCAAAGGAGGAGAAGAAGATGTAGCTTGAGGGCAGAATAGTATTTTTGTCGGTCAACTGTGTAGCGTTTTTTGCCAAAGCTAGGGGACACTAGCTTTTGTAAAACGCTATTACAATAGCTTTTAAACTACACATGTAACACTCTGCTCTCCTAGGGCGTTAGGTACCGTAAGATTCTAGGGATATAAATTTTTTTTTCCAAAGAAACAACAAAAACCCAACCCAAAAACCGTTCCTCAAAGATCCCATTACATCTTCTCAGTATATCAACTATGAACCATCAATAAACTAAGACAGGTTCACCAACACAAATGCGGAAACTAGATCAAAACCTTAACAGGTCATAACCGAAACCACTTTATTTATAATATAAAGTTAAACTAACACTTACAAGACGTCCTCAAAATAAATAACATTATTGAAAGCGACATATTACAAGCTATCAGCTAATCGCCGTCACTCTTCGGCAATTCCCTTTCCTTTTGCACCGCTGCCTTCACCTGGAACGTTTGAATATTCTAGGGATATAGTCCAAATTAGATGGTGAATCATCTAAGTGAGAGTTCAAAATCACATTTTTCATGAATGAATGCAAGAAATGAAATAAACCAATACACCTGGTAAGCCCTAGCCCAAGAAAATCCCACACGCTTAACCCTACCACGGGAAAAGAGCAATTTCTCTACAAGTTATGCCACCATACTGACTCGACAACATGACGCGATTCTAGCTTAAGAAGGGCAAGCCAACAAATCTTTCCAGATCGCGCTTCCACTCTAAGCATCCGGGAACCACCATACAATCCCAACTCCAAAATTTCACATGGACCACTTAGTCATCCTAGTGCAAATTCCCTGGCCAAACATCCTGGCACGAAAATCAAGGCGGCTATCCTGACATGCACACTAGCATCAAATACCCCTATTATTCCGTCACGCCCTTGGAGAATTACGGCTACACTATCCAGACAACACCCTAGGCTGACATCCCACATGAACAACACAGTATGGACCACTTAATCGTCCTAGTGCAACGTCCCTGACCAAACGGTCTGGCACGAAAACCAAGGCAACTATCCTGACATGCACACCAGCATCAGATACTCCTATTATTCTGTCACGCCCTTGGAGAATTATGGCTACACTATTCACAGAACATCAGAGGCTGACATTCCATATGAACTCACAAAACGCAAGACAATGCCATATTTCACAATTCAATGCATCATATAAACAACAATTTATAAAATGCAATGCATAAGTTCAAAATGTTTAGGGATAGACCTCCCTCATAAAACCAATCGTCACCGGTTACCGTTTCAATGCACAAAACCATTTTGCATGAATTCGCAACACGTTTAGATAGAACAAGAACTAAGTTTTTGTAGTGAACAACTCATAATAAACAAGTTTTGGGGGTGAACACTAACCTCGACGTATTAGGATTGCCTCGATCCTCGTGCACAACCTCGTTTTGCGTGTCAAATCACAAACACTTGAATTTATTCTCAACCTCGAGCCAAGATATTTCCTAAACACCACATTTAATTAAGGAACCATTAAAATCTATTTTCCTTAATATTTCTATAATTTCCTCTATTTTCTCTCTTTTTCACCTCGATAATTTCAAAATAATTATTTTCTCAACCATTTCCCCAAATATTTCAACATGATAAATCCTGAAATAATTAAATAAAAATTTTGGAATCAAAATTACCAAAAAGCCCTTGCTCACGCTGTAACACCCCCTCTCCTAGAACTACTCGAGAAGAGGTGCTACAGGAAAATAAAATAAACTAACTAATAAACTGAAATCTGATACCATAAATGAATATCTCAATCAACTGAAATAAAAACTCTGAGTCAATACAAACTGAAAACCATAAAATCTGTCTAAGGGACAATCCCTCAACTGAAATATAAAATAGATCTAAACTGAGAAAACACTATAAAACTCAACAGACTCCTAGACATCTTTTATTTTGAACGACTCCACGTACACACACTATAACCACTGCTGCTAGGCCCCATATTTGGTACTCTCCCACTTGAATCTGGAGGGGTGAAGAGTACAAGGTGAGCTACAAAGCTCAGCAAGTAATAAGCTGAAAGAATACTGAAGCTGAATTGAAAAATATCGATATTGATAAATAACTCACTGAACTTGTACTGAATAATCACTGTCTGATTGCATTCATAAAAATGTAATGCACATAAACTCTAAACTAAACGCAGATATGCAACTTTGGCTCATAGGCCCACATAAAATGATAAAACATACATGATTGATCTGAATCCTGTAAATAGAAAAAAACTGTAAGCATATACTTTAGGAAAAGCCTCTGGCCCCCTGGTCGTCACCAGGCGAGCAACTCATAAACTGAGTTGTAACTGAAACTGATACTGGTGGGATCCCCGCGGACTAAGTCGCCTGGCGCGCATAATGCAATGCTCATATAAATGCTGGCACACGATATGTAGTGCTCCATATAAAGTCATGCTCAATGCTCATACCAAAATGTATGCACATAATCTCATAAAATAATGTTGAACATTCCATAATAAACACTAAACATGTAATCTCATCTTCAATATATTGGAATACAAAGATTCTATGAATTATGTATTATAGTATGGGCATGATTAACTTGTTATATTCTGGCATCAATATTTGGAGGTATTGAATATCTTATTTGAATAAAACTTGAATTAAAACATCACTGGAAGTTCACTTGGATTTCTGGAAAAGCCTTCTGGATATTAGGGAGGATATCCGGATATGAGGAAAGACATCCGAATAAAAAGAAGGCTCATCTGGATATGCTGGCATAAGAAACTATTTAGATATGTTGGGATATATTCGGATAGAAACTAAGACATCCGGATACGATTCTGGACATCCGGATATCTCATAAGGCACTCAGATATATATATCATGAGACTTATTTGAATATAAAATTTAACTTTGGAGAAAGGTATCCGGATACGAAAGGAGGCATCCGGATATGCTAGACCTATCCGGATAGAAGAAAGGGCATCTGGATATAAGATATCCGGATGTGCGAAAAACCATACGGATATCATACGCAAGGAACTTGAAACTCATCCGAATATGGGAAGACTCATTCGGATATCTACAATTAAATTTGACGAACATGAACACTAACAAAGACTGAAATCTGAAACAAAACTTAATGATTCTACACCATTCTGAATAAAATCTTAGGAAAACGAATCCCAATCGATATGAAACAACTTTAAGGATGATTCTAAGATAATATTTGATTGAATCGCTATAAAGATCATGCATATATGAGAACTTGCCTCTAAAAAAAATAAAAGGAGGAAGGAACTTGCAACTGAAAAGAAAGAAGAAATAATAGGACTTGCACTCCAAATGGGAAAAGGAGTAATAGAACTTGCAATCCAAAATGGATAAGGATTAATAGAACTTGCAATCCAAAATGGATGAGAATTAATTGAACTTGCAATCCAAAATGTATAAGGATTAATGGAACTTGCAATCCAAAATGGATGAGGATTAATTAAACTTGCAATCCAAAATGGATGAGGATTAATGGAACTTGCAATCCAAAATGGATGAAGATTAATTGAACTTGTAATCCAAAATGGATGAGGATTAATGGAACTTGCAATCCAAAATGGATATAGATTACTGGAACTTGCAATCCAAAATGGATAAGGATTAATAGAACTTGCTCATAACTTCACGCATATATATATATATACGTCTCTGCTTACTGATATAAATATGAAAACTATAACAAAGAACTGAAATAATCTGAAATCATAACTGATATGAACCTGTAATGGAAGGGATTACAGGAAGAATACTTGCCTTGATAAATCTCTCCGATCGAACCCTAGAGCGATCCTGAAGACTCTAGCAAACCTCTGCTATCTCTTGGCCTCTCTGTTCTTCACACGGCGTGAAGAAAAGCTAAGCTAATGGGCTCTATATATAGACATAAAGCCCTAGATCACACTTTTTCTACAACTTAGATTCCTTCTCCAAATCTAACTAGGAGACTCTCAATCCAAATCCATCTCATATATGGATTCTCATTCTCCTTTAAATACATAATCTCACTTAATTAATAATAATACAAAAATTATTATAAAAACTCTCAAATAATAATAAAACTCTAAAATTACCTTCATGCCCTTGCATTTAATTTTCATAAAATAAATGCTATTTAATTACTATTCTCTCAATTAGAAATCTAAATTGCCACCTTGGCAAATTCCTTTAATTCCAAAATTAAATAGAATTAAATGTTATTCTTTTTCTTCAAAATATCTAAATTGCCACATTAAATAATTAATTGACAAAATCTCTTAATCAAATATTTCAACAATTAATTAAATAATTCTTGAATAAATACTAGGCCCTCTAACGGGTCGTTACACAAGCGCACTCACGTGCTGGGCGTGTGTGTGAGAGTCAAAGCTGGCTCGTGACTCCACGCGCCACTGTCTTCTTCGTTGAATCGGCTGCCGGCGGTTGCTCCGATGACCACGAAATTGGTACCCCCTTGAAGCCCTCTTAATGTCGATCACGATGGTACCTTTTTTCGGCCGAAACAACATCAAAAAGCCCTCCAAAAATCGATTTACAGGCAGCCTTAGGTGGTCTGTCTCCCACTCACGACCAAGCTTCGATTGGCCACCAAACGAACACGAAAATGCCTCAAAATACTCCCAAAATGATCCTTGATGCCTCGAGACCAAAAGCCCCTTAATCACACTCTAAAAAACATTCAAAAAAACAGTCGAGTTTTGCTTCAAAACTTGAAACCCTCGGCCTCTATTTATACCAAAAAACTGGCCAAATTCAGGCCAATTAGCGGCCATGGGGCCTACAAGAAACCCAGGTCGTATACGACCTCTCCCAGCTCCTCCCCGGCCATCCCATTTCCGAGATCGGCCTCCATGTGTGAGGATTTGCGGCGACCGTTTTGGCTTGCTGCGTTCACACTGCCTATTTTTCGTAAATTGCATTTTGACCCCTTGATTTCTTTCAATGGCATTTTTGCCTTTTCCCTTGAGCCCCTAATCATTCCATTACCACCATTAAGGCCCACAAGTCTTGTACTTCTCATTTCACCTTTGAAACTTTCAAAAAATTATCGTTTTGACCTCCCTCAGACAAAATTTAGAAAATTACACTTAGGCTCGACTGATCGTTTTGACCTTAAATTCATTTGTTTTAACCCAAAATCACTTAAGGGTTGTTCTACACATAAAATATTGGTCCTTGACACACTCTGTTGACTTTTCGGACGTCTCTTACGTCGATTCGGTTTTCTCAGCCTGGTCGACAGCTATATCGAAAATTGTTCCCGATCCATTTTCTTTCATCACTAAAAATCATAATTCGAATCACTCGTCGATACTATACTATTTTTCTTGGCTATCTAGGGTCCAAGGTACTCCTTCTAACTAATTCGGTCGTCTAAAGTTGCGTTAGTGTATCCTATAATCTCATTTTTTCAAAAATTCCATTTATGCTCTTCATCAAATATTATTTATAATTTCAAATCATTGCCGAGTATTACAACACAGCTTTTTAGCTGATTGTTATTGTCAAACATATCATAATAAAACGCTATATAGTTTATACGCTGCATAAGCAGCTTAAAAGCGGTCAAAGCGCTAAGCCAAATAGCCACGTAGCCGTCAGGCCGCAGGCGAGCGCTTGGTGGGGAATCCCCGAGATGTGGTGGACGCCTTCCGCGAAAACCACGCCCATTCCCAGATGCAGGTGAGGCTCTATGTGGCAATGAAACGCCCAAACCCTCGGATTATCCGCCACGAACCTCAGCACCGTCCAGCCGTAAGGGAATATCACCGCCGTGTTCTTGAACGGTGGATTCTTCAAGTTCAAACCCTTATCATCCTCGCTGGTAAACTTCCCCTCCCCGTAGCCCAAAACCCAGAAATCGTGGCCGTGCAAATGCCATGGATGAATCTCGCTGGTCCCCGCCGACAGTGCGTTGGCGTTCTGCAGGATCACGTCCACCGTTCTGTTCAAGCCGAAGAAGTAAACCCCGTCGCCGTAAATGGAATTAGTGTTCTCCGCCTGCTTCATCACGTCGTAGTTGGCCGGGTAATTATCCGGCGGACTCACATGGTTGAAAGCGTTTCTTAACTTGTATTTGATGGCGCCCAGGTACGGAGTAGCCGGGAGGCTTAGGGAGACGTTGTTGATGGACCATTTGACGTATCCGTCGATGTAGTTTTGGGTGTTGAGGAGGTTAAGCCTGCGGTGGAAGGTGGCCGGCGGCCGCGGGGAGCCGGCGATGGCCCGGACTTTGTTGGCGAAGAGCTTGCTGTGGGTGTAGTTGTTCCAGAGAGGAGCCACCGGCGGCCGAGAGGTGGGGATGGACATGTGGGTGGAGGCGTAGTGGAGAATGGTAAGGGCTGGGGCGGTCTTTGGTTCTCTGCCTCTTACGCTGAATGAAAGCCAGTAGTTGGTGGAAGGGTCCTGGTCGGCGGTGAAGAGCACCGAGTAGCTCTCGCCGGAATAAATGTCCATGTCCTCCGTGGTGAACGGCTGCACGTAGTTGCCGTCGGCCTCCACCACCGTCATCTTATGGCCCTGCGTTTGTTCAAAATTAAATACATAAAGTAGGACCTCATTTTCTCCGTAGTAAATTGTAATGATTATTGGAAGACAATATATGGAATTTGTTTGGCTATACATAAATTACTAACATGTAATAATGTGAATAAAATAAAGGGTTTACATAAATTTGTTTGGTGTGTGTTGGCTTGGCTTACCCCAATGGCTAAGTTGAGTGAAGCGAGAGAGGTGGAGCTGGCCAGCCTAAGCCTGTAGGTCTTGTTTGGATGGACCCGCAAAACATATGGCGCGCACTGCTCCCTTCCCGTAAATTTGCACTGACTCATCCCTGTCTTCGCCGCTAGAGAACAATTGTACTGCCCTCTCCCGTTTATCAGCAAACTCTGTCCAAACACACCCCAACATTATTATTAAACTCATGAAACAAACAACCGTATATCGAGATACAGGAAGGAATCAACATGCATGATGATTTGATTTGAACCCACAATTTCGACTTTTAATTAGGGCGGGGGGAGGGCTTGGTTACCCACCTGGGGTTCGCCGATCCAACGATAGGGCTTGGAAGAGAGGCCGGTCTCTTGTTCATGGGCGCTTTGGTGCCACCAATCGCTGAGCAGAAGGGTGAAGTCTTCGTCATAATGGAAAGGCTCCTTCTCGCCTTCTGCCACGTCTACGACAAGAGCCCCATACAACCCTGCTGATCTTTGCATCCCATAGTGCCCATGGTAAAAGTACGTTCCCGCCTAAACAACATCATCATCATCATCAATTATAATAATACCATTCATTATATTACCAAGACTCTGTCAAAAGGGCCGTTGTAATGGGACAGTCTTGGTTGGGAATTATCACTTTATTATTATCAGTCTAATGGGAACGGGACTCACCTGCCATAAACGCCATTTAATTAATTAGGAATTTTTAAATTTGGGTGATGCCTCACTGATTTAAATAAATATTACTATAATTTGTTTGACTTTAACTAGCAAAAGAAAAGGTCTGTGTTTCCTTTCCTTTTTATAGTCTCTCTTCTCTCCTCCTTCTCTCTTTCTCGTGATCATCTCTCCATCTCCTCTGTTGTGCATCGATCGTTGTTGCATTCTCTTTCTTTGTGATAAGAGAAGATGTAGTGATGATCTACGCTCGAGAGATGAGGCAGCAAGTCGAAGATAATGAAAGAAAGGCGGCAACATACGATTGCTGAAGATAATAATGGAAATGAGAGAGATATGAGAGAAGAGAACCGTGAGAAGAAAAAAAGAAGTAATTTTGTAATTAGTGTAAAGACATTTTTATCATTTTGCCAATTTTAGTAGCCATTTTTGTAGTCTGTGATGTACAAACACCATTTTTCAAAGAAAAGACAATAGCTCACGGGAACAAAGAATCTTAAAAAACAGGAGTAGGTTGAAAAGTTTGTCTGAAGATTTCTAGTGTGGGTTTGATTACTGGGGAAACAAAAATGCTTCTTTCTGGGGGAAGACCTTAGGAGTGATATTAGTGGTGCTTAGGTCTACCACCCTGATCATTTGGGCACATCCATTGATTTACCTCCTCAGTGTAATTTTAGGGATGGGGTGACTGAGGATACCAGTAATGAAACATAATTAAAAAAAAAAAAAATCTTCAGAAACAAGATTTGGTAAATTAATTATTTGAATCGGTTTCTGGCCACAAATACAATTCAAAAACCAGCTGCACGTGCGGATACGCGTGTTTTTATATGTTATAAGCGAGGAGATCTCGGCAAAAGTTGACTGCCTGCCCGCAGTTGACTTTTTTGATACTCTGCATGATTCTCTCTTTATTGAAACTGTTTATATAATATTATATATACATACATTGTGGGACATGGATGTTAAATTCTGATTTTATGATCTGATTTTATGATTTTTTATATCAAAAATTCTTATGATTTTATGATTTTAAAATTAAATTACATTTAATTTTATAATTTTAGATGTTGAAGATCTTCTTATGATTTTACGATTTTGACAATCTTAGTGTGTGGTCATTTCATATGTTTTAAATTGTTGAAATTTTGAATCGAAAATAAATTATAATTAAACTATTAAATACATAAACAAACATAAAATTTAAATGTGAAAAATTTAACTTAAAAAACAGTACGAATATAAAAAATAAAATATTAATATAATAATATTGACATAACAATAATGATATAATTACAATATTTTTAGAGTATTGATACCTATTTATATATCTATCACTATCTATAAATATATATAGAAAAAAATTTAAATAAATTTATATTATAATTAGAAAATGAGTCACAAAAAAAAAGAATAAATTTTGATGAGAGTCGAAAAAGATAAATCTTCAATGGTAGATGTATTATAATTACAGTTAAATTTTATATTTTAATTACAGTTAGATTTAAATTTCAAATCATTGTTATAACATAATACAAGGTGAGAGAAATGAAGAAGCAAAGAAGAGTGATTATTTTGTGGAAAAGGCATCTGTAGGGACGTATAAGGAGAGTAAGGTTATAATTTCTTTTGTTATCTGACAGAATAATCCTTATTCGGGAGACAGCGAAGCGGAAAGCAAGAAGGAAGTGCTTCACCTTGTCAACTTTAAAGCTATACACAAAGGACTCTCCTGGCTTGATTGGACACTGTGAGATGGAAGCAGTTCCATCAGCCCATGGCGTTCCCATCTGGAAACAAAATTAAACCCATCAAACAACACCACCAACGTTATATAATCAATCATATAAACTTCATGTATAGTGTCATTAAGTGAAGCAGGCTACGCATTCACTCTCTAACTCTAAAGTATATGGTCACTATGCTGGATCCAACAATTTCGACACTTGCTGTCGGTGACTTGAACAAGACTCTTCTATTTTGTATTGTATTGACGTTTGGAACCAACAGTAGTAAAAAAATGTGGAAATCAGGGAACCTGTCGGATTCCATCCCAGTGAATAACGACGCCTTCAGTGGGGAGCTTGTTGGTGAGTTTCACACTGATGAGGTCGCCGGCGCGAGCTCGGATCGTCGGCCCGGGAAACTGGCCGTTGATGGCCATGACAACGCCCTCCACGCAGTCGGGAGCCCAGTAAATGTATTCCACATTCCACTTGAACTCTCTGGTCTCTGAAGCCAACGATGGCTGAACTTGCAGGGCCGCTAAACCCATCACAAGAAGAAGAAGAAGAAGAAGAAGAGGCCTTGAAGAAGAACCCATTCCCAAGCTGTGAGATGGATCACCACTGGTTTGCTATAACTAGTGGTGGTGGTGGTGGGCAATCTAAGACATATGCAATAGTTTGGCCACTTCCACCAGTTTATATACAAGGGGAATGGCAACTAGGTCCTGGTTTTTCGTTTATTTATTTATTATTTTATTTTTTTTGGGCCGTGAATTCTGTCTGTCTCACAAAAAACGTTGTGTTCTAAGTGATTGTTTAATACAAGCTTTCTAATTGGTGTTGGAAGGCAAGAATATTTATCATTTCAATTAAATTTAAGCTTCACTTTAGTTAAGCCACACTCCAAGTGATTAAATTATGACAAAAAATCATTTAACTAATTATATATTGAGCATCATAACATAATCTTATACTAACATAATATTTGTTAATTAAGATATAGATTGAAAATATTCTAGATTTTTGTCATTTTCAATGTATTTATTAAACTTATCTGACGACTTTTAACACTACAAGAAAAACGGGATTTAACGATGGAAAAATCAGTCGTTAAAAGTTGATTTCCAGTCGTTAAAAAGTTGTAATGACGGAAATTTTCTTATCGTTGGTCGTCGTTATTACCTCTGAGAATAAAATTCTTTAATGACGGGAATGATAAATCCGTCGTTAATTATATTAGCGACTGTATGATTCCCGTCGTTAAAAATAATTATTAATTATCAAATTATAACCCAATAACGACAATATGTCCCATCGTTAATAGTCTAAACAATTAGCGACCGTATGATTCCTGTCATTAAAAATAACTTTTTAGTTATCAAAACACAAATCAATAACGACAATATTTCCTCTCGTTAATAATATGAACAATTAGCGACGGTATGATTCATATCATTAAAAAATATATATATATATTTTTAATTTTTTTTAATAATATGAAAACAATTGTTAGTCATCAATTGCAAAAATATCCCCTTTTGATATAAACCACTAAACCTATATATCATTATCCATATCAAATTGGAATAAAACTCATAAAATTAAACATGTCATTCAAATAACACCAAAGTAATCATTATCCATTAACATTTACACACCAAAAGTAGTATATATATAAGTGTTAATTGCCAACAAATTACACCAAAAAATATGTTCAACTAAAAATAACACTTTAATAATTATATATACTATTAAAAAATGTACACCAAAAAAGATATTTAACTAAAAGTAACACTTTAACAATCATATATACTATTAAAAAATATACAACAAAACACTATATATAGTCATAAAACTGTTCATGTAGTCTAAGACAGAAGTTGTTTCCTTTAGAGTCCTGTTGTCTCATTGACCTACAAAAAAAAAAAAAAAAAACATAAAATTAAAGTCAAAGAAGTGTTCATGTTTTCTTTATAAAAGGTTAGAAATAGAATTAATAAAGCTCATAATGTCTCAATCACAAACTACATAACATACAACCACTAAAATGCATCAAAACACTACAAAATTTAACAAACACACTCTAAATTTTGTAATTGATGTTATCTGTACAAGACTTAAATACTCACAAACTTTTAAGTAAAAAAAATTACACTTACAAGGATATACAATTATTGTAATATAATTTCTAAAAAAACAAAATCTACAACATTCCCACTGTGTTCATAAGTCCTTTGTTATATAAATTTGTCATATTTCAAACAATATATATCAATAACTTTCACATTAATATCTTATTGAAGGTTTATGTAAAATGATGTTGCTGCACAAATTTCCCAAGAATTGGTCCACAATAAAACTATTGCATAATTTCATGAATATTTAACAAAAAATAAACTATCCTAATTAACATGTGTGCTTATTGCTCTTCAACTATAATCAAAGAACTCTTTGCATCTGTATAATAAACTATCCTAATGGTGTGCAGAGCAATCTGCTAGAGGCGCCAACTATAATCAAAGAACTGAGATGATATCTACCAAAAGAACATAAATTTAAAACTTGTAGTGCAAATGATAATGATTAAAGATGAACTACATAATAAACTTGTATCTCAAACATATATATCTTGTTGGATAATTCAGGTCCGAACACATGCATGGTGCCAGAAACTCCATAGACCAAGATGTATAGGAATATTATGCCCAAATATTTTGAAATTAGCACTATAACAATCATGAGAATATTATGCCCTAAATTTTGAGATTCACTATATTCATTGCACATGCATCAAAGATAAGCGTACAAATTTTGAACTGAGACATTAATAGTCAGAATGAAGTTCGACCACAGAAGTTAGAATATTGGAATTATTAATAAGTATAACAATATGAAAATTTGCCATACCGTAGAATACCTGCCTACATCACAACTTGATGGTAAATTCTATGAGAAGCTGCGTAAATATATGAAAAGGGAAAATATAGAATTAAACTTAATAGAAATGTGGCAAAAGCCCATGCCAACATAAATTTAAGAATAAAAGAAAACATTCAACTCCCAAAAATGAAAATCAGCATCAAACTTGTTCATCAAGTTTAACTCTTTCTAAACCTATAGGAAAAGGAAAATCCACCTTTTAAGATTAGCAGCAGGCATAAAGAAGACTGCAACTTAGAAATTGATGGCTTTTGGATGCCAAGATGTGCTTTTAGAAAAAGAAAACTAAACGTTGAATATAATAGGGAATAGAAGTAGATTGTGAATACCCTGCATAAATTGAGAATTAAAGAAAGACCCCATGCAACAAGTTCAAGATATAGATAAAAATAAATACTCTGTCCATCCGAAAATATATTTTAGTAAGACAAAACACACAAATTAATGAAACATAATTAATACTAGGGCTAACTACCCTTTCTGGTATACCAAATTCCCCCAAGTACACACAATTACTTTACAACCTATATACATAAAAAGAAGAGTAAATTGATCATTTAATGAGTTTAGATCATTTAAATGTGTAAACAGTTAACTATGGGTAGAATGGAAATTATAAAATTGAATATTCTTTGAATTGATAAATTGGACACTATTTTGAACGTCCAAATGAAAAAAATAAAAACTTGGGACTATTATTTTGGTTTGAGTGAGTAAAAATATAAGCAGTAAAAATCAAAAGATTCAATGATTATCAATTGTATAAGCTTTAAAGGGACGGGACCTAAAAAACTCAACAAGTAATGCGGTTGAGTTTAAACTAAGATTGACACATCTGCTACATTATGCATGATAATCTATCTAATACACGGCTAAAATTAAGAACACAAAATAAAAGTAAAGAGCTAAAACAGAATATTGTTACAATATTGGCATTAGACTAGCATTTTAAGCCTTACACCCAACAACAAAATCTTTCGGAGAGCTATTTAAAAAATAAAATTAAAAATGTAGACGAGTTATATACATATATAAACTTAACCAAAAAAAAAAATCATATATCAAAAAGGGGGATGATGTTCCGTGAAGGACTGCACTGTTAGATGTTGGTTACACCATGATAATGAAAGAAGATCATATTAAATGTATAGAACATACTAATATTCTGATAAAAAAATTGGCAACCATCAAAATTTTGTTGCAAGAACATCCCCTGATAGTCTCTTTTAACATACTTTTTGGCCTTTGCATCAGTCTTGATACCTTCTGTGAAAAGATAAGAATTTCATTGAAACAAAAACACATAGCATCTACAATTTAAAACTAGGGCATACCGCAAACCTCATGTGAGGTTTGTGATCATATAAAGATCTTTTCTCATCATCTGATAGGGCCTACACAGATGCTTTATTATACCACATGAAAGAAAAGAAAAACAACCATTAAACATTATGTGTTGTGTTCTCTCAAAATCAGCCTTAATGTGGTCATAAAAACCTCCATAATCTTACTTTTCCAAATCTTACTTAATCTCTCAACATTAAGTGTTGTTGGAATGGAAGATTTCAGCTCATGAAATTTACAAGGTTCCATGAGTAAACCTCAATTGCCTAACAGAAAAGCCTACATTTAGGAGTTAACAGAGTCACGCTGGCAGGACACTAGTGTATTAACCACATTTTAACACAGTTTACCCTGTAAAGTTTATTAAAATAGATAGATAGATCTACACTTTGAAGCTTGCAAAAACTGAATATGCAGCCAACCAAGAAGAAAAAATGCCACAGCTTAGATTTTATCCTCATACTGAAGTTCATAAAGTGTAAAGAAAGCAAACAAGATATCTGCACATTTCAGTGAGATGATCTGGATGTTAAAATCAAAGAGTGTTAGCATGCAAGCTGGTTAGGTGTCGTGAAAACCAAACAAACATATGTCATCTTTGATAATTTTAATCCGGTCACATTCAAGAGAAAGCCATTAAACTAACTCTAAATCTATACTTTCAAATAATCCATGTGCACTAATGATTTTTCAATTGAATAGTTACAACTAAATATACATCTTTATTCTACTTGATAACATAAATTTTATTCCCTTAAACCTTCAAAGCTACTTATTTTTGGATCAAAGAACACCAACATTCCAGTGTAGCATAAAACTTCTCTCATTACATGTACATAATCCTGTGTCCCCAATCATAGCTACTAGATAAGCACGATTCCACAGCAGATCAAACTTCATAGATTCCTCTTTAAAAGCCTTGCAAATTTTTCTTGAACCACCTTTTAATAGCAAAAACCCAAACCAAATTGCCTAAAAATGGAAAAGGTAAAAAGAAAACATGCTAGTGTATCTACAGCAACATCATCCATCAGAAACCATTTTTAAATTTATTTTCTCCTAATTCCTTCTTGAACGTCCAACAAACAACTACCACAAGAAGAAACTCATCGAGTGAAGGTTCCTTACACACTGAATTCTTCGAGTGTGCTATACTTGCAGAACAATAATATGCATATGCTGGTATACATTGAAGGATTCATATCATCCAGTACATAACATATTTCCAAGTTTCCACATGGTCCAATTTAAAATAACAAACATCACAAATAATAAATAACGAACGCCACATCAATCTTTTAGGGCACAGATTCTATTCTACAGCATGATATGTGAACATGTTTCAATTTATGCAGTCTGAAATGAAATATAAATATATATATATATATATATACAAAATAGACACGCAGATATGATATAGTTTAATAATTATATTTGTACATTTATAAAAAAATATAATTATATATATTAGAATTGTTTATATAAGTAGTAATTAAATATTAATAATTATTTTTTATTATTTCATGGTTAGAATTAAAAATTTCAGTCAATAATGACGGGAAAGTGGTTTATTAACGACAACTTATTTAGTCTGTTGTTAAAATTTATCTTATAACGACATGATTTATATTTAGTCGTTAATAATACTATATTAACCACTAAAATTAATCCCGTCGTTAGCTTTTGGTCGTTAATAAATATTTTTTTGTAGTATAGAAAAAAGTCATGTGATTTCTTATTTGATATTTATTTCTAGATATGTTTATCTCTCATTCTCTCCAGATAAACATATCTTGAAGTTTACAGATAAAAAAGAATAACGCATGTCTTCCAGTGCATTTTAAAAAATTTAACAAATAATTTGATAAAAATCTTGAAATTATTTTAACAAACACTACCTAAATAGAACACAAAAAACATATGTTTAGAGCTAAACTTGTCAAAATTCTAACTCCTTACCAAAACAACTAGCCTTAATTACCATGCAAATATATGTCATTGACCATCCAAGACTACATTGATCTAATTAACTTTTTCATTCACTAGCCTCAAGTACCATCCATGAAGCGATCCCAAAAATATGGATTAAAGTTGGTGATAGAAAGCTAGTGTCATTAATTGCATTAGCTTTTGCTTTTCTTTTCTTTTTTTTTTCTTTCGGGCTGTCATTTTAGCATCATGTTCTTCGTATATTTGACGCAACAAATAGAACTTTTGTGTAAAATATTGAGGTAAAAATTAATAACTTGGATTGATAAGATTCACGTATAGTAGTATTGGGTGAGGATTAATGAATGAATTTATATTGAACGTAGTATCGTCCAACATGGGGGACCCAAAAAGACGGCGCCGTCTCAATTATCACAACTACTAAAGTAAAATCATGGCGCAAATTTAGTGATGATAAAAGAAAAAGGGGCTTTGAAAATACTACTACAATTATATTCTATTCTATTATATATAAGCTTTCCAGCTAATCTAAAGAATCGAATTTATAAGGCTTAATAAAATTTAATGATCTTTATTTTGACTATTGAGTGATACTACTTCTAGTTTCTTAAATAAAATTTTTACATTTCTCTCTTTTAATTATTTATTTTTGTATTTTAAGCCTTCTATGTTAAAATATAAATTACATATTAGAAGCATGTGAAGACATAAAGAACAAATACGTAAGCAAATTTTAGGTCATGTAGATTAACTTTTTTTAAAAAAAATTAAACTTTCAAATCGAGGATTCTGGCCACAATTCCTTTTTCACGTGTCACCAAATTTTAGTTAAGGGATTAAAATTTAAAAAGTTATTTTTTCGTGTTTTAGTTTTTAGTTTTATATTTTGAGTATCTGTTTTAAAATAGCTGAAAACGCATTCTTTTTATATGTAGTATTTTTTGCATTTTAAAAACTTTAAGCATATTTGTGAAAAAATAGCAAAAATAACTTTGTGTTGTTTTGATTTTCTTTTTACAAAATGTTTTCTTATTTTTGAAAATGTGTTTTTGAAAGTATGAAAATAAATACGTTTTCATTGTTTTAGAAAACTAAACACTGAAAATGAGTTAAAAACAACAAAGAGAATAGTAGGAGTCTGTAGGGGTTCAGTTAGACCGAACTAACCAAATCAACCCGACTGAATTGGCTAGTTCAATTCGATTATTTTGGGCTCGGTTACCTATTCAATTAACCACATAGAGGTTCAGTTAACCAATAGCAGTTCGGTTATTAAAAATCAATTAGGTTGGTCGGTTAATCGGATAACCCAAACCAACCAATGCTCAAAATGGCGTCGTTTTATGATATAAATCGACTAAACACGTCGTGCTATTGAGGAGAAGGTATTCAAGACTCTTCGAATTTCTAATCGACGAGATAGACAGAAACCAAAACCCTAACCCTTATCAAAACCCTACCATTGTCGTTGCTTTCTACCGTCGCCTTCAGTTGCTTTTGTTCATACTTCATCGCCTCCGCTATCCGTCGGCTTTCCCTTTGCCTTCAGACATCGAAAGAGGTGAGTTCATTGGAGTCTTGGTAGTTATGTTATCGCCTCTCTCTCACTCAGTTACTCTTTTTCTCTGTATTTATTTTGTTTTTTCGTTATGTAGATATCACTATATCAGCGCCATCTGTCCACTCCTAAAACAATTTAGCCATTCGTCCACTCCTAAAGGTTCATGTTAAAAATTTGTTTTGTTTGTTTTGTTTTTTGTTTTTTTTTTGTTGTTGATGGTTTATATTTCATATTTTAAATGATGTATATTAGTATATGTAATTAGAGGATGGTTTGACATTTTGTATTAAATGAAAATATTACTTGATTTTATCTATCCACTCATCTAAAATTGTTCTGTGCAAACTGAATATTTTTATGAAATATTGCTTAAAATTATGTATATTAGTATATGAAATTGTTCTCTAAAATATTGCTTGAAATTGTTATGTGCAGTGCATATTTAATATATGAAAATATTGCACTAAATGATGTATATCAGTATATGAAATTGTTCTTTGAAATATTACTTGAAATTGCACCTGCAGTATATGTTTGATATTATTCTATGTAAATTCTTCCATGTTATTTCCTAAGGAACCTTAATATAGGATTGGTGAATTGAAAATTTGATCAAGTGCTTGCTAGAAAGGGTTTAGCTCGTGAGGGGTTTAGGCACTTTATTAATGTTATTTATCCAAAATTTTGAATTCTTTCACGTTGGATAATTTCTCATGACTATTTTGAATGATTCAAAGTAGATAGGTTGAAATTGATGAATGAGTTAAAAAAATTCTTGTCAAAGAATTTGTTTAACCACTGACACATAGACCTCCATTCAAAGCATGAAATATATGTGCTGGACAACGTACTATATTGATAATAATTGGACATTAAAGAAAAAAAATCTTAAATTTTTGTCCAATATCTAGTCACAAGGGTGATGACATTGCTATACGAATTGAAAAGTGTCTAATGGGATGGAAACTCGATAGAGTTTTTTCTTTGACAATAGATAATGCTAGTTCAAATGATGTTGTTGTTGGTAATTTCAAGAAAAAAAAATAGCAAAATGGGATGCGGTGGCCAATATTTGCGTATGAGGTTTGTAGCTCATATAATAAATTTGGTTGTGTAACATGGGTTGAAAGATCTAGATGAATCAATAACAAAAGTTAGGGATGCGGTCAGATATATTAGACAATCCCCAGCAAGACTAAGAAAATTGAAAGAATGTGTTGAAGTTGAAAAAATTGAATCTAATGGACTGTTGTCGTTGGATGTTGCAACTAGATGGAACTCCACATATTTTATGTTAGAGATCGCACAAAAGATTCAGAGGGCTTTTGAGAGATTTGATAAGGAAGAGCCCTATTCTATGCTTGATCTTGGTACTAGTAATTGGAATAATGAGTTGCAACAAGTTATTACTATTAATGGGAGACCCAAGCCAGAGGATTGAACGATAGTCAGAATATTTGTTAGAATGTTGCAACAATTTTATGAGCTTACTTTGTGGGTTTTCAGTTTATCATTTGTCACCTCCAACACCTTTTTCTATGAGATTAGTACCGTTCACTATCTCTTACATGAGTGGTAGGAGTGTGACGATTTTGAATTGAGTGAGATGGCCGAAAAAATGAAAGAAATATTTGATAAATATTGGGGGGATCCAAAAAAAATAAATCACATACTTTACATTGTTATGGTGCTTGATCCTAGGCACAAGTTAGAGTTTATGGAGTATGTACTTTAAGAGATGTATTCAGGTGTGAAAGGGTTGTTGCAGTTTTGTCATTAAAAAATTCCATAAAAGCTTTGTATATTTGAGGAATATAAGAAAAAGTTGGCACCTAGAGGTGAAGCATGACAAATGTCTACTTCACCTGTTGTGGAGAATATCGAGAAGGAAAAATTTGGCAGACCAAACTTGCTTAGTTCTCATTTCAAAAAGCATAAGTCTACCAATGGTAGTGGGTCTACACATGTGCCTTCAGAATGGGATGAGTATTTAAGCGAAGTGTTCGAGAAGGAAACTGGTGACTTTGACATTTTGAATTGGTGAAAACCTAATTGTCATTGGTTTCCTATTCTATATCTTCTGTAACGCCCCATTTTCTGAGCGTGCTATAACTTAAGACAATTCTGGGATAATAATTTTTTTATTTATTTATTTAAAACTACAACTAAACTATATTATTACCCTTATCCATCCCAAAATTTCCATACATTTATTTCGAAAGAGAATCATTAAATGCGGAAGTTAGAATCGAACCTCAACATACCACAAACGCTAATAATATTACATGATCATCTCAACATAATTAATAATACAAGATTATTCGTCATCATAACATAAGTCTTCCAAACATAACTTGCAACATGATATAAGTTTTTCAACATGACTTTAAACAAAACATAAGTTTTTCTACATGACTTGAAAACATGACATAACATAACTGGTACATAATAGAATCCTCATACGGAAACTAAATGCGAAAAATATTTTATTTGCACTCGCAGTGCCCTGGGTAGATTACTCCTCATTCCTCTTCTGTGCCTTTGCTGCAAACTCGATTTGGAATGTTTGAATGTTCCAGGAACGAGGCCCACATTAGATGATGAATCATCTAAGTAAGAGTAGATCATATAATGCATATGTATGAATGCAATGCACATAACATCATAACTCTCACGTTTGGGTCGACTGCACCTTAAGAATACTTGCCATTTTTACAATTTTTCTGCCAGACCGAGGTGTATGGGTGCACCATTGGAAAAAGCAACGACGCCAATACCTAATCCCAAACCCATGCAACATATGACCTTGAATCTCATCATGCTCATATGCATACATTATCATCAATACATGTTAATGCAATCCATATGACGTGTTCACATCAAGACATGACAACATGATGAAAAATACAAGCATTTTGGGTCGAACCACTTACAAACCAAGCATTTTCATAAAACTAAATCCAATTAGGAAGTACCACTTACCTTGTAAAAAGACAATTTTTTTGCCCTTAGCGTAATTTTACCTCAAAATTTGCGTCGAACTTCCAATCAAAATTTTTGTAAGGAGAAGAGAATGTAATATCCTAGTATTTTGAGAATAATAGTAATTAATTTTTGATGGTGAAATTGGAAGAGAAATGCATTATTAGTATTTATTATCGATTTTTGAGGTAATAGATGCGTGAAAATCAAAGAGAAGATGAGAAATAAATAGAACATGGATTTTAAAAATTATGAGGAAATTTCTGGGGCTTAGGAATATTGTTTTAGAAATTTGTGAAGAGAAATTTAGAAAATTTTATGAGGAAGTATTTATTTCATAATATTGAGGAAATAATAGGAGGAAATTGGAGAAATTAAAAAAATTAGAGAAAAATTAGAAATCTAATTTTCTTAAGTAATTATAATGACTAAGGTACGTCAAGGTTCATAATTGAGTACCTCGAAATTTGTTCATTCTACATCCATTCTACCTACTGATTCTTCAAACAAAAATGAAAAATTACTTCTCATTTCCGCTTCTCGTTCCCATGTTAACTCATCGCTTATTGGATTCCTCCACAGCACTTGTACTAGTGGGATTAACTTATTCCTCAGAACTTGATCCCTTCGATCCAAAATCTTGACTAGTCTCTCGAGATAAGAAAGATTCTCCTGGATTTCGGCGGCTTCTATTGGCATTACTTAAGATGGATCTAGTTCATGCTTCCAAAGCTGCGACACATGGAACACATTGTGTAAGTTGGATAAGGCCATTGGCAAAGCAAGTCGATAAGCCACTGGCCCGATTCTTTCTATGATGTCGTATGGTCCAATGTATCTGGGACTTAACTTACCCTTCTTATGGCTCCAAGTTGTCATCCTTAGGGGAGATAACTTTAAGTACACTTTATCGCCGACTTGAAATTTTAAGTCTCTTCGTCTGACATCAGCCTAAGACTTTTGTCGACTTTGAGCTTTTCTGATTCTATCTTGTATGGTCTTTATCTTGTCGGTAGTTATCTAAACTATCTCGGGACCTAATACTTGTCGTTCACCAACTTCAATCCAACATATTGGGGATCTACACTTGTGTTCATATAACGCTTCATAGGGAGCCATACCAATACTGCTGTGATGGCTATTATGTTGGTTCCTAATGATGGTAAATATATCCCAAGAGAGGGGGTGAATTGGGATTTGTATAGATTTTCGATAATTTAAAACTTTGATTGTTGGTAGAATACTAGGTTTCGAAATATAGGCTATATGTTTCAAAATAAACCTTTCTATTAAGTAGGTTTCAAAACCTACTATATATGTTTTGAAATATAGCTCACTGTTTTACAAGTTTCGAAATATGAAATGTATGTTTCGAAATCTACTTCACTGTTTTGCTTGATTTGAAATCCTTTACCTTGTATTTCAAAATAATGATCTTTGGAAAAGATGATTTATATATGTAAGAATATACCAAAGATGTTTATATATCAAAGATAGGTTTTCTATGTATATGTATAAGTTTATGCTCAGGAAAACTATTTTAGCCTTTGATAACAAATCTAGTGATAACATGTGCAATAGGCAATATTGATAAGCAAAAGCTAAAGAACAATTGCACACAAGATATATAGTGGTTCGGCACCCGCCTACTCCACTACCTTCAAGCTTACCCACTTGAAGGATTTGCAATCCCAATCACTTTTTACTAGTGATCACCACAACAAGGGTTTTACCACGGTTTACCTTAAAACCTTACAACGCGAGTTTTTACGGGTTCAACTCAAACCTAGCACCAAGTGAGTTTTTACGGGCTTAACTCAAACCTTACACCAAGTGAGTTTTAAGGCTAAACTCGAACCTTCAACACAATGAGTTTTAGGCTCAACTCAAACCTTTACACCAAATGAGTTTTAAGGATAAACTCAAACCTTACAACAATCAAGATAAATAAAGTTTATCTTTTACAACCCAATGAGCAATAAATGCCTTACCACATGGTTGTACAAACCTTTGTACTGGCTTGAGATGAGGAGAGCTAGAGAGGATATAACTTCTTGTTTCAGCTTGCTTCTCCTTCTCACTTTCACACCACAATGCACATCTATGGATGAATAGATCTTCTTTGAAATCTTGTCAAACGAATTTAGATCATTTGTGCTTGTGTGTGTGTCTCTAGTGTGTGCTCACTTGTTGTATCTTGTTCTTGCTCTATCAATCTCTTCTTGTCTTCAAATACCTGCTATTTATACCAAGAGATAGAAATCTGGCCGTTTATAGCCGTTAGAGACAAGACAGAAAAGTAGGTTTCGAAACATATGAAGTGTGTTTCGAAACATCACATAAATAGACCAAGATTTCGAAACATCACAGCTTCCAGCTGGACAAAGCACTTAGAGACAGCAGATAGTGGGAGATAAAGTCTTATGCCCACTTTGAGTATTTTATAAGCACTCACATTCAAATTCAAATTTGAATCTCATAGCATGGGGAATGCATTAAACAAATGATGTGAGAAGCATACAAAAATACAGCACACATGCATCTCGATTTTCAAATGAATCTGCTGACAGAATGTCAGAGGTTTCGAAACATGACATGATAGGTTTCGAAACATTCCTCTCTAGAAATGAGATTTCAAAAAATGATGCATATAGGTTTCGAAACATACCTCTCTGGAAATGAGGTTTCGAAACATGATATGGAGGTTTCGAAACATAGTTCAAAACTTGAATTGAAAACACATACATTGCATAGATGTTTCGAAATAGCATACACTGAAAACATTGAAAACCTTTTCAAAGGGGTTTCGAAACATGCATAGGAACATGACAAATATTCAGAAACATTTGCATGAAAGCACAATCCACAGCATGTATTCATCACAGCTTATTTACATTTACTTTAATACATAAATGTAAATAACGAAGTACCCCCTATTTGGATTCAATAAAAATACTTAGAAAATCAAAATCCAAATAGATAAGAAAGTAGATTTTGGGTTTTAATACAAACTCAAGTTTTAGCAATAATAACACCTCCAAAATATATACTTTCTATTTAATGAAAAATTCATTAAAAATCATTTTAGCACTAATGAATGTTAAATATCAAATTATCGGGAGTTAGTTTTCTAAAAAGAAAACTCTTTCTTATATGTCTCCTTATAAGGTGCTAACCTTCCAGACTTAGTTAAAAATAGGGTTTTCATTTTCACAAAGTGATACATGATATTGAAATTGATATATATTGAAAACCACATACTTGACTCATGACTTAGGGATTAAACCAATATATATTTTTCATCATTAAAACTATTGTACAAAAGTACAACAACATATTATTTTAGGTGAACTCCACTAACGCAGGTGTTCTTCCCAACTTCCTGAAAAATCTAGAGCACATTCTCTCAACATATCTTCTAAGGTCTGAATGGTTCTTTCTGATTGACCATCAGTTTGGGGATGATAGGCTGTACTTAGCCTAAGCTGAGTGCCGAAGCACTTTTGCAGACTACCCCAAAACCTCGAGGTGAACCTCGGATCATGATCCGAGACAATGCTTACTAGTACGCCATGGAGTCTAACAATTTTGTTAATGTATTGTTGGGACAGCTTATTTATAGGTTGACTTACCTTTATAGCCAAAAAATGAGCAGACTTGGTTAGTCTGTCTACAATCACCCATATGGCATAATTTCCCTTAAGGCTTCTTAGTAAACCTGTTATGAAATCCATGGTGATGTGCTCCCACTTCCATTTTGGAATCTCTAATGGTTGTAAAATTTCACCTAGTTTTTGATGCTCGATTTTTACCCTCTGACATATATCACACTGCCCAACGTATCTTGCAATGCTTTTCTTCATTTCCGGCCACCAATACACAATCTTTAAGTCTCTGTACATCTTGGTACTTCTTAGGTGGATCGAATATCTAGATCGATGGGCTTCTTTCAAAATTGCTTCTCTTAGTTCCTTCATTCATGGCACATATATCCTTCCCTAAAATCGGAGTATGCAGTCTCTTAATTCAAATTTTGAGGTCTTTACTTGACCTTCCTCGTCAACCCATAATTTTATTTTGTGATCTTTAGGGAGAGCTTGTCATATTTGCTCTATCATTTCTGACTGGACGGTGAGACTGGCTACTTAGACTAACTTCCCTTTCGGAGCAACTTCCACTATCATCAGACTAAAAGCTTCAACTAACTCCCATTCAAACACCATCAATCCAGCTATACATACCTGTTCCTTTCTGCTTAGGGCGTTAGCCACTACATTGGCTTTACCGGGATGATATTGAATGACACAATCATAATCCTTTAGGAATTCCATCCATCGACGTTGTCTCATGTTGAGATCTTTCTGGGAGAATACATACTGTAAACTCTTGTGATCAGTGAAGATTTCAAACTTCTCGCCGTATAAGTAGTGTCTCTAAATTTTCAAGGCAAACACTATAATAGCTAATTCCAAATCATGGGTCGGGTAATTTTGCTCATGCTTTTTTAGTTGTCGAGACCCATAGGCAATTACTTTTTCGTACTGCATCAGCACACATCCCAATCCATTCTTTGCGGCGTTAGTGTACACCTTATAACCTCCAGACCCATTCGGCATGGCTAGAATCGGAGCGGTTGTGAGTCTTTCTTTGAGCGTTTGAAAACTTCTTTCACATTGCTCGTTCCATTCAAACTTCACGCTCTTTTGAGTTAGCTTCGTAAGGGATGAGGCTATCTTTGAGAACCCTTCTATGAACTTTCTATAATATCCGGCTAACCCTAGGAAACTCTTGATTTCAGTAACGGTGCTAGGCTGGCTTCATTCTCTTACTGTCGATATCTTTGCTGGGTCAACGGATATTCCTTCGACCGATATGACATGCCCCAAGAAAGCTACTTGACTTAGCCAAAATTCACACTTGGTAAACTTGGTGCATAACTTGTTTTCCCTCAAGGCCTGTAGTACGATCCTCAAGTGGTTCTTGTGTTCTTCCTCGGAAGGTGAGTAAACCAAAATGTCATCTATAAACACTATTACGAATTTGTCCAAATGTGGCTTAAAAACTTGGTTCATCATGTCCATGAATGCTGCTAGGGCGTTGGTTAATCCAAATGGCATGATTAGGAATTTGTAATGACCATATCGAGATTGAAATGTTGTCTTGGGTATATCAACAGGTTTGATCCTCAATTTATAGTACCCTGATCTCAAGTCTATCTTTGAAAAGACCTTTACACCTTGCAACTGGTCAAATAACTCCTTAATCCTTGGAAGCGAGTATTTGTTCTTGATGGTCACCTTATTTAACTGCCGATAATCCACACACATCCTCAAACTTCCATCTTTCTTCTTGACAAAAAGGATTGGCACCCCCCAAGGTGACATACTGGGTCTAACGAATCCTTTATCCAACAATTCTTGGAGTTGGATCTTCAATTCCCTCAATTATGCGAGAGCCATCCTATAGGGTGGTATGGAAATGGGGTTAGCCCCTGGCACAATTTCTATTGAGAACTCAACGTTTCGTTGAGGGGGCAATCTTGGTAAATCCTCAGGAAACACATCTCCAAATTCTTTGACAATTAACACATCACTTAGTTCTACAAGAACTTCTATACTTTCTTGAATGTGTGCCAAATACCCGAAAGCTCCCTTTCGTAACATTTCATATGCCTTTAGGGTTGAGACCCATTTATTTTCGTTTATTCCTCTTTGCCCTCGAAATTTAATAATCGAGTTTCCATTCTTGAGACTAACTACCTTGGCCTTACAATCCAAGGTGGCATCGTACTTGGTTAGGAAATCCATCCCTAGAATTACATCGAAGTCTCGAAATTTAAGAATGATTAAATCTACCAAGAACTCAGTTTCCCCTATCTGGATTCTTTTACTTTTATATCCTGATGAGGTTTCTAGTGACTTCCCCATAGGGGTTGCTACTATAGACAATTCAAATTTTCTGGTTCTTCCCCTAATACTTCAGATAATGCATGTGAAATAAAGGAATGACTTGCTCTCGAGTCTATCAAAACATGCATAGGGAAACTATAGATAAACATGGTACCTTGGATGACGGCCGAGTCCTCAGCTATGTCTTTATGTGTCAAATTGAACACTCTCCCTTGCTGAGTTTCGGAATTCAATGTTGGCGCTTGAATCTGTCCCGACGGTCTTGGTTTTGGGCAATCCCTTGACAAATGCCCTAGCTAGTGACAGTTGAAGCAAATTGTTCCTTTCTTTAGGCATTCTCGGTTGAGGTGTCCTTCATCCCCACAAGTGTAACAACCACTCATTCATTACCTGCAAGGCCTTCCAGTGTGTAGTTTGCCGCATTTCACGCAAGGCTTTCCGGGCTTGAACTAGGGCTTCTTGGGCTCCAACATTTTCCCTATACTTGGCTTATTCTTGGAGGCTTGCTACTTAGCTCCTTGAATAGAGTCAATCCGATCCCAATTCGCCTCAGCAGCCATTGCTTGTCGTACTACTTCAGTACAGGACTCCGTACTTATATTACCGAGGGTCTTCTGAATCCTTAGCTTTGGCCCTCCTAGAAACTTCTGCACCTTCATTCTTTTGTCCGTCTCATATATTGGCATATATTTGATTAGTCGAGTGAAGGCGTCTTCATAATGAGCCACGTTCATGTCCCCTGCCTGTTTCAGATCCATGAACTCCCTTTCTTTTGCCATCCTCAGGAAAAGCAGAAAGTATTTGTCATTTAATAGCTCCTTGAATCGCTCCCAGCTGACGTAGGGTGTCCTTGCCGATGCTGGGGCAGCCATAGCCCTCTTCACTCCCTTCCACCATCGTTTGGCCTCACTTTGCAGCATAAAGTTGCATAGTTCACCTTCTCGTCCTCTTCACAATGGAGATGGTCGAGCAACTTCTCAGTCTGTTCGATCCAAAATTCTCCCTCACTGGGATTGGCTCCCAGCTTTCCTTGAAAAATAGGTGGGTTTTGTCAGCGGTATAGGTCCAACATGCACGATGGACGCACGCCTTGGGCTTGCATCCCTTGCATGACCCCTGCCATGCTTCCCACAATTCTTTCGATTTGATCCAAATGGTTTCCATTTGATCTTTCCTCCTTCTGACTTGAGGTACCCTCAAGTATGTCGTTAGTATGTCCTTCAGTACCTTTTTGGTAATTTGATGTCGTATGTTGTATTGCTCATCGTGTATTTACCATCTAAAAAGAAAGACAATATCTCATTCCATGAAAATTTCCTTAAAAACAATTTCAGTTCTTCAGGTTCCAACATTCGACATTACTTAAGGTAATAAGACAACAAAATACACAATCGACATGTTATTAAATAAAATCATTCCGAGGCTTCTTCTAGGAACTAGTTGATTTCCAAATCCATGCATCATCGTTCATTGCCTCATCTTCGGACTTAACTTTTGGTTCATCAGAGTCATCGATTACAGTCACCCCTTCCTCTTCATCATCAGAGCCGAAGTCGTCGATACCCATCTCGTTGGCTAGGGCTGCCTCATCGGCGTCCCATTCCCCATCTGAGTCTTCATCTTCTATTATAGCCTCCTCGTAGATGAGGGCGGTGTTATCACGGAGTTGTTGGCAGAAGAGATATAAGGACACATGATTGCCTTCGTGGCGGATCCCTTCAGCTAAGGCTCTCCAATCACCTTCCAAGTGATTGATCAGGAATTCCATTTGGGCATGAATCAGGTTTGGTCATGCATAGCTGCTAGGCGGTATGTCCTTTAAGATATCCTCAAGGACATTTAAGCGGCTGAAGATGTCTTCCACCACCGGTTCACTATCGACCCAACCAAAGATCCAGTGGGTCACCCAAAATTACTCGAGGTAATCTCTTTCCATGCTGACATTGAAAAAATCGATCAAATTTACATTATTAAATAGTAATCATATAGTGTTTGTATGTGAATAGTACACCAGGTAAGTTCCCAGGAAAGATAAGTGGGTCACAAATTGACACACTTAAATACCAAGTCTTTCCTTAGCCAGAACTTTCCTAGACATGCACTTTCACAACACCACACTTAAGTCCATAACCTCTAAGACTTCGATCATCAATCCTGAATCTCTAAATAGGGATTTCTAAATCTAAGTTTTTCTAAATCTCGGATTCATAGATTTCTAATGATCTTTCCTAAGTTTTCTTATAGTTCACTCTGATACCAATTGTAACGCCTCGTTTTCTGAGCGCGCTAAAACTTAGGACAATTATAGGATAATAATAATTTATTTATTTATTTAAAACTATGACTAAACTATATCATTGCTCTTATCCATCCCAAAATTTTCATACATTTATCTCGAAAGAGAATCATTAAATGCGGAAGTTAGAATCAAACCTCAACATACCACAAACGCTAATAATATTACATGATCATCTCAGCATAATTAATAACACAAGATTATTCATCATCATAACATAAGTCTTCCAAACATAACTTGCAACATGATATAAGTTTTCCAACATGACTTTAAACAAAACATAAGGTTGCGTTCTCTTTACTGTTTTTAAGTCATTTTTAGTTTTCAATTTTCTAAAATAATGAAAACGCGTTCTCTTTACTGTTTTTAAAAATGCATTTTTGAAAACAAAAAAAAATTGTAAAGAAAACTCAAAATAACAAAAAGTTGTTTTGAGTGTTTTCATCCAAAATAAACTCAAAACTCAAAACACATTTATTTATTTATTCATATATTTATTATTATAATGAAAAAAATATTACAAAATTCATTAACTTTAAAATGTAGATATTTTTTAATAATTTATAAACATTAAATATTTTTAATTTACTGAATAATCAAATTTATTAAATAAAATATCATTAAAAATTTATTTTCAAAATTTCAAAGAGAACGCGTTTTCTAATTTTCTGTTTTGAGAAATAGTTTTTCAAAATGACAAAGAAAACGCGTTTTCAATTTTCTAAAAATAAACTACCAAAATAGAAAACTGAAAATGAATTCAAAACTCAAAACTGAAAATTGAAAAGTAAAGAGAACGCAGCCTAAGTTTTTCTACATGACTTGAAAACATGACATAACATAACTAGTACATAATAGGATCCTCATACGGAAACTAAATGTAAAAAACATTTTATTTGCACTCGCAGTGCCCTGGGTAGATTACTCACCATTCCTTTTTTGTGCCTTTGCTGCAAACCCGATCTGGAATGTTTGAATGTTTCAGGAGCGAGGCACACATTAGATGATGAATCATGTAAGTAAGAGTACATCATATAATGCATATGTATGAATATAATGCACATAATATCATAACTCTCACATTTGTGTCGACTGCACCTTAAGATTACCTACCATTTTTACAGTCTCCCTACCAGACCGGGGTGTATGGGTGCACCCTTGGCAAAAGCAATGGCGCCAATACCTAATCCCAAACCCATGCAATATATGACCGTGAATCTCATTGTGCTCATATGCATACTTTGTCCTCAATACATGTAAATGCAATCCACATGACACATTTACATCAAGACATGACACGTTCACATCAAAACATGACAACATGATGAAAATATTTACATAAAATCATATTTTGGGTCGAATTACTTACAAACCAAGCATTTTCATAAAACTAAATCCAATTAGGAAGTACCATTTATCTTGTAAAAAGATAATTTTTTTGCCCCTAGCGTAATTTTGTCTCAAAATTCGCGTCGGACTTCCAATTGTACTCAATTGTACTTAAGAAAATCAGATTTCTAATTTTTCTCTAATTTTTCTAATTCCTCTCATTTTCTCCTACCATTTTGGCCACCAAAGAAACGGAGACCCACTCGGTTCATGGCCACTTAATGGCCACTATGAACCGAGATAAGAGGGGCTGAGAGGCCCCTTAATAATAACTGAGACATACTCGATTCAAAGGAACTGAGTGGGTCTCGGTTCCTCTTAATAATAACCGAGATCCACTCGGTTCAAAGGAACCGATTGGGGGCATTCGCCCCCATTAATAAAATGAGAGAGGGGAGCCTCTCGGCTCCCCTAATTACAATCGAGGCCCACTCGGTTGAACCGAGTGGGGGCCTTGCTCCCCAGTTGCTGCTTTATTCTTTGCTTCTTTGATTTATTTAATTGTTGTGCGCTCCAGATTGCTTCTAATTCTTTGCATGCCATTAGATTATATATATATATATATATGGCTTGGACTTCCAATTCAATCTCCTCCTATGTGCACTTCAATTGTTTAATTATATTCATGATGTATCAATTGTGTCTTCACGTGCTGGTGTTGGGTAGCTTGGACTTCTACTTCAATTGCTAAGCTTCAAGACTTCATTAATTGATTAAATATTCCAATTGGCAAGCTTCAACTTTAACTTCCCCAAATAATTTAAATTGATTTAATTCTCAAGTGCAAGCTTTCTATTTTAATGTTGTTGATGGGCTACGCCTTGGTTTCACTTGGCCTTTTGTATGGCATATCAATTTGTATTGTGTATTTACATTGCTCTTCAACCATTTTCTAGTGTGAGAATATTTCAAGTCAAAAATATTAACTACTATTCTAAACCTCCTTTCTTCTTTTCAATTTGGTATTTTGTGTTTTTGCCTTCAAAAACTATGGATATGAATTTGATGGACATTTTATATGCATTTAATATTTTCTCATGCCTTAACTATTTTAAGATAAGGTTAGGAATTGCATTTAATTAGTGCATTTCTAGATGTAGTAGTTGATAAGGTAAATGCTATCTTTCACAATATGACATGTATTGTTATCTATTGGTTTGCTTTGGTTGAGTGTGTTTGAGGTTTTTCTAGACTTGTAAGAGAAAGTGAGGACACATTTTCTTTTATTATCATATTAGCCAGAGACATATTTTGAGATTGTGGTTGAGTTTTTGAGATGCTAGGGTCCAGTATATACTTGTTCAAATGGGAACAAGCAGCATTTGTATGTGACAGCTCACACTTAGTGAAGGAGATGAAGCAACCCAGACTTAGTTAAAGACATATGTGAACCAACTAGACAAAATCAAGGTAATTGCAGAAATTAATCACCCCTACCCCCCCACCAGCTATGCACCATTCAACTATGTAATTCTATATATACATGTAGATAATATCCACATATGTATATATGTGCAGGGGATTGTGGGGCTGATGGTGGAGTTAGCACAAATCAAATTCATAAAGGGAAAATGGCAGTGGTGCTGTGGTGGAGGGACCAGAGAAGGCTGGTTCCTGAAAGGTAATTTGATTATATCATCTTAGGTTTCTCATAAAGGGGTTGTAAATACTATTTGGGGCGTTATTTTTTATAAATGTTTTTCTTATAATTAGCATTATAGTATATTACTATTTAGGACCGTATTCTGCTTGCCAAGCAGTGCTTGGTTTGTTTTGTTCATTGAATCTGTTTGGATCTTTTCTTCAATTCGTAAGTTCCCTCTGTTGGGCTAGCAACTACTGGTTGTTCTGCATACATGTTTGTAATTCATGATTCATCTCTTATTGATGAGGGAGAACCCTTTGGGTTCATAATTACTCCTATACAGCTAGTAATGGCATGGACACGTGTTCGACAGGGGACCAATCTAAGGTTTCCATCCAGCCTGAGTTTGGGAAGGACACATGGCAGAGATGTTTCAACAAACTGGCTAAACCTATTGTTCAACAAAGATTCCCCAGATTCCTCGGCATCAATCATCACTCCGAAGATCATGGAGATAGGGACTATCTCGGACCCTTCAGAGACGGTTATCATATCCGTATCATTAATATCATAGCTCCGTGAAGGACGAGGGGGGGATCCAGGGTGATTCGAAAAGGGGATTCTTATCTTGACAAGAGAATAAAAGGAAGGCAACCAAAACGAGTAAAGAGGCTATCCTTTTTCCAAAAATTCTCTATTGCATATCGAAGACTTGTGATAAACCGGTGAACTGACTTGATTGTCGGAGTGATCACAGGGGAGCAAGTCCCCGACTTCATCTTTTGCAGGTACTTAGCTTGAGGTAGGAGAGGGTGATCGGCCTTTGCATCATCATTTTGGCTCCCACCGTGGGTCCAAGGCATTTTTTTTTCTTTCCGTCTCTCTAGTAAGCTTCATCTCGATGTTCAGGCTCTCTCTCTATCTTAATGGCAACCTGAAGGCACCAATCTCAAGCTGTTAGTGGTAACCCTGCCCCAAAGCCGAGTCAAAACAATCCCCCAATGAGCTAGCAGGGGAGGGAGCGTAGCCCAGACAATCCTCCTCCCCCACCTGATTGAATTACACTTTTGGAGAATCAGGTCCAGCATCTAATGAAGTTTCTCACCGGCTTCCTGGACCATCAGCACCAGCAGGCCCCTTATTCTCAAGCAGGGGGAAAGTAGGAACCCCCATCAGAGGAAGAATCTTGCCCATGTGAGGCGGACCGTCGAGGACCGGGGCAGGACAATGGACAAGGGGAGGCCGAAGAATCTTCTAACATGTCACATGCACAGTAGCAAGAAAGGAGGTTACGTCAGCTAGAGAAGACGATTGCAGCTGGGAGAGTCCCGTGAGACAGTTGTGAACTAGCCCCTAAGTCCGGAGATTATGGCGACGGTGCCACTCGAGCATCTTCACATTCTGGCTATCAAGCCCTATGCGGGGACTATTGACCCAATGGATCACCTGGATCTTTTTACTTCTCATATGATGGTGCAAGATGCTCCCGATGCAATGTGATGTAGAGTCTTCCTGGCTACACTAGAAGGGTATGTGCACGCTTGGTACTCAAACCTGGCCCATCACTCAATAGCTAACTTCGCGTAGCTTTGAGGTAGTTTTCTGGTTCATTTTGCACCTCTTCGGAGACATCAGAGATCCACTATGCCTCTCGTTAGCCTAAAGCAAAACCAGGGCAAATCCTTGAAGGATTTCATCTCGAGGTTTAATACGGAGGCCTTGAGCATCGAGATCTTCGACCATAGTGTTGCTATGGTGGCATTTCAGAATACCCTAAGGCCCGACGCATTCGCCCAGTCATTGGCCAAAACTCCCCCGCTCACGTTCACAAATATCCTTAGCCGGGCAACGAAGTATATTAATGCTGAGGAAGTTATGCAGGCAAAAAGAGCTGAATACACCGAGAAGGAGAAAAAGAAACAATTCGAAGAGAATAAGAGTGAAAATAGAAGGGAGGATCAAAAAGAGAAGCACCGTCCTCGGTGGGAATCGAGCAGTTTTACCCCTTTGAATGCTCCAAGAGCGGAGATCCTCGCCACTATCGAAGGCAAGGACTACTTGAAGAAGCCCCTGATAATGAGGGCATCATCCAATAAGAGGAACCAAAATAAATATTGTCGCTTCCATCGAGATCACGAGCACAATACGTAGGAATGCCACCAGTTAAAAGAGGAGATCCAAGAGCTCATCAATCGAACGGGATCTCGTTCGACATTCACCTCGGAGGTAAAGACCATCGCAAGAAGGAGAAGATCATCCCCAGCCCCCGGTGTTTCTTACTCTCATGGCGAGGGAAGTCCCAGGAATGAAGGACAAGGAGGACTCAAGAGTGAACCAAGCCTCGGGGATGAAAAGGTTGAGGAAGAGGGAGACGATCTCCTTTTCAGATAACAACCTCCCAGGGTACCAAAACCGAAATAATCTACTGGTGATAACAGCCGAACTTGGAAGGTGGGAGCTTTACCGGATCCTAGTAGATTCGGGCAGTTCTTTAGAGATTTTGTACAGGCAAGCCTTCTTAGGCATGGGATAGTAAATGGAGTAGTTGAGACCGGCCCGTGTCCCCTTGGTCTGATTTGATGGGGAAGTGGTGTACTTTGATGGAGTCATTCAACTTCCACTGATTTTGGGAAAGGGTTCTCGAACCTCTCGAGTCATGCTAGATATATTAATGGCAGATGTG
The DNA here is from genome assembly GCF_014633365.1 of Diospyros lotus. NCBI lineage: Eukaryota > Viridiplantae > Streptophyta > Magnoliopsida > Ericales > Ebenaceae > Diospyros > Diospyros lotus. Next base: position 18,884,795 of record NC_068338.1, on the reverse strand, counting down.
CCTACAACCTATCACATGATTTTAGAAAGGTCGGGGCTCAACGTTCTTCAAGCTATCCCTAGCACGTATCACATGATGATGAAGTTCTCCATAACTAATGGGGTAGGAAAAGTGTGAGGAGATTTGCGTTCAGCCCGGGAATGTTACATGGCATCCATAGGCGTGGCGAGGGGTGTAGAGACCCCGCAAGGGAAGATGAAGGAGAATCTGCTGCAGGAGGAAACTTCTGGTCATAAAAAGGACTCGGAAGGAGAAAGAACAAGGGGAGCTCCACCAGTCGTTAGTTTCTTGTTGGAGGGGATGGGGGATTTGAAGATGGCAGAGCCCATGGATAAGCTCAAGAAGGTGCCTTTGCGGGAAGATCATCCTAATCGATGTATAAAGATAAGTGCTGAGCTGAAAGACCCCATTAGGGGTCAAATTTTAGCCCTCCTACGACAGTACGCGGATGTCTTCGCATGGACAACTCAAGATATTCCAGGGGTTGATCCAAAGGTCATGACGCACAGGTTGGGTATACGCTTGGGTTTCCGACCTATCAAAGAGAATAAGTGAAGTTTTGCCCCGAAGAAGGCTAAACCAATTGAGGCAGAAGTGGAAAAGTTGATGGAGGCACAGTACATTCAGGAGGTTGATTATCCAGATTGGTTAGCAAATGTGGTGTTGGTACCTAAGGGGGAGGGCAAGTGGAGGCTTTGCATCAACTTCACTAACCTTAACAAGGCTTGCCCGAAGGATGGTTACCCCTTTCCTCGGATAAATGCGTTAATTGACGGAACGACGGGGTGTTTACTGATAAGTTTTCTAGACGCTTTTCAGGGATACCACTAGATCTCGCTGCACCCCGAAGATCAGGAAAAAACTGCGTTCATCACTAATAAAGCAACCTACTGTTACACAGTAATGCCGTTCGAGTTGAAGAATGCTGGGGCCATCTACTAGCGTTTGGTCAATAAGCTTTTTCAATATCAGCTGGGCCGAAACATGGAAGCTTACGTCGACGACATGCTAGTGAACAACCTCGTTGTCAAGCATCATCCTATACATTTGGAAGAATGCTTCCAAACCCTTCGTAAGTTTCAGGTAAAACTTAATCCTGTCAAATGTGCTTTTTGAGTTTCTGCAGGAAAGTTCCTGGGCTACATAGTCCATTACTGAGGGATTGAGGTGAATCCAATGAAGGTTAAATCCATTCTAGACATGCCAGCCCCGAGGAACATCGGGGAAGTACAGAGCCTAACAGGAAGAATGACGGCTTTAGGGAGATTTCTCTCTCGTTTGGCAGGGAAGGGTCTTCCTTTCTATATGGCCTTGTCGAAGGCGAAGAATTTTGTTTGTGATGATGAATGCCAAGAAGCTTTCCGCAAGCTGAAGGAACACCTAGCTTCGCCTCCAGTCCTCACCAAACCTCAGCAAGGGGTACCGATGTATCTTTATTTGGCAGTAGCCGAAGAGGCCGTAAGTTTGGTGTTGGTCAGAGAATAAGACAAAAGGCAGAGGCTTGTTTATTATGCCAGCAAGCAGTTGACAGGGGCTGAGATTCGGTATTCTCTCATGGAGAAGTTGGCTTTTGCCTTGATCATCTCGGTGAAAAAGCTTCGACCTTACTTTCAAGCTCATACTATTATCATGCTCACTAACCAACCTTTGAGGCAGGTGCTTAGTAAACCGGAGCTCTCGGGAGGAATGTTGAAATGGGCAATGGAGCTCAAGGCTTTTGATATTGAGTATAAGCCTCGATCGGTTATCAAGGCCTAGGCATTGGCAGATTTTATCATCGAAGGAATTGGGTTTCAGGAGGCTTTGGATCAGGGTCAAAAACCATGGGTGTTGTCCATGGATGAAAGGTCGACCTCAGGCGATGGTGGAGCAAGGCTAATGATCAGAAGCATTGATGGGCAGACTTGGCCCTATGCCTTACACTTTGAGTTCCGGGCATCCAATAATGAAGTTGAATACGAGGCACTGTTAGCGATTTTGAGATTAGTTGAGCAGTTGGGAGCACAGCGAATCAGGGTAAGTTGAGACTCCAATTTGGTGGTACAACAAGTGAATGGAGAATACGAGGCTTAGGACGGTGAAATATCTAGCTATGGTCAAGGAGTTGATTGTTGCATTTCTAGTCAGTGAAGGTAGAATATGTTCCTCGAGCTATGAACATGGAAGCAGATCTTTTGTCCCGGATCGCTTCGTCCTCTTTTCCTACGAGCTCTCAAGAGATCCGAATTGAGTCTTTATCGCAAAAAGGCATTGAGGAGTTAGCTGAACCAATGTGTGTTGATACCGAACCTAGTTGGGTGGATCCCCTACTCCTATATTTGAAGAAGGAAAAGCTTCTCGAAGGCGATTCAGAAGCTCGAGAAGTAAAGAGAAAGGCTCAAAATTTTGTGGTAGTTGACATGGAGCTTTATAAAAGGTCATTTCCGCAACCCTTACTCAAATGTATCTGGACCCGAGAAGCAGACAACATTCTGAGGGAGATCCACAAAGGGATATGCGAAGCCATATTAGGGCCCGAACCCTTAGCCAGAAGGCTCTTCAGCAAAGGTATTATTGGCCAACAATGGCGAAGGATTCAAAGCAGTTGGTCAGAGCTTGTAATAGATGCCAGCAAACCTCTAACCTAGTTCATGTACCAGCTGTCACTTTAACTTATCTGGCCACACCCTGCCCTTTTGCTCAGTGGGGAATCGACATCTTGGGTCCTTTTCCTCTAGCGACTGGCTAGGTTAAATATATTATAATCGCCATAGATTATTTCACGAAATGGATTGAAGCGGAACCAGTGGCCTCCATTACTACTCAGTAAGTAAAGCAATTTATGTGGAAGAATGTGGTCTTCTAGTTCAAAATCCCTCAAGTTGTAATTTTAGATAACGGCACTCAGTTCACTGACCAATCGGTGCAAGAATGGTGTCAGGAGTTGGGAATAAGGCAGCATTTCACTTCGGTGGCTCATCCGCAGCCTAACGGCCAAATTGAGCTCACTAACTAAACTTTACTGCATAGCCTAAAGGCCCTAGTGGATAAAGCGGATGGAAGTTGGGTGGATGAATTACCTAGTATATTATGATCTTACCGAACCACGGTGAAGGTAACAGGCGAGACTCCATTCAGCCTAGTTATGGTTCGGAAGCTTTGATCCCAGTCGAGATAGGGGTGCCAACCCTCAGGGTAGAGTTTTTCAATCTGGAGTCCAATGAGCATAATCTAAGAAACAACCTAGATCTCCTGGATGAACTTCGTGATCAGGTGAAGATTCGACAAGCAGCATACAATCAACGTATTGAAAGGTGTAACACCCCACCTCGCCAGGCGTGTCACTATAAGGGTATTTTCAAGAATCTTTTTTTTTTTTTCAAGTTCATCACATGCGGCAATTTCAAGAACAATCTTCACATGCAGATAACGAATCCCGAGAACCCCAGTCTTGCCCGTTTAACTAACAAGATCAATAATCTTAGTAACTAAACGAGACATATCATAATGCAGCAGATACATTAACATCAAAATATCGTGGCCTACCACAAGTTCATACAAGGTGTTTCTACACCGAAACACTTATTACTAATCTACCAAATGATAACGACATTATCATACTACCGTTCATACACAACTAAAATACATACTAAAGCTTCCAAAATGATACATCAACTAGCAAGCTAAACACCGTTCGCCCCATCGGCCATGTCCTCGACCTCGTAGCAGTCCCTGGCTGGAACATTGAATGCTCCAAGGGCATTACCCAGGTCAGATAATAAAACATCTAAATGATGGCATGAAACAGTTTACATAATGCATGAAAAACATACGAGCATGGCATATACATACAAAATGACAACATGCAACACGTCTAACTTGAGAAATCTCCCTGACATACTCAACCTCTCGTGGAAAATCCATTCCACACCGTTGGGGTTGACCTTGCGGCGACATACTTAATCTCTCGAGTGCCCTACCGTGTCACTCGTTCACCTGGATTAACCTTGTCCCATTCTCAAGAAGACCCAATCCCATCCCCAAGGACACAACCACGACATGAAAACCAATGCCCCGATGATATGAAAATCACACGCCATGTACTGACTCTTTTGCAAGTAAAAATAGTTGATGCAATATACCACATGTTCAATATGCATACGATGCCAAAATTACATAAGTAAAACGCATAAGCATAACATCCCGAGTTCTGGAGGGTATGACCACTCACTTGAATTGGCTCAGTCACATGCAACCTAAGTTCAGGAGGGTAAATCTGTTTACCTAAACCCACTACACACACACCAACACACTTCCAAACAAGAGTGAGACTAGAGTCAAACCACTCACTTGAATTCGGAAAAGTCTGGTTTTCACCTCGAAATGCATGCTGAATCACAAACATTCGTGCTTGTACTTAACCTCGAGCCACGACACTTCCTAAACACCATATTTAATTAAAGAGCATCAAAATCCATTTTTGCTCAACTTTCCATAATTTTCTCTATTTTTCTCCTAATTTTCACCTTGATAATTCCAAAATAATTATCTCCTCAAATATTTTTCCAAATATTTCAACATGATAAATCCTAAAATAAATCAATAAAAATAATAGAATTGAAATTACCCAAATGCCCCTTGTCACGCACCTATCGCGTGGAGTGTGGCGCGTGCAGCCACGCGTCACCATCTTCCTCAATTCTTCGGCTGCCACCGATGACTCCGATGTCCAAACAAATGGTACCCCTTGAAGCCCTTGAGGAATCGATCCCATTGGCATAACTTTCAGGCCAAAAGGCCACCAGAAAACGCCCCAAACGGGTAGTTACAGGTAGCGATAGGTGGATAGCCTCCAAATTCCGGCCGAGCCTCGAACTAACTTCTAATGCACACGAAAATGCACCAAATGCTCCAGAAATGATCCTTGTACCCTTGAGACCAAAAGCCCTCTACCAAATCCCTCAAAATCACACCAAAATGCGATCGATTTGCTTGCTAAAATTCAGCCAAACCCTCGCCCCTTTTATGCAGTGGAAGGCGGCGGCCATTTTTCTTCCTTTGCGTTCACACCACAAAATTCCATTTATTACATTTTGGCCCTTTGTTTTCTTCAAATGACAATTCTTCCCTTTCCCAAGCACCCCTAAACTATCCAACTATACCACTAAGGCCCACAAGTTTAGTACTCTTCATTTTATCCTTGAAATTCCCAAAAAACTATCATTTTGACCTCCCTCGGGCAAATTTAGAAAATTGCACTTAGGCCCGATTAATCGTTTTGACCGTAATTCTTTTCGTTTCAACCCGAAATCGCTCAAGGGTTGCTTCATACATAAAATATAAGTCCTCAAGACACTCTGTTGACTTTCTGGATGTTCCCTTCGTTGATTCGGTTTTCTCAGCCTAGTCTACAGTTGTACTGAAAACTATTCCCGATCCAACTTCTTTCATCACCTAAAATCATAATTCATATTACTTGTCGATACCATTACATTTTCCTTGGCTATCTAAGGTCCGGGGTACTCCCTCTGATTGATTCGGTCGCTTAAGGCTACGATAGTGTACCCTAAAGCCTCATTTTTCCGAAAATTCTATTTATACCTTTCATTAATTTCCATTTATAGCCTCAAGAAAATCCTGGGTATTACAAAAGGTACTATAACCGAAGAGTTAAAGCTCGGAGCTTCCTTCCTGGAGACTGGGTATTGCGGCGAGCAGATATTCGAAATGCCCGAGAAGCAAATAAGTTGACACTTAATTGGGAGGGCCCTTTCAGAGTTGTGGAAGCCCTCAGTCCTGACGCTTATAAACTCAAGACTACGGAGGGTGCACCGGTCAAAAATACTTGGAATGTGCAAAATTGAGAAAATTTTATCAATAATGTTCCTTATTATTATGACTCTTGAAATATATTTATTTTTTCTCCTAACAGTTGAAGCTTCTCACAACAACATATCCTAGGGGACCACACCTAACGAAAAAATAAGGCTAACCTCGGGGGATTAAAACCCCAAGTAAAGAGAAGGATCAGATGTGATCCTCAGGGGGCCTTGAACCCTCAATAGAAAAGAAGGATTAGATGTGATCCTCGGGGGCCTCAAACCCCGATATATAAAAAAAAAATGATCAGATGTGATTCGTGGGGGCCTCAAACCCCGATAAAAAGAAGAAGGATCAGATGTGATCCTCGGGGGCCTCGAACCCTGATAAAAAGAAGAAGGATCAGATATGATCCTCGGGGGGCCCCTACCTACCCTACCTACTGAGTTAAAGTCCAAAGAATTAGTTCAATCAATGACACTTAGCTCCCTCGGGAATGACGGTTAATTAGCACTGGTAACATTCAATCTTTGTGAAGGAGTGCAAAAAATTTTGTAAGTTCGAAAAAAGAAAACAAGTATAGAAAGAAGAAAATGCCAACGTTAAATTTCATTGAGATATTGTGTTCATAAATACAAAGGGCGTTTACTCTAAAGAAGATCAAGCAGTCAAGATATCGAAAGAAATGGGATCCACGTCCAAGTTCAGAAAGTGCTCCTTCACGAGCTTCTTCATGTATTTGAATCCGCCCCGAATGACTCCTTCCAGCTCCATAGCATAAGCCTCGGAGCTTCGAAAATCTTTGCGACCATTCTCGAAAGCCACGCGGGCCTCCTCAAGGGCCCCACCGAAGCTTGGCGTTGGCTGTTTGCAGATCCTCCTTGCACCAGGAGTAGGATTCCATTGCCTCTACCTAGCCCCTCTTGGTTTCTTTTTGTTCCAAGGTTAGCTTCTTCACGTTCTCTCGAAGTATGTCATTCTCGCCCTTCATGGCATCTAGCTCCTCCCCGAGCCTGGAGTTGGCCTAATCAGCCTCTAGCGTCTTATTCTACGCCAGCTCTAGGTCTTGGCAAGCTTGAGCCTCGACTTCATTAGCGAGCTTTGCCTTCTCTTGAGCTAGTTTAGCGAATTTGGTAAGAACGTGGACACTGTGCTCAAGGTTCGCTAGCTTAGACGAGAGGGTCTTGAGCCTTCGGAGCTTTTGGACTTCAGAATCCAACGCTTCGATGCAGGCCAGGAGTTCTGACTCTCGTTGAGCAATAGAATGTTGGAAGGCCGAAAGGCTCTGGAAAAAAAATAATAGGAAAAAGAGTGACTATCTAAGCCTGAACACATGAATCAAGAAAACCCGAAGGAAAAACCAAGCAACTGACGTTACCTTTAGAATCTCGGCGCAGTAATCTGGGTCGCCTATGGTAGGCCAAGCACTGGAAATCGCCCGGGTCTTAACAGGAGCCTCGGCTACATCGGGAACTATAGTCGCCTTGACCGAAGAGGGAGAGGGGGCAGTCTCAACCCTTCGTCGTTTTGCCCTTTGGGCTAGAATCTCCTTAATGGAAAGCGCAGAAGCCTCCTCTAACGAAGCTCTCCCTGTTAGTCCCAGGTGCCCCTCCAGTGATAGAGACATTAATATCTTCTTAAAAATAGAAGGAATTGGAATGGAAGGAGGTGTTATGGTTGACTCTGTACCCATGGGCGGCTGACTTCTTTGAGCTTCTGCTCTAGCCGCCTCAAGCGCCTAGGCAATTGTTTCGTCATCGCCTTTGGGTAGATCTTGGGGTAGGCAGCTGGCATTATGGATGAGGGGGGAGGTTGGTAGTCCTTCCTGTTCTTTGGGGGTCAGACCCTGGAGGAAGGGCTCTTCGGGTAGGCCTTCGAGCCGCCTTTCAGAGCCTCTTGAAAGGTCTTAAGGTCCCCCTCAACTATTTTCTTCGATCTAGAAGGAGTAGAAAGTCCTTTGCTCTGAGGGGACTTTGGAGCTTCTTGGGAAAAGCGGGGAGTCCTTTACTTTGGGAGGTTTTAGGGGCCTTCTCAACTTTCCTCTTCAGTTTTGCAGAGGTAGAAGGTCCCTTGCTCTTGAAAAAATCTAAGGTCATCCCCTCGATGATGGGAGAATAGGTTATCTCCTAGAGATCTTCAATTGCGAAAGAAAATTAATGAAAATCAATGTCTGATAAAAGGGAAAGGAGAGAGGAAGCAAGGAAGAAAGGCGAGGGCTAACACTTATAGGTCTCACTATCCAGGCCTGTATTGCTAAGTGTTGGATTGGAAAGCCATTCCTCTTTCCAGTCCCAACTGATGCCCATAATCTTATTGGCCAACTCTTTGATGCCTCGACGCTTAAACGCTTGCGTTTGGTATCCAAGCAGGTCCACTCGTTGCACACGGACCAAATCTCCTACGCGGAACTAGATATTTTGGGGCAGACGAAGACGAAACGCTCCTTCCAGTCATCTGAATCTTTGGACCCCCCGAAGAACATGAGAGACGTGGTCATGATCTCAGGATAGGGATGTTTCTTGGATGCGAGAAGGCAGCCTTCCTTCATGATCCTAGGCGAAATGGAAATCCAACCTCCTAGATTGTGGTTGGTAGTAAAGAAGTAATCAAAAAGCTCTCTTGAAGGCCTCTACTCCACCAGAGTGGAAGATGACAATGAAACCCATCAAGTACCTCCATCCGAAGGGAGACAGCTAGGCTAGAACGATGGTGAGGTGTTGGAAAAGAGACATGACCCTCCCCCGGTGGGGCAGGCGAAAGCCCCTGTCGAAAATGCATTTGTAGACGCAGAGACGACCGGTGACATGATGGCATGCCCGCAGATAGGTGTTAAACTTGACCTCTCATTCTTTGGGAATCTTATATTTTTCCCTAAACTATTGACAGTCCTACTCGCTCATCCATTGGCAAGGAATGGAAGAGGTAGGGTGGTTTTCCCACTTAAAGAGCTTCGCGCCGGCCGAGTTAAGCCTTTCGAATCTGATGATCACCATGAGAGAAAGTTGGAAGAGAGAATAAGGAAGATGCGAGAAGAGAAGGGAATGCACATTAACATGGCAGTAGGCTAAGCAGGAAAAGAATCGGGAGAAGAAGTAAGCAGAAGGATGAGAGATGCATATTAAAACCTTATAGGCGGAGAACAAAGAGGCAAGTAATGATGAGCATTAATTGCCCGGGGATTACGCGTCTCGAGAAGTGAGAGGTTTGGACAGTGTTAGGAAAAACGGATGTCGACATCGGAAAATATTGGTAGCCTCACCATAAATACATATATAAGGGAAACTCCTTAGCTCCCTGGTCTCGATGGACATTAACCTTCAGAGGGAAAGGGGAGCTCGAACCCTCGGAGGTAGTAGACACTTGGTGCTAAAAAACTTCGGAGACTTCGACACTCCTTGAGCCATTTAAATTAAAAGGCTCGAGGAGTGGGGGGAAAGTGATGAGGGAGAACCCTTCGGGTTCATAATTACTCCTATACAGCTAGTAATGGCATGGACACGTGTTCGACAGGGGACCGATCTAAGGTCGCTATCCAGCTCGAGTTTGGAAAGGACACGTGGTAGAGATGTCTCATCAAATTGGCTAAACCTATTGTTCAACAAAGATTCTCCAAATTCCTCAGCATCAATCATCGCTCTGAGGATCATGGAGATAGAGACTATCCCGGACCCCTCGGAGATGATTATCATATTCGTATCATTAAGATCATAGCTCCGCGAAGGACGGGAAGGGGATCCTTGTGATTCAAAAAGGGAATTCTTATCTTGACAAAGGGATAAAAGGAAGGCACCCAAAATGGGTAAAGGGGCTCTCATTTTTTCAAAAATTCTCTACTACATACCGAAGACTTGTGATAAACTAGTGAACTGACTCGATCATCGAAGTGATCACAGGGGAGCAAGTCTCTGACTTCATCTTTTGCAGGTACTTGGCTTGAGGCAGGAGAGGGTAATCAGCCTCCACATCATCACTTATATATATGTTGGGTAATATGATTCGCATAATCTATATACTACATCATGAAAGCATGCCAATTAGACACTTATTCATGCTTTGTTTCCCAATGAAAATTTTAAGAGTATGGTTGTTGCCTAAGAGGTTAGAAAAGCACATTAGCCATTCTGAATGTTGTGTTAGATAGCACATTAGCTATTAAATCGGCCAGTTCGGTTCAGTTATACAGATGTCGGTTAGTATTTTTAACAAAAAATCGATTAGCGATTCAGTTCGATTATCACATTTTATAGTTTGGTTATTTCGGTTTTGATTAGTTTTGTTATATTGTGGTTGTCAGTTAGTTCAGTTCGGTTATTTCATACAATTCGATTCGATTAGGTTAGTCATTTTCGGGTGATTTGGTTCAATTATAATCGATTGTATACCTTTAGAGAATATGGCCTAAATTTTTTAATACTTCGAAATCCCTTTTATGTATTAAGCTAATTTATAACTTGTTAAAGCTTTCTTACATTGCGTTCATACATACATACATGCATATATATATATATCACAAAATCAATCGAACCCACTGCATGTGAAACCAATAAATGAATTACCAAATGCCAATAATTTTAGTTTGTAGTTTAGAACACTGCATGTGATAACTATTTTGATCTCCTAAGATCATACGTAATTGATATTCAATTGGATTACGTTTCCTAATCCTCAAGTTTAAGTAATTAATCTTGGGAAAATGTATATCAAAGTTGGCCTCATAATAAAGATTAATTATAATTTATTTCTGCCAATATTATAGATTAATTAAATTCTTTTGAGATCAGTTTATACAAAAAAAAAAAAATTGATATATTTATTTGAAGTTCATAATTTGTGAGTTCATGTGTTTATTTGAAAAATTTAAAAGCTTTTGTATAACGATTCAAATTTAATTATTTACAAACAAAAGGTCATTGTCACTCTGGCGCAAAAGCTAGGGGGTGTAGCATTCATGTGCTTAAAAGTAATTGTTTAGTTTAGAATTTAAGTTTTATGTAACATCCTGAAATTTGGGAATTAAATAAATAATTATTAATTTATTTGGGACTAATTAATAATTGCTAAATTTTGCATTTGAAGTGATTTTGATTTATTGGAATTGGATAAGTTGGTGAATGGTTGATACTTAGTAATTATTGCGTATAAGTTGATTGTTAAATATTTTTGGGGTTTAAGAGAAATTCAAGAAAAATAATTTTTCTCCGTGCAAATGAAGATCTGAAGAGTAAGGTAGGTTAATCTGCTTGTATTTTACATTCTCTGCGGATTAAATCGTATTTTTAGGTTGTATTTTGGGATATCTTAGTGGTAATATTATTTTGCAGTGCACGAGCATTTAAGGCCAGAAATCTGCAAAATAAGGCAAGCTCTCTTTATCTTTTAAATTTTAGTGCCCTCATATTCTCGTAATAGCTTCGATTTTATACCAATTGAGTTGGGTTGTTGGAAATACGCGTATAGATTTTAAATCAAAGCTTAGTTTTATTAGTAAATTGTATTAATTTGGGCAGCCGGAGTGCAAGAAATGGCCGTGTAAAAGCAAGTTCCTAACCCTCTCTTCCTGTTCTTTAATTCCTGTGAGAGACCCAGTGATTTTTTGTATTTTATCATCTCCCTTACTTTAATTCGGCACCTAGCCTTATTTGTTGAATCATTATTCATTTGTTTTAATTTAAATTAAATCTGAGGCTTCTAGAATTTTATTCGTTGTGAGCCTACGGGAGTTTGTATCGCCCCCACTTCTCTTGGGAATGATGTTGAACCCAGCTTGGGAACTAGGTTCTAGACGTGTGGGTTTATTTACAGTTTTCTTGGATTTATTTATGGTTCGGTTAGAGCTATCGAGCAATAGGGCAGAGGTCGGCTGTTTGGTGACATTGGGGTAGACTATTGTACGGCCCTGAAGTGGACCGTTGGGTGGACACTCCTAGTCACTGGCCATTGACCGGTGCCGGGCACTGCTGACTAGCTCTGTCAATATGTGATTTACTGCACGATTAGATTTATCGTATTACTGTTCATGATTTGTTATGCACATGGGTACGGGTTGCATGTTGGGATATTCATTTATTAAGTATGCTTGGACACGGACATTCTAGCTTGGTTAGATTGCATCCAGCACGGGCATATGCATCGCGTGTGGTTTACTATGTGGGTGGAGCATGGCCTGATGCCTGGATGTATGGGCGCCGGTGTATCACGTTGATGCTTACTACGCCATTGCATTGTTATGTGCATTGCATGGTTACCGGTAGTTATTAGTTCTCGGACAGGAGTACCGTTCCGAGGGAGCCTATGGCTCGGGTGTCGGGAGTACCGACATGGACGGGTGACGGGAGTACCGCCCCGGGATGGCGCGCATGGATTTGCTGGAGGTATTTGTTACCGTCCAAGGCAGCGACAGGTTGGTATGGGACTTGGGTGCCAGGTGTCTTATGTGGGCCCCAAGGATCGGTATGTGCTTTTATTATGCTATGCTATTGTGTTGTAGCGTCTCATGGCTTGTGTGTACCTGAGGGTTTATTCTGGGGAGAGTTTATTGGATTTATACAGCCTTCAGCCTTTATTTCCTTATGCTTGCTGAGTCTCTCGACTCACCTTGCTTTCCATCATTCCAGGTAATGGCAGCGTGGGCCATGGCACTGGAATCAGCTTTTAGCAGCAGAGTCAGTATGGTGTACAGGCAGTCCCATCAATCCCTGTCAACTCTGATGGTTGAGTAGGATTTACTCTATTATTTTTTTTTACTGTGCCAGGTCATCCCTCGAGTCTCATGTATGTTGGCACATGAGTCTGTTTTCATTTATTGATCTTATGACCGCCGTGCTAGCGGTGTTCCTATAGTGCATGCATATGTTTAGCCTTGCTTCCGTTGTTCTTGTTTTTGAGTATGCATGCTAGGGTGGTTTTGACTTGTGTTTTACTTTTTCTCCTCCCGTAGGTGCTCCCGTTCGGGTAGTCCTGGTGGTTAGGATATTCGGGCGGGGGTACTTACAGTTTACAAGTCCTATTATGTTATTTGCGCCGAGCAACATAAATGTAAGGGAGTTGGGTGTGTGGGTCCTATGCCTCCTCATGGTGCCCATGCCCCTGCCACTCATTTTGCTTGCGTAATTCTTTGTCTGACACATACAAATAGAATGGAATGCTAGGATTTATTTCTTAAAGTGTTTGATTGTACTTTTTTTTTGTCCATATTCCTTATCAAAATTGAGATAAATTTAATTTTAGAATCATTAAATGTATAATTTCTCGGTTATACTCCAATTTAGAAAGAATATAAGTGTTATTCTCTTCTTACAAAGAAATTCTATCATTCTATGGATGTTACTTTCCTAGAAAAATAATCTTATTATTTCAAAACCAATATTCAGAGGGAGAGGGAGAATTCTGAAGAATTTTAGTTTTGGGATTTTGAATCATCTCCTACTACTGTCCTTCCTTCTACTACTCCTAGTCTAAAGTCTCATATCACTGAAAATCAGTTAAATTTATAACCTTTGACTGTTCCATCACAACCTTTGAGTATTCCTTCAACTGTTAACAACAAAGAGTTAATTGTCTATTTTAGAATGTAGACAAATCAAGGACATGTAGAAGAACAAGTGCAACTCACTACTAACCATGAAGCTGAACCAAATTCAATTCCAAAAGAGACACAAAAAGGTAGCACTGTTTCTAATTCTGAAAAGTCAATTTAGATGATCTTGATCTACCAATTAGCTAAAGAAAAGGTGTAAGGTCTTGCACAAAGTATCTCATATGCAATTTCCTATCTTACAAGAGGTTGTCTCTAGAATATTGTGTTTGTATTACTAAATTCATAGATATTCAAGTTTCTACTAATATACAAGAGTCTCTCCAGATACCTGAATAAAAGCAAACTATAAATGAAAAAGTTAAAGCACTTAAAAAGAATGGAACTTGGGATGTACTCAATTTGCCTCCTAGAAAAAGTCTAGTTGGATGCAAATGGATTTTTACCATTTAGCACAAAGAAGATGGAAGTGTTGAAAGATTCAAAATTTGATTAGTTGCTAAAGGTTTCACACAAGTTTATAGTATTAACTATCAAGAGACTTTTTCTCTTGTTGCTAAATTAAATAGAATTCAAGTACTTTTATCTTTTGCAATGAATAATGATTGGAAATTACATCAATTACATATCAATAATGTTTTTCTCAATGGAGATTTAGAAAAATAAGTGTACATGGGGATATCTACAAGTCTTAAGGATAAAACAAAAATTCAAACAAAGTCTGTAAGTTAAAGAAATCTCTTTATGATCTCAAACAATCTCTTAGAGCTTAGTTTGACAGATTTACTATAGTAAAGAAGTTTAGTTATTCATAATGTCAATTTGATCATGCTTTGTTTATAAATAGTTCTCCTAGTGGGAAGAATATTGTTGTGTATGTGGATGATATAATCTTGATCATGAAGAGGAGATTAGCAAACTCAAGAGATATCTTGCAAATGAATTTGAAGTCAGAGACTTGGGAAATATGAAATATTCTCTTGGGATGGAAATTGCAAGATCCAAGACAAGTATTGTAGTTTCTCAATGTAAGTATGTTCTTGATCTCCTTAAGGAAACTGGAATGCTAGGATGCAAACCTTCAGATACTCCAATAGAGATTGTAACTAAAGATAGAAAAGAAAGGAAAAATGCTCCTGCTGACAAAGGAAGATATCAGAGATTGGTTGATAGACTTATTTATCTATAGCATACAAGGTCTAATATTGGTTTTGCAATTAGTGTAGCCAATCAATTTATGAACAATCCCACTGAAGAGCATATGAATCGATTGTATCATATTTTGAGATACTTAAAGAAAACTCCTAGGGAAGGTTTATATTTTAAAAAGACTAAGAAGGTGAATATTGAAGTATTCATTGATGTAAATTAAGCTGGTTTTATTTTTTATTGCAGGCCAACTTTTGAATATTGTACTTATGTATAGGGAAACTTGGTAACTTGGCGCAGCAAGAAATATTGCGAAAAAACTACAAAACAAACGGGTTAGTGCAACCAAAATCGAACCAGATTTAACGAAAATAAAAGCACGAAGAACAGAAAGAAAAACTCCCTATTTCGACAACAATGGCAGTCACGAAGACTGCTCCAAGGCTAAAATTTGGGCTTGTCCAATCACCACTTTGGCAACAACCAAGAATAGGGACACCAAGCCACAAATGAGCCCAAAGCCCCCAAGAAACGAAACCTTCAAGCCCCCAAGCCTCTTGGCCGATCGACACCCTTCGCCTAAGCCACACAAGCTTCCACACACAGTAGGATCTACCAAGGAACAGAGAGTAATCACGAAGATATGGATTCAACAATGGCCGAAAAGCTTACCCAAAGATAAGACGGCAAGTCAGACTAAATAGGCGTAGCAAATGCCATTGACGGACAGCCACAACGCACAAGGAAAGTGCAACACCCAGCAAGGAAAGAAGCATCAGACCAAGAAGGAAACAAAACCATGAAGGATCGGCCATACAAGGAGGGAGCAATCGGCCATAGCAAGAACACCCAAAGGGAAGAGAATCGGCCACCGCAGACATAGGGCACAAAAGGGGAAAGAATCCTTTTTATATTAAGGGCCTAGGGCACAAGAGAAATTGGCTAAGGGCTTTATGGTCTTGGGCTTGGGCTTGGGCTTGGGCTCCCTCCCTTTCTTGAGCAAATGGGCTAAGGCCCATTTCTCCTCCAAAGAGAGGGTTAAGGGTTTATGGCCCGACTTCAATTTGGGCTATCAATAAGGGTGTTGAACCGTCGCTTTAATCCTGGGCCAAAGCCTATGAATCTAACCCGAACCATCATCATCGCCTTGGGCCTCATTAGGAAACACAAAACCAACAATCTCCACCTTGATTCCTAATGAGGTCAACACACACAGGCAACAAGAAACAAGCACATGCAACAAAAGCATAAATATGCAACAAATTCATAAACTTGCAACAAATGCATAAACATGTAACAAATGCAAAAATATGCAACAAATGCATAAACTTGCTACAAATTACACATGCAACAAATGCATAAACATGAGCTAGCTCTCTCTCCATCCCACTTAGGATTGGATCTCATTAATCTTCCCACTTAGGGTAAGGATCTTTCTAATCCTCCCACTTAGGCTAGGATATGACTCTCCACCTTGCTTAAGGTGGTGGGAATAAGGATACTCAATCCTCCCCTAAAATGGAACGATGGACACATAGTCCTCGCCCACTATTTTTCCACAACCGTAACACTTTTTACCCTTCCCTTGGGTTTTGGACTTTGACCTACCTTTCCTTTTCTTGCTAGCTTCCTCTTGACTCCTTAACTAAGACCTACCCCTCATTATGTGGACCTCACCGTATTTTCTCTCACTCTCATGTGTAGTTCCATTTCTTTACTCCTAAGAGAATCTATAACAATTTCAGGTGTTAATGTGTCTCTACCATACTTAATGGCATTTTTAACTTCTTTATTAGTATCAGGAATGGCATTTAACAAAATAATTGCCTTGTATTCCTCAGACACTATTTCACCACAATTTATGATATCTTGAACCAACTTGTTAAAGATATCTAAGTTGTTTTTTAGGTCCCTAGATAGATCAATCTTAAAACTAAAGAAACTTTCAAGCAAATAAAGCTTATTAGGGGTGGATTTCTTAATATATAATTTCTCCAATTTTTCCCAAAGTTCTTTAGTGGTCTCAAGTTTTCCTATTTTTCTTAAAACTGAGTCAGAGAGCTGGAAAATTATAGAATTATGGGCAAGTTCATTCATTTCTGATTTTTGTTCAGCGATTGTGTTTTCATAATATTTGTCATCTATGGCTTTTGATACTTTTTGTTGAACTAAAATCCCTTTCATTTTCTGTTGCCAAATAGAAAAATCATCATTTCCATTGAAAGCCCCCATTTCAAAATGTGTAGCCATGTTCACAAAGAATATGCTCAACACACAAAAAAATTCCAACCTTCGGATCACAGAAAACTAGGGTCTCACAATGGGTGTGCACAAATCAGCTAGGGCAGATTCCTAACACGGTTTTACCAGGCACAGATTTTTAAGCACTAAGCAAAAAATAGCCACAGATAAATCTCAAAAATTTCTCAATATGGCAGCAGCAAAGTAAATACAAATATGATGCTAGCTAAGTGGACTTTCAAAAAAACAAAGTTTCAATTTAAAACCTAGGCAGCATATTCACTTAGAATCAGTTCCAACAAAAACAATAGTACTAAAATAACACAGGTTTACTCAGCAATATCTAAAAGGCACTAAGCAATTTAGACAACAGTAAATCAAAATAGCCACTGGAACCCACAAAGGATCATATTTGAGAGGATTTACTAGGCAAAATTCACACACAACACAATATTATTGATTTTCTAAGCAAGACTTAACAGCACCAAAACAAATTATGCTAGCACAAGAAAATTACAAATAATCTTAATTCTAGCAACAAGAAATGGTTACTACCACAAGATAACCCCCAAAACCTAATGGTCACCCCCATACGATGACCTATTAGTTACTGTAAATGGAAATCACATAATTTAAACCATAGAGGTTACCAGTACAGATCTCAGGACTGAGATCTATGAATAATGCAAGATTAGATTTGGAACAGAAGAAGAGCACCCCGGCCTCCACGCCCTGCCTCACATACCACTGCCTGTAAGTCCACATGCTGCTGGCCGGCAGACGAGTGAGCAGCCACGTGCTGCTCGGGAAGATGACCCACAACTTGTTGGATCCGAATCTGCGGTCCTTTCAACCCAACTCACAACCTACAAAGAGAAATCGAACCAAAATAAGATCTGATACGGAAACCACTTACCATGAAATCAAATCTAAAAATAATGGGGCTTTTCAGATCTAGTTCAAACAAGGCACTACCCAGGAGCCAAACAAGGCTCTGATGCTAATTGTTGCGGAAAAAACTACAAAACAAATGGGTTAGTGCAACCAAAATTGAGTCAGACTTAACGAAAATAAGAACACGAATAACAGAAAGAAAAACTCCTTGTTTCAGCAATAATAGCAGTCACGAAAATTGCTCCAAGGCTCAGATTTGGGCTTGTCCAATCACCACTTAGGGAACAACCAAGAATAGGGACACCAAGCCACAAAGGAGCCCAAACCCCCTAAGAACCGAAACCCTCAAGCCCCCAAGCCTCTCGGCCGATCGACACCCCTCTCCCAAGCCACACAAGCTTCCACACATAGTAGGATCCACCAAGGAATGGAGAGTAATCACGAAGATATGGGTTTAATAATGGCCGAAAAACTTACCCAAAGAGAAGACAACAAGTCGGACTAAATAGGCGTCGAAAATTCCATTGACGGACAGCCACAGCGCACAAGGAAAGTGTAGCACCCAGTAAGGAAAGAAGCATCGGACCAAGAAGGAAACAAAACCATGAAGGATCGACCATACAAGGAAGGAGCAATCGGCCACAGCAAGGATGCCCAAAGGGAAGAGAATTGGCCACCGCACACATAGGGCACAAAAGGGGAAACACTACAAGAAAATTAGTATTTAGCGACGGAATTTAGTGACAGAACTATTTCGTCGCTAATTAGCGACGGATAGCGGTGGAATTCTCGTCACTAAATTTTTTAAATATTTTTTTAATTTAGCGACAGACAACTCGTCACTAAATTTTGCGACGGAATCAACGACGCTAAACCCGTCGCTAAAAAATAAAAGAAATTAAATAAAAATTTTCAAATTTAGCGACGGGGCAATTCCCGTCGCTAAAAAACAAAAGAAATTAAATAAAAAATATCAAATTTTGCGACGGGGCAAAACCCGTTGCTAAAAAATAAAAGAAATTAAATAAAAAAATAAAATTTAGCGACGGGGCAAAACCCGTTGCTAAAAAATAAAAGAAATTAAATAAAAAAATTAAAATTTAGCAACAAGGCAAAACTCATTGCTAAAAAATAAAAGAAATTAAAAAAAAATTCAAATTTAGTGACGAGGCAATTCCCGACGCTAAAAAAAAAAAGAAACTAAATAAAAAAAATTAAAATTTAGCGACGGGAAAAAACCCTTCACTAAAAAATAAAAGAAATTAAATAAAAAATTTCAAATTTAGCGACGTGACAATTCCCATAGCTAAAAAATAAAAGAAATAAAATAAAAAGTTTCAAATTTAGCGATGGCCAATTCCCGTCGCTAAAAATTAAAAAAATAAATAAATAAATTCAAATTTAGCGAACATAAGATAAATAATTCAAATTTAACGATGGAAACAACCTCATCGCTAAAACATATAAATAAAATAAATTTAGTGACGAGGTTAACCCCATTGCTAAAAAATAAAAAAATTTAAAAATTTAATTAAAAACTTTACATTTAAACATAACATAATTTTTCAATGCTAATATAATAATTAATAAAGTTTTATTTGAATTAATAATTAAATAAAATTAAAATTAATATTCATTTCCCTTTACTAACATTAATATTAAAATTAATATCATTAAATAAGTTTGAGAAATTTTGGTGTATAAATATAATTCTGAAATATATGGAAGATAATATTATAAATATATTTTATATATATCAATAAACAAGAAGACTTCCAGATTGGTAGCTCGTGCACGAACTTGGTCATGAGAGATTGGGGGTTCGAATTCAGTAGAGAGTCTGAGATAATAGTTGGCAGTAATATTCCAATGCTGCCATGTGGCGAGTAGATCTGCTAAAAAAAACAAAAAAATAAATTTAAAATTAAAAATTAGCAACGAGAATGCATCCGTCGCAAAAAAAGAAAAAAAATATAAATTTAAAATACAAAACTTTAGCGACGGGAACACATCTGTCGCAAAACTTTGGCAATTCGATTCCAAGGTGCAACACTTTTAATTATTGTTGGGATTAATATCCCAGCGCTGCCACACGACGCGCTCATGAGGGGAGGGTAGGACCTGGCGCGTGTTAAATTTTGGGGTATGCACTGAATTTAGCGACAGAATTCATCGCTAAAAAAATAAAAAAATTAAAAACTTTAGCAATGAAATAAATATGTGGCAATAAAAAAGGAAAATAAAATAAAATAAAAAACTTGTAATTTCAAAACATAATTTTTACACTTTAAAAAATGTGTAAAAATTTGAAAAAAATTTATAAAATATGAAATTCAAACTTTAATTTCACATTTTAGTAATTAAATTTATATTGTTGACGTAATTTATTTAAAACGTTATTTTGATTACATCTATTTACTTGTATTTCTCTTTTTCTTTTTTTACACATTAAAGTAAAATGGTTAAATTAAATTAAAAATACATATATAAAAATAAATTTAACTTAAAAATATAAATAAATAAGTGTAATTAAAAAATAAAAAATTAAAATGACTGTACAAAAAAGACGTAATAGTACATAAATAAAAATCTAAATGTGCCCTATATACACAAATATTCTTTTTTATGTTAGTTCTATATAATGGCAAATATATCCCAAAAAAGGGGTGAATTGGGATTTGGGTGATTTTCAATAAACTTGAAAAACTTTAGCTAGCAGGATACTAGGTTTTGAAACTTGTAGGAGTATGTTTTGAAACTGACATCTCTGTTAAGTATGTTTCAAAACACAGGTGAGTATGTTTCGAAATCTTACTTACTGGATGGTGTGTTTCGAAACCTATAGTGTGTTTCGAAACCTTGTTCTCTAATTAGCTTATTTCAGAACTTCTTTACCTTTTGAAAATTGATTCTCTTGAATGCACAAACACTACTAATAATCAAAGGAAATAATCAAAACACTTGCACACGAGATTTATAATGGTTCAGCACCCGCCTACTTTACTACCTTGAAACTTCCCCACTTGAAGGATTTTCAATCACAATCACTTCTCACTTAGTGATCAACACACTAAGGGTTTTACCACGGTTCACTCTAAAACCTCACATGGTGAGTTTTTATGGCTTAACTCAAACATTTACCACAATGAGCTTTTGCGGGATAAACTCGAACCATACATTTGTGAGTTTTAGGCTCAACTCAAACCTTACAACTTTAAATAAGGTAAATAAGGTTTACCTCTTTACAGCCCAATGAATTTACGTAATGAAACCGACTTACCAAAACACAGCTGTATAAACTCATTTTGGTTTGAGAGTAGGAGAGCTTAAATGAAAGAATACTTTAGCTTGCTTCTCATTTTTCATTTCACACAGCACACTTGAAGATGGATACAAAGGATCTTCGTTGGAAGCTTGTCAACTGTTTTCTTTCACACGTGCTTGTGAGTATTAGCTTGTGTCTCTTGAGAGTATAGATGAATAAGTGCTTGCACTCTTTTTTTCTCTTTTTCTTGTGTATCTGTTAACATCTTTGAAGACCTACTATATATATTAAGAAACAAAGTTCTGACTGAAAATAGCCGTTAGAGACAAGATCAGAAAAGTAGATTTCAAAACATACATACTGTGTTTCGAAACATCATAGAACTAGACCAAGGTTTCAAAACATGAACATCAGGTTTCGAAACATCATAGCTTCCAGCTGGATAAAACACTTAGAGACACAAACAAGTGGGAGACAATGTCCTAAAGGAATCTTATGGCCATTAGGATATAAAACAGTCTCCACTTAATCATTTAACAAATGAGATTGCAGGGCATGGAGAAATTACTTTAAAATAATATTTAAATATTTTTTGATTAAACAAACATTCAACTCTCATGCTACTTGGTTTTAAAAGCATTCTGCTGACACAGAGTTAGAGGTTTCAAAACATAGATATGAGGTTTCGAAACATGCTTTGAAAACTTCTTTCAAAAATATATGCAATTGAAAAACGATTGAATGCTCTGCAAACAGAGACATAGGTTTCGAAACATGATAGGATGGATTTCGAAACATACTACTTAAATTCAATATAGGTTTCGAAATATGATATGTAGATTTAGCAAACAATGAAACCTAGACCAAGACCATTTCGAAACATATATAGAAACATATAAGAACAATGTTTCGAAACATAGATACTTGATTTCGAAACATCATTCATGCATTTGGATTTTTTCAAACATTTAAGCTAACGCGCCTAAAAACTACTTATGCATTGTTTCGAGATATGAAAGTCTATTTCGAAACATGATTTTCTCAAAGATAGATTTTGCATCAAACTCATTTTCTCATATACCAAAAAATATGATACAACACTTTAAAGATATTGATCTTCATTATTGAGTAATATGTTATCCTTTAGCGAATACCCATATTTTTAAATGAATAATATGTAGATAAAATAAAAATAATAACCACGATATTTAGATGATACGTTTCACTTGTTTTAAATTTCATCATTAACTATATGATGTCATGTTATATAATTCAGGAATTTAGTAATGTTGCTGAAATTAACCTTTAACAAAATATTAATAAAAATTTAATGTGAAATTTATAAAATATTTAAATTAAATTTAAAATTTGATTTGAAAATGCAAATTTTCATAGTTAAATATATAATTTATACAAATTTCAATTAAATTCAAAATTAGTGAGGGAATATTCTTTTTTTAAGTTGTAAATTAATAAAATATGAAATTACAAATTAAAATTCAGAATGAGTATGCTAAAAAATATAATTTATTAATTGTAATATCATATATACTAAAAAATATATATTTAATTAGGTAACTATATTTTTTACTATGCTACACTCCAATTAAATGTATAATTGAGATGAATAATAATTTTTCATAATATTTTAAGTATTTTTAGTAAAAAAATATAAAAACAAGTCTACAAAATCGTTTTTGCTACTATATAATATTTATATTATTTTACTCATTTGAACAATATAATAATATAAAATTTTATTCTTTATTAAATGATTTTTTATTCAACTTTATCTCAAAGAGAACACTTTTAAATAAATGATTATTCATTTTGTTTTTCTCTTAAGAGACATATCATATCCACAATATAGGCTTTCTATCAATAATGCTAGATGATACAACCTCCTACAATACTTGCAGGGCCTATAACACATGCTATTGCTAAGTAATACAAAAAACAAAATGGTTCAATCAAAAGAGATAATTAATATGAGAATTAAACTTCTTAGTGACAATATTTCTTAATTGATTGAAAGCTTACAAAATAAACATATAATAATGAATGCAACAATAGCAATTAAAAAATTGTGTCAATTTAAAGCATTAGAGATAAAATATAAGAACTCGTAGGTTAGAACACTTGAACACTTGTAATGAATGTTCTCTAACTCCATAATTAATTAATGCTGCACCATCCAAGTATTTATAGTTGACGGTTGAACTATTGAAGACAGTTGAGCTGCATTAAATGCACTTAGAATAAATAATTACTCTTTAGTATATTATTTCTATTACTTTTTTCCCTTAATTCTTTATCTTTTATACTTATTTTTTTAATTAATGTGAAGTCGTAAAATCAAATATCTATAAAAGAGCTATATTAATTTTATTAGTTAAAAAATATATATTAATTTATAAAAATTTATTTTCTAGCGATGAACAATCACCCGGCACTAATTCTCCATCTGCGATGGATGACTGTCCATCGCAGATGATTGTTGATTTCAGTTTCCTCTCAAAAGACTTATCATTTTTAGTTTACAAAATATATGTAATTTTTAATTTAAATTAATTAGTAAAATATTTTATAAAATTATATTTATTTATAACATAAATATTATTAATCATTTAAAAAATAAAAAAATACATTTTTATCTCTTCTTCTAGAATTAATAATAAATTTACAAATTCTTAAAAAATATTTTATTTATTTTTGGTCATTATTCTTTAAATAATTTTAATTGATTTATTTTCATGAAATATTTTTAATTTTTCTTCTCTCTTGATTGTAAAATATTTTTTTCCTGATTAGTTTAATGTTGTAAAATTAAATAACTATAAATTAATTATATTTTAAAGTATTTAAAATAATTTATTAATATATATATTTATTTAAATAAATATACATATTAGTGACGGGCACTGCCCGCCGCTAATTCTGGGGCACCTACGCCCCCTCTGCTTGTCGTTGATTTTGTTGGGCATTGCCCCCGTCCCCTCCCTCTCCTGACAGGTGCCCCCCTCCCCCCCGCTCTTCCCCCCTCCTCTTGACATTTGCCCCCCTCCCTTTAAAGCTTCCCCCTCCCCCTCCAATCCTCTCCATGTTTTCTCTGCAATTTCTTCCAAGTGTGATCCTTTCCTCCTAATTTTATTTCCTCTTGCTTTATCTCTTTTTCGTTCCTCACTGTCTCACTCTCACTCTTATTGAAATCGCGATAGTAGTTTTATTTTAGTGTGATTTACATTTGAATCGCAATAGTGGTTTTATTTTGGTGTGATTTACATTCGAAGCTCATCAAGATTTGAAGGTATTTTTTATTTTTAGTTGTTAATTGTTTAAAATTTAAATTACAATATTGAATGTTTCTTACATAATAGGTACTATTTGATTAATTGTTAAAATGTAAATAGTTGTTAATGTTAATATTTCTATTAACTGTTGTGTTAATATTTATTATAATATTAATTAAATGTTATTTATTAATGTTAATATTTGTTAAGTAATGAATATAATCTGTTTATTTATATTTATTTCTATTATTTATGTTAGGTAGTAAATTACAATATTGAATGTTTATTATTGTTTATTTTATATTTATATTGTTATATATTATATATATTATGATATTATTCTATATAAATTATTATTATGTATTATGTGATTTAAATAAATAAATTAAATTTAAAATAATATATAGTTAAAACTTAGTGACTGTGGACGGGGCTGTTAGGGGGGCTTAAATTAAAATTAGAAGTTTAATATAAAAAATATTATATTAAATAATTAGTGAAATGATTAAAAATACGAGTTTTAATATAGAAAATTAAATAATTAGTGAAAGTTTTAACGTATAAATTAGTAAGAGTTTTAACACATGAAAAATTAGAGTTTCTTCTTTCTGTGCCTTTTATACGTTAGATTTTAGATTGTAAGGAAGATGAGAAATGAATAAAAATAGGTAGATGATATTTTAAATAGATTAAAAAAATTATAAATCAAAAAATATAAGACTTTTTGTATTATTATTTTTAATATAAAAAATAATTATTCAATCTAAAAATAGATATAAATTTTGTAAAGATTTTAAACAAATTTAAAAAAATAAAAATTTTTGAGTAAAATTTCGTCTGGAATTTTTTTTGTTTTTAAGTTAAAACAGAATTTTTTTTATTTTTAATTTCTTTGTTGATGAAACTGTTTTTAATTTCATTTTTTTACACATAGAATGAATAATAAGAATAGGAGTTTTAATTTTTAATAATATATGTATATTAGGTGATTTTGTTTAGTTTTTAAGTCGTTGAAAGTTTAATCAATATTAATTCGGCAAATTAGAAATAAAGAGAAATCAAAACATTAAACATTAGAATTAAAATGAAAACATTAAATGAGGTGGATTCTTGAATGTTTTGATTTAAAATTTATGATGTGATTTAATTTGTAGCTGAAAAATGATTTAATTTGTGATGTGATCATTCAATTCAATGCTCTAGTCACTCGCATGGCAAGCATTGAAATCAAACATGGAATATTCTATGTTGATCCCACTATAATTGCAATTACTTGCACAAAATTCATAAATTAATTTATGTTTGACATTAGGTGTGGAGTTGCATTTATGTTTGGCATGTTGACTGTGAGGGTTATTGTAATGACCCAAATTTATTTATTACTATTATTGTAAATATAGATAATATTATTATTGTTATTATTATTATTATTAGTTGGAGAACATTCCCAGCAGCTTTTGTTTGCTGTTGCTCCCAAGCAGAGCCGGTCCTGGGTTTTCAGAGGCCCAGGACAAATTTTTTCAAGTGTGCCCCTTTATATAAATTAAATAAAAAGAATAAAATTATTAATTAATTAATTTTATTAAAATTATAATAATTTATAAAAGATAAGAAAAAATAATTTGGGACCTCATTAAAACTTTATTTGAGTAAAATCCAATGGAACAAAATCTCAAATGAAGGAAAAAGAGGACCTTACATTGTAAATATTGTATTAAAAAATGAAAACAACATATTTAAGTCTACATACTTCCTCCCGAATCTCTATAAGCATTTCTTGATTTGATTAATCTTCATTTCATCTAAGGTTGTCAAAAAATATCCAAAAGCCGATGAACTGGACCAAATCGGACTGAACCATGCCTTTTGGATTGATTCTATGGTTCAATGGTTAGGTTCTGGTTCTAAAAAATTAAGAACCAATATATTTAGTTTGGTTATTGGTTTTTTTTTTTCAAACCATGGTTCGAACCGAACTGGAACCGATATTATACTTATATATATTATAATTTTTTGAGTATATATATATATATACATATGCATAAATAGTATCACTTCTTAGGAAACTAGTGAGATTCATGAACTCTTTTATTTCTAACCTTTAATGCGCTATTGCTATACTAAATGGTCGATGCAATCTCATTTGATAAGATAGTCTATAAATTATTTTGTTTTACTTTTACTTCAAGACTTGAAGTATTAATGAAATTATGGGTTTATTTTAATTAACAAATTTATTTGTAATTTTATATTTTACAAAAATATTTAGAAGTTAAATGTTAATTGGATAGAACCGAAACCAGTCCGATGTGACGAATTGGTTATGGCTTGATTTTATATATGTAATAGTTCAGTTACGGTTTTTATTTTTTGATAACCTTTAAAAATAGTTCGGTTATTGAATTTTTATAGAACCGAACCAATCCGAACCATTAACACCTCTACTTTTATCCTTCACAATTAATTGAAGTAAAAACAATCGTCACATATACAAACAAAATAAAAATAGCAATGAAATCTTCTTTTAATAGGGTACAAGTGGCAACTTCTTTTGTTAATTCTTATAGAACTGGACCAATCCGAACCATTGACACCCCTACTTTTATCCTCCACAATTAATCGAAGTAAAAACAATCATCACATGTACCAACAAAATAAAAATAGTAATGAAATCTTCTTTTGATAGGTATAAGTGGCAACTTCTTTTGTTAATTTTTTTTAATTTCTTATATACATATATACAAAAAATTTAAAAAAAAAATTATGCCACCCGCTTGTGGGCCCTGGTAGCCCTGGCCCAGAGACGGCTCTGCTCCCAAGTTCCTAAGCCATTACGTAAAGCAAATTGAGGCGGTGAGTTTAGTGGATAAGTGAGTGGAAAGAGAGAGAGTGTGTGTGGGTAGAAGAAGAGAGGATCTCGGCTAAGCAGAAAACTGGGGAAGAAAAGCGAAGAAGAATCAGAGGAGGAAGAAAGAATTGCATAACAGAGAGGGTTCAGGTGTGTTGCTGTTGCTTTCGATTCTGCAAATAGGCAAGCTCTTCCTCTTTTTTCTCCTCCTTAAATCTCTGTCATCCAGCAATGTGATTGTGAGCAATGCTGTAAATAGTTGTCTTGACTATATATATATATATATATAAACTGTAGCATGCGGGCGGTGCAACAGGGGAGTTTATTGTATATATGTAAGGGTGTGTGTTGGCGGGTGAGCTATTGGCCGCGAGTGTGTAGTTTGTTGTGTGTGTGCGCTTTGAGCAGTCCAAGTGGATTATTGTGTGTTTATATATGTAACGGAGATATATATATATATATGAAGTGGCAGTGGGTTTCGGTGGCCATATCTGTATGCATATCTGATTTTTACAGCCTTCCTGCATGTGATCGTGAGGGGTACTGACGGGGGCGAATCTAGGAATTTAGGTTAAGGGGGGCTGAAATTTAAAAAATTAACGTAATAAAATTTTTATGTAATCAAAAAGTCAGTACAACATTAAACTTGTGCTCGACGAGGTTTTAAAACAAAAAAATTCATTAAACTTATGTTAAATTGATTTTGTTCACTATGAATTGAAATATTTTTACTAGTGTGATCATCTCTCTTTTTGAAAAAAAATAATAATATTTTTCCTTTTTTATTGTTTCATTCTAAATTCTAAGGATACACAAACAAAAAATAACACAATTTAATAATCCAACAATTAAAATATTTAATTCAAAATTTGAGGCAAATGAAAGTCTAATACAACAACTGTATTTCTAGAGTTTAAACAAGAGAAGGCAAAAGTATGGTCGATTCAAATATTCAATAACAGATTCACAATAACAAATTTTAGGCTTCCAATAACAAATTTCAGATTTCTAGCCAAGCCAATTTCTAAGTTCCTAACTAAATGCAGTAGTCAAATAGGCAACCATACACAAAATTAGCAGAAAATTACTTACTTAAAACTAGAAAAAAGGCAGCGATTTCAACAACAAATCAAGCATAAACAAGAAAAAAATAATGGGCGAAAAATAAAAAAACTATCTACATTTAGCTATCAATCGAGAGAATCAAACAACTGAAAGAATAGAAAACATGCCTGGGCAGCTGGGCTCGAATGAAGCAAATCTGGAAGCTTGGGGGGGTAAAACGAAGACCTGAATCAGAGGCAGGGCAGCGAGCAAGAGGGAGAAGCCGACTGGCCGAGCGAGCGTGGGGGCGAGGGCGAGGGCGAGTGAAAGCAAGAGAGAGGCAATCAGGCAGAGAGCGAGGGTGAAAGGCAGTGAGGGCGAGCGAGGGCGAGAGACAATGAGGGCGAGCGAGGGCGAGAGCGAGAGAAAGGCAGTGAGGGCGAGCGACAGCAAGAGAGGCGGAGAGTGAGGGCGAGCGAGAGCAAGAGAAAGGTAACGAGAGCCGGAGGGCGAGCGAGAGCAAAAGAGGCAGAGAACGAGGGAGAGAGGCAGCGAGGGCGAGCGAGAGCAAGAGAGAGGCAGAGAGCGAGGGCAAGCACGAGCGGACGAACAAGAGAAGAGGAGGCAGAGAGCGAGAGGCAGCGAGGGTGAGCCGTGAGCGAGTGCCAGAGCGAGGTTGAGAGAGAGGAAGGAGAAGAGAGGTCGAGCGAGGCCGTGGCTTATAGGCAAGTGGGTGGGCTGGGAAAAATTAGGGTGGGCTGGGCTAATACTAAATAATTAAAAAATTTACTCTACAAATTTTATTTTAGTTGTGGGCTACCCTGGGCTGAAGCCCAGGGCAACTCACACGTAGATCCGCCCCTGGGTACTGAGGTGTTTAAAGGTTGGGAATGGAAGTTTTGATAGGTTCAAGTGGCTGCCATGGCGTGTAGTGATATATATATATATATTGAGCTAAGTGAGTTCATTGTGTGTGCGTGTGTGTGTGTTCACTGGGGAAGCTTAAGATAATTAATAGGTGTGTTCATTAGGTGTGTTCATGAGGGGAGAAATTGAAGTGATATATTTATATGTATATATGATGTTGAAGGATGAAATTGGAGGCAGTAGCACGTCCTTGTGCACTTGGAGCTTGAAGTGCTTAGATATATATATATATATATATACATTTATGTAAATGTTGCTTAAAGATTATAAGTATAATTTGAGTTATCTAAATAAATAATAATAGTAATAGGCAATATTAGTAAACATTATTTTTATTATTATCTTTCTTTCTTAAAAATAATAATAGAAATAATGTTAGTAAATAATAAGTATTGTGTAACATAATTCATTAAATTATATATATATTATAATATGTTTTTAATAGTTATGTATTATATGTAATAACTCATTGAGTTATTATAAAATAAAGGTATAGTTTAATAAAACCATAGAGGTTGTAAATGTACCCAGCATGTCTTGACTGCATTTCTAGAGAGCTTGTTCACTCTCTACCTCCTAAGCAGAATGAAGCTAGGTTATCCTCAGGATAGTATCCAACCTAGAGCTGAGTTCGGTCTCAAGGATAGCCAAGTCTCTAGGTGTGGTCATGTTCTCCTTCCGAGAGGGCGGTCTATTATGGTGATGAGTGTTAAGCTACTAGTTGTCGACCGTTGTGTCCTGGTAGATGATGGTTGGTGATATGGGCCCAACTATCGACTATCATGACTGGCCACGGACGAGCCAGGATAGCTAATACTGTCAGTCACCCACCTTTTTGACATCTTGCATATTAGGGTATTGTGTGTCGAGATTTGGGCTGCATCCACTGGGGGACTCATGTGACTGAATGTTTGGCCACGTGCATACATTGCTGTTTATTTTATCCAATAGTTAACTAGTCATGAGCACTGCATTGAGTATATTTGCCTATGTGGGCGGGCGTGACTTGATGCTTGGTTTTATGGGGGCCTTGTATCAAGTTTCTGCCCATGTGCCACTGCATTTTATATGTGTGCATTTACTTGTTGTTTGATGCCGACTTTTGATTGAGATTAAGACCACAGCTGTGATAGTGTCGGGTACACCGCACTGGTTATATTTCCACACACGCGAGTTCTTTTGGGTTAGCGTGTTGTGACTCGGTGGGGTTGCTCCCACTTGAAGTTTTCTTTACAGATTGCAGGTTCAGTCTGCACTGGCTCACTAAGGTATATATCATGGGTTTGGGCGCCATTGTTTTCTTTTGTGGGCCCCAAGACCCTGTATGTGCACATTTCTTTTATGCACGAGATACCTGGCATTTGTTTGTTGACATGGACATGCTTTGCATGGATAGTGCATGTTAGGTGCAGGGTACTCTGTAGTGCTTATTCTTGTTGTTCGGTCCTTTTGTATGAGCTTGTTGAGTCTTGTGACTCATTTCTTTGCTTCTCTTCATTCCAGGTAAGGGCAAGGGCAAGATTGGGGATGGTCCCAGTGAAGTTTAACTTCTCCGTAAATGGTGTATAGGGTAGGTCGAGTTAGCTTTATCTTATAGCTTTTTGTACTTTGAGGATTACGACGTCTTCTGTGGCGGGTTGTGGTTTGTTTTGTGGTTTGGATTTGTCTTTGGCCAGGGATTGTAAATGTAACCTTGTTGGGCCTGTGGTGTTTTGTTATGCATGAGGTGTTTTGGATTTTGTTTCAGATTTTTCAGATTCATGACCAGGTATATTTGAATGTGAGGTGCATGCATGACAGGTTTTGTATTCGTTATTTGGGACACCTGCTCGGGTTCTATGGCTAGTCTAGGGGACCTGGGTCGGGGTCCTACAGTTATAAGGTATCAAATTAATTTATCTTATACTCAACATTTTTAAATGCTAATGAATTACGATGTCAAAAATTAATGGCAAAGTTTGAAGAGTTATATAATTTTCTTACATGTCTCATGTTTTGGGTTATATAAGATATATGGGGTTTAATTAATGTTAAATTTAAATTATAAATTTAATTTTAATTATTAAAAAATTATAATTAAATAATAAAATGGGGTCGGTTAGGGGTTCAGGTGGGTGAGTGTTTTAATAATAAATTATTAATAAATTTTAAATAAAATTTTAATTTTATATTTAGTATTAATTATAAATTTTTATCTTATTAATATTAATAATATAGTTAAATAATTTTAGTAGGTAAAAATAAAATTATTTTTCACAATGTGGGTTTTAAATGTATAATCTTAATAAAATTAGATAATAATATATAATTTTAGTTAAATTAATAATAATCACAATTAGGGTTTTAAATGTAGTGTGGCAAGGGCTTTGGTTCACATGGGTTTGGTTAATTGTACATTTGGAATAAAATTTAAATTTGTAAAATAATTTATATTAAATTTTTATTAAGTTATTAATATTACTATAAATTTGGTTGTCAAATAATTTTTTTAGGGCCAAATCAACATTTTCTTAATTAATTTTGATATTTTGACTTTAATTTTAATTAAAATAATTATTCACAAAAAAAAAATGTGTATTAGTTTTGTTGTTAAGAATATAGCCTAATTTTTTAACTTGATTTTTTTATTAAATCTCTTATTAGAAATTAAAAGAATTTAATTTTTTAATTTTATTAATTATATATTATAAATTAAAAATATTAAATATTTGTTTTTTAATTTTTTAATAATAATGGATGGGTTTCAAGATTTAAGCAGGGTTTAACTTTAGGTTTAATGAAGACTAATCTTAATAAAATTATACAATAATACATAATTGAAATAAATAAAAACTTGTGGTCTAGTCTAGTTAATTGTAAAAAATATTAGTTTAACGATAAATAATATGTTTAAATATAACAGTTGCATGTCCAATAATATAGTTGTCGAGTTAGTTATTTATTTAATACAATTTTAAAATTAGAACTATAAATATAATGTTATTATTTGGTTAAACTTTTGTTACTTGGTAAAAAAATTTCAGGATAGTTTTTTTCGTCATACATATTATTTAATTTAAAATAAAAATTCCGTCGCATCGTAAGTGGATTGATAATAGGTGTAACCCAATAAGGGGTGGGATTACTAGAGAATTTTATGAGGGTGTCGATGAGTTCATTCAATTTGCGTCTACCCAAGAAAGTTTTATAAGATTAGAAGGAAAATTAAAGTGCCCTTATATGAAATGCGAGTGTCTGAGGTTTAAATCAGTCAATAAGGTGAAAAGAAATATTTGTAAATATGGATTCATGAAAGGTTATTATTATTGGACGCATCATGGTGAAAAAGTGCCCGTTGTGCCTCATTCGGTTGTTGAAAATGAATATTATAGAGAAGACAATTTTAGGGATCAGTTTAATTCCTATGAACAGATGGTAATGGATGCGACTGGACCATCAAATGCGTCATATATAATGCAAGAGACTGGTACTGGAAGTGGTTATCAGACTTACAATGTAGATGAAGCACCGAATGAAAATGCACAAGCATTTTATGACATGTTGTCTACTGCACAAGCTCCATTATATCCAAACTACGAATTAGAAAGTGAACTTTTTGCTGTAATTAGGATATTGAGTATAAAGTCTGATTACAACATTCCCGAAGGTGGATATAATAAAATCATACAGTTTATGCATCAAACAATGCCAATTGGTAATCGAGTGCTAACTGATTTTTATCATATCAAGAAATTGGTTTCACAGCTTAGCCTCGGTTATCAGAAGATTGATTGTTGTTCAAATGGGTGTATGTTGTATTACAAGGATGACGAATCCGAGATGAATTGTAAGTTTTGCGGTCATCCTCGTTTTAAATCTATAAGAAGTGGGAAAGGAAAATTTAAACAAATTTCTTATAAAAAATTGTGATATTTGCCTCTCATACCAAGATTACAAAGAATATATGCTTACACGGTTACAACTGCGAGCATGAGATGGCATTATGAAAGTCGGAGGGAGCCTGGTGTCTTGTCTCACCCGTCTAATGGGGAAGCATGGAAACATTTTGATCAGAAATATCCTAACTTCTTCGTCAATCCTAGAAATGTGAGGCTTGGTCTTTGTGCAGATGGATTCACTCCATATGGTAAATCGGGCCGGCCGTATTCTTGTTAGCCGGTTATTATGACACCATATAACTTACCTCCTGAATTAAGTTTGAAAAGAGAGTTTCTTTTTCTGACTGTTATTATTCCAGGTCCATCAAATTCGAAAAAAACAAGATAGATGTGTTCTTACAGCCTTTAATTGATGAACTAAAATTGTTGTGGTACGAAGGTGTTCTGACTTATGATATATCAACAAAAAATAATTTTTTCATGAAGGTTGCTTTATTATGGACCGTCAATGATTTTCCTACCTATGGAATGTTATCTGGTTGGATGACATCGAGTAGATTAACGTGTCATATTGTATGGAGAAAACTAAAGCTTTCAACCTCAAGTATGGTGGAAAGACATTATTTTTTGACTGTCGCAGACAATTCTTGCCTATGGATCACGCCTTACGGAGAAATACAAGTGCATTTAGAAAAAACAGAGTTGATAATTCTTCTCCACCACCACGGTTAACTAGAGATACCATTTTCAGATAGTGTAATTTTCCTTCTGTCCTCTAGTTACAGGACTGTGCGATGCCTGGGTACGGTGTTAAGCACAATTGGACAAAATGAAGGATTTTCTGAAAATTGTCATATTGGAAAGATAATCTGATCCGACATAACTTAGATGTCATGCATATTGAGAAAAATATTTTTAACAATCTTTTCAATACAATTATGGATTTGAAGGGTACTAAAGATAATACCAAGGCTAGAATGGACCTTAAAGAATACTGTAGGCACAAAGAACTTGAACTAATAGACCATGGCGGGGCAAATATTGAAAACCTAAGACCCAATACACGTTCACAAGGAAACCAAAGTTAAGTGTTTTTACGTGGATAAAAAAACTTAAGCTCCCTGATGGATATGCTTCCAGATTAGGTAAGTGCGTTGATATGAGAAACACAAAGTTATTTAGGTTGAAAAATCATGATTACCATGTTCTCATGGAGCGATTACTTCCAACGGCATTTGCAGCATTACCAAAAAGAATTTGGAATCCGGTCACTGAGTTATGCTAGTTTTTCAAAGACACTTAATCAACAATATTGAGGATTGAACATCTAGATATCATGGAACAAAATATACCCATTATTTTATGCAAATTAGAGCGTGTATTTCCTCCCGGATGGTTTAACCCAATGGAGTATCTCCCAATGCACTTAGTTTACGAAGCAAATGTAGGGGGACCAGTACAATACAGATGGATGTATTTGTTTGAAAGATACGTCTGATATAATTTGAATCGTTAATTTTTAAAGATAATAAAATTCTTTTATATTGAGGAGATTTTCAAATGATTTAGGTTTCTCAATACTTTAAAAAAAAATGTCTGCAATAAATCTTGTGAAGAAGGTTCTATATGTGAGGCATGTTTAATTGAGGAGACGTCCACATTTGGTTCATAGTATTTTGCACCAAATGTTCCATCAAGAAGAACGAGAGTCCCTCGAAATGACGATGGGGGAGATTCTTCATATTCACAAATTTTCGTGTTCAATTATTCAGGCCATGCTGCAGGAGCAATGAAAATCAGGTGGATGGATGGGAAAGAGTTTGAACCCACCAAATTATATGTCTTGTTGAATACCCCGGAGGTCGAACCTTATATCGAGTAAAAATTAAAATTTAAATGAATATATTTATAAGTTTATTCTTTATTCATATTAAATGATTGATATATCATTTAAATTTTTTAGCATGTACACCAATCTATTGTGTCAGCTATATTCAAATATCACAGACGTAGAAATAGACAAAGAAATCGAGAAACATTTTCCTAAGTGGTTCCATCATCAAGTATGTTACTTCATATTAGATTATTTTTTTAATTAAATTTTAAAAATACATTAAATGATTCAAATATTTTCTTAAGTTAATTCAAATACTCAAGTTGTTACAGATCCATTAATTTAGAATATAGGATGGGGACCAACTCCAAACGTGCGGTATTGACCAATGTATTTCGTGAACAGATATAAATTTCATACCGTCGAATGGAGTACTAGTAGATCTATCGAAAATTTTGGTGTTTGCCTGCCTGGGACAGGGGTTGGATCTTCAGAGACCTATTATTATGGAAAAATTTTAGATATTATTGAATTGGAATGTGCAGGCCTACCAACAAAAGGGTAGTTATGTTCAAATATGAATGGTATGATCCAAGTCCTAAGGGAACCAAAATCCACAAAAAATATGGTATTATCGAGATTCGATCATCAAAAAGGTATAAGAAATATGATCTTTTCATTTTTGCTCAACAAACTGAACAAGTGTATTACGCGTTGTACCCCGACACTTGTCGTGATAAACGTGATTGGATGGTTGTTATTAAAACAAAGGCACGACCTACAATAACGGCTCCTGAGGCTAATATGGAAGAACCTTTTCAAGAGGATGAAATACTAGAACTCCCGCAATTAAATTGATCAAAATGATGACCTTAGAGGTAGTTTACAAGATTTAGATGGGATAGTCGAGGAAATAGATGTTTCAAATATTGTTCAACAAGAAGAAGATAATGCAGAGGAATAATCTATATCAGAAGATGACGAAGAAGAGTTATTGTTTGATGACATAGATAGTGATAAATTTGTAGAAGAAGATTGATATATTTATGAATACATGTGAATTTAAATATATATATATATATTATGATATAATATCTTTTGTATTTTTTAGTGTGTGCGACCTTGTACGTTTTACTGTGTTTTATATTTCATGTAATTTCAAAAACAGATGTCGGGACATTCATCTCCCGAACCAAGCAAGGGTAGGGGTATAAGTAGGGTAGAGGAAGACGTCGATCTTATAGGGACACACCTTCCTCAGATCCTAGTAGTGCTGGTTCACAATCTTCTCCTTCTATCTCCATACATACTATTCCGTCTACTCCTTTATATCCTCAACTATCGCACCCACATGCTTTCGTTCCCATGCCTCAGTTCCAACAACCATTCCCCTCTATGCCATATCATATGGGTTATACTACAGTCACACCCACATCCCACCCACTTGAGACTGCACCACATTCTGTCCCCTGTCCAGGGTTTACTTTTCATCCCATATGAGGTTCATATCCATACTCATTTATGCCAACACCACATGCACATCCTTCGACATTTTTTCTTGCGCAAAATGTTGACCTGACTCCATCTGAGCCAATTAATACCGACTGAGCTAATCACCGAGTAGAGTTATCCTACAATCAGAACTGTGATCAGTGAGTATCTTATATATATTATTTTTAATTAATTGTTTGTGATTATTTTACATATAAATGCAATTTCTTACTTGATAAATATTAGTTTTACAGTTTTTTCCCTGAGGTTGGCCCACCAGGTGTACAGTCCAAGATTTAGAAGAGACGGTACACTGAAGTTTGGCTTCATTGGGATGACGTGCCTGAATTAACACGACGGATGTGGCTGGACGAATTTAGCATAAGTCTAATTGCAATTCTTAATTATAGAAAGTTTCAATTTAAAATTGTATACATATTTATTTATTTTTAATTTCTTGTAGAATGAGTTTAAGTGACAACCCGATGAGAGTGGTCGTATATGGATCACTTGGAATAAATCTGGTCGGAGAGGTTTTAGAAATAATTTGAACAAAATTAAAGGAGGTGTAGATAAGGGGGAGTGGATGGATCCGATGGTGCGGCGAGCATTACAGGGCAAGTGGGATGAAGATGAATACAAGAAGATAGTAGAACAAAACAAAAAGAATCGCGCATCCGAAACTGGTGGGTCAATCCACATAGGTGGATCTATTCCTTTCACAGCGAGTCAAAGAATGATGGTAATTAGTTTTTCTACTAATTAAATGTAAATTTTATAAATATATATAATGGTTTATATTATTTTTTATTTATTTCATATATTTGTCATGCAGGCAAGGGAATTAGACCGCGAGCCCAATGAATTTGAGATTTTTAGGTGAACCTACACTCGAAAGGATGATCAAGGACAAGAAGTGTGGGTTGATAATTGATTAAAGGCCGTTGCGATAATTGTATTTTGTACAATTTAATTAACATTACAATTTAATGATTTTTTTATTGACAACGTCAATATTTTAATTTATATAGGAGGCGTTCGAGAGATTAAGTGCAGAGGTATCTTCAGCATCATCCGACAGTAATGAGTCGTCGTCTCCACCTACAATCGACGAACGTCAAATTTTTTATCAAG
Source organism: Diospyros lotus (assembly GCF_014633365.1). Classification (NCBI taxonomy): domain Eukaryota; kingdom Viridiplantae; phylum Streptophyta; class Magnoliopsida; order Ericales; family Ebenaceae; genus Diospyros; species Diospyros lotus. Next base: position 18,847,467 of record NC_068338.1, on the reverse strand, counting down.
TTGTCTCTGGTAGGAACAAGAAGGGTCATGTCTACGGTTTCAACTCTAAAGGTAGGCAGTCCTTTCCGGTTGAATTCGATAGCAGTTCCAGTGGTTCATATGGTTTGTCGTTGGAATTAGAACAAATGAGATTGAGGGTCATCTAGATGAACGATGAGTTCATTTCCACTCAAACCAAGGTCGTCGAGGTGGAAAATTAGTTGCAATCCACCGAGTCTCGAATGAACGCGGAGTTGCATTCTACTCGGACTGAGGTGACAGAGGTGAGAAATGAGAATGTGCAGTTGCGTCAGTAGTAGCAACAGATGATGGCGTGACAAGAGCAGATGAATAGACAAATAATGGTATTACAACAACCTGGCCCGTCTTATCAGCAACCTGGACCGTCGATTCAACTAGGACCGAGTAATCAATTTTTTTATGACGAGGAACAAAATGATGATAATTGTAATGATGATGATTGTAACTGAATATTTATGAATTAATCAGTTTGACTTACAAATTAAGTTTTGTTATTTTAATAATTAATATGAATTTTGATTTTTTTTAAATATTTTTAATTTATATTTAATTAATTAAATAAATTGTTAATTATCATTAATTTCATTTATATATAAATTTTATTTTAAATAAATATAAAATATAAAAAAATTGAATAATAATTAAATATGAATTTTTTTATAAATAAATTTTTATTTATTGTAAATTTTTATAATTTTATTTTTAATTTACGTTAAAAATTTTATTTTTATTTTATCTTTTAAAATTATTTTAGAAAATAATTTAAAATTTTTATTTTTTTAACATTTTAAAATTTTTTATTTACATAAATTATTAATAATTTTAAAATTTTTATTTACGTTTAAATTTATTTTATTTTACAGCTCAGTGACGAGTAAACAACCCGTCGCAATTAAATTTTTTTTGAATTTTTTTTCACAAAAATAGCTGATCAGCGACAGGCAAGAAACTTGTCGCTGATCAGCGACGGGTCCCTTACCCATCGCTGGTCAGCCACAGGTATTAGGCCGGTCGCTGGTCAGCTACGGGTAGGCCCCCGTCACTAAATCTATGGCTAAAAAATTTAGCAATGGATTTTAATGTTTGGAAATTTTCGTCGCTAAAACTCTGATTTTTTCTAATGAAAGAATCCCTTTTATATTAAGGGCCTAGGGCACAAGAGAAATGGGCTAAGGGCTTCATAGGCTTGGGTTTGGGCTCTCTCCCTATCTTGAGAAAATGGGCCAAGGCCCATTTCTCCTCCAAAGAGAGGGTTAAGAGCTTATGGCCCGACTTCAATTTGGGCTGTCAATAAGGGTGTTGAATCGTCGCTTTAATCCCAGACCGAAGCCTATGAAGCTAAATCGAGCCATGGTCATCGCCTTGGGCCTCATTAGAAAACACAAAACCAACAAGAAACAAACAGTTGAGGCTCGAAGTAGTGCAAAAGCAAAATTTAGAGCAATGGCTTATAGAATATGCGAAGGAATATGGTTAAAGCAAATGCTCCTTAAACTTAAAGTTATACCAGGTGATCAAATTAATATATTGTGCAATAATCAAGCTACTGTTAAGCATAGCTAAAAATCCAGTTCATTGTGATCGAACTAAACATGTAGAGATAAATAGACACTTTATAAAAAAATAGTTGAAGATATTACTATCAATATTTTCTACATACTACTTTTTAGATTGCAGACATTCTAATCAAGTCTCTACCTAAGATCAAGTTTGAAGATATAAGATCCAAGCTATGTTTATTTAACATTTGCAACCCACCTTGAATGGGAGTGTAAAAAATTTGTAGTTATTCAGTTTTGAATTATTTCATTTTAATGTACATTTTGTTATAATTTTATTTTCCTTATTTGGTAGTTTCTAAGTCATAACTAATTCCTATGAAACTGTTATATCTGTACCATATATATTACTTTGTAAATTTCAAATAAAAGAAAGTTGATTTCTTGTCAAATTTTACAATAACTTTTTATAGAAAGAAAAGAAAAGAAAAGAATGGAGAGCATTCGCATGTGATGGCAGATGTGTTGTCCTTATATGCCAGTTATGACAAGCAAAAGTTATATATATAAACAAAGCGAACGACAACAGAGAAGAAAAAAAAAAAGAATCAATTCCACGAGAAGTTAACATTGCAGGCATGGTCCTGACATGCAGAACAAGCAAACAAAACCCCTGTAAATGTCTACTGAGACCACAGCCACAGCTATAGAAGATGTGAAAAAGATTTTATATACATACACACACACATATATATATATATAGCTGTTGGGCTCTTCTTCTAAAAATAATTTGTTAAAATGATCAAATCACGCACAAAAATTAAAGAAAGAACAAAAAAAAAAAATTAATTAACAGGGTCAGATTTTAATGATGTTACTATCTATGTCCACAAAAGAAGGAATGTTCTCTCTCGTTTTCTTAATAAAATTCTTTATTAAAATATGAATAACAAGTAAAGAAACAAATTAGAGGAAGCTCTCAGTTTATGTTAAGGATGTAAATGGTTCCTAATTTGGTCCTAATTAACTTCATTTAACGTAAAATAAATATAAAAATAAGGTATAAGTACAAGATTCATTTAAAAATTTATTAAAATATGTAAATAGAGTTAATTGAGACCATTTACATAAGTTAGTGTTGCAATCATCTTCTTGAAGCCGATGAATGTTACTTCATTTAAGCTCTTCATGCTCTTCGAGATAGTAGAGAATGCAAAGTTCCTATATAGCTAGGTTAACTTCGCATAACTTCTCTATGTAAGACTCCTAAAATTGGAAGGTCCCTAATTTTAAAAATTTGTAATATATGTTTTTTATTTTTTTAATAATAAATATTTTATTAAAAAATTAAATACAAAATATAATAAACTTTTTTATCTTCCCTTCTCCATTTCCCAATTTTTTTTACCATTATTGTTATTCCAAAATCTCAATTCCCACAAAACCCACTTTCCCTTTCCAATTTTTCCCTCTTCCCTCCTCCTCCTCCTTCTCCTTTTCTCTCTCTCTCTCTCTCTCTCTCTCTCACACACACACACTTGCATGCTTCGACGGTCACTGCACACAGCATACTCACTACTCACTACTTGCTTTAGCCTTCAGGCTTCACTTCAGCATCTGTCATCTGTGATCTGTGTTATTATATTGTGACTGTTGGGCCGGCTTTGCTTACCCCTGGCAACAAAGCAGCCTCTCCTGTCGGTGAGCCTGTAGCCACAGATGCATCCTCGGGCCCCGGTCGAGGCACCAGACAGTGGCATCGCTGCTTTGAAAGTCACATTCATCGTCAGTATCACCGCTGCGATAGCAAGTTTTTTCTTCAGCTTTAATTTAACTTCTCGGTTTGTTGTTTTTGAGGCTTTCTAGGTGTTCTTGTGTGGGTGTTTTTTTAGTTTTGATTTGTTGTGAACTTATGAAGTTGTGATTTGTTGTCTTTCATTTTGGTTATTTGATTAACTGATTCTAGTATATTAGTGTATGTCTATGTTTTGTTTGTGAAAATTACTTTGAGAAAGAAATGAAATGTTTGTGTAAAAATATGTATTATTTATTTTTTTATAAAAAAAATTAATACTCTTGAGAAGGTCTCGACAAATTTTTTCATCTAAGGCTCTCAAATTTATTGGGCCGGCTCTGCCTCATAGAAACGAGAAGCCTCCTGATCCCAATGGGGAAGAGTATGCTTTTTTTTTTTTTTTATCTCTTTCCTGTGCTTTCCTTCAAATCTAAGAAATAATAATGTTCAGAGCTTACCGTAGGCAGGTGGGTGATGGAAACCCCTGGAAGAAGGGTCTTCAAATCTACAAAACACATGCCTCTATTAAGGCGTTCTTTAATGAGAGCAGTACATTTCCTCATGTTTGTCCATGTGTAATGACTTCTACTGAAGCCTAAATCAATTAAGCCAAATCCTCAAATAACCTTTTTTGTCTTCTCCTTGATGCTTATTTCTCATGTTAGGACAAAACGATGTTGAAATCCCTAGTGAAAAGGGATGTAGATTGATAGATGGAAGCCACATACTTTATATTTGACCATAGATGATTTTGCTCTAATTTATCAGGGGGCATAGATGCAATTTAATAGCCAAGGACACTACAAAAAATTTGGTTTTTAGCGGTGGTTTAAAAAAATATTATAAAAAATGCCGTGAAAACTGTACTTTGCGACGGTTGGGAAACCGTCACAAAATATCTAGTTCTACAACGGTTTTTGAAACCGCCGCTAAAATGCTGTTTTTTTTTGTAGTGGGAGAGTTTGAGATAGCTAGGCGTGTGAGGACTAAAATCATGAAATCAGTGCTATAGATGACCTTAACATTGAGGTACGTGTTCCTCTTAGCAAAAGAGTAGCCCACTACATTTACCTTTTACGTCGACCTAGCTAGTAGAGGTGATGAAAGGGAAGATATGGTTGAATATGTTCGATTTTTGTCTTCAGGACACAAGTTTGAAAAGCAGCCAACAAGGTTTAAAAGTACTCTCTATTTACTGCTTTAATTTAGTTCTGAGTGGAGGCTTAAGCTATGACTTTGCGATTCCCAATAAAACTAGTTATGGCTAAGGTGGGGAACTACAAAGATTGTCTCAAAGGCTTCAAAATGAGAAGAGCTAGATATGTATCTAGCTAAGCATTTCCTTCAATGAAGAAAGGTGTGAGTGGTTTATTGTTGGTGGTTTGGGTTAGAAATACAATGGGAAACCAAATGAATTTCTTCCATAGATATTTTCTCTTCCCATAATTAACTTCGTGTTACAGTAATGTGGGAAGATTGAATCTCAGACCTTTTTCTCTGGACTGTTTTGGAGGAAGGATTAGGTAGAGGTGAGAATGACGTACTAAGTGAGGGGAGGAGTGAGAATTGATTTGGAGGAAGTGGAGTAGATTATTTTACGCCCATGCTTGCAAGTTGTTCTTCTAGTAGTAATTATGCTAAACTCTTCTAAGCTCCCAGTAGATCTTATTCCTACTTGAATCAAACAAGGGTTAGGTGCGCAAGGCACCATTTAGTCTATGGTTTGGACTTGGTGTTGGTGTTGGGGAGAAAGCTAGTTAGAAGGCACTCATTCCAAATTGTTATCATCAAATGGGAGGAGAAGAGCAAGCTTCGGGATGGGGTCAAGATGGTTTGCAAACATGGTGGGGGCCTTAGTAGTGGGCTATGGGGATGGCATTAAGAGTGAGATAAGGGAAGGAGACTATCAGGAAGTGTATTTACAATGTTTATTCTTAAGCCTGAAAAAGACTACACTTAATTTCACCGATAATTGTTGAGTGATGTTGAAGTTAAGATCTGTCATGTGATGAGATAATATCACTACAAAACAAACTAGATTTATTGACAAAAAAATTCCGTTCTACCCAAATTCTATTTTTAATATATTAAAAAAAAAAATGACATCCGTCTATATTTAGAGATAGATATATTCTATCTCCGACTAAAAAATATCAACTTCTAATTAAATTTAGAGAAAGATTAATATTGAGAGTTTGTGGTCGTGGAACTCGAATTGTGACAATTGATTTACTCTCGATGATAAGTACAAGAATCGATGTATCTTCTAATTAAGAGTCAAATTAATTGACATGAAAACATGTCTCTTAATAATCAATTAAAATATTTTTGAGAACCAGAATCAGCTCCATAATTTTAAGGCCCGCTCGAAGTCAATGGTTTTTGTTTACTTTAACCGTAATACCTCGTGGACTGATAACATGAGTGTGAATGAGATAGCAGGTATTGGCCACATGTAGTGTCATGAATATAACCACCCCACTCACACTACAAAATACTTTCTATTAGTTGTCAAATTACTTGCAGTTGCATTATATCTTAGAACTTAATTCAAGTGCTGGCCATTTGGCCCCACCCGAATTTGTCAATTGTTATTGATTGAGCCATATTGAGAATGGAGGATTCTTAAATTAATTTAATTTTAATTACTAGTTTTTGAAGTACTTTTGAGTAGTTATGATGTGCGAAGACACAAACCCATCAAGAAGTATTTTGTTTCCATCTGAGGGCTGAACCAAAAGTCATCCCTTTTTAGTCCTGCAATTAGAGAAAGTAATAAGATTGACTAGAATCAAATCTAGAGAGAGAGAGAGAGAGAGAGAGAGAAATCTCCACTGTAAGCTGGCCCAAGCTAAAACAATAGGCTGAAACAGTTGCGTCGATTTGAGAGCAACCCATATTCAGGGGATAATATGGTTAAGGCTTGATGAGATATATAAATGTTCTTGCATTGGTTGAGTTGAGGTTTTAATTTAGGGAAATTTTATTTGCATCTAACTGTTTTTCACTCTACCTTCTATAATTTTATAATTATTTTTTAAAAATATCCTTGTACATAACTATCCATTTGCATCGCTCATCGCCGACCATCATCACCAGTGGCCCAAACTCCCATTGGCAGCTGCCATCAGCTCACCTCCCACCCAACATCACACCCACTCTCTCTCCCTCGCTAGCATTACTCTCACAAAACCCACTTTTTCCCCCCTCTCTCGTTGGCATTCCTAGCGGCCGCTATCATCACACTCGAACCCCAGGGTTCAGGAGTGTTATGGGGTTTGGGTGCTATGATGGCGACCGTGAGAAATACCGACAGGAGAGAGAGAATAAGGAAGTGGGTTCGGTGAGAGCAACGCCGACAAAAGAGAGGGAAAAAAGTGAGTGCGAGGATAGGTGAGATGTGGGAGCTGATGACCATGTTTGTCGCGGTTGCCAGTGAAAGCTTGGGTCGTCAATGATGAATGGTGGTTACAAGCAAGGTGCGATGGTGGGTTGCTACAAACAAAGATAAAAATAACTTCTTCTATTTTTTCAAAATGCGAGTACAGAGAACAAAAAAATTAATTGCATATGGAATTTCTCTTTAATTTATGCACCGACAACACTGTCCCATGGTGAATTATGAACAAGGTGAAGTCAAATCCAACTGTAACCGAAAGACAAACTGAAATGGTGGCGCCAATTACTTTTCATGCATTTTCCCATCATTTTGTTTGACAACACCACCTTATATAGGATGCCTTCTGCTTAAAGTTGACGTGGAGGGATCCAAGATCTTCTTATGGGGATTGTTTATTAGATTAGATGCTACTACTAGTACTGAGATATTGACCCAAAATGGCCAAGGAATCCCTTGTATATAGGGGCTACGCGAGGGGCTTTTAAGTGCATATCTAGCTGAACCAACATCTTTATTTAACTTATTTAATGGTGTTTATAAAAAAAAAAAAAAATCCTTCTCTACTAATGATTAAAAAATACTATTAGTACATCATTGTATATATTTTAAACTACACAATGATATACTAATGTTTAAAATGCCCTTACCCAAGATGGTGAGACGCAATAAAGCGAGAAGTATTTATATCATTTATATAACTTATATAATTTAAGATATATATAAATAATATACAAATAGCATGACCACTAAAAATTTTAGTAGTCAACAAAACCTTGTTCAGTGGAAGACAGCCATGGCCCTCCCCACCAATTATTTATATGTGGATCTCTAGTTATTTTGTGTGACTCACCAGTCTATGCTTCCCGCATGCGATTGAAAACAATAATGTGTCAGCAGCCACATTGTCCCACGAGTTCAATTTGTTCATACCTAGATGGTCTCAAAATTATTAATTATTTAATTGTCCCACGAGTTCAATTTGTTCATACCTAGATGGTCTCAAAATTATTAATTATTCAATTTTTTTTTATATGCAAAATCACTAATTTTATTTCATGATGGCTTTTGTTTAAATTTATATTATGTTTATTTTGTTGTACCATTTAGAAGAATAGACTCAACATCATCTTAAATTCATGAATTATTTTTTAATGTTACACAATGAATACTGAAGTGTTACATATTATTTTCTAAAGTTAGTTAATGAATAGTTATGTGTTGAGTCAAATTGCTCCAATCAACTTATTGTGTATTTTGATATTTAACAAAACATAATTTTAGTAAAATTATTTTTGGTATATTTAAATCCCTTAATGGGTTTTTGATATATCTTATGGTGGATAACATATTTTAAGTATTATAGTATTTTGTGTATCAAAATTAACTAAGAAATGATATTTTTAAGTCTGGAAGATTAGCGCATTATAAGGGAATATATAAGAAAATGTTTTCATTTTGAAAAACTATATCTCGATATTTTGATAGCTAATATTCATTATTGTTAAAATAATTTTTATAAATTTTGCAAGAAATAGAAGGTATATATTTTGGAGGTAGTAAAATCGTTAAATCCTAAATTTGTACTAAAACCAAAATTCTATTTTCTTATTGTTATGTATTTTAATTTTTTAAATATTTTTATTGAATCCAAATGGGGGGTATTTTCTTATTTACATTTATGTATTAAAGTAAATAGAAGGTAAATATAAATTAAAAAAAATGTGAAAAGTAAATGAAATGTAAATATGTTGTAATGTATACATGTTATGGATTGTATCTTCAAGCAAATCTATTTTTTCTAAAAATCTGGACTAAAAGTCGACTCTCGGTAAGGGACAATCGACTGTGATTTATGCAGAGTCGAGGTAGCTGAGAATGAGTTTTAGCCAGTTGACTGAGAATCGATTATAAGCCAATGAGAGTCGATTGTCGGCTTTGAGAGTCGACTGTGGGTGTCGTGGAGTCGACTATCGATTAGAACAATCGACTGTCAGACTCCAACGGTCAAATTTTCTTAACCGTTACAGATCCGTTGGAAACTCAAGTATATATATCAAAAATAGTTTTTTGGAGAAGGCTAATGCACTATCAAGATCTATCATTCTAAAGTACACTCAATCTCTCAAGCACTCAAGAAAAGTAATCCAAGGCCCAAGCATTAAAGATACATCAATTTGGAGTCCAAGGCAAAGAAGAAGAAGTTTTCTTCTTGTTGGTAATTCTTGTATCATTTGTATATTTGCCTTGTAATTTCATTATACTTATATCCATATTTCTCCAAAATTGTTGGACTTAGGATTGCATTGTAATCACTTTAATTGTGGATTGTGAGTGGTCTCCTAGAGCCCAAGTAATCTAGGTGTATTGTTGTATTAGTTTTCAAGGTGAACTAAGGGGAAAACCTCGATGTGGTATAAAAGTTTCCTAGGTGAACTTGTTAGAAAACCTAGGTATGGTTATAATGAAACCTCAAGTGTTGGGTTGACCTTGAGAAAGTGGATGTAGGTGTTGGAGACAATGAACCACTATATATCTTATGTTAATATTGTGGTTGTTGATGTACTTATATTACTATCACTCTCAAACAACATATATATTTATAACAAGTATTTTCTTTGTATGAGAAAAGAAAAGCTCTAGAGTTTTTAAAAAGGAAGAATTTGGTTGAATAAGTTTTAATTCTCAATTCACCCTTCCTCTTGAGTGGCCATTGTGTGTCAAAAGACCAACAATAGGTTATTTAGATGATAAGGATCCTCAACTCTCCAAATCTATATATCATTTTCCAATGTTAGGCAATGAATAGTGATGGATCATTTAAATAAGGTGGCCCCTAACTCCCCAAGCCCACGAATTATTTTCAAATATTAGGTAATGAATAGTAATATATAAATTAGTAACGCAACGAGAAAAAAAAAAGACAAAATATGATGTTATTTTAGGAGGACAATTTGATAAAACGATTATTTGGATGACAAAAATTTTGTCAAGAAAATTCACGTTGATCCGAGCATTAAAGGAAAGAAAAGAAAAACTAAATCGATAACTTTTTAATTTATAACATCTAACTGTACACTCTTTACATTTTTTGTTTATTGAACTCTTATGTTTTCAAATTTTTTCCTCATCAATTGAAAAAAAATTACTTTCTAAATTTGAATAAAAAATTTAATTAATAATTTTGTATCTCAAAAATCAAGCAAAATAAATTTTAAATCATTTTTAATATTTATTTATATTATTAAAGAGCCACAAAATAATTATTATCTAAAACCACAAATATTCTTAAGCCACCCTACCTAAGACCCACAAGGAGAGGGTTTCGTGCAAAGATAATAAGAACTCTGTCCGTAAATTAAATAGCCCATTAGACACACTTCTTTATTTATTTTTATTTATTGCCAACAACATAACTTCTATCATTAATAGTTTTACTGGTAAAGGTATTATTTTTTTACAATGACAAGCATCTCAAATTGGGATGAATAGTAGTGTTGTGATCAATAGCTGGGAACTAGCATAAAGATGCTCTCCACTCTTTCCTTTAAAAAAATTTATGTCTTCTAAAATTATCCTAAACTTTAAAAACCATCTTAAAAGATGTTCTCAACTTTTTTTTCTTTTATAAAATTTGTTTTTCTATTTTAATCCTCCACTTCCAATCCTATCAATAATATATTTTCCCTTTTGATTTTTTTTTTTTTTGACAACCCCCTTTCCTTCATCTCCATCGTTCCCAAATTCATAGTCTTCACTCGTCTCCAAATTTAAAGCCTTTATTAATTTTTTGTAGAAATAAAAATATAAAAATTAAAAAACAAAAACAGAAAACATTCTCCATAAATAAAAAGGACCTTAGTTTCTCAATAATTAGCAAAATGAGAAAAAGGAGAAATGAAGATGTGCTAAAACAATCAAAAAGGAGGACCACAATAAATCACAATCCCTTTTGATTGTGGTGGTCTTTATTAATGCCAAAACAAAGAGGTCCCAAGCTAGCTCCTTGTTAGCAATTCAGGAACGGAAAAAATTAGAAACGGGAATAATACGAGTATTATTCAGTTTGATATATTTTAAATACAGTCAAAAATTTGGTCAAACATTCGTCATATGAAAAAAATTCGGGATAGAATTAATTCGTGTTTAATACGTTTCAATTGAATAAATTCGGCAATAAAAATTGGACATATTATATATATACACACAAACATATTCTTAATAAAATAAAAAAATAACTCATTAAACATAAAAATATAATTCTATATTTATATCAATATTACAAAATAATAATTGTTATGAAATGATAGAGAAATAATAATTAAAGGAGAAATATATATAGGAGGAATCTTGTTAGTAAATATGCGAATTATTCGCATATTATACGCGAATTATTCTATTTTTTATTAAAAGTATTATATTTGCATATTTTTTAAACATTCGGATTAATTCGCACACTTTAAACTTAAGAAATATAATACACTTATCAGCTGAATTTTTAAAAATTTGGCTGAAAAATTCAGCCAACTCCATGTGCAGCAAATTGACAATAAGATTTTTTTATTATTATTATGGTTAATGGGCCATAATGGTTTTATTATTTAATATATTTATAATCTCCACTAAAGAAACATGTCTCCTTATTGTTTCTAGTTTCCCACTCTCCAATTGCACCCATATGTCCTTTAGTTATTTTTAAATATTAATAAATATTATTATTCATTTCTCCCATACATGTCTTAACAATTATTATTTTGTAATATTGATACAAATATAGAATTATATTTTTATGTTCAATGATTTATTTTTTTATTTATTAGGAATATGTTTGTGTGTGTATATATATATAATATGTCAAATTTTTATTGCCGAATTTATTTAATTGAAACATATTAAACACGAATTAATTCTATCTCGAATTTTTTTCGTATGACGAATGTTTGACCGAATTTTTAACTGTATTTAAAATATATCAAACTAAATAATACTCATATTATTCTCGTTCCAATTTTTTTTCGTTCCCCGAATTGCTAACAAGGGGGAGGAATGAATAATAATATTTATTAATATTTAAAAATAACTAAAGGACATGTGGGTGGAATTGGAAAGTGGGAAACTAGAAAGACATGTTTCTTTGGTGGAGATTATAAATATATTAAATAATAAAATCATTATGCCCATTAGCCATAATAATAATAAAAAAAATTTATTGTCAATTTGCTGCACATGGAGTTGGCCGAATTTTTCAACCTAATTTTTAAAAATTCGACTGATACGTGTATTATACTTCTTAAGTTTAAAATACATGAATTAATTCAAATGTTTAAAAAATATATAAGTATAATATTTTTGATAAAAAAACAGAATAATTCGCGTATAATACGCGAATAATTCGCATATTTACTAACATGGAGACCTGAGATCTTCTTAGGGGGATTATTTATTATTTATGGCCAAGGAATCCCTTATATATAGGGGCTACGCGAGGTGCTTTTAAGTGCATATCTAATTGAACCAACATCTTTATTTAACTTATAAAATGGTTTTAGTAGTCAACAAAACCTTGGCTGAGTGGAAGACAGCCATGGCGCCCATCCCCACCGATGTTTAATATGTGGGTCGATCTCTAGGGTTTTTGTGTGACTCATCAGTCCATGCTTCCCGCATGCCATTGAAAACAATAATGTATCTGCAACCACATTGTCCCACGATTTCAATTTGATTAGACCTAGATGGTCCCACAATTACTAATTATTTAAATTTTTTATTTTTTTATTTTTTATATGTAAAATCACTAATTCTATTTCGATGATTTTTGTTTGAATTTATGCTTTGTTTATTTTGTTGCTCTATTTGAACAAGGACGTTACTTAACTTTTTAAGTCCACGAATCATTTTTTAATATTAAGCAATGAATGGTGAAGTGTCATTTAGGTGAGGAGGCCCCCAACTCTCAAGTTTACATATCATTTTTCAATGTGGTAATGAATAGTGAGGGGTCATTTAGGTGATGAGGACCCCCAACTTCGCAAATCTACAGATTATTTTCTAATATTATACAATGAATAATGAGGGGTCATTTAAACAAGAAGGCCCTAACTTCCTAAATCTATGGATTATTTTTTAATATTAGATATAGAATAATAAAGTATAAATCAGTAACACAACGGAAAAAAAAAATGACAAGAAGTGATGTTATTTTAAGAAAACAATTTGATAGAATGATTGTTTGAATGACAAAAATTTATCTAGGGAATCCATACTGATTTGAGCATTAAAGGGAAAAAAAAAAATCAATAATTTTTTAATTTGCAGGATCTAACTATAGACTCTCCACATTTTTTTGCTTATTGAACTTTTACATTTTCAAATCTTTTCTTCTTGTCTATATTATCAATTGAAAAAAAAATACTTTCTAAAATTAAATACAAAAAATTAATTAGTAATTTTGCATCTCAAAAATCAAGCAAAATAAATTTAAATATTTTTTAATATTTATTTATATTATTAAAGAGCCACCAAAATAATTCTTATGTAAAACCACAAATATTCTTAAGCCACCATGTCTAAGACCAACAAAGAGAGGGTTTCGTGCAAAAATGATAGTAACTCCGTCTGTAAATTAAATAGCCCAGATTAGATCAGACACACTTCTGCTTTATTTATTTTTTGCCAATAACAGAACTTCTATCGTTAACAATTTTACTGGTAAAGGTATTATTTTTCATAAAGACAAGCCCTCTCAAATTGGGATGAAGAGTAGTGTTGTGATCAATAGCTGGGAACTAGCATAAAGATGCTCTCTACTCTTTGCTTTAAAAAAATTTATGTCTTCTAAAATTATACTAAACTTTAACTAACATAAAAATATACAGCTTAAATGTTAAGTTGTACACGATACATTAAGATTGAATATATTAATGAGTAATATATTTATTCGTTTCATGTTCATGATATTCAATTGACACTTATTTGTCCTTTATATTTAATTATATAGGATGCCTAAAGATAAAGTCCCTAAGAATACTCTATGTAGAAAAGAATTAAAATGTGACTTTAATTGTAAGGCCTTTGATATACATAAAAGTATACCTTAAAACATTCATGATCAAAAGTGTCATTGAAATGGAACATCAATGATGCAAAGAGATCAACATGTACTATACTGTTACCTTAGGAAGATGGCAGTTGATCTTCCAAATTGTGGGCATTGGATGCCTAAACACAGGTGTTTGTTGAAGAACGAGTTCACTAAACAATGAACCGACTCAAAAATTCCAAATGGAAAGAGTGTCTAAAGAAACCTCTTATAGCGGTAATGCAAATGATCCTTTGACTTGAGATCACCATAGTGCTTTGTGATGGAAATCCTAGGTATGGTCGTGTCGGTTAATTTAAAATTTTTGTACACATCAGATGTGCGCAACGGAATCAATAACACACATCATACCCACAGCTTGAGTATTTAAGCAACATACATATTTATCATATGAATATAAATATACACATACTTAATTACAACCCGATGTAGGGTTGGTATAGAAACTATTTTTATACTGAGACCACTCTGCCTCATATTGTGGTGGTCCTAGTCAGTCTACACCTAGTACATTGTTCGGTACCGTTTCGATTTCATTTTCATGAGCTAGACATAGAGGTCCATGTATCACCGGTACCCGTGTCTCTAATTTTTTCGCGTAACAATTACGAGTACTAAATTTCTGGCAGCAGTAGAAATTGACAGAAGCAGAAGGAGATAGCAACGTGAAGCAACAATTGTTACTTCTCCCAATTTTAATCTACCCACAATTAGCCACCACAATGCCATGTGGCACTCAATTGGGCTGGCTGAGTGGCATTGAAAGTCGACTTTCCAAATGGCGAAAGTCAATTTTTGTCGCCCTGAAAGTCAACTTCCACCATAGGAAAGTCGACTTTCCGGGCCAACAAGTCAACGTTTGACCCGTCAATCCTTAAGACGCTTTGGGCACGAGATGCCGATATCAGATGTGACACTATATGATGCGTGACTTTTAGATTCACTACCCACTATCAATCAAATAGCACCGAAACCCCTTTCGATACAAGTCAACCTTTGACCCATCACTAGAATCTTTCCATACCCCGATGATGATCTAAAAGTTTCCGAATAGTGCCTAACTGCGGTTCAGGACAGTATAGGTGGCAGTGAAATATCACTTCAAGTGAACCTATTACGGCTTGATGATTACCTTGTACTATAATCATTCCATCACGTAACGTCCCAACTAAATGAGTCATATAGTGATAAACTCACAAACTTAATAACTATGTGTCTGACCTCGTCAATGTGACTAGATGACACCTCAAGAAACTCATTTCCTGATATTTAATCTGCCCTGGCTAGGGATTGTGGTGGACTTATTTAGGGTTTGAGGAAATCCTTGTGAAGAGCTAAGATGAATAGAATTCATAAATTAGGTTTGCAAAATTTCACCTAATAAAATCCTAGTTGGACTAGGTTACTTAATTGGGCCTTAGGTTCTAGTGGAAATTGGTACCAATTAATTATGATTTTTTTTTTATGGGCTAACCTAAGGATATTGGGATATTTCAAGGAGCTTAATGGGATGTTTTAAAGTATTTAAAACTAAGCCCTCAAATTGGTTGTTTTAAAGTGATTAAAACATAAAGACCAAAAGGACAATAGAAAGAAAGGTCCAATATCATGTTTTAAAGTGTTTAAAACATAGGTTTAAAAACCATGCGACCCAAACCCTTCAATTAGGGTTTTATGCCTAAGAGTTATAAATAACCCTAAGTAGTTTTTTTCATGCATGGTTGCTACAAAAGGCCACGAGATGCATGGAAAATGAGGTGTCTCCAAGCCATTGATGTCGTGTGACATGCATGTGAGATCTCTCACGCCACCCCTTTTGAGTAAACACTCTTCAAGCCTTAGGAAACCACCCCCTTGGAAGTTCTTGCAGTTGCTTGCTTACGTGGATATGGTTAGAAGTTGAATGCTTGGATGGCTTCATGATCAACTCCATCAAGTGTTGGTTTTGAATCTTTGTTTCAAGGGATAGTCATTGTTTTCTTCTCCGTAATCTATTCTCTTGAAGAAATTTTAAAAAAAATTATGATTAAAATTTTTTATTTTTCCGCTGTACTTACGATCCCTAAATTCCTTCACAATTAACACTGAACTCAAACTCTGACATGGTAATAGTGAGTGTTTAAAAGTAGGATTAATTGGAATTATATATATATATATTAACTCAAACTTTGAATCACCATAATTTGTGAAAACTGAACTTATGGTACACTAAAATAATATATTCACGAAACATGTTTCAACATATATTCTAAAATTAATATTCCCAAAATAGACTATGAGACTTGAATATAGAATAAAAGAATAACATTTTCAAATTTAAGCAGCAACTTACTTCTTTTGATTTGCTACGTAGAACCCTAAATCCTAATTTTATTAATTAAGATAAAATAAAATTCACATATCATTCCTTAGATTTGCTTAAATTTTACCGACCACCCTTTTTTTTTAAGTATACACCAATATCTCTTTAGATTAAGTTAATGTGAATCACATACCCCTGTTGTAAAGAATTGGGGATTAATTTTATTTAAATTCTCAAAATGCCCTTATAATTAAAAAAAACAAAACTAAACAAGGTATTGGTGGTGGCCAATAATGGTATCCTAGGCAACCTAACAATGAATCTAGGAACAAAGAGAGAGAAAATTTGGGTTCAAATAACTTAGATTTGATTTGGGTTTGAAAACAAGCCCAAATCAATCTAGGTGTTTTTCAAATTTGGAAATAGAGAGATTAAATTAGAGTTCAAAGAACATTTTCTAGAAAGAAAGAAAGAAAGACTAAATTTGGATTATTCTTAAAGAAAGAAAATAAACACCCATTTGGATTATGATAGGGGTTTTTAACCATCAATTGAGAAGAAGCCTTGATCGATAACGACAACAAAAGTTTCAAAATCCCCTATCACTGCTAACGATTGAGGTTGCAATGGGGGTCAAAACCCCATGATCATCACAACCTCGATCAACAGAGGTGATGGAGGGTTTTGCTTAAACCCCTATCCCTAAAAACCCCAAACAAGAAGGTGGTTCTGAAAGAGGAAAATATATCTACTAATCAGAGTTAATTGTCTATGTGCATGAAAAGAAAGGGAAATGAAGATGAAAAAAGTTAGAAAAGATAGAAAAAGAAAGAAAAAATGAGAGAGAAAAGAGAGAAAAACGGTTTATATACATGAAAAAAATGGTCAATTTATTCAATCTATTAATAACAAGATAGGTGAGTGATTTTTTTTTTTAAACAAAAAGGTGGTTAGTGTAATTTAAATAAACCTCAAGGGTCATGTGTGAAATTTACTTTTTAGAAAAATGCCACCAACATCCAAGCAATGCTAAATAATAGCCAACAATGCTCCAATGCACCCTAACACGCTCTAAAGCATGATCCAACACCATATAATTATATAATAGACTCCAATGTAGTAACACGCGACTCAAAGCACAAAAATAGAAGCATCATGACATAAGGAAACAAGATCTAACCCAATAAAATAGAGAATAATAGGCACTACCCCTTCTTGAAATTAACTTTCAAAATAAACCTCTCGTCCTTGGGCTCATAATTACTCCAATACCCCAGGAACACCGCCAATAGCAGTAGTGACACGTGCTCGCTAGAGAGCCACTCTACTGATGTCATCCTTCTTAAGCCCAGAAAGAACACGTGGCAGATACGTCTCAACACACGGCTGACCTGTTAATCAGCGAAGATTCTCCGGATTCCTCGACATCAATCATTGCTCCAAGGATCATGGAGATAGGGACTATCCCGAATCCCTCAGAAATGATTGATGTATCCATATAGTTAAGATCATGGCTCCGCAAGCGACGGGAGGGGGATCTCGGTGATTCGAAAAGAGAATCCTTATCTTAGCAAGAGGATAAAAAGAAGACAATAGGGACGGGTAAAGGATATTTTTTTTTCCTTTCTTTTTCCTAAGTTCTTTACTATATACTGAGAACTGGAGATAAATCGGTGAACTAACTTGATCGTCAGAGTGATCATAGGGGAGAAAGTCCTCGACTTCATCTCTTCGTAGGTACTTGGTCCGAGGAGAGGAAGGTGATCGGCTACCGTATCATCAAATTTAAAGAAAATTATCTTTCCAAGAGACTAAAGAATATCATGATCAAATTAAAAATGGATTGACACTATTTCCATATCATTATTTGATTGAGACACTTTAAATTCATAAAACAATTTAATTGTATGGGAAGACCATCATTTTGTTTGACAACACGACCCTTAACATGATGCCTTCTTCTTAAAGTTGATGCGGAGAGATCCAAGATCTTTTTATCGGGATTATTTATTAGATTAGATGTTACTACTAGTGAGATAGTGACCCAACATGGCCAAGGAATCCCTTACATATGGGGGCTACGTACGTACGCGAGGCGCTTTTAAGTGCATATCTAATTGAACAAACATCTTTATATTTAACTTTATTTAATGGTGTTTATTAAAAAAAAAAAAATTCCTTCTCTACTAAAGATTTTATTAGTCAACAAAACCTTGGTTTAGTGGAAGATAGCCATCTCCACCAATTATTTATATATGGGTCTCTAGGGTTTTTGTGTGACTCATCTTCCCGCATGCGATTGAAAACAATAATGTGTATGCAACCACATTATCCCACGACTTCAGTTTGATCGGACCTAGATGGTCCCAAAATTACTAATTATTTATTTTTTTTTATATGTGAAATTACTAATTTTATTTTATGATGGTTTTTGTTTGAATGTATGTTCTGTTTATTTTGTTGTTCCATTTAGATAAGGAGGCTCTCTAACTTCCCAAGTCCACAATCATTTTCCAATCTTAGACAATGAATAGTGAAATGTTATTTAAACGAGAAGCCCTCCCAACTCCCCAAGTTTACAGATATTTTTCAATATTGGGTAATGAATAGTGAGAATTTATTTAGATGATGGGAACCCCCAACTCCCTGAGTCTATAGATCATTTTCTAATATGGATAATGCTAGACGCACAACTCCCTTCATAATCCATAAGGAAATTACAAATTTACCCTTAGCATAAATTCAACCCAAAAGTTCTGAATACCCACCTGACGCAGCGTGTAGCGCGAGTGTAAAGAAAACATACCAAAATAAACCCTTGAAAGAGCAAACTTCAATGGCCAAAGCTTGGCTTTCAAGAAGACGCAAAAACAAAACTGTTTTGCTAAGAAAACCCAAATAGGTTGCTGAAATTTGATTGATTAAAACTTGATTACAAACTCTAGATCCTAGGTATATTTATAGTGTTTGGCTAATCCAAATCCATCTAATATTTGGAAAACAAAATCCAACTAGAATTCTAATAGAAATAAATCCTAAATAAAAGTCAACTAGAATCCTAATAAAAATAAAACTCTAATCAAACATGAAGTAGAATTCTAAATCAAGTAGAAACATGAAATAGAATCCTAAATCAAGTAGAAATATAAAATAGAATCCTAAATCAAGTAGAATTCTAAAACTTAAGAAGTATTAAAATAACATTATGGCACTACTATTTTGGTGATACTGTTCCGATTTAGTTGGGTTGGCCTTGGGTCGAGTCTTGATTGGTGACTGCATCATTCACCTTCACTTGAGAAAAAATTTGACCTCGAATTTTGATCCTGTTTGGACAAATCCACATCCGAAAAGTACGAAGAGAGATTAGCCACTTTGAATGTTTAGAAATACCCATATGATTAGGCAAATCCACAACATAAGCATTGTCATTGGTCTTCTTTGGAATCTTGTAAGGACCATACTTAATTGGCTTGAACTTGTTCTGCTTTCCTGTTGGAATTTTTTCCTTCTTCAAAAAGATCATAACTTCATCTCTAATCTCAAATACCTTGTGCTTCCTATGCTTGTCAACTATCGCCTTATATTTCTTATTTGTGCAACTTTTGCTTGACATCTTCCTGAACCGCTTGAACTTTTCTGCTAAGGGAACATGAGCAAAGACATTCCTCCCCTTCTTAGCCATATTAGCATTGGCATGGATCCAATCATCACCATGTTTGTTGCCTTCTGCCTCCATTGCATTATTACTGTTAGATTGAGGACGTTAAACCTTCCATCTTGAGCGCTTCTCTGACTAGTAGATCTTATTGCCTTTGATTCAACCATGCCAGATCTTGAATAAACTGTAGAAGGATTTGCTACCATGACCTCCATTTCCTTTATAGTCGCAAGTTGATCAGAGGAAACACCACCATCCTTGGGTTGCAAAGCAATGCTTGAGCCATCGGGACTGGAAAATACCCCAGTATGAGTCAATAACCTTGGAGTTTCTGTCATGTTAGCAACATAAATCAGACCTGAGTTTGCAAACGTTGAGGTTGCTGGGACAACATAATCTTCGAAGTCAAGCTCCACTTTAGAAGCTTTGGTTTGATTCTTTTCCACTATGGATAACAAAGTATAACACACACCTTCTTTCTCAAGCTGATATGTGTTCTTCCTACCCGAGTGCTTAGCATCCACATCAAATTGCCAAGGCCTCCCAAATAAAATATGGTAAGCATCCATATCAACAATATTATTTTCTTCACACTCACGCTACACGCTGCGTCAGGTGGTATCAGAGCGGTTAATCAACCAATCAGATGGCCAATCTTGAAGGTAACGGTAGCAACCAGCCTCGTGACGATGATCAGGGGTTGTCCGCAGTTTAGAGAGCAATTGAAGAACAGCGGGAAGTAACTCGTACTATCCAGCAGCGATTGGAGAAACATAACAACCAATTGGGCACCTTACTACAAGTTGATGATGACGGGAACCTAAATAATGGGGTGAATCAAGCAGGAGCGGGAAGACCACCCATTAATCATGTCCTTGTCCTATTTTGGTGATACTGTTCTGGTTTAGTTGGGTCGGCCTTGGGCCGAGTCTTGATTGGTGACTGCATCACCACCCAAGCCCTCTCCTCTCTCTCTCCCCCTACTTGGATTCCCATTGTCGTCAGCGCACACGCACACGCACACACACACACACACACACACACACACATACTCTCTCTCGTTCTCATTCTCGTCCGTAGTTATCCATTGCACAGTGTGTGACCTGCAATCGATCTCGTGCTCTCACTCTAGCCGTCAGTCTCTCACTCTTACCATCCGCTCGGTCCTCGATCTCGCTATCAATCTGTTCGTCGAGAGCTCGCCTTCATCTCTCTCTCTTTCTCTTTCTCCTTCCCACATCTCTCTCTTCTCGTTCTCGCCATTGTTTTCCACCATCAACGCAGTCTCCTCCGCCACCATTGAAGTTATCACCATCAACGCTTCTGGTCGTCATTTACCTCCACCATTCTTGTTGTCGCTGACACCTCCATCTCTCTCTCTCTCTCTCTCTCTATCTATCTATCTTTCTCTCTCTCTATGTGTGTGTGTGTGTGTAACAACCCATTTATTCATGATTTAATGAATATTTGGGGTTTTAAGGGGAAATGTTAATTTATTTTGTTTAAAAAAAATAGGCAAGTATCTAGTAGAAATTGGGGGTATAAGTGGTAGTTTTCAAGAAGAAATTCAGCTAGGATTGGAGTACCGTAGGTGACAAAAATACTTACCTGCTCTAGCTGACAGTATAGTTATGGATTGTCGTCTTGAAGATTATGCAAATCTTGGACATTATTGAGAGAAAGATAGATGATGGCAGATGTGCCAGGATGATGGGTCACAGTGGAAGAAACTACGGACCTAAATCAATTAGAGATATGAGATTTTCGATTTTGGAGAATAGAACTCTCATATGGCTAGACAGTTAGTCTAGAAGGCAAATTGGGCGATGTATAGCTGAGAGATGTCAGCAAGTTATGAAAATAAGGAGCCTACTAAGATATGGTACAGGCACTTGCGGTTAATGAAAAGCTGTAAGGAAATTGGAAGATACTAGGATATATTCTCGAAAGATTTATCGAGATTATTTCTTAATGATGAAGTTGCCAATGATAACATAAGGTTATTGGATGATTTCTTGTGTGTGGATAAGGACATAAATTATCAGGCTTTGGAAGAGGTGATAATTAATAGTTGATATTCTTTACCTTGAATTTGATCAATTATAAAACAGTGGCAAGAGGTTGGGATATCTATGATTGATGTGCAATTGAGGAATGAGGCATTCCAAAAATCGACAATAGAGTCATGATTTGTTGATTTGACCAAAGTACCATCTGCATTGGAGTCGTGTGGTAATTGTGGTTATTGATGATATTAGTGTACTCCTCGGATAGGGAGACGCATGAGGAACATTGAGGATAATGTTAGGGAACATCACGATAAATGTTGAGATCGAGATTGGCTTGTTAGGTCATAAACAATCGAGAAAGTAATGATGAGAGCACGAGGCTCTATATCGATGAACATGAAATCAAAATTGATTGTCATAGGCACCATGAGGATTGGAAGTTCCGAAAAGTCAGATGTCCTGATAAGATTTCGGGAGATGAACCAAATGTTTTGAATAGAGGATAAGTTCGAGTAAAGGTTGGTAACCTGAGTAAGTGTAACTCCGAAAAGAATCGAGGATTCGTGAGATTTGGAGATTTAGGCTGGTATTGAGAAAAGTATCAGAAGTGACAAGAGTTGGGTCAATTACAACTCTCAGAGACAAGACAAGGAGGCTCTAGAATGACGACAACACCATGGGTATGTGGCCTATTAACAGCGAATTTGAGCCTATGGACCAAGGCAAAAGACTTGTAATGAGCTTGTGGCTAACGTGCCAAAGATCTTATGATTAAGAGAGAATTATAGTCGACATAAATTTTCCTTGGGATATGTGATTTCCTATGAAAAGCTACAACAAGATTATTTGAAATAAGATATTGAGGTATGTTCTTCCCTAGTTATTTGATCAATCAGGTGCTAATTTCGAGGATGGAATTTTGAGATTTAGAACATATGAAAAATTTGGAGAATGAAATTTTTGTAAGGAGGGGAGAATGTAACACCCCATGTTTGTATGAGGTTGCCACGTAATTTCGATAACTTTAGAATACCGAAAAATTGGTTTGATGGTAGTTATAAGTACCAAATCGACTACAGGGAATGCCTCGTAGTGAAATTGTCAAAGGAAAATGATATGGTCTCGATGAGTGTTTCGAGATAAGATTTATGCTATCGAAAGAAATCGAATCAGGAATAATTTTCGGTACAGCTAAAATACAACTGCTATTTAGGCTACAAAATCGAATTATCGCAAGGGACGTCCAGGAAGTCAACGGAAGCCTGAGGAGGCTCCAATTTTTCATAATGAGCAACCCTTCAATGGTTTTGAGATGAAACAATAGCCCAGTGAGGACACTGGGGAAAAATCGTCGTTTTCAACTAAACTTTGAATTATTAATTTTGGATTTTCAATATCGAAATGCAATCTAATTCAATGTTTGAGGATGTTATTGCAATTAAGGAATTGTTTTAATGAATTTGGGATAAAATGTGAGGTTTAAATGTATAAATTAGTGTAATATATAATTATATATATATACATAGGTGGTGTTTGCATTTGCGTGTGCATGTGTGAGTGATGGTAGTCCATGCCCTACAAACGTGATGGCCGATTTCTGTAAATGGGGGAGTTCTTCATGCAAGCACTTATGGGACAAGTAAGGTGAGTTTGATTTTGATTAAGTGATGTATAATATATATATATATATATACACATACGCATTTCGTGGAGAGCAAGCAGCAGCTTGGCTATAAATTAGAAGAGGCTTTAGCCGATTGAGAGAAGCAACAAGAGGAGAACGAGAGAGATAGAGAGAGAGAGAGAGAGAGAGAGAGAGAGAGCTGAAGCCGGTGGCCGAGAGGCAGCCACGAGAATGGCCAGAAGCAGCGAAGCCGCGGCCATGGTAGCCATGGCCGCAAGCTCCAACTGCTGCAGTAAAGGGGCTGTCGGCAGCAACCGAGGTGACGTTTAGCAAGGTTGGCAAGGTCCTTGGAGGCCCGGGAGACGACAGAGGGAAGCAGGCACGGCCATGGAAGCCATGGCCGCAACCAGTTGCAGCGAGGAGCAACTAGCAGCTCGCGGCGATACGTGCGTGGCGGTGAGGACGACCGAAGATGGTGCAGTGGGTTACAGAAGCGGCCGATGGAGGCTAGCTGAAGGCGGTTGGGCGAGGCCCTGTTCGCGCATGCAGGTGCTGGAAGGAAGGAGAAGATGAATAGGAAGGAAAGAAGGAAAAAAAGAGAGAGAGAGAGAAAATAGAAAAGAAAAGAAAGGAAATGGAAAGAAAGAAAGAAAATAGATAAAAAGATGGAGAAAAAATCTTGGAAAATGGGAAATGAAGATGTATTAATATTTCGAATATTTTGGCGAGAAAAATTGTCCAGGCACACGTTTCAAGGATAAGACACACATACCAAGGAAGCCTGAAAGGCTAAATTAAGGTAAATAAAATTTCCTAGAAAATTTCATAAACTCAAGAATATAATTTTATGAATTGTCATATTGAAATATTCGAGGAAATATTTGAAAAATATTTAGTTTTGATTTATTAAGGAAAAATAGGAAGAAATAGAGAGAAAAATAAAGAAAATGCAAGAAATTATGGAAAAATAGGTTTTAATACTTATTTAAATAAATATGGTGATTATGATGCTTTGAGACTTAAGTTGAAGTGACTTGTGTGAATTTTGAGGTTGGCATGCAAATCAAGGTGATGCACAAATTTTGAGGTAAGGCACGAATATTGAGGTAGACTAATACGCTTGAGAAGGTAAGTGGTACTTCCCAATTGGATTTAGTTTTATGAAAAATGCTTGGTTTGTAGGTGATTTATGTTTCAAACCCCGATCCTTGGGGATGCTTTCATCATATTAACATGCTCTGATATGTATCCATCACGTAGACTACATACATGACATGACTATGAAATGCATAAATACACATTGATATCATTGATCACGCGCATGTTGTCCGTTGGGAGTACGAACTGGCACCGTTGCTCTACCAAGGGTACCCCCATACACACCGGCTTCGAAAGAGGTGGTTGTAAAAATAGTAAGTAGCATGAAAGGGTGCAGTTGACCCTTAGGAAGAACTAAGACATTGCATACATGCATGATAAAACATTTTGTGCCCTTAGTTAGATGGTTCATAATCTAACTTGGGCTTTGCCCCTAGAATATTCAAATGTTCTAGATGGAAATTGTAGCAGATATGAGGATGAATGAGGCATGAAATGGCACTTAGCAAAGTGCATGATGAATGGAGTGTATGTTATGTAGCCCATGTATTTAAGTTCTGCTACTTTAATTCTGGACATTTTGAAAGAATGAGGATGTATAACCTTATTTAGGGTTAATGTTAGTTGAGACCTTATACTTTGTATTAAATTATGTTGAGGAACGATGATGTAAGAACTAAATTTTGATTAATGTTAAAATATCATATTCGATCCTTGCTTCCGCATTTGATGGGCATAATAATTCTCTTTCGAGAAAAATGATTGGAAATTTTGGGACGGATTCGAGAAATGATGTGATTTAGTATTAGTTTGAAAGAAAAATTTTATTATTCCGAAATTGTCCCAAGTTATAATGTGCCCGAGAAAGCGAGGCGTTACACAAATTATCATCTTGTTCTACCTCTCATGAAATATGGAGAAAATTTGAAATAGCTTATGAAGGAAGAGATCAAGTTAAGCACACAAAGATTAACTTCTTGATGTCTCAATATGAGTTCAAATTACTTCAAAATGAAAGTATTAGTGAAATGAATGATAGATTCCAAAAGATAATTAACAATCTTAAGATGTTAGAGAAAATAATCTCAAAAGTAGACCAAGTAAAGAAAATTCTTAGATCTCTATTTTTGGATTGGCAGCCTTTAATGACTGTAATATTTCAAGCAAGAAATGTATCGACCTTCTCCCGGATAATCCCACTAGCATAGCACATCCGAAAGGAGGTCATCACAAAAATAATATAAAATAATATAACTCAACATCACAACCTCTAACTTTTGATATTATCAGTGGAAGCTATAATATAAGTTTACATCATCCTAGTACTACGACCTATACAAAATGAATATAAGGGCACTAATGAAATTAATAAAATAAAAATCTCCTCACAACGAGCCCTCAACAAAACTACTAACACAAACATTTTTGTTGGGAATGTCTCTGTACACTTTTAAACTTGGGCTCAACCCTTACTAGACTCGCCCCCAATGATCTCCTTGCCCTTACCTGAAATGACAAAGATTAAATAAGGTGAGTCACGACTTAGCAAGTATATATATATAATAACGGAACCAAGAATTGATGGATAACAGAAATAGAGTACACCCGACTCCCCAATACAATTTAAACCTATCATTCAATTCCCATTATTAATAATATTCCATACCATCATCATTATGGATTTATGTAACATTTCATTCCCCATAATCACATAAACCTCCATACATCGCATTGGCTCACCCAACCTTCCATATACATGGATCACCTCGACTCTCAAAGCCATTTATTCACATGCATGTATGAATACATATATATATATATAAATCAATTTGCCACTCATTGACTTGAGCATTACCTACCAGGTTATATGGCCACATCACCTACGTCAAGCGCTCTATAGGATATCCTCTCTTTTTTCTCATTCACGGAACATAGCCGTCATGCCAAAATAATAGTAATAGGGGCGCAAATAATAATGCCATGCAATGCTCATGGGGTCTCACATAAGTATAACATGCATGCTCAATTATATAAATGTGTGCATCATGAACGTCATGCACATTTAAACATTTCAATAACATATTCATATTCATTCATGAGCCTATGGTATAGTCATTCACGTGGTTTCATGTCATTCATTTAGATTCAATTCCATATCGATTCCCATAATCACTATACCACCCATAATCATTTTCCAATAAATGTTATACACCCTCTAAGACTTGGACTATCACTCATGAATTCATGTAGAAATACCCTCAATCATGGCCATTAATCTTTCATTCAATGGTTAAACATCCTATTTTAATAACTAGGACTTTTGTTTGACAAGGCATTAATAAGGTCAAATATTAACCAAAATATGTAAAATCAAACCTTATCAAGTTAGGGTCACAAAAAAAAAAAATGGATCTTAGTTCCAATATTAGGATAAAAAGTTATGGTCAAAAGAGTGCAATATACATAGTGTTGAAAAAGAGAGATTAGTCGACTAATGGAAGGAATAGTCGACTAAGCAAATTCTTAGTCAACTAAGGCTTAGTCGACTAAGCAGGTTCATTAGTCTACTGGGCCAAGGGCTGGCACAAAAATATGATAAAACAGGTCTCTGCTGAGTCAACTAAACCCCAAGATTAGTCGACTCGACGCACACGAAAAGCATGAAACGGACCCGAAACACCCCAAAACGATCACCACTAGCTTCCTCACCCACAAATATCATTCCTTGAAGTAAAAATGGGGTAAACAAAACCCAAAGAAACACCAACAAGACACAACTTCATGCCTATGAAAAAAACCCACTAAGAAACAAAATTGAAGATAACCGAACACTTTCATGGAAAAATTACAATCTTTACAATGGAAGCTTTTTGAAATGAAATGGAGAAGAAAGAAAGGAAACACTTGTACAACCCATTAAAAGAAAGTGCAAGAGAACTTGCCTTAAATGGTGCAACTCCAAAGAGATGAAGGAAACCCCAAAATGTGCAATTCTCCACTTGAAGCTCCAACCAAGAGCAATAAATAAAGAGAATAGAAGAAGGAAATGAAAAGGAAGAATAAGAGATGAACAAGATGGAGAGAAAGAGAGAATGGATAAATAAGAAGAAGAATTGATTGTAGAGAAAGCAAGAGAGAACAAGGAGGGAGTGGTTTGTCGTCCAACTCCAACCACCCCCATTCTTGCCTTCCCCAATTTGCCCTCCTCTACACGCACACACACCACTTAAAATATCCATATATACCCCTTATGGACATTTCTCATCCCTTTTCATTTCTTTTCCCTTTATTTAATTCATCCTAACATTTATATACATGGGCTTAAGCCCAACTCAATACTTTAATTCATTTAGGCCCAACTCAAGATAGGACCCAATGGACTTACTTGCTACTAGCCCCAACCCACCTTCTCTCACATGGCTTAGACCAAAAATCATAGCCCAATCTATTAATATTTATTTATCCACTCTAACTTACACCTAAATATATATATATGCTTTAAAATTCCAACCTTAATTCTAAACAATACCTAAACATACCATGCTCTAAAATAACATAGAATAAATTAAAATAAAAATATAGATGATACCATAAACCCAATAATGAGTCATTACAAGAAACCTCAAAGAATTAACAATGGAAGAACTCATAGGAAATTTTCTAACTCATGAGTTTGTTTTAAATAAAATGAATGAAAACATAAAAGGTAAGAAAACATTAGCCCTAAAAGTAAATGAAGAAACTAAATCTAATGAAGAAGAATGAGAAAATGAAACCACTCTCCTCACAAAAACTTTTGTAAAGCTAATGAAAAAGAAAGGCAAGGAGCGCAAGAGATTGCCTCCTACTTGTTACAATTGAAAAATGGTTGGGCACTTACAATATGATTGTCTAAAAGAAAAGAAATACAAAAAGGAAAAGAATATAGAAAAGAAAAGGTTCAAGAATCCAAAGAAACATGTATTTGCCGCATGGGATGTGGATAACTCAAGTGAATTATCCCAATCTAATGAAGAGATAACACATATATGCTTTTTGAGTCTAGAAGAAGAAGAAGAAAACCTGGAGCTTGAAGAACTCCAAGAAGCTTTTAAAGAGCTTTACAAAGAATATCAACTTCTTAAAAAAAAAGCTAAAAACCACTAAAAAAATATTGTAAGGAAGAGAATGAACACTTAAAAGGTGAAATAAAGAATTTAGAAGAAAAAGCTCAAGAATAAAGGAAAGAAAGTGAAAATAAGTTAGATGATCATGTAATCAAACTTTAAGAAGAAAATAAAATACTAAGATCTCAAAACAAGAAGTTATTAGTAGAAAAAAATACAATTGAAAAAACTTTGGCAAGAATAATTTCAAGAAAGAATTCAAGACCTAAACCATTGTACAAAACACCAAAAATAGAATGGAAACAGCCTAGGTGGAAATCCCAACCTAGGAAAAGAAATGAGATGCAAATGTGGATTCCAAAAGGGGTAGTCCAAACCATGAGATCCTTAGACTTTAAAAACACAAATTTTGTAAGTGCATCAAAAGTCATAAAAGCATTTCATTCAAATGAAGTGAAATTCAAGGGACCCATAGATGGGTACCTAAAACTAAAATATGGTTTTAAATGTGTAGATGTGCATGAAGGCCACAATAAGCAACAAATGATATATAAATAGTGGATGCTCACATCACATGACTTGTGAGAGAGATCTATTCATAGATTTCACTCCAAAAGATGGAGGGTCTATCACATTTGGAGACAATGCCAAATGTAGTATGATTGGAATTGGTAAGGTGGTTGGAATTGATATGATTGGCCAGCCACGTCTCACTATTATTAGAAATGTTCTTTTAGTAGATGGTTTAAAATATAATCTTCTTAGTATTAGTCAATTTTGTGATGATAACTATGAGGTTATTTTAAACAAAGGCATCATCTAGTTCTTGATGAAAATCAATCTATTATCTTTTATGGAAAAAGGCAAAGCAATGTTTACATTGGATATTGAAAAAATAAATGTGAAATGCCTAATGGTAAAAAATGAAGATTATTATCTTTATTAGGAAAATTTCTAATAAAGACTTAGTTGTTGGGCTTCCAAAGATAAAATTTAATGAAAAAAATTTATGTGATGCTTACTATCAAGGTAAGCAAACAAGAGCTTCCTTTAGATCTAAAAATAAAATTTTAACCAGTAAACCTCTACAAATTTTACACATAGACTTATTTGGACCCACACAAACTAAAAGCTTTTGGGTGGGAAACATTATGTATATATTGTAGTAGACGATTTCTCTAGATTTATTTGGGTAATGTTTCTATCTTCAAATGATGAAAGTCATGAAGCTTTTCAAAGCTTCGTCAAATTAGCTAAGAGAATTCAAAGAAAATAAAAAGATAAAATTATCTCTCTAAGAAGTGATCATGGTAGGGAATTTGAAAATAAATTATTCATGGAGTTTTGTGAAGAGCATGGAATTTTTCATCAATTCTCTACACTAAGAACCCCAAACAAAATGTTGTTGTGAAAAAAAAGAAATAGCACACTCCAAGAGATGGCTAAGACCATGCTTTTAGAGAATAGTTTGCCTACCTATTTTTGGTCCGAAGTGGTTAATACTGCTTATTACGTTTTAGATAGGTTTAACTTAAAGCAAGGCATCAAGAAAATATTATTTAAAATATATTATGAAAAGAAACCTAATGTGTTTTATGTTCGAGCTTTTGGATGTAAATGCTATATGCTAAAAACTAAGGACAACTTAAAAAGTTCAATGCTAAAAGTGATTAAGGTATTTTCCTTGGATATTCCAACATGAGTAAGGCATATAGAGTTTATAATCTTAGAACGAATTCTATGAAAGAATCTATTCATGTAAAATTCAATGAATTCCTTAAGACAAAGAGAAATAATGAAGATGAAGAAGAGATATCAATAGATCCATCCAAATGAATTGAGAACATTGTTGTTTCATGAGTCAACTCATATGAGTTTACAAGTTATGAAATATAAAATAAGTCAACTCGCTTGCAATATTGATTTTTTTTATAAAACCGGACCCAACTCGCAAGTGAAATCTGTAAACTTAGACAAAGTTTAACTTGGCCACAATTTTCAAGTTAGAGATGGAAATTTTTTCGTCTCTAACCAACATATATATACATATATATATTGGCTGTCATTTTGGTCTTTCTGCAAACCCTAAAAGGTTAAACCCGACGATTCGGTGTTCCCCCTTACTGTCGCGTGATTGATCAGTGCCGGTGCTAGGTGTTGTCGTGCCTACCGTCAACGAATTGGTGCAAACTTGCAGTGCTCTGTTCTGTTTCCTTCTTTAGTGATCGGTGCGTCCGATCAGTGTCGTGCTCTATTTTGGCGTGTTTCCATCTTCATTCACCTTCAAAGAATCAAAGGTATGTGAGTCAGTGACTGACTGTGTTTTGCTAAAACCTCAACGTAGCAAAGCTAAAGAATGGGAGATTGATGTTAGAGGATCAGACTTCACTCTTTAGCATTAAATCCGCTTATATTCAGTAGCAGTGAGTAATTATAATCTTTCCTCTATATGGACGGCTCTATAAACTAATTGAAAATGATGATTTTGGGTAGTTATTATTGCAAAATTGCTTGCAATAAAGGAGTTAGCTAAAAGGACAATTATTACAAAATTGCTTTGAATTTTCATTTTCGGTGTCTTTTCAAGCAGCTAATTTTGGTTATAATGCTATATTGGAAAACTTTGGAAATTAATTTGAATTCCATAGTCTATTTTAAGCTACAAATTTCTATATTTTCTTTTGATATGTAAGAAACTTATATAAACTAATATTTAAAATTTTAATTATGGATGGATGAATGATAATAAATGATACACTTAATATTTAAAAATTTATACTATTTAATATTTTTAAAATTAATAGATGAAATAATTTTTGAAAAGGGAGATATACTTCATTTATAATAAAGATTAAAAAATATTAAAAGATTATCATAATCAAGTTATTAAATAATATTAATTTATTTTTTAAAAAATTATGTTATTATAAACAAATACTTATATAAATTAAATAATATTTTTAACTATCATTAAAATCTTATGATTTTACAATTTAATTTTACAATCCGATTTTATGAACTCTTTTTCAATCTCACTTAAATCTCAATTTTAACAACCATAATTGAGAAACTAAATATTCGAGAAGAAAATAAAAATGGACCATCAAATTCTTAATTTCAAACCCACGAGAAATCATTAGATGAGAATAATTTAGGTAAACTCCCCAAATGCTATAAATTTGTACAAAATCATCCAATAGACCAAAATATTGAAAAACCAAGCTAAGGTGAGAGGACAAAGGCATCTTTGCTTCAATATTAAGATGCCTCCAATATTGCAACAATGTTGCTTTCATCTCAAAGATTTAGCCAACTTGCATAGAATTAATTTTGGTGGATGAATTTTAGATCAATGCTATGCAAGAAGAACTAAATCAATTCAAAAGAAATAAAATTTACGAATTAGTTCTAAGACTCAAAGATAAATCTATAATAGAAATTAAATGAGTATTCAAAAAATATTAAATGAAAATAAAAATATAGTAAGAAATAAAACAAGTATTGTAGTCAAAAGTATTGCAAGAAAAAAGCATTGATTTTAAAAAATCATACTCCATGGCTAAGTTAGAAGCAATTAGAATGCTTTTAATCTTTATCTCTCACATGAATTTCATATTGTATAAAATAAATGTGAAGATTGCATTTTTAAATAGCTACATAAATAAAAAAATTTATGTGGTACAACTTCTCATATTTGAGAAGATCATGTGTATAAGTTAAGAAAAACCCTATATGATCTCAAACAAGTTTCTAGAGCTTGATTTGATAAATTGAGTACATTTTTCATTAAAAAAAGGTATTTCAAGAGAAAAATTTGACAAACTCTTCATAAAAATTGAGGAAGAAAATATTCTAATCATCCAAGTATATGTAAATGATATAATATTTAGAGAAACAAGTGAAAAACTATGTAAATATTTCTCAAATCTAATGAAAAATGAATTTGAAATGAGTTGAACTCACATATACTTTCTAGGCCTCCAAGTAAAACAATATAATGAAGGAATATTTGTGAATCAAGCAAAAATATTTATAGAGTAATAAATAAAACAATTTGGCAAAATTTAAAATTTTAAAAGACCAAAACTGATAGCCACACTGTCTTACCACTCTCATTCTTCTCATATCTCGTACTTCTCTCCCATTTTTGTCATGATCAAAAAGAACATTGTTAGAGGAGAAAACAAGCATATGAGAGAAAAAAAAATAATACATGAGATATCCAAGCATAATTAACTAATATCAGAAAGATAAGGCTAAATACATTAGCATCGCGAACGAAGCACAAAAATAATACTGAAATACAAAATAAGTAGCTCAATGAAAGTCCAATATACAATAACAAAGCATCCCTAGGTGATGATGGAGAAACCCAAGCAAGAGTGTCATTAGGTTGATTTGGTCTCCAAAGCAGACGACCATCGATGAAATGAAAAATATCAATCATCATACCATGAAGTGCTGTGAGGTCAGCTACCTGCAGCTCCACAATGTCAACTATTGATGTTCACAGCCCCGCAATGTCGACTGTAATCTAGTCCAATCTCTCACCTACTGACTGTAGAGTATATAGTGTAGAAGGAGTATGTATATGGTCCAATCTCGCACCTATGTTGACGCAGCGTGTAGCGCGTGTGTGAAAAAACACACCAAAATAAATCCTTGAAAGAGAAAACTTCAATGGCCGAAGCTTGGCTTTCAAGAAGACGCAAAAACAAGACTGTTTTGCTAAGAAAACCCAAATAAGTTGCTGAAATTTGATTAAGAAAAACTAGATTACAAACTCTAGATTCTAGGCATATTTATAGTATTTGGCTAATCCAAATCTATCTAATATTTGGAAAACAAAATCCAACTAGAATCCTAATAGAAATAAATCATAAATAAAAGTTAACTAAAATTCTAATAAAAATAAAACCCTAATCAAACATGAAGTAGAATCCTAAATCAAGTAGAAACATGAAGTAGAATCCTAAATCAAGTAGAATCATGAATTAGAATCCTAAATCAAGTAGAAACATGAAGTAAAATCCTAAATCAAGTAGAATTCTAAAACTTAAGAAGTATGAAAATATTATTCCAGCGCTACTATTCCGATGATGCTGTTCCGATTTGGTCGAGTCGAACTTGGGCCAGGTCTTGATTGGTGACCGCGCATTCATCTTCACTTGAAAAAAAAATCGACCTCGAATTTTGATTCTGTTTGGACAAATCCACAACCGGTAAGTACAAAGAGAGATTAGCCACATTGAATGTTTGGAAATACCCATATGATTACGCAAATCCACAACATAAGCATTATCATTGGTCTTCTTCGTAATCTTATAATGACCATATTTCCTTGATTTGAACTTGTTTTGCTTTCCTGCTGGAATCCGTTCTTTCTTCAAGAATATCATGACTTCATCTTCAACCTCAAATAACTTGTGCTTCATATACTTATCAGCTGTCGCCTTATACTTCTTATTTGTGCAACCGTTGCTTGACATTTTCCTGAACCGCTTGAACTTTTTTTCTAAGGGAACATGAGCAAAGACATTCCTCCCCTTATTAGCCATATTTGGGTTGGCATGGGTCCAACCATAGCCACGTTTATTGCCATCTGCCTCCACTGTATTATTACCGTTAGATTGAGGACGTTGAACATTCCATCTTGAGTGCTTTTCTAATATGGTAAATTTTATCATAGGTCCTTTTTTCATCAGCTTTCTTGATTTTGACTCTTCAACAGCTTCTGAATTCATCTGTAGATTTTTCTTGCCTGGAGAAGTATTATTTTGCAACTATTTCGAATAAAAGCTTATTCCATGACTACCAGCAGTCTCTCCATCACTTAAAATATTGATGCTTGAATCCTCCTTTGGTCTAAGCACTTGATCAGCTATAGCAACAGTTGAGTTAACTAGCCTAGGAGATCCAACACCCCTATCCACAAAGAGACCCATGTGACCGTCTTGCTTTTTCAATTGCGAAGATGAATATATTCTTATTGCCTTAGATTCAACCATGCCAAAGCTTATATAAACTGTAGAAGGATTTGCTACCATGACCTCTATCTTCTTTACAGTCGTAAGTCGATCAGAAGAAACACCACCATCCTTGGGTTGCGAGATAATGCTTGAGCCATCGGGACTGGAAAATACCCTAGTATGAGTCAATAACCTTGGAGTTTCTGTCATGTTACCAGCATAAATCAGACCTGAGTTTGCAAACATTGAGGTTGCTGGGATAACATAATCTTTGAAATCAAGCTCCACTTTAGAAGCTTTGGTTTGATTCCTTTCCACTATGGGTAACAAAGTATAACACACACCTTCTTTCTCAAGCTGATATGTGTTCTTCCTACCCGAGTGATTAGCATCCACATCAAATTGCCAAGGCCTCCCAAATAAAATATGGCAAGCATCCATATCAACAATATCACAATAGACTTCATCGGAGTACTTACCAATAGAGAAAGGCACCTTGCAACGTTCATCCACATGTATGCCACCAACTTCTTTGATCCATCCAATCATGTAAGGGATTGTGTAATACCCGAGAAATTATTAAGAGAATAAATGATATTTAATGAAGGGTATAACTGGAATTATCGAAAGAATAAGGCTATATGACACACTAACGTAGTTTTAGACGATCGAATCAGTCGGAGGGAGTAACCCGGACCCTAGATAGCCAAGGAAAATGGTATAGTATCGACGATCAATTTAAACTATGATTTTTAGTGATGAAATAAATTGGGTCAGGAACAGTTTTCGGTACAACTGTCGACCGGACAGAGAAAATTGAATCGACGTAGGAGACGTCCGAAAAATCAACGGAGCATGTCAGGGACTGATATTTTACGTATAGAACAACCCTTAAGGGATTTCGAGTTGAAACGAATGGATGTAAGGTCAAAATGATCAATCGGGCCTAAGTGTAATTTTCTAAATTTGCCCGAGGGAAGTCAAAACAGTAATTTTTCAAGAATTTCGAAGGTCAAATAAGATGTACTATACTTGTGGGCCTCAATGGTGGTATTGGATAGTTCAGGGGTGCATGGGAAAGACCCAAAACGTGATTGGAAGAAACTGTGGGGGGTGAAACTGCAATTTAACAAAAATGGCATAGTGTGAACGCAGCAAAATGGCCGCCGCAAATCTTCACATGTGGAGGCCGAATTCAGCGATGGGACGGCCGGGGAGGAGCTGGGGGAGGTCGTATACGGCGGTGGGTTGCTTGTAGGCCAAGTTGTGGCCGGTGATTGGCTAGATTTTGGCCGGATTTCGGTATAAAAGGAGGCCGCGGGTTTTGATTTTTGGGCTTCAAATCGATCAAGTTTTTGAATGGTTTCGGGAGAGTGAATAAGGGGCTTTTGGTCACGAGGCATCAAGGAAGATTTTGGGAGGCTTTAGAAGCATTTTCGTCAAGTGTAGAGGCCGATTGAAGCTCGGCCGAGGGTTGGTGGCGGACCGCCGCGAGCCGCCTGCAACTGCCATTTTCGGGCTTTTTCCGATGAGCTTTCGACCTAAAAATGGTGCCAATGGGATCGACTCATCGAAGGCTTGAAGGGGGTATGCTCAGATTGGTCATCGGAGGGGTTGTCGCCGACCGGTCTTGAGGAAGAAGACGACGCGCGTGGCTGCACGTTCTAGCTTTCACGCGCAGGGCGCGTGAGAGCGCGTGTAATAGGGCATTTCGGTAATTTTAATTCCAATATTTTTATTTAATTATTTTAGGAATTATTGTGTTGAAATATTTTGAAAAATATCTGAGGAGATAATTATTTTGGAATTACTAAGATGAAAAATGGGAGAAAAATAGAGAAAATTATGGAAAATTGAGGAAAAATGGATTTTAATGCTTCCTTAATTAAATATGGTGTTTAGGAAGTATTGTGGCTCGAGGTTGAGTATAAGTTCAAGTATTTGGGATTTGACACGCAAATCGAGGCGTTGCACAAGGATCAAGGCGATCTGAATACGTTCGAGGTGAGTGGTCTGATCCTGTCTTTACCTTATCTTGAAAATATGTTGGAAGGTGTGTAGTGGGTTCAGGTGGGCCGTGTTACCCTCCCGAACTTAGGTTACACGCAATTGGAACCAGTTCTAGTAAGCGGTTTTACCCTCCGGAACTTGGGTTGTTCTGCGAAAGCGTTTCACTTATGTATTTACGTCATCATTTGCATATTGTACATGTGATATATTGCATCAACTGTTTTTACTTTCAAAAGAGTCGGTGTATGGCGAGTGATTTTCATATCATCGGAGTATTGATATTTGTGTCAATGTTGTTTCTGAGTGGGACGGGTTGGGGTCTACTTGAGATTAGGACAATGTTAATCCAGGTGAACGGGTGTCACATTGGGGCACTCGAGGGAACAATGTTAAACCAGGTGAACGGGTGTCACGACGGTGCACTCGAGGGATTAACATTAGACCAGGTGAACGAGTGTTACGGTGGGGCATTTGAGGGATTAAGTATGTCAGGGGAGTTTCTCAAGTTAGACATGTTTTGCATGTTGCCGCTTGTCTGAATATGCCATGCTCGTGTGTCTCTCATGCATTGTATAATCTATTTCTATACCGTCACTTAGATGTTTATCATCTAACCTGGGCTATGCCCCTGGAACGTTTAATGTTCCAGCCAGGGACTGCTGCGAAGGCAAGGATGTGGCCGGTTGAGGGCCAATGGTGCTTAGTTTGTTAGTCGTTGTAACGTTTGGAGACTTTAGTATGTATTTTAGGTTGTAAATGAACAGTTGTATAATAGCGATTTTATCATTTGATCTGTATTAAGTATTTTGCTATGGAAATACAATGTAAGAACTATGGTGTTTTGGTATTAGTGTATCTGCTGCGTTGTATTAAGACTCGTTTAGTTTAAGATTATTGATCTTGATAGTTAAACAGGCAAGACTGGGGTTTGCGGGGTTTTGTATCTGCATGTGAAGATTGTTCTTGATATACCGCGCGTGTTGAACTTAAAGAGAAAAAAAAAGAAATCCCGGGAATACCCTTATAGTGACACGCCTGGCGAGACGGGGTGTTACAGCTTGGATGTTTTTCAGGAGTTAACTGCATCTTTGCCACCACGTCTCTTCCTATGATGTTCTCCTGACTTCCACTATCAATAATCAACTCAAATATTTTTCCTTTCACCGTACACCTCGTGCGAAAAAGCTTATGTCGTTGAGTAGTATCTTCATTCTTTTGAGATAACATTAACTTCCTCACTACATAGGTATATTGCCCATGTCCATAATCTTCTTCGTCATCCTCCCTATCAGGCCCGCAATATACTTCATCTTCCTTTTCTACAATGTTAACTATTTTCCTCCTTGGACAATCACTAGATCGATGCCCAACCTCATTGCACTTGAAACATTTTAAAAGAATAGGCTTTGCATAAGGATTAGGGGATTTTGGAAGATTAGAAGTAGTACCTCGAATGTTTTCCCCCGTTGTAGCCTTATTAGGGTTGACTGTATGGGGTGGATTGGAGGGTTGCGCTCCTTGAACCGACTTGCCTTTATCAAAAGCTGGTTGTTTATTTTCATTCCCACTATACCGATGATAGTTGTCATTGCGAGATCTCTCACTCAACATTAACTCAGCCGTTAAAGCTAAGTTCTTTGCTTCTTACACACTCAAAATCATCCGAACCCCAATTTTATCATGAATAGCAGGCTTCAATCCATTCAAGTAACGAGCTGCTTATTGATTGTCACTTTCTGACAATTGGTTTCTCTTCGCCAATCACAGAAACTCAGAGATATATTCATTCACACTCTTCATTCCCTGTGCACATCTTTGATAACCTTCAAACATATATTGTTCATAGTCAGAGGGCAAAAACCTACCTCTCAACAGCTGCTTCATTCGTCTCCATGTCTGAACTGGCAGTCGGCCTTCTCTCAATCTCGTTTCTCTTAATTGCTCCCACCAAACAGATGCACCACCTTTCAATCTGTAAGCCACTAACTTTACTTGTCGTTCATCTGGGATCTCTATGTATTCGAAAAAATGGTCAACCTCAGTGATCCAATCCAGGAACCCCTCAATATCAAGATCTCCACTAAAGGTAGGAATATCAACTTTTAGTTTATACTCATCGTTGCCCCAGTGGTTGTACTGATGCACATTCCTCCTAACCCCTTTACCACCAGGATTTAGCTATTGCTCGACCAAAATCATCCTCTTCATCGCTATCTTCAATAACTGGTCTTCTAGGATTAACAAGGACATGATTAATGGGTGGTCTTCCCACTCCGGCTTGACTCACCCCATTATTCAAATTCCTGTCATCATCAACTCATAGTAAGGTGCCCAATTGGTTGCTATGTTGCTCCAATCGCTGCTAGATAGTACGAGTTACTTCCCGTTGTTCTTCGATTGCTCTCCAAACTACAGACAACCCCTGATCACCGTCACGAGGCTGGTTGCTACTGTTATCTTCAAGATTGGCCATCTGATTGGTTGATGAACCGCTCTGATACCACCTGACGCAGCGTGTAGCGCGCGTGTGAAAAAACACACCAAAATAAACCCTTGAAAGAGAAAACTTCAATAGCCAAAGCTTGGCTTTCAAGAAGACGCAAAAACAAGACTGTTTTGCTAAGAAAACCCAAATAGGTTGTTGAAATTTGATTAAGAAAAACTTGATTACAAACTCTAGATTCTAGGCATATTTATAGTATTTGGCTAATCCAAATCTATCTAATATTTGGAAAACAAAATTCAACTAGAATCCTAATAGAAATAAATCATAAATAAAAGTTAACTATAATCCTAATAAAAATAAAACCCTAATCAAACATGAAGTAGAATCCTAAATCAAGTAGAAACATGAAGTAGAATCCTAAATCAAGTAGAATCATGAATTAGAATCCTAAATCAAGTAGAAACATGAAGTAGAATCCTAAATCAAGTAGAATTCTAAAACTTAAGAAGTATTAAAATATTATTCTAGTGCTACTATTCCGATGATGCTGTTCTGATTTGGTCGGGTTGAACTTGGGCCAAGTCTTGATTGGTGACCGCGTCATATGTTGAGAAAACTTGTTCCATTTGATCTCTAATCAAGTTTTAATAATTAATAGTTGCTCCCAAAGTTTTAATAATTAATAAAAACAATATTTTAAAAATATATTATTTGAAACCCTTAATTATTTCTGTAAAATTATAAAATATTTTTTCATAGTACCCTTGATATCAAGATTGTTATTTTTCGTAGAAATTATTTTTCAATCAAATCTAAGGATATAAAAAATATAGGTTTTTTTTTTTTAAATCTAGACTGAGAGACTCCCAACTATGGCTAGTTGACTCTTGATGTGTGCCAGTTGACTCTAACAAAGATACAATCGACCTAGATGAGAGCTTGTTTATGTAGAGTCGACCTGAACGAGAACCTCTCTTAAATAGTCGACTCCCACTTGGATAACAGTCGACTCCAACTCCCGGAAAGTCAACTATAGCTCAAGTGACAATCGACTATGGCTAAGGACAATCAACTGTTCTAGTCCAACGATCAAATTTTTAAACATTGCTCAAGTCTCTTGAGGCTACCTATATATATATATGAGAAGCATGAAATGAAGAGAAGTTTTTTGCTCTCCTAAATATCAAAAGAACTCAAGCTCTCAAACACACTCTCAAAGCATTCCAAGTAATCAAAGGCTCAAAATTCATTACAAAACCATCAAGAGCCACAAGAAGGCTTCTCAAAGATAAAGTCAAGCCCCTCTATTGAATTGAGGTTCATTGTACACTTCTATTTTATTACCTTGTATTATTGTTCTTTTAACTGTTGATTTATTTGTGTTCAAGTGTAGAAAAAATCTATATCTACTAAATTTAATTGTGTGGATTGGTTAGGTGCCTAGAACCTACAAAACAATCTAGTTGTGTATCTAATTTTTAAAATGAGCTAGGGTTAAAACCTTGATGTTTTGGATATAAAGGAACCCAAGGGTAATTAGACCTTGATAGAGTGGATTAGATGTGCGTGGAACACCGAACCATTATAAATTTGTCTTGATTCATCTCTACATTACTTATTATATCTTATGGCATAATCTCATCAAATATCAAACAATCTCATCTATACATACTTGTACAAACATATTTTTTATATAGTCATCTTTCAAGAGATTTCCCCAAAAATATGATAAAGAAAATGGAATCACTCAATTCACTCCCTTTAAGTGGTCATTCTCCAAAGGACCAACAACATAGATACATTTAGAGAGTTTGGGTAATGGAACTACATGAGAACGCATAAAGATATTTTGATTGATGTGGTTAAAGTTTTCTACTATAATGAGAATATTAGTTACAATAATAGGAAATCAAATCAAAAAATTATGACAAACATCGGGTCTACTTCTTTTGAGGTCAATATGAATCTGATTCACAACATGTATGGGGTATTCGAAGGCGGCAAAGGTTATACTTCATGGACAATTAACTTCGCAAAAGCCTCCTATTTGATTTTTGAGGATAATACTATTACAAAATTCATAACTAATACCACTAGGATGTCCTTGAACAATCTGTTATTACATATCATATGCAATCAAGTTTTGTTTCCTAGGAATAGAAATTTGCTCAAGTCACTAAGGAGGATGTGTGGCCCATGCATTGTATAATTACAAAGACAAAACCCAATTTGTGCCTGCTAATGGAATGGCAATAAGCACTATCATGGAAACAAAGTGGTCAATTTAGGGAATGTAAGGAACACCTATGTTAATGCAGCCCAACATCTAAATGTATTTACCATAGTAAGAATTGGTTTTAAAGAGAATGAAACTGGGGAATGGAGCAGAAAAAGAAAGGCCGCAATCTCTGAAGAGGACGATCATAAAGATGAGTAACCGACTACTCATGTGGAACCGAGGTTGTCTTCTTCTCAATCGTCAAGTGATGAGAGACCTCGTGGGGATGATTTGTAGTTAGTTCTTCATGGGATTGTAACCTAAAAAGCGAGATGAGCTCACCTCGTACTAGGCAACATGAGATCCATGCTTGGCAAGAAGAGATGTCTACTCAACTCACCTAGCTTATTTCTCTTATCCATTCTATCCTCACTCAACTTCCATCATCTCCACCCCGCAATCCTTGGATTTTCAAACTTCTTGTTAAAAATTTGCTTTTGGTAGATGTATTTTGATAGACATGGATCGATGGATGTATTTTGATGCATGTGCAATGTTATGAATGTATCAATGACATGATCAATGTCTCTTTGTGTTTTTATTGAATGGATGATTCTTGAAAGTTTCATTCTTTTTCCCCAATTCTTTTTTTTTCTATAATATATGCAAAAATCTTTTGTGACATAAATTTTCAACTCGGAAGTTTAAATCACAAGAAAACATTATCAACCATGTTTGATAAATTGTCAACTGTTTTATGCTTAAGTAAATAGACTAATGAATCAAGTAAAAATTATCGACTTCTTTGTCAAAAAAGTCTACCATTTATAGCCTTAGAGCAAAAATATTCGACCATTCCTATGAATGGTCGAAGAGGCATTTTTACACTTGCCATGAGCCATGCTGACCAAAGGTTTATACGGTGTGAAAATGACTAATTTAGATGTGTAAATGGAATAAATGGCTAGTTTAAGTGTATAAATGGTACCGAGTAAAGTTAATGGTGTCACTATAAAAAAAGTGAAAGTTTAAGTGTGTATTTATGCATTTGGCCATAAAAATAATATTTTTTATCATAAGATGGTAATAATATATTAACTATAATCTTACTAATAATAGCAATAATAAAAATAAAAATATTTAAAATAATATTTTTATATAAATTTATTACAAGTTGCTAGAAACCAAAAAACTAACCAGTCGAGTTGCTGGTTGCAACCCAGGCATTGCTAGAACCACCATCGATGTTGGGTTTGTCATTTCTAGCGCTGCCTAATTAAGCTCACACACACATCACACTACTACCATCATCTCCGACCTTCGACCATCACCCATGGCTGAAGTCAAAACCAAGGACTCCATAATAGTGAATACAATATATTAAACGTAGTCAATGCATCTTGACGAAACCACACACACAACCACTAACCATTCTTTTTTGTACCTGACCCCCCAAAATCAATTGAATTCCTACAAGGTGCCAAGCGCCTAGGGTTATCCATTATAAAGTAACCAAGATATCAAGAATAGCCAAATTTTAAAATAGGTATACCTATCGCGGATTCCGATGAAACATCAAGTCCCATGTTGCCGGCGATAGCAGGAAGGCCACGGAGCACTGTTGCCTGCCGAGGGGCCTACGCAAAAAAAAGATTAGGGTGATCACCGAAACCTAAATGAAAGAGAAAAGACAGAGCCCCTGGACCGACGGTCTCCTCTAGAAATTTCTGGAGAGGTAGAGGCTAAATGAGGGAACCGTAGCCATCTTTTACTTATATATGTCCTGGCGCAAATGGGCCAAGGCCCTATGGACCTATGGTTCTTAGAGTTAACCCACTTTATGGGCTAACCCATCTTCCTCCACCATCCCTTCCCACAAGATTGTGTTGGGGTTAGCCCAATCTGCAACGTGTATATATATATATGTATGTATGTATGTATATTTGAAATTTTATATATATATTTATATTCCTATTCACTTTTTCCTTCTTCATTTTTCCTTAGCCGGTATGAAAATTTTCTTTTCTTTATTTTAGAACCATTACAATGTGGATCATGAAATGGTAATGCGCTTTATAATACATGAAAGGGACTATTTGTTGGAATATATTTTTCAATATATGAAAGTTTTTAAACACATGTTGAGTTGAATGAAATATTTTTCTTTGAAATTTCATATCAAAAGTTTCGAAATTCATTTTTGGTATTTCAAAATATATTTCTTTTAGCTTAATGCATTTTTTTGTCCCTGGACTATGTTAGTTCCAAATGATAACAAATATATCTCAAGAAGGGGGGTGAATTGAAATTTGTATAAATTTTTCAATAATTTAAACATCGATTTATGACAAAGAACTATGTTTCGAAATATAAGAGTGTATGTTTCGAAATAAACCTTTCTGTTAAGTAGGTTTCGAAACCTACTATATATGTTTTGAAATATACCTTTCTGATTTGGGGGTTTTGAAATTTTTAGCTTAGGATTTCAAAGAAATGACTTTGGTAAAATTAATTTCTTCAAAAAGGAGTTTACCAAATATTCTTGAGATTAAAGATAGGTTTACGTATACTTATGCTCCAAAGAAATTATGTTTTAGCTTTTGAAAAATTATCCTTTTGAAAGTTTGAGCAATAAGTAGTAAGCAAGCAAACCAATAAATTGAGTGCACACGAGATTTATAGTGGTTCAGAACCCCACTTAGTCCACTACCTTCAAGTCTTCCTACTTAAAGGATTTTCAAACCCTATCACTTTCACTAGTGATCAACAACAAGGGTTTTACCACGATTCACCATAAAACCTTGTACACAATTTGAGTTTTATAGCTCAACTCAAACCTTACAACAATCAATCAAGATAAATAAAATTTATCTTTACAACCCAATAAATTTATAGCAATGAAATGCCTAACCAATGGTTGTACGAACCTCTTAACTTGAGGTGATAAGAGTTGAAAGATATGATATTTCTTGTTTTCAACTTGCCTCTCATTTACACACCACGATGTAAGTTGATCTTATGTGAAAGCTCAATCAAAATCTTGAGTTTATGTATTCTGATGTATATATACATATATATGTCTTGTCTTCAAACCCTGCTATTTAAAGAAGTTTGACTATTTTACAGCCGTTAGAAATAAGATTTAAAAGAAGGTTTTGAAACAAAGCTTATTGGTTTCGAAACAACACAATTTTACACTATGGTTTCAAAACATACATCACATGTTTCAAAACATCCAACCTTTACAGCTGACCTTGCACTTAGAGACAGCATGAGTAGGAGACAAGGTCTTATGCTCACTATGATTTTGTTTTGATCTCCACTTTCAAATTTGAATTTGAATTCTTAGAGCATGGAGATTAAATTTAAAAAAAAAACTTTTGAGAAGCTTTTGGATGTAAATAACAAAATGTAAAGCAAAAGCATCTCGATTTTTAAATGTTCTGCTGACAGAGACAAAGGTTT
Organism: Diospyros lotus; assembly: GCF_014633365.1. Lineage (NCBI taxonomy): Eukaryota > Viridiplantae > Streptophyta > Magnoliopsida > Ericales > Ebenaceae > Diospyros > Diospyros lotus. The sequence goes on along the minus strand of NC_068338.1, from coordinate 18,802,748 downwards.
CGAAACATAACATGTAGGTTTCGAAACATATGCTCAAATCTCATAGATGTTTTGAAATACAACATGCATACTTAGACAGACATTTGAAACCTATTCAAAGAAGTTTCGAAACAAAAACAGAAACATGATTTAATAATGTTTCAAAACATTAAACATAGGTTTCGAAACATAATGCATGAACTTTAGATTTTTCAAACATTTGAATATTCATGCCAAAACTTTTCGTACATGTTTCAAAATATAAAATACTGATTTTGAAATATGAGATTAACATAAAAGATTTTTTATTCTATGATGGGTTTTTTATCAACCCTTTTTCTCACATATCAAAAAATATTATACAACAATTCTTCCTCTATTTTTTGATAATGATAAAAACCTTTTGAAAAATCAATATGCACATTTTGAAAATCCACTTAACTTCCCCTTAAACTTATACGGGAGCTAGAAAACGAACCTTAGGAGTGGCATATCCTCTTTTGTCTTTGCTTGAGACAACACAATACAAAACTTTTCTTGATACCAAGAGTTAGTGCTTCAAGAAGTTGTTAACTAAAACAACCATGCATACATCTCAATTTGCTCAATACCAATTTATAAACAAAAACAAACTTACTTGATACCGATCATGATTTATTTTCATAAATAGCATTTTTTTTTCTTTATTTTCTCCCTTTTTTAGCATAAGAAAAAAATATGATTACCAATTACAAGAATTTCTCTCCTTTTAGAGATCCAAACCATCCAAACGCTAAACGATATCCATTCAATTTGCAAGCAATCAAAACAGCCAAGTAGGAAAATCATGTAAACATCCAAGATGGTCAAAACATACATATAAAAATTAACCAAATTTCCAAAATACATGCCAAAGAAGTAAGAGTCTAAGTAGCTGGGGAACCAGGGAAACTAGCCCTATGATGGCTAATTACCAGCTATTCTAAGTTTCCTATATGATCACTAAGACTATCCATGTGCTCCTTTGTGCGCCTGTGATTTTCATCAACTTTGTCGTTGAGAATTTTCAAGGCGTCTTCAAATCTCTAAGTCATGGTGGAAAAGCCTTCAGCTATGGTGGACTGAAGGGATGCTAGCATGTCCGATGTGACTTGAGAAGAGGAGCCTGCTTCTTGATGAGGAGCAGGGGCGCCTTCGTCTTCTTCTTCTTCCTCCTCATGTTCCAATTCCACCTCATAACTGTATTATTGGTGGCGGTGGACTACTTTGATGTACTTGCAATGAGTTTCATCATAGACGCATCCCATTTTACGAAGCAATGTGTGATTGAAGATAGGGATTTGATTTTCGGATAGGATAGATGAAGATTTAATGTGAGAAAAATTTGTTCGAAGGTAGGCAGTGATGAGACATCCGTAAGGAAGAAATTTCTTTGAATGAACACGAGCGATGACCATTTTAGCACACATAATAGAAGGAAGATTGATTTCCTTCTTATCGATATTTTTTTCTAGAAACCATAAATCTTCAGGATAAACCTTTGCGTAATTTCCTTTTCGAGGATTCAAAACTTGACAAACTATGAGATGAAGTATACGAATGATAACAGATAAATCATTCAAGTTTTTAAAAGACCTGGCAAGGTTAGGGATTTTTTCAGAAATGATTCGAAAAGCGTGTAAAGCATTGAAATTGTAGGGAATGTAGATTTCTCCTTGGTTTTGGAATATCTAGAAAATTGGCTAGGGTTTGAGGGTTTATTTCAAATTCGGTGTTTTGTAGAAAAGTTTTAAAACGACTAGGGTATTCATGCCCATCGAATGAGCTTTGAGCATTTGAGTAAAACATACGAACATAATCTAAAAACACATCAGTTTTGAGTTCGAGTAGAGAAAGCCATTTTTGTGTACGTAAGGTTGTAAGAAATGAAAAAATTTCATTTCCTAGTACTTCTAAATCAAAGAGACGACCGGGGTTTACCTTACGTTTTTCAAAAGATTATTTGAATGTGTCGAAGGCTCCAATAGATGGGAAGTCTTCGTTGAATTTCGGGTGAGGAGAAGATGGAGAGTAGTGAGTGCGTTAACGCTTTTCAACGGATCTCTTTTATCGAACCATTTTTTATTTGAAGAGAAACATTAAAGATTTCAGGAAGATTTCGAGTGAGGAGCACGAGAGAGAGAGTTTCGGAAGCTAGGGTTTCGAAATAAGCAAGAAATCATGAAAGAAATGAAGGGTCAAAATCGTTCGGGTATATATAATCCCAATTTTATGTTTCGAAACATGATACATATATTTCTAAATAAACCTCTCTAGAATTGAAGGTTTCAAAACATAGACCAATATGTTTCGAAATAAAACTCTTGCGAAATTTGTGCTTCGAAATAGAATGATATTTTGTTTCGAAACCAGATGATCTTGGGTAGGGGATGTTTCGAAACTTGATACTGATTTTTCTAAACTTCTTCAAACAAAAACACTTAAGACTTAAATTTTGATAGAAATTTATCTAGAATTTGATTTCCAACAGATTGAGACATGATCTAAAATGTTCAAACTTTTTGTTATCCAATGATTTGGTAAAAATATCAGCTACTTGATTATTTGTATCTACGAATCCCAATATGATATTTTCCTTTTGAATATGATCCCTTAAGAAATGATGCTTAATTTCTATATGTTTAGTTCTTGCATGGAATACCGAATTTTTGGATAAAACTATTAAACTAGAGTTTTCACACTTAATTGGTATTCTTTCTAGGTGAATGTTGTAATCCTCTAGTTGATGTTTAATCTAAAGAACTTGTGTACAACATAAACTAGTTGCTACATACTCAGCTTATGTTGAGGATAGGGCAACTGTATTTTGTTTCTTGCTAGCCCAAGTAACTAAAGAGTTTCCTAGAAAGTGGTATATTCCACTTGTACTATTCTATCAATTCTGTATCCTCCATAATCAGCATCAGTATAGGCCGTAAGCTTAAATTCTTTTAATTTTGGATAGAATAGGCTTAAATTTTCAGAACCTTTAATATATCTTAGAATCCTTTTGGTGGCTTTTAAGTGAGATTCTTTTGGGTCAACTTGATATCTAGCACACATACCAACACTAAACACAATATCAGGTCTAGAAGTCGTTAGATATAGCAAATAGCCAATTATTCCTCTATAAAGCTTTTAATCTACTGATTTCCCTTTCTCATCTTTATCAATTGTACTTGATGTACTCGTAGGGGTTGACATAGGCTTACAATCCTTCATTACAAATTTAGCTAATTAAGATTTATTTTACATACTTAGCTTGACTTAAATAAGCTCCTTGAGATGTTTGCCTAATTTGAAGACTTAAGAAGTATGTTAATTCTCCCATCATGCTCATTTCAAATTCATTTTGCATTATCGAGGCAAACTCTTCACACAAACTAAGATTTGATTATCCAAAAATAATGTCATCAATATAAATCTGGAAAATCAACATATCATTTCTTTTCTTCTTAATGAAAAATGTCGTGTCAACCTTACCTCTTTAAAATCCATTTTCTATAAGAAACTTACTTAGTCTTTCATACCAAGCTCTAGGAGCTTGTTTTAAACCATATAAGGCTTTAGTAAGCTTGTATACATGATTTGGATATTTTGGATCTTCAAAACCTGGTGGTTGTTTTACAAACACTTGCTCTGAAATGAAACCATTTAAGAATGCACTTTTAACATCCATTTGATATAAAGTGAAGTTCTTGTAGAATGAGAAAGATAATAGGATTCTTATTGTAACATAACATCCCGCATCGAGCGATAGGAAGGACCAGAACAACTTACCCTGATGGGCCTACACGAACTTCCCAGGGGGGTCACCCATCATTGGATTGTCCCAGGTCAAGCACGCTTAACTTGGGAGTTCTTTACCAACATTCAGCCCAAAAGGTATCCAGCTGGTGTTGTTTCCTTTCTTACACTATCCTCGATATATACTAACTTCTCTGGGCTCTTGGGGTATTACATTCTCCCCCCCTTGAGCACATGACGTCCTCGTCATGCGACCTTACAACCGGTCCCAGATCTCCCCCCGATGCATGGCCGATGTGGGATTTGCCTAAGGTGTCTACACGCACCCCCCTCAGGGACTCAGCTTCCTCGCTGAGGTTTGCCCCACCACCGCGCTCAGAGGCTCGGGGGTCGGCTCTGATACCATTTGTAACATCCCGCATCGAACGATAGGAAGGACCGGAACAACTTACCCTGATGGGCCTACACGAACTTCCCAGGGGGGTCACCCATCCCTGGATTACCCCAAGTTAAGCGTGCTTAACTTGGGAGTTCCTTGCCTACATTCAGCCCAAAAGGTATCCAGCTGGTGTTGTTTCCTTTCTTACACTATCCTCGATATATACTAACTTCTCTGGGCTCTCGGGGTATTACACTTATAGCTTCCAATCTTGCTACCGGAGCATAGGTTTCATCATAGTCAATACTATTTTCTTGACTATATCCTTGAGCAACTAATCTTGCCTTATTTCTAATGATATTTCCACTCTCATCAAGCTTGTTTCTAAAGACCCACTTTGTTCCTATGATCAGGTGATCTGATGGTTCAGGTACAAGACATCAAACTTTATTCTTTTCGAATTGGTTTAGTTCATCTTACATAGCCTTAACCCATTCATCATCATTTAAAGCTTCTTGAACATTTTTGGGTTCTATTTGAGAGATTAGAACTAGATTGGTATTTAATCTAAGAGAAGATTTAGTTTATACTCATTTGTTAGGATCTCCCAATATTTTATTTTCTTTAACATAATTTCTTTCTCTTGGAAATGAAATTTCTTTTGGATTTTCTGAATCTGGGTTATTGCTTTGATCTTTTTCTTCATTTATTTGAATTTGATTCTGATATTTTACTCTTGTATTTGGTTTTGATGATGAAAAACAAAATCAATTTATTCCCTAAGATGGAGATTTGCACAAACAAGCTTTAAGATCTAAAAGAATCTCCTAAATGATTTCACCAAATTGGTTTTGAATAATTGGATAATGGATATTTTTACCTTTAATATAATTTTTCTAAGTCTGGAAGATTAGTGCATTATAAGGAGACATATATGAAAATATTTTCATTTTGAAAAACTATCTCCTGGTATTTTGATAACTAGTATTCATTATTGTTAAAATGATTTTTAATTAATTTTTCAATAAATAGAATGTATGTATTTTGAGAGTGGTAAATTTGTTAAATCCCAAGTTTGTACTAAAACCAAAATTCTATTTTCTTATGGTTATGAATTTTGTTTTTTTGGATATTTCTATTGAATCCAAATAGGGGTACTTTCTTATTTACATTTATGTATTAAAGTAAATGGAAAGTAAAATATAAATTAAAGAAAATGAAGACATTTACTTAAACTAAAGAAATGTAAATATGTTGTAATGTTTTGTATCAATCAAGTGTTCTTTTACATGCTATCAGTTAAGTGTTCAGTTTTTCTAAGTGAATAGTCGACTATGTGATGTGAATCTGTCGACTACGCTTAAGCATCTGTCAACTATGTATTGATCTGTTGACTATTGTGCAGGTTCTGTCGACTATGAAAATTATTATGTCGACTATTTATGTGTATGATATTATAAATTTTCTTCATATTTTTTATCTGTCAACTATGGGTATGGTTTTGTCGACTACGTCTTGTTTTGTTACTTGATTCTATCGACTATCTATTCTATTTTGTCAACTATCTCTTTTCGCAGAAACTTGTAATGACTAGTTTTTCAAACTCCAACGGTCACAAAACGGTTAGTTTTGGGCAAGGGTCTTGGGATGCTTATATATACAAGTCATGGAGATCAAGAAGAAACTAATGGACGGAAATGAGTTGATCTAGAAATTTCAAATCATTTTATTCGAGCTTACAGTGTTTTGTGCTTTCATTGTTATATTTTTCTCTCCAATGCTTCATTCTATTATTGTTAATATATTCTTAAGCCTTGTTTTCATTGTGAGAGAACTTGTAACTAAGAGTGTTAACTCTTAGCTTCTCTATTTCATTTGTATCGTTTTTATTTTTCTAACTTGTGTAGCTAGAGGGCCCATTTGAGTAGGAGGTTTTGTAATTTTTCTAGTCACAGATTAGAGGACCTACTTGGTTTAAGTAGGGGATTTTAGTGGATGGTTTGAAAAATCCTTAGTGAGGAGCTAAGGTAGTGGATTAGGCTTGGGTTAAGCCGAACCACTATAAATCCTTTGTGTTCTTCTCTTGTGCTTGTGTTATTTAGTTTGTTTATCATTGCTAGCATTTCCATCAAAAGTTTTTCAAGTTCAAAATTGTTTTTAAAATAACCAATTCACCCCCTCTCTTAGTGTGTGCCATAGCACTTCCCGGTCTAACAGATTCATCTTATTTGGAATGTCTTCTAGATCATCATCATTTTTTCTTATTACTGGTTTGTCATCAAATACTACATGAATTGATTCTTCTACAACTAGCATTCTTTTATTAAACACTTGATGATCTTTTCTTTGAGATGAATAACCTATAAATATGCCTTCATCACTCTTAGCATCGAATTTCCCTAAATTATCTTTACCATTGTTTAGAATAAAACATTTGCACCCAAAGTGATAGAAATGAGAAATATTTGGTTTTTTGTGTTTATATAGTTCATATGGAGTTCTTTTAATGATTGTTCTTATTGATACTCTATTAAGAACATAGCAAGTTGTATTTACAGCTTCAACCCAAAAATATTTTGGTAAGTTATTTTCTAGCAACATGGTTCTAGACATTTCTATAAGAGTTCTATTTTTCTTTCAACGACACCATTTTATTGATAAGTTCTAGAGACTGAGAAGTTATGGTGAATTCCATTTTCTTCACAATAGGCTTGAAATTCTTGATTTTCAAATTCTCCACCATGATCACTCCTTATTTGATTTATTAAAAGTCTTGTTCATTTTGAAGTCTTTTGCACAATCTAGAGAATGCTTTAAAAGCATCATTTTTATTTCCTAAGAACAACACCCATGTAAACCTTGAAAAATCATCTACTATGACTACGGTGTAGGATTTTTCTCCTAAACTTTGAGTTCTCATAGGACCAAACAAATCTAGATGAAGCAGTTCTAGAGGTCTAGCTGTGCTAACTAAATTTATGGGTTTAAATGAAGATCTAGTTTATTTTCCTTTCATACAAATATCACAAATATGATCCTTTTTAAAGTTTATATTTGGCAAGCCTCTAACTAGATGTTTTCTAGCCAATATATTTGTCAATTAACCTCATGCTTGCATGACCTAGTTTCTTATGCCATAACCAAGACAAATTTGAATTTGATGCAATCAAGCAATTTTCAAGTTTAAGCACAATATCATCAAGCCAAATAACATATACATTTCCATGTCTATTTCCAAAAAAAAAATAAGTTCATTTGATTTCAAATCATAGACATTACATTTGCTTGATTTAAAAATGACTTTATGTCTTTTATCACATAATTGGCTTATGCTTAGCAAGTTGTGTTTTAGACCTTCAACAAGGCATACATTTTCAACTTTTGTTCTACTTAAACCAACTGTGTCAAAGCTAAGGATTTTACCTTTCGAGTTATCTCCATAGACAACATTACCTCCTTCTTTGTAGGTAAGAGAGACAAATTGATCCTTGTCTCCCGTCATATGCTTGGTGCATCCACTATCAAGATATCACTTCTACTTTCCTTCCTTGGATGCCAAGCTTACCTCTTCTTCTTCTCGTGCCATAAGGCAAAAGTTAGCAGCCTCTTCTTGTTGACTTGATTCAGAGGAGAGGGACTCTTTTTCATTCCATGTAGCTAATGCCTTCTTCTTCTTGTTCTTCTTCAGCTTTTTGTATAGTGGATAATCTGCCTTGATATGTCTTGGTTTCTTACACTCAAAACATTTTATTTCATAAGGAGTATCTTTAGAAAACTTCTTGTTGTCATTTATTTTCCTTTTAGAGAATTTTCCTTTCCTTATGAGTTTGTTAAATCATTTTGTGAGTAAAGTAAGGTCTTCATCTTCATCACTTGTTTCACTTTCATCTTCTTCTTTGACCTTAAACGCCAAGGATTTCATTTTGAGCTCATTAGATTCTTTTCTATTTAACTTAATCTCATGAGTTAATAGTAAGCCTAATAGATCATTCATTGTAAGTGTAGATGCGTCTCTAACTTCTTCTATAGCTGTGACTTTAGGTTCCCAACTAGATGGTAGACTTCCTAAGATCTTTTGAACATTTTCTTTAGTGGTTATTTCTTTTCCAAAAGCTTGTAAGTTTGTTACAATGTCATTAAACCTTGTGAACATTTCTTTAATGGATTCACTAGCATTCATTATGAAATTCTTATATTCACTAATAAGAATTGAAATTTTAGTGCTTTTCACTTTCTTGGTTCCTTCATGTGTTACTTCTAAGTGATCCCAAATTTCTTTTGTTGTGGTACATGAAATGACCCTATTAAATTCAGCTGGACTCATTGCACAATGTAATATATTTACAGCTCTAGCATTTGTCTCATTAATGTGTTTTTTTTGTTCACTCCAACCTTCAATAGGAGGTTCCGGTAATGCAACAATACTAGATATATATTCATATAATTCAGTACATTGCATCAAGAAATACCTCAATCTTGTTTTCCAGTATATGCAGTTTGAGCCATCGAAGTATGGTGGCCTTGAGGTGTTCTATCCTTCCAACTTGAAGTCAGTGATGAATGCTATTTAGATCTTTTCTCTTGGGTGGTTAAACCAACAAAACACTTAGAGATCTTGCTTTAGTATCAATTGTTAGTTCCAAATGATAACAAATATATCCCAAGATAGGGGTGAATTGGGATTTGTATAAATTTTTTGATAATTTAAACACCGATTTATGGCAGAGAACTATGTTTTGAAATAAACCTTTCTATTAAGTAGGTTTTGAAACCTACTATATATGTTTCAAAATATACCTTTCTGATTTGGGGGTTTCGAAACTTTTAGCTTAGGATTTCAAAGAAATGGCTTTGGTAAAGATGATTTCTTCAAAAAATAGTTTGCCAAAGATGCTTGAGATTAAAGATAGGTTTACGTATACTTATGCTTCAAAGAAATTATGTTTTAGCTTTTGAAAAATGATCATTTTGAAAGTTTGAGCAATAAGTAGTAAGCAAGCAAACCAATAAATTGAGTGCACATGAGATTTATAGTGGTTCGGCATGTCGTCTAGTCCACTACCTTCAAGTCTTCCCACTTGAAAGATTTTCAAACCCAATCACTTTCACTAGTGATCAACAACAAGGGTTTTACCTCAATTCACCCTAAAACCTTGTACACAATTTGAGTTTTATGGCTCAACTCAAACCTTACAACAATCAATCAAGATAAATAAAATTTATCTTTATAGCCCAATGAATTTACAACAATGAAATGCCTTACCAATGGTTGTACAAAACCTCTTAACTTGAGGTGATAAGAGTTGAAAGATATGATACTTCTTGTTTTTGACTTGCCTCTCCTTTACATAATTTGTGTTCACCACTTGTGTATTGTGTTGCTTGTATCTTGAGTGTGTGTATTCTGATGTGTGTGTATATATATATATATATGTCTTGTCTTCAAACCCTACTATTTATATAAGTTTGACTGTTTTATAGCCGTTAGAGACAACATCTGAAAGAAGGTTTTGAAACAAAGCTTATTGGTTTCGAAACAACACAATTTTATACTATTATTTCGAAACATACATCACATGTTTCGAAACATACAACCTTTACAGCTGAACTTGCACTTATAAACATCCAACCTTTACAGCTGAACTTGCACTTAGAGACGGCATAAGTAGGAGACAAGGTCTTATGCTCACTATGATTTTGTTTTGATCTCCACTTTCAAATTTGAATTTGAATTCTCAGAGCATGGAGATTAAATTTAAAAAAAAAAAAAACTTTGAGAAACTTTTGGATGTAAATAAAAAAATGTAAAGTAAAAGCATCTCAATTTTTAATTGTTCTGCTAACAGAGACAAAGGTTTCAAAACATACCATGTAGGTTTCGAAACATAAGCTGTAGGTTTCGAAACATAAGCTCAAATCTCATAGATGTTTTGAAACATAGCATTCATACTTAGAAAGACATTTGAAACCTATTCAAAGAAGTTTCGAAACAAAAACAGAAACATGGTTTAACAATATTTCGAAACATGGAATATAGGTTTCGAAAGTTCCATGTTTCGAAACATGATGTATGAACTTTAGATTTTTCAAACATTTGAATATTCGCGCCAAAATTTTTCATATATGTATCAAAATATAAAATGTTGATTTCGAAATATGAGATTAACATAAAAGATTTTTTATTCTAAGATGGGTTTTTTATCAACCCTTTTTCTCATGTATCAAAAAATGTAATGACCCGTTAGTGGGTCTAGGAGTTTATTAATATTTTATTTTTGGGCATGGGAGATTTTGCCCCTATTAAATTAAATGTGAAAAATATTTTTATGTGGCAAAATTTATGTAAGTAAATTATGTATTTAATTTAATGGATTGGGTTTCCCATTTTAGCCTAAGCCCATATATTAGTGGGCTGTATTTTAATTAAATCAGTATGATTTTGATCAGGGCCTATGATGGAAATGGGCCACATTGAGTTGGGTTAGTGAAATGGGCTTTAAGCCCATGTGTATGCAATGATATGTATTAATGAGTAAAAAGAAAAATAGGAAAAGAAAAGGAAAAATGAGGCAAATGACCAAAATGGGCTTAGATATTTAGTGGAGTGTGTGTTGTGAAGAGGGGCAAAATGGGAAGAGAAAAGTTGGGGAGTAGTTGGAGGTGGCGTGAAAGCCACTCCTCTCCCATTCCTCCTTCATACTTCAATTCTTCTTCTTGCTTCTTCTCTCCCTCTCTCCCGAATGTTCTTCTTCTTCTTCTTCTTCTTCTTCTTTTCTTTTTCTTCCTCCATTCTTCTTGATTGGAGCTTCAAAGAGTAAGGAATCTAGCTTCATTGGAAGGCTTTTCTTCTTCTCTTTCGGTTTTCATCATCAAATGCAAGTTCTTTTGCACTCTCTATTTTAATGGGTTGTGCAAGTTCTCTTCTTTTGGAAAGTTATTCCTTGTTTTCCTCTTTGATGTAAAAGCTTAAATCTTCTTGTTTCCATTAATTTGAAATGGTCTTCCAAACTCTTGGAGTTATTTTCATGAAATAAGTAAGTTTTGTTTATATTCTTAAAAACATTTGTGGGTTTTCATTTTATTGTTGTTCGATGTCTTGAAAATGGTTCGTTGGGGTTTGTTCACCCCATTTTTCGTTCATGGAATGGCATTTGTGGGTTAGGAAGCTAGATGAAGGGGTTTTGGTGTGTTTGGATGCGTCAAGTCGACTTATCTATGGGTTAAGTTGACTCGGTAGAGGCTTGTCGTTGCAATCATTTTTCTCCCTATTCTCAGATAAGTCGACTTATTTTTCCCTTAATTGGCCTCAGTTGACTTATTTTTTCCTTAAGTCGACTTAGCGATTTCTGTTAGCACTACGCATGCTTTGTTATTTTGGTCATAACTTTTGATATAAAAGTTGGAATTGAGATCTGTTTGAAAAATTATAAACTAGACTTCGAGGGCTTCGATTTGATATATAATGTCGTATATTTTGGTTATTATTTGAGTTGGTTAAAGCTTTTCTTATTCCAAATCAAGTAAGATTGTTAAAGTAAATTGCTATTAAATGTTTCCTCCGATGTCACTTGATTCTCTAAAATGATAATATGGGGTTAAAGATACCTATATGTACATACATGGGTTCATGAGATAAAAATATAATTGAGTTTTATGAGGAAGCATGATAATCACATTTGGGAAGTGGTTGAGAAATGTTCTTGGTTGGCATGTCCATGGCATCTCATGTATGATGCATTACTATCATCATATAAATAATTGCCCTCAATTGATGTGGTGAAGCCTATTTAAATGAGAATTGTGAAAGAGCCAAGAACTTTAATGGGCAAAATTGAGGATATGTGAATGTCACTTGTCATAGCATTGTTGTGGTTGTGTTGCATGGCATTGTATGCTATTCTATCTTGCATTATGATGATAGGTCATGGGTTGCATTCACTGGGGGGTTCATACTTTGTATGTGATGGGAGCGTGATCATTAGCATGACACAATTAGCCTGTGAGTGTTAACTTGTGTATGTTAGGCAAGCATATGCATTAGAGCATTCGTATGTGTGAATCCCATGTGGGCGTAGCTTGGCCTGATGCTTGGCTTATGGGGGTCTTGACATCACATTAAGGCTGCAAGAGCCATTATATTCCTTATATGTTGCATTGCATGGTGGTAATGGTGGTGGAAGTTGACTTGCAATTGTGATGCATAAGACTGTAGGTAGAGGCCCACAACAACTAGATCTTGTGATGCATAAGACTATGGGTGGAGGCCCACAACAGCTTGTGACCTTGATGAGATTGTGGGTGCTGTGGCACATGATGACGCTAGTGATAGATGTGGTAGGGGAGCCTTGGGCTCATGTGGTTGATTTGGTAGTCATCCTAAGCTATTGGCAGGTTTGTATTCAGGGTCTTGAGCGCCAGTGTATGCATTTTATGTGGGCCCCAAGGACCATATGTGTGCATCTATGCATTTATGTTATGGCTGGATATTTATGTAACCAGATGGCATGGATTGTGTGTCATTTATGCATATGAGACTAGTGTGTGTTCCATATGTGGCATGATATGAGTGATGTTCAGGGAAAGTCTGGTCAAATCTAGTTTTCATTGTTTTTATACACTTGTCGAGCCTTATGGCTCACTTTGAAAAATGTGTTTTGATGAAACATAAGGATGTGTCTTTCTTTGAGGATGTTGTTGTCCAGTGTAAAAGTCATGAACCCAATGATTGTCGAGATGTTGGGTAGTGATTTTCATTTGGCTCTATGTTACTCAAGCCTTCATGTATCATTCTGTGGATGCTTCCCTTTGCTATAAACTTGCTGAGCCTTGTGGCTCACTTTGCTTCTTTTTTCATTCCAGAAAAATAAGAAGGTAGTTTTGGGGGCGAGTTCCGGTTAGATGTATACAGAGATGTCCCAGCCTCAAAGATCCATGGGTGTAGTTTAAGGGCATGACTAGAGGGTTTCATTTTGCATTTAAAGTTTTGATGCCCTTTTATTTTAAAAATGTATGGGTGGTAAGCCCTAGATGATGATGTAATGAATGTGTATAATACTTATTATGGCTCTTATTGTTAGTGAGCAAATATGGAAATGAAAATAAATTTTTGTAAATCTTAAGTGATTTTGTATCTATATCCATCTTGAATAGACCTTCTCTCGGACTTTCTATGCTAGTGGGAAAATCCAGGAGCAGAGCCTGACAAAAAATATAATACAATAGACTAATCAAAAAATGGTTTTAAGGACCTCTACTAAAAAGTGCTCACTATTCATCCCTGGATCAAATTAATTTGTACATTTTTTGTTCCTAACTTAATAGTCATTAAAGAGGCATTAAATTTGCCTTGTCAGCACTGTCATGTCACGCCACGTCACTCTTATTATCCTTGTCAGCACTGCCACGTCACAACATATATATATATACCGCTGCCGTCTTTATCCATGTCAACGTCGCTGTGTGCGTGCTTCCCACCACCAGTTAACTTCTCTTTTATCTTTTCATTCAGTCTCTTCTTCTTCCTTCTCCCTCCATGCCCGTCATCTTCCGACGACTGCAACAACCAAACAAGATTCAAGATGAAAATACAGTATGATATAAATAAAATTTTTAACATTGATATCGTACCAAGCTGGAGCTTGAATTTCTGGATCGGTGAACCTATTGTTGCGGCTACCCTTGCCCTACTCTGGCAACCTCAGTTCCATAAATCTCTGTCGTGGTAGCGTCCATCACGATGGCGCCAAGCGTGCTTGCCACCACCCCGGTGTGCAAGGCGTCGGGTGTCAGAGAGGTATCGATAACGGTAGCTACGCCATCGCCGATTCGGAGATCGGCGCTGGTGGCTATCCCAGTAAGGTGCCTGGGGTTATCGTGCTCGTTTGTCAACTGAACCAGGTTGCCAAGCTCATCGGTCAATTGGATTGGGTTGCCAAATTGGTCTCGGATGTCGGCCATTTTCAAACTCGATCGTTAGCTGGTACCTGTAGAAGCTGAGGATATAGAGGGATGGAAATAGGAAAGATGGTGGTGAAGTGTTCAATTAATTAGAAAAAGATAAGAGGAGGAACTAAGGTGAACAATCGACCTTTCTTGTATGTAACCGTGAAAGTCACACATGTTGGTAGTGGTAGGATCAGAGTCACACGTGTGGCGGCGGCCATGGCTGGGTGTGTTAGTATATATATATGTGTGTGTGTGTGTGTGTGGTGATGTGTATATGTGGTGATGTGGCAATGCTGACAAGGATAATATGACTGACATGGCATGACATGGCAGTGCTGACAAGGCAAATTTAACGCCTCTTTTAACGACTGTTAAGTTAGGGATGAAAAGTGTACAAATTAATTTGATCCAAGGATGAATAGTGAGCATTTTTTAGTAGAAGTCCTTAAAGCTATTTTTTTTATTAGTCCAAGGACGAAAAAATGCATTAAGCTTATTTCTTTTTGTATCAAGTATTTCAAAACACCCTTTTTTTTTTATGTTTCGAGATTATTTTGAGAAGTATTCTTAAAAATATTGAGACAGGTTTCGAAATTAGTGTTTTTATATTTTGAAATCAAGTACATTTGGAAGCAAGTATGTCTCAAAACCTATTAAGCTTATTTCAAAACTTCTAACAAATTTCTTCGTAAAAGTTTAAATGATTAGTTGTAACAAATCAAAATATTTTTAGAATATTTAGAGACTTAAGAAAATAAATTAAAGTTTGATTTGGAGAAAAATTTATTAGGGCTGCCCCTTTATCAAATTCCCAAGCTTCTTGATCAATTGACTCCCACTCAACTAAGATTTGAATGAATTCATCATCATCCCATTGTACTTCAAACTAAGCAAATTTTCAAGTTTTCAAATGTTTGAGATCTTAGTCAACAATCGAACTCTATTATTTAAAGCAAACCTCCTTCCTCAACAACTTTTTCATGGAGATATTGGAACCAAGTAAATCTTTTAAACTGACTTTAATATAGCTCTCTATTATGTTCTCTATTATATTTTAAATAATTCACTCCCTATTCTGATTTTATCTCAAAAATTGTGATTATTCCAACCATATTTCCTATTCGCCTCTCTATTTGACTCCCTATTTTATTTATTTATTAATAAATTAACTTCAATTCTATTTATTTTACCTTACTTATAATTTTCACTACAATAAAAATCTATTATTTATTTTATAATTTAAAAATAAATATTACGATATTGAATTTTAATAATATTTAATATATTTTTAAATTAATTTAATAATATTTTTTAAAATACAATATTTAACAAAATAATCAGATACATACATACACAAAATCAATAATCAAATATACAAATCAATAATAAAATACACAAATACACAATATTACTCATTCATTGCACAAATAAATAAAAAATTTCTCAAAATCAAAAATCACAAACCCAATGGTGTTATTCCCGTCTCGCTACCGAAGAAGACAACAAGTTGTTTGTCACCATCGATGAATCTATTACTCGTCGCCACCATTGCATCGCCTAATCTAGTGGTCGTCAGGCCACTTGGTCTGCTGCTTGTCGCTACCACGTCTGCGTATGCTTCGTCACATCTGCTGGTTGTCTTCTCCAATCGATTTCCTCTTCCAGACGATCACCTAGATCTCTAAACTTGAGATGGCGTGCCTCTTTTGATATTAAGATGGCCGTTGTTGGGGAGAGATAGCAAGGGTGGCTTGACCGAAATCGATCGCCAAATCTAGTGAGGGGATTGGGGTTCGCCAAAAGTTTGGCGAGTAGATTTGGTGATAGCGAGCAGTGTTAGAGGTGGGCAAATTCGATTGGCTCGCTATTTATTTGGCTTGACAAGCAGTTTGGCAATGCCTTGGAGATAGCCTTAGGGGCGTAGTCATGGGGGTAGCCTAGCAAAATGCCTTCAAACCATGTAGAAACCAAGTTACCAAGCTTAGACTTAGACTATTCTCCAACATGGCATCTCTTCTTTCCTTGTCACTAAACTAAAAAAGCACGAATTTTCCTCCCATCAAGTGGTTAACAGAGCAATTGGAAACTCCTTGAGCTATAAAGATTTTATGTTAAGTTAAACAATAAGTTCCAAATTCTATACACTACTAATGGGGTGCATCTTTGCACCCAATCCAATTCATCCTCTAGTGGGACAAAGGTAATTTTATTCATAGAAAGCTCCGATAATCCTAAAGCTTCCTTTGGAGAATACTAATTACCTTCGCTCATCAGTAGAGGCCTTCTAGGTGTTATAAAAACAATGTAAGGAGAATACTTGGAATCTTGAATTGTAACCATTTGGATGTTAAAAATTGACAATTTGTGTCATGAACAGCAACAATCTGACCAAGACTAAGTGCATGACACTATCCTTAAGAATGAATTTTCCCCCTCGAATATATTATCTCTATGGGGACCTTATCTCAAAAATTCCAATATTAAAGGAATTTGAGATGAAATCCCAAAAAAAATAGTACAGATAAAAACTCAAGTACATAAATTTCCATAATTTTTTTTTTAAATAACGGAAGTAAAATAAATATTAAAACCATAAGTTCATTTAATACAAACAAAAGGGGTTTATTCATCCATAATTCTCAAAAGATTCAATTAAGTTCAATATAACAAAATGTGACAATTTTGCCCATGCACCCGAAATACTCCCAAAGACCTTTTTGATCGAAATTGTTCTATACACAAGTCTACCCAACGAGAATCAAGCTCCACTAGACTCACCCTTAACCTTCACTTCCCCTTTACCAGGAATAATGTAAAAACAAGTATGAATCTCAAGACTCAACAAGTATAAATTTAAAACAGATTGGAATCAATAGGAATCAAAGCAAGCGACGGAATTACTTATTTACATTAAACACACCCACGCTATACTTCACAACATCATATAAAAATATATACATGCATATATGCACCCATATGGCCCTTGGGGCCCACATAAGTTACATCGGCACTCAAGGCCTAAAAATATGTACTTGACTTGCGGTCATATATCTGCAACATAAACATTAAATTGTGGACCATGATTATTCCATGCACTGATTTTCATCAAGCGAGCATAGTGAGTTGAAGCTCCCTTACATCAAACTTTCGTCTACCAAGCTTGTGGATATACTCTATGGACATTATCCGCCACGCGAATTAATCATCATGCAACACTTAAGCAATTTAAAAGCATATATATTCATATATGATCATATACTATACACATAATCATGCTCATGGATATATATTTATAACATATAGCGCCAATCACGATCAACCATAACGTAAAATCAATTAATGTGCACATTAACAACTAACATGATTTATAAGGCATTATGCCATCTGGTTTGCATGTTTGCTTATTTTGTCGACTAGATATAAAATAAATCTCTTGGACATGTTTAGGGTTATCTTCTCATTACTCTCAGCCAGACACTGTTTGATATCATTAGGTTCAAGTTGGGAAGATTTTAAATCAAAATAAGTAATTTTATCCGTGTGCATAATTTTTACAACGAGAAAGGTAATATAGAGTTATTGAAACCCTAGTGTCTTCTAATGATATTAATGAACTAAATAATCAACGTAAACATGTATTATGAAGTTATACATATTGTTTGGACAGAATATCATGAAATAAATATGATTCATCAAGGATCAAGCTATTAGAGAAGGATGGATCATCGAAAGTTAGAGCTTATTGTGACGAAGAACATCATTCCTTTAAAAATAAAAGGTGAATCGAAACCCTATTTAGGCTTTTTGAACAAGATTCATCAAGTATTCAAGGAAGAACAACAAGATTAAACCTAATAGAGTATGCAAGAATCATAATATCAAACATAGGAAGTATAGCCAAACAAAAGGGAATCAAATAAGCAAAATTCCAAAATTCCACATTACAAGCTGTGAAATCAAGAACTTGTTTCAAGCTCATAACTTGGTCAAATACCACAAACAATATATCTAAATTGAAGCTTAGGATCTCTAATTTCTAGAACAATAAATGAATTTCAAATTAGATATAACCACAAAGAGTTATACCCTAAAGAGTATAACAAGGTCAGTTTACCCAAAACAATAAAATTATGAATTTAAGCAGTGATTCATAGGGCTATTACGGGTTCAAAATTTAGTCATTTAATTCAAGTAATATGTCTAAAATGAAACTTATAATGTCTAGTTTTCGGAACAAAAAGTGGATTTCAAATCGGGTATAACCACAAAGAGTTATACCCCAAAGAGTACATCAAGGTTAATTTATCCAAAAATAAGAATTTCAAGAATAAAAATTTAGAAATGAAATGAATGAATTTTTTAAAATGGGAAAGAGGCTTAAGAGAACTTGCCTTATAAGTTTTTCCTTTTGATTCTTGCTTGAATGGAGTCGCTAAGGTGTTTGAAGTGAGCTTGGGAGCTATGGAGCTAGAGCTTGAGAGAGAGAGAAAGGTGTGAGGAAGAAGATGAATTTTGTTTAAATATGGGAAAATGATTAACAAAAGAGCATTATCCATCTCTTTTCATACCAAGTAGAGGATGGAGCCAGCCCCTGAGGCACAGCCAAGTGGTAAAGAAGGGGACTGTAAAGAGTAGTCATGCTGAAGACTGCTAGCGTGGGATCAATTCCTGGGGGAAGCAATTCTTTCTAGGGGTGATCCTTGGTAAGCATCAGTAGACGCAGTCTCCAACCCTGGCCACTTGGGCATATCCCACTGTTTACCTCTCCCGTGATGACCTAGGGACGGGTTCGGCAAGGGGTGTGAGTGATGGTGCGTAATCCAAAAAAAAAGTAGAGGATGGAGCCTTCCTACTCCCTTAATTTGTGCTCACATATTGATTAAAAAAGACTAAATGGGCAATGATGAGACTTAAGTAGACAATAAAAAGATTAAATGGGCAATGAGGAGATTTAAGTGGACAATAAAGAAACTTAAGCAATAAGAAGATTAAGTGTGCAATGATGAGACTTAAGTGAGCAATAAAGAAGATTAGATGGGAGAGCTTGGTGGAGGAAATTTAGCAAAAAAAGACTAAGTGGGCAAGAAAGAAGGACTTAGGGGATTTGGTTATAATTATATTTAGTTTTTTTTATCCTTTTGTTTAAATTTCTTTTAAATGTATAAATGTGATTAATCATTCTCTCATTTTAATATGAAATTCAACTTAAATGATCCTAAATAATCTATTTTTTACAATTAAAATGACTAAAAATAGTCATTTTCCCTTTTATAAGGGTAAAATAGTCATTTTGCTCAAAAATGACAAAATAGTTGTTTTGACAACTAAAACGCAATGAAATGTTAACAACTCTCATTACACATAAACAATATGACATTAGGGCTTCATTGACCTAAATTTTTGAATTTTTCATTATTTACACTTTAGTTTTTAAACTTTCACCAAATTATAAAATCTGCCTAAAATCGATTTTCATGAAATTTCACACACAGTCATGGTTGATTATAAACATGCATATTCCATCTTCAAACATCAAATATAATTGCTCAAAATCATTGATCAATAAAAAATTGTGCAACGCATGTGAGAATGTTCACATAGTGACTTAAATCCATTAATGGGTCGTTACAAGATCAGTGTAAAAGGTCTAACAACTTCACTTTCTAAGATTTAACGATCTCACCTCCTTAATTGTACACTCAAAATAACGGGCTAATAGAATAGAATACGAAATGAAAATAAGAAAACGATATGTTTAAAAAAAAATAGAAAATAGAAACCCAAAAAAAAATACTTAAATAAATAAAATATACGAGCATTTTATAAATGTAATTTTTAATATAAAAAAATAATTATTTGATCAAATAAAAATATAAATTCTATTATCTATTCAACTAAAAATAAATATAAATTACTTTTATCTCTAGATATAAATTGATTCCATTGTCTTGTAGAATAAAAATGCGTTTATTAATATTTTAAAGAGGTTTCGAAACTTTTTTAAATTTACAAAAATAGCTTAATTTTTTTAAATATTTCTTAATATTTTAAAATAAAAAATATATTTCAGTGTGAAAGGGTTGACTTAACAACCGGGGGATTTAGTTTTAAGGTAAAGTGCTACGCGCCAACTCGAGTCAGTAAGTTGGACATGCCAATTGAGTAGCGATCTAATTAAACTCCCTTCATGAAAAGATGCGCGGTGGGCCAAAGAAATAAATGTACACCCAAATTTTTCCCCTAAAATACTATTGAATTTCTAAAGTTAGGATAAGAAACGCTAAATGAACTAGCGATTCTTTAAAAGTACCACTGCTTAAGCAGTGACTTTTTCTGGGGAAAATTGAAAGGTCTCTGTTTCAAATGGATGTAATTTTAGACTACATTTGGAGCAAGTTCATATAGTATTTTGGTAAAAATTTTGGAATTAAAATAAATTTATAATTATTTTAGACTATTATTGACATGAAATATATGTTTTCATAGCATGATGTTGAATATTATGTAATAAAAAATGATAAAATACATATTTTAACTCTTCTATTTGTATGTTTTTTCTACTAGACACTTAAACTTTTTATTATTTCAAATACACCCCTTAACTTATAATTTTTAGCCAATTATATCCTTAAACTTTTTATTATTTCAATTATACCCTGGAACGCTTAAAATTTGTCTAGCACAATGAATTCAAGAGTTTAATTGAAACAACAAAAAATTTAAGAGTGCAATTGACTCAAATTTACATATTTAAAAGGGGGGTTAATTATATCAATAATCACTCAATTTTGCATTTTGTTACTATTTAGTCACTAAATTTTAAAATATTATACATTAGTCATTTATATTTCAAATCTGTTATTACTTAGTCACTGAATTTTAAAATATTACCTGTTAGTCACTAATATTTCAAAATTGTTTCTTATTCATCACTCGTGAAGTTAAAGTTCAATGATTAATAAGTGACGGGTGAGAAATGATTTTGAAATATTAATGACTAACAAGTAACACACTACAAGAGATTTGATTTTTTCTGGCGGTTAAAAAATCGCCGGAAAAAGTAAAAAAACCGCAGGTAAAATTTTTACCGGCAGTAATTTTATCTGCCGGAAATACCTCCGTCGGAAAAAATTATCAGCGATTTTTAACCGCCGGGGAAAAAAATTTACCGGCGGTTTTGTTGAACCGCCGGTAAAAATAAGAATTCCCGGCGGTTATTAAAATCCGCCGGCAAAGTTTTGACTTTGACGGCGGTTTAGAAACCGCCGGTAATGATATTATTACCGGCGGTTTAAAACCGCCGGGAAAACATCATTACAGGCGGTTTAAAGCTGCCGGCAAATTTTTTACTTTGCCGGCGGTTTTGAACCGCCGGTAATGGCTTTGATAATATTCAAACAATGTAATGGCTTTGCTGAAGTTCGACCTCTTGAGATTTTCTTGTTACCTCGTCCTGCAATTCTTGATACTTGTTTCTCAAGTCTGCTGACAAACCCTGCTCCTTCTCAACCTCTTCTTTTAGTGAATCGACCATTACAGCCGTAGTTCGTGCCTCTGCTTCCGTACCAATAAGTTGAAACTCGAGTAGTTCCTTCGATTCCTTTACTACATTTAGTTCCTTCTGCAGCTCCTCCAACCTCATCTCAGCCTCTTCAGCTGAACTTGAGATGCCTCATATGAGTCCTGCCTTGCAACTATGGCTTTCTCCAATTCAGCTTTCTCTGCTTCAACTTTCTTTAACTTCTCTTCCAATTCCTTCACCCGATGAGCCATTGCTTCTAGTTCAGCTCTAAGTGGGTTTTCTCCATTCATAGATTGATTGGCGTTGGCATCTGATTCTGGAGGATGACTGTTAGTCTCTGTCTCAGGCAATGCAGCAAGTCGCTCCATTTCCAGAAAATCGTCCATGATGTCAATCTCAAGAGGAGAACCACCGGTAATACTTCTTCTAAAGGATTTTCCATTATCAAATTGACCCAGCTCAGCGAGTAGGGCGGATGCCCATGAGCTTGAGCAGCTTGGTTCACATGAATTCTGTACCGATCTACTCATCTTCCAAGAATCAACCTCTAGCACATTTAGTTGCTCCCCACTGTCTGATTGACTGTCTGTGAGTGATTCTGTGTAAACTGAGGGAGCAACAGGAGGTTTCTGACTGTTAGCTGGAGAGGATTTTCGAGCCCTGGCTTGAAGCCTTCTGCATTCAACCTCTAGCTTGGCCACTTTCTTAATGCTCTCTAAATGCTGTTTGCTAGCGGTTTCCGCTGCTTGGGCACTCAATCTCTCTCAATAGTCCTGATTTCCAACTCCTCAAAGCGCAAAAGGAGCTCAAGCTTGAGAGCCGAGTTCTCCTTCTCCAATGATTCAATCTTGATGTGAAGATTGGAATTCCGAGATTCAGCTTGGGCAGATTCTGCTTGAGTCTGGAAATGAAGAAGCTGGCTTTCAAGCTAAACTTTTGTGAATTCAAAATCACGGGTTTTCTCTGCAACAGCTTCTTGAATCTTTTTCTCTTGCTCATCTCTTGCTTGTCTCAGTTGCCTTACACATTCTTTGAGAGCTCCATCAAGATGGCTCACCTGATCTTCCAGTGCCAAGTTCTGCTGAAGTGCTGTGTCTAGTTGTTTCTTCAGAGTTGCCACTTCATTTTCTGCCTTTTCCCAACCTAATTTTTATCGAATAGAAATAGTAGCCAAAAAAAGGGTCAAAGTTGGTCCGACAAAGGAAGAACAAGCAATGAATTAGAAACCTTATTCAACCTAACTTGAGATGCAAAAAAAAAAGGTTTACATGAGCATTATTCTCAAAAAATAATGTTTTACTCTGTGATCAGAAAGTCAAGGGTTTGAGTTTGTGGAAATAGCCTCTTTGCAGCAGGAGTAAAACAAAAGCAAGGGAAGGCTGCATACAAATACAACTTCCCTAGACCCTCAGATAGTGAAGCGCCTCATGAATTGGGGACACCTTTTAATCTCAATCAAGTTACCCATGAACTTTAATAAAAAGAATGAAACAGTTCCAAAAGTACAGAGGTTTGAAGTGTATTTAAATTAACACCTATTAAGGTCTCCTCAGGGAGAGGGAGCAAAATAAGCCATTTATTCAAACCATAACCAATACCTGCAACAGCTTCTTCAGCAACTTTAGCGTGCTGCTTAACAAGGTCTTCTTTGGCACTAACATTTACTAGAGCAGCTGATAACTTCTCAGTCAAGCTCTTAACACTGTCATTAATTTCGTCACTAGTGACAACAGCCTTTGACGTGACTTCTGGTGATTGAGGGTTTGATTGAGGGTTGTGATGCCTTTAGTGCTTCCTGTTCCAAAAGTGACAAATAATAATAAGCAAATGATAGGGAAGAACTAAACATACATGTACCAACAAAGTGCAAACCCGTAACAACAATGGAAACATGATTACCACAGCCTTACCATGGGTACTACCTCTAATAATGATGTTATAAGTGGACAGGAATAACGGAAAGCAGTTCTAGAAAGCCTAGTAACCTTACCACAACAGGTTCCATCACAAACCTCATTATCCTGTCAAATTCTAGTGGTATTGGGTACTGAACAAGGATCATGACCATGATAAGTTTCTTTTCCTTGGAGACTTGGAAACACTAAGAGCAAGTTTGGATGTTAAAGAGAAAAGTGTCTTGCATACACAACATTAAGAGATTCTCAGTTTGGATGTTAAAGAGAAGAGTGTCTTGCATACAACTACAACTTTGAATCTAACAAAAACAACTTTCTGGTGAGTTCTGAGACACTCCCTAGAAACATCTACTATAATTAGTTAATCAAACACGTCATCTCATGCTCTCAAGTTTTCGCCAAACAAACTCTAAAGATTCACTCTCACACCATATCCTTATACAATCCTTTTAATTTGGTCTACCCATTGGTAAGAAGAATTTCCAGTCAATACCGTGTAACATTTTTCATAAGTTTTCTGGTGGAAGTGATTCTAAGCATCACAGTTCTAGTTTCTTAATAATCAATATCCATGATTTTTTTTTTTCCAATATTTTGAACTATATGCAATGCTGAAGAATCAGTGGAGGAAATTTTATAAGAAACTCAACGTTAGAACATAAGAACAAAAATTAAAAATCATTGAAATGATCAAATCAATTTTACTCCAATCAACACTAACTCTAAAAACAACAATGTTGATCAATAATTATGATCTAATAGAATGAATTATCATCTAAATCTCAACCGATAAACAGAGGATCTGGGATAACACGCAAGATTCATACGTATAGACAGATAAATAAATGATAGAGATACATTCTACACAAGCTGGAGACAAACCTGATCAAGGAAGAACAACTATCGCGGAGCAATCGAACTGTAATTTACCCCAATTCCAATCAACACTTCTCTGGTTGCATGTGCGACTGATCAGTGAGCGAAGGAGGGCGAGGGCGAGGCCGATGGCGAGAGTGACTGAGAGTGAGCAAGGGAGGGCGAGGTCGACTGAGAGAGAGCGAGGCGAGGCGAGCGAGCGAGGGAGGGCGAGAGCGACTGAGAGTGAGCGAGGGAGGGCGAGGCGAGGCGAGGTGAGCGAGCGAGGGCGATCGAGGGAGGCAGCGAGGGCGATCGACTGAGAGTGAGCGAGGGAGGGCGAGGCAGCGAGGCGCGAGCTAGATAATGTTAAGGTTTGCAGGGGGGAATTTTGGAAGAGATCGAAGGGGGTGAGGGGAAGAATTCGGTCGGGAGCGCGCGGGGGAGAATTGGGCTGGGTGCGCGCGGACTTATATAATCCTATCCCCGGCGGTTTTAAAACCGCCGAGGATGGGTGAACACAACCGACGGTTTTATTAAACCGCTGGTTATGTTCAAAAATCACCGACGATTTTTTAAAACCGTCGGGGATGTGTATTTCATTACCGGCGGTTTTAAAACCGCCGGTAATTTTCACCAATCACCGGCGGTCCTGCAAATCGTCGATAATTTTGGTGTTTTCCCGGCGATTATTAAAACCGCCGGGAAAACTTCGCCGCCAATACCCATTTTTCCTGTAGTGACATTTTAAAGTTCAGTGACTATGTAGTAATAATTTTGAAATATTAGTGGCTAATAGATAATATTTCAAAATTCAATGACCAAACAGTAACAGAATGCAAAGTTGAGTGATTATTGGTGTAATTAACCCTTTAAAGGAGTATACTTAAAATAACAAAAAAGTTTAAATGTTTAAATAAAAATATATATAAAAATATAAATTAAAATATATATTTAGTTAATAAAAAATGTAAAAAATGACGATACATGTTAGTTAGTACTTTTGATAAATATATAACTATGCAATTTGTGATGTTTTTAGTACATAAATCTCCTACAAAATACTTTTTTAATGTACAATGCATCTTTAAATATATTTTCTTTTATAAAATGTGTGTGGGGCCAGGGTAATTGGTCAAAAAAAAAAAAGAATTTTGTTATAAACACACAAGAAGATAGTAGATTTGCTCTTTAAAGTTTCATATTCATTTTTGAATTACATTTATAGTTGGTATTTTATTGTTATTGATGTTGTGTTTTGAACAATTGCCATTTGAAGTTGACTATCATTTATTAAAAGTTTAATATACTTCAATTTATATTTGATTTAGGCCATATTTCGTGTTCTCTCGTAACTATTAAAAAATATTTAAAAAATAAGTGTTACTTCACGATCATGCCAATAAAGTAAATATATAAGTTGATTATCATCAATGGTGGAAAGCTATAAGCTAGAAGAATAGATATTATATTCACTTTTAAATATTTAGGTAGTGCTTGTTAATTGAAATAAAAAAGGTTAGATATGAAAAATAACCTGAATGTTTATCTTTTATAATATGTATTATTAAACATATATGGTAATTTTTGAAAAAGAAATTACGTAACTTCTTATTTTGATTTTTCAAAATATACTATCTTTCTTCCTTTCAAGATAAACATATATTGGTTCTTATAGATAAGAAAAAAAAAATGACATTTTGTGTCCTCTAGTGTATTTCAAAAATTTTAATAAACAGTTTGATAAAAATTTTGAAATGTTTTTCAGTTTTATTTTGACTATATTTCTTATCTTAATCCGAAAAGTATTCCAACTTTTTTTCTTTTCAATAACCCAGGTTCCAAGTTTCGCCCAAATAGTCCTAGGGCGTACGGCCTTCCCCCCAATTCATCATAAATTCAAATGTGGTCACAAGCTATGCACACATAGAACAAAATATTTAGTTCACACTTCCATATGAACAAATGTCATCACAAATATTTGATCTCTAATATTTTTTGTGAAACTTCATATGCTTTACCGCTAAATCATGTATGTGAAAGTAAAATATTTTAACTTTATTTTAATATTTTTTTATATTATTCATTTTAATAAACGCTATCATAAATGAGATTCATCTCATATAGAAAAATCAAGATAAATATCATATGGAATTTTAAATATTTAATAACATTAGTAACAACATTACTTGTATAAGCTTTGGGGAGAGTATTAAAGTAAAAGATAAATAAATTTTAAATAAATATCCGCATTTTGGTGACAATAATTTAGTTTTTATTTTTTTTGGACGAATTTTAAATGAAGTTAAGTTATTATGATATAACGATCAAATTGTTATTAAGTTTATTTTGGCATTCAAGTGAAGTAATATCTTTTAATTATTATATTTTCAAAAAATTTCAAGCCAAATATATAAAAATGATTTATTTACTTATATAATAAAATAGAAGAAAATAAATTGTTATAAGTATTTGTTTATATAATAATATAAATTAAGGATTTAAAATATATAAGATATTTTAAATAAAACTCATATTTAAGGATGACATTTGATAGTTACCATTTAATTTATTTTAAATTATTTTTAAAAATATTACTTGAACACTTAACAGTGACATTTAATGCGTTATTCTTATATTAATATATTATATTGGTGTCACAATAAATATTATTTTTAAATATATAAATAATATTTTTATTATAAAAATTCATAAGAATGCAACTAAAATTAAAATTATTATAAAATTGAGATTCGTTTATTTAAAAGATAATGATCAATACACCCAACCAATATTGATTAGTTATCTATTAATAACATTTGTTAAAATGAGTAAGATAATATTATTTTAAGATAAGGTTTTCAACAAAAATATTAATTAATTAAGATAAATTTAAGAAATATTTTAAAATTTTTATCAAATATTTATTAAATTTTTTAAAATGTATTGGACGACATATGTGTTATTTTTTTACCTATAAAGTTGAAAATAAATTTATTTAGAAAAAAATAAATTTATTTACATAATTTAAAATAAAAATGACGTTTTTTTAAAAAAAATTAATAAATATATATATTTTTATTATATATATAAAAAAATTTAATATATAAAATATTTTTCATATTTTATTATTTTTAACCCATACCTTTATTAACACACGCGAGGAGGAATATCCATGATCCTATGGACTTGGTCTGCCGAAAGCCACTCCAATGGCCATGCCTGAATCAGGGGAGGGCACTTTGGGAATTTCAATCCAAATATATTGCACCAAAGCGTGAAAGGCAAATTCTATTTACAATCATAATTTTTGCTTTTCACAAGGTAAGATATAAAATTTTAATATTCACAGCTACATTTATTACTTTGTCCAACTATTTATATACCAAATATACCCTTCAAATAATCATCCCTAAAAAAACACACCCCACGCGCATCCAAGCTATTTTTCTTCGCATCAAACCCTAGTCTTCTCCCTGTTCTCCTTCTTCGCGTGTCAAACCTTGTTATTCTTCTTCTTCAGACCACTCTCATAGACTACCACCAACCTCTCGCCGTTGCCCACTTCACTTGCCTCCCCCACCATCTTCGTTGAAGTTCCCTGGAATCGCAAAAAATGCCTTCCAGTTAGGGGTTCCCTATACCCCCCGAATCTTGTTGTTCGGGGGGTATAGGGTTCCCCGAATATCGCTCTTTAGGAGTAAAGGTTTCCCTAACTTACCTAATTTCGCACAGTAAAATTCGGATCAGATTAGATTGAAGTATTAATATCAAAAATTAACATTATATATATTATAACTATATTTTATGAAAAAACAAAAAAATTATTATATATATACATACGTATTATATGTATAGTTATAGTTTTAATTATATATATATTTATAACTATATATTATAATATATATATAAAATATATATTATAATATAAAAATGAGTTAAAATGCCACTCTAGCGCTCCCTCCCACAAAAGCGAAGTCTCTTCCCGTTTCCCTCTCCTAAAAGTTGAGGGAGAGTGGCTCTGTGATTAGGGTTTTGGGGTAATCTTTGAATCTCCGTCTTCTTGTTCTCTCTAATCTTTCTCTCTGTCGGAGCTCTCATAGTGCGAGGGTTTTGTTTCGCGGTGCCGATTTGGGCGCTTCGAGGTCTGTGGTGTTTCGGTTGCTTTTCACTCTTTGGGCCTGTTTGTTGCAGCTTAAAAGCTGTAACTTTTAGTTTTTAGCTTCAAAAAAGTGGGTATGTAGTGTTTGTTTTAACTTTTAGAATTCTAGTTTATAGCTTATACTAGCTTTTAGAATGGGTAGATGTAATACCCCATGTTCATATGAAGTTGCCACGTAGTTTTGATGAGTTTAGGATACCGAAAAATTGATTTTATAGCAATTTCAGGTACCGAATCGACTGCAGGGAATGTCTCGGAGTGAAATTGTCTAAAGAAAAGTATATGATCTCGACGAGCGTTCCAAGATAAGATTTATGGAATTGAAAGAAATCGAATCGGGAACAATTTTCGATATAATTAAAATACAGCTGTCATTTAGGCTATAAAACCGAATCGTTGTAAGAGATTCCCGAAAAATTAACAGAACCCTAGGGGGGCTCCGGTTTTGCATAATGAGCAACCCTTCAATGGTTTCGGGATGAAACGACCACCCAATAAGGAAACTAGGGCGAATCATCATTTTTGACTAAGTTTTGAGTTATTAATTTTTGATTTTCGGTATTGTAATGCAAATTAAATTGAGATTTAAGAGTATAGTTGTAATAAAGAAATTTCCCAAAGTGATATTATAGTAAAATTGAGAATTAATGTGTAATTTTTTTATATATCTATTAATGTAATGTATAAATAGTATATATATATATATGCGTGCAGTGTGTGCAATGGCCGCCCACCTCTCTGCAAATCTAAACCCTTTCCTCTGCAACTTCATATCTCTATCACCCATACCCTGCAACTCCAAATCAAAATCAGCCACGCCCTGCAGCATTTGGATGGATTTGCAAGCAAGAAAGATTTTACACGTAATGGGGTGTGGCCAGTGAGGTGAGAGAGCAGCCGAGCGCCTATAAATAGGCATGAAGCTTGGCTGTTTAAGAGCAGCAAGGAAGCGAGAGTTCGCTGAAGAGATTGAGGGAGAGACCGAGAGAAGCAAGGGAGAGAAAGAGGGCTCGACCGAAGTCGGCCATGGCAGCCATGAAGGAACCGCGGCGAGCAGGGGAGGCCGACGGATTGAGCAGTGATGGCTGCGCGCGAGCTGGAGACGGCCTCGAGTTCGGCCAGAGGTGCCCGAAAGGAGCCACGATCGCCATTCGGAAGCAACCCAAAGCGAGGCCAGCAGCTAGGTGCGGCCATGGCCGCAACTTGGTGCGCCGAAGCAGCAACCAGCCGTAGCTACAGCAGCCGCGAATTGCTTCTAGCCAGGGCAGAGGCTAGTGCTCGGCCAGCAGGAAGCGTCGGCAGCCAGCGAGAGCGGCGAGGCAGGCGTTGTCGGTGGCGAGGGGTTCCAGGCGGTGGCTGGGTGAGTGCGCGGAAGTCGCGCGCAAGAAGGAGAAGAAAAAAAAGGGAAGAAGAAGAAGAAGAAGAAGAAGAAGAGAAAGAAGAAGGAAGAAGAAAAATAGAAGAAAAAGAAGAAAGAAGGAAAAGAAGGAAGAAGAAGAAGAAGATGGAGGCGTAGGGGGGTTGTAGCAGGAGGAAGAAGAAGATGAATAGGAGAAAGAGAAAAAAAAAATAAGAAAGAAAAATTAGGAAAAAAAATAGAGAAAATGTTAGAAAAATTCTAGAAAATAGGGAATCATATTTCGGTAATATCCCGGGGATTTTGGGCGAGAAATCAGTTCGAGCACGCATTTCAAGGAGACGACACGCATACCGAGGAAATTCGAGATACTAAGTTAAGGTGAGTAAAATTTCCTAGAAAATTTTAGAAATTCAAAAATATTATTTTATGAATTTTCGTAGTGAAATATTCGAGAAAATATTTTAGAAATATTTAATTTAGAATTATTGAGGAAAAAATAGGAAGAAATGGAGAGAAAATTATAAAAAAATGCCAAAAATTATGGAAAAATAGGTTTTGATTTTTATTTAGATAATTATGGTGATTAGGATGCTTTGAGGCTTAAGTTGAAGTGACTGGTGCAAATCTTGAGGTTGGCACGCAAATCAAGGCTATGCACGCACTTCGAGACAGGCGCAAATATCGAGGTAGCCCTATAAGCTTGAAAAGGTAAGTGGTGCTTCCCAATTAAAGTTATTTTATGGAAAATGCTTGGTTTGTGAGTGGTTTATGTTTCTCGAAAATGTTTTCATCATATTGACATGCCCTGATATGTATCCATCACGTAGACTGCATACATGACATGACTATGAAATGCATAGATATACGTTGATGTCATTGATCACACGTATATGAGGCCGTAGGGAGTACGAACTAGCATCGCTGCCTTACCAAGGGTGCACCCATACACCCCGGCTTCAATAGAGGTGGCTGCTAAAATGGTAGGTAGCATGAAGATGCAGTTGACACCTACGAGGTAAGACATTGCATACACACATGACATAACATTATGTACCCTTACTTAGATGATTCATCATCTAACTTGGGTTTTACCCCTGGAATATTCAAACGTTCCAGGTGGAGATTGTAGCAGATTCGAGGATAAATGAGGCATGAAACGGCACTTAACAGAGAGAGTGTATGAAGAGTGAAATGTATGTTGTACAGCCCATGTATTTAAGTTCTGCTACTTTAGATTCTGAACATTTTGAGAAATGTTGAATTTATTTACGATTAATGTTAAGATATTAAGTTTCGATCATTGCTTCTGCATTTGATGTGTATAGTGATTCTCTTTCGAGATTAATGTATGGGAATTTTGGGACGGGTTCGAGGTATGATGTGGTTTAGAATTAAGTTTGAAGAAAAAAAAAAAAATTATTGTTCCAGAATTGTCCCAATTTATAACGCGCCCGGGAAAGCGGGGCGTTACAGTAGAAGCTGGCTTTTTCAAAGTTGGGGTACCCCATCTTCTACAACTTCTGATTAAACAGTTACATTTTTTTGACAATTTTGCCCCTATTTTTAACAAAAAATTACTCTTATGTCCACGCAATCAAGGGTCTCTCTTCTCCACCGCCATCTTCATTTTCAAATCTCTTATTCTCTCTCGCCATCTCCCTTTCTCTCTATACACTAATTAATTTTTTTATAACACTTGAAACTTATACATATACGGTAATTAATTTTTAAATTATCATTCTATAACTAGTAAGGGTATTATGGATAATTATACAAAAATAAGTTATTTTACAGCTTATAATATCAAACACCACAACTGTTTAACTATAACTTCTGAGAAGTTATAACAAACAAGTTCACAATTTATTCTAAGTTTTAGAAACTATAATCTAAGAAGTTAAAAGTTATAATTTCTTTAATTAAGCTGCATCAAACAGGGCCTTTGACTAAAGCCAACTTTTGGTGTTTTCTGTTGTGATATCTGCAATGTTGTTCTTCTGTTACTTTGTAGTAAGGGTTTCCTTGTAGATTAGCGCGTTCTCGTTTGATCGCTCGTTGTTTGGCTTATTTTTTCGTGTCTTTTGGGGATTTATTTTCTTGCTCTGTGGTGTTTGTTGGGAAATCCAAAGATTCAACAAACAATGAATGAAGAGATAAATGAGAGAAAAAACAATCTATTTCACTGAATAAATTTACAGGAGAATTTCAACCAGAATTCTTTCTAAAACAAAAAAATTCTCAAACGATCTCACTCTTTGGATCCTCTCAATCCTCTCTTGGGTTAATCCTCTCACTAGGATTATTCTCTCTCTGGGATACATAATGATGAACCTCTTAAACCGGATTCATACCTTATACATGAAGAGGGCATGACCTTTTATAGGAGATGGATGGCTAGTAAGTCAATAGGGTTAGGCAGATTGCCTAACCCGCCTGATGCATCCAAAGATGTCAAACATTTGCTAAACCCATTGCTGCCTGATACAGCCAAGTTTGCCAAATCCACTAGTTGGAGCCTAACAAGCCAAAAGATGGTGGCTTGACTCCAACAATTCTCCCTCTCAAGCCATTTTTTGAAACAATTGTTGTTTGAAAAACATCTCGGCTATGTCTCTGCATAACTCTAGCTTTTCTCGAGTGTCAGTGGATTCTTCTTCATATGGATCTTAACTAGTCTCAACAGTTGTTGATCCATCACCTTGCATATCCAATGATAGCGAATACCAATGTGCTTTGTACGAACAGCTCCCCCATACCAAAGACATGTTTTCGACGTACCTTTCAAGTACCCGAGAATCCCTTTGACTGCCTCCCAATGTTCCTTTCCAGGCTTAGAGAGAAAATCAGCTCACTGTACTCACTGGGTGAGCAATAACTGGTCTGGTACATACCATTACCATGGTATTTGCTTCAGACCATACAAGCTCTTCTTTGGCTTGCAACCGAGGTTCTTACCTGTGACCTCAACACCTTCTGGTTCCCCATCTTCAATAAGTAGAGTATACTCGGATTCTAGATATCTCATCGACGGAATCCGACCTCGTTCTAATCTACGAGCTTTTTGGTTTAGGAATTTCACCATCATCTGATCCCTGTGATGGTTCAACAGCTTCTGGTGGAGGGGGTTGTGGCTCCCCTTGCTCAACACTCTCTGTTTCTTCCTCTTCTTCTACTTTCGGCATTTCCTCAGGCACCGAATCGTCTTCTATGACAAACTGTGTTGATCTGGTCTTGAAATGTCTTCATGGGATTATCCCTCTTACTGGAGATTCCTCTTAAACTAGGAATACACCTCTAACTGGGGATAGATCTTCTAACATGGGATTATCCCTCTCATTCGGGATTCCTCTTAAACTGGGAATACACCTCTATACACCTCTAACTGGGGATAGATCTTCTAACATGGGATTATCCCTCTCACTGGGGATTCCTCTTAAACTAGGAATACGCCTCTAACTGGGGATGGATCATCTAAGCTGGGATGATCCTCTTACTGGGATATCCTCACTAATCCTCTTACATGAGACTCATATCCTCTTTACTAGGGATATATACACACGATCCTCTTACATGGGACTCATGTGGCCAAGTCTCTGCTGCCACAAATTCTGAGAAGCCTTTGTTTCAACTATGCTGAGGTTGTCAGTACATATCTTCACGTGAGTCTTGTACAATGTGCCACAAATATGTCCTTGGGCGACTACCATAGCGCCTCTTATCAACTTCCATGTGCTTTTACTAAACTGGTTACCATAGCCCTGTTTGTCAAGGGTTACTCCAGAAAGTAGATTCAACTGAAGATCTAGCACATGTATGACATCCTTCAAGGTGATTGTGCTCTCGTTGCTCGTTCGTATCTGAACGTCACTAATTCCAACAATCTCAGAGGAACTGGAACTTCCCATCTTCACTGCTCCAAAAACACCTGTTTGGTATGTTGTGAAGAAATCTCTATGGGGAGTCACGTGGTAAGATGTTGTAGTATCTACCACCCATTCTGTGTCTTCTCTTGAGACGTGAAGGCATGTCTCATCTTGGATGGAACAATAAGCTACCTCTCCATGGATAGTTATTAGTGTTTCTCCATCCTTGTTCTTCAACTCGGAACTGCCTTGACCCTACTCTCGTAGCAATTTTCGACAGTTCTTCTTCAAATGGCTCTTTATACCACAATGGTAGCACTTGTACCTCGGCTTTCCTCCATCTGTGGATCTGTCCCTACACTTGCTCTTTCCTCTCCACTCGCCTTGACTACTTCCTTCTTGACTCCATCAGTTCTCTGTTACAAAGGCATGAGTCTGGTCCGTGCTCATGTGTTTTCTTCTGGCCTCTTCATTGAACAGGGCATCATTGACCATCGTCGTGGTAAGTTTTCCCTTTGGGGCAGAATTGCTGAGAGAGACTACTAGCGTCTCCCAACTATCAGGAAGAGAACTGAGAAGTAAGAGTGCTTGTGTTTCATCCCCAAGCGGCATCTCTACAGACGACAACTGGTTTACCAGGCTCTGGAACTCACTGGTGTGCTCGACAACTGAAGTTCCACTGTTCAACTTCAGATTGACTAACCGCCTCATCAACAGGGATTTGTTCCGAGTGGTGTTGGCCTGGTGCATCTTCTCTAGCTTCGTTCAGAGGGCATGCGCGTATGTCTCTTGTGCTACATGGTGGAAGACACTATCATCAATCCATTGCCGAATCTGACCGATAGTTTTTCTGTTTAATTTCTTTCACTCTACTTCTTTGGAAGGATTAGGGTTGACACCTAATAACTCCAGGGGATCGTACAAATCTCTACAACTAAGAAGATCTTCCATTCAAGGTCTCCATAGTGAGTAGTTGGTGGATGTGAGCTTTATCATGGCTCCTGATGATGTTCTCTCCTCCATTTTCACTAACTTGATCAAAATTGAAGTTGAATCTTCCAAAACAGACTGCACCGTTGCGTCCGGAAGGGTCGAAAATGGTAGATTTGACTCTTACGAGGTCAAATTCGAATTTGTAAAAAAATCACGGCTCAAAATGTAATTTATTGAAAATTCAGGGGCTAACGTGCAATTTCAAAAAAGTTTAGGGACTAAATTGCAATTTCTGAAAATTTCAGGGGCTAAATTGAAATTTCTGAAAGTTAGGGGTCAAACTATAATTCCAGAAAACTTCAAGGACCAACCTGCAATTTTTTCAAACTCCTATGTTGACGTGGCAACTGACGTGGGCAGACCGACTGACGTGCACGGGCCCCAGGCTGACGTGGCGGATGACATGGCAGCCACGTGGGTCGTCTTCAGCCTCCAGACACGCGTGTGGCGCGTGAGGGCGCGTGCGATCTCTTCTCGGCCTGCGAAAAATTTCAGTGTGCTCTTCTTGGCACCAGGAATCTTTTGGTATGATCAAAATACCATTTTGATGATTTTGAAAAATCGAGTTTCAAGAACAGTGGCTTTGTTCTTCAGATTCCTATCTCCAACACTCAACCTGATGCTCTGGAAAATCTAGAGATTCAACAAAAAATGAATGAAGAGATAAATGAGAGAAAAAGCAATCTATTTCACTGAATAAATTTACAGAAGAACTTCAACCAGAGTTCTTTCTAAAACAAAAAAACTCTCAAACAATCTCACTTTCTGGATCCTCTCAATCCTCTCTTGGGTTAATCTTCTTACTGGGATTATCCTCTCTCTGGGATACATAATGATGAACCTCTTAAACTGGATTCATACCTTATACATGAAGAGGGCATGGCCTTTTATAGGAGATGGATGGCTAGCAAGTCAACAGGGTTAGGCAAATTGCCTAACTCGCCTGATGCATCCAAAGATGCCAGACATCTGCCAAACCCATTGCTGCCTGATACAACCAAGTTTGCCAAACCCACTAGCTGGAGCCTAACAAGCCAAAAGATGGTGGCTTGACTCCAACAGTGTTTTCTTTCCATGCATGACCCTTCTTCGAGTTGTTGTGATCGATTGGAGCTGTTTGGAGATATTCTTATACTCTCTTACTCTTGTTGTCTACTGTTTGTTTTAGTGTAAACGTGATCTGATACACTTCGGGCTTTTGATTTTGCGTTTTCCGCCGTTTTTCTGGACTACAGTGCTTGCATTATTCACGCAGTGGTCTCTGTCTATGTTTCCCTATTTTTTAAAATTACATTTATCTTCTTAGTTTTTGTCTTTTTGGTCTCATTCGTCTCTAGTGCCGTAGCTCCTGTTGTTTTTTTTTTCTCTTCCCTGGGTTTGCGACCTCTGATGTTTGGTGTTCTTTTTGTGCATTTATATGTTTGTGTGGTCTGGGTCTGGTTATGGTTCTGTGCTGGGTTTTCGAGTCTTCCATATTTTATCCTCTGAAATTATGACTCCTCGCATTCTCTATTGTCTCTACCTCCAAAATTTTTCCATGGAATATGGTCTCCGGTTTTTCTTTAAATCCACTGTCTTTTAGCCATTATCATGCATTTCGTGATATTATGTCTCTAGGCTTTATTTTTGTTTCTCTCAAGTGTTTGTGCTCGTCAGTGGGGCTATACTGACCTTGTTTGCTGCTGAAATTTCCTAATTTTTGGTCATTGGGTCTATAATTTCCTCATCACAAGCATCGTTTTAGGACTTGAAGAAAGATTGGCATTCTGAATGTGTGTGGTCCTCACATGGATCGTCACTTTTAAGTGTACCTGCTGCCTGTGTGTCACATTTTGGTAACTCATTCTACGTTAACGCTATGGTGTGTTATTTTGATTTTTTTTAGTCATCATTTTAATTGTAATATTGCATATGTTTTCTATGTTCGTGTTGGGTGCTTTTATTAATTCAGCAAGCCAGAGAGCCTCAGCAGTTATTAAACATGGTAGCTGTCATGAAAATTTGCTTTTCCTTGATAAGGAATCACTTTGGAGTTAATTTGCTAGCCAGACAAATTTATTGCAGTTTGACATGATTTCTATTTACCTCATTTACATTGATTTTTATAATTTTACATTGGTTATGGTGTGGAATTGTTAACTTGTAGATTTACTGTTTTTAATGTTCACATAAGATTTAATACCATTTTTGGAATCTAGGTTAAGCTTTCCTGATTTCTCTAGTATTCTATGTCAAATCACAAAAAGAAAATAGAGGCGAAAGATAACTAATATTCTTGTAGTTGGATCTCCAAGTGTTATTTTTAGTTTCTTGCCTAGTAATTTTCTTAGATTAAGATGTTTCTGCTTTTGGAGTATTGTGAACTCTTCGCTCCTTAATGTCTCCATTGTATGGCAAGGCACAGCCCTTAGTGTTGGTGCTGTTGTCACTTTGCTTAGACCTGTCTAGTTGTTGCTTCCCCCTTTGCCTCCTGCAACTTGTGTTGATATCGTGTTTTGATGGTATTCACAGTTTGGTTTGTAGTTATGAATTTTGAGTTTCTATTTTAGTGCATTAGGTGTAACAGTTAATGTCAGTTTTATTTGTTACTTCTTTGAGGCATGTGCAAAAGCTGTAGTTATGTGTTCTCTTCATTTTGAAGTTAGATCTGGTTATGGGTTCATTTGAAAAAGATGGGAATGGAGCAGCAGGAGGCTTGCCGCCGCCACCGCCAGTTCCTCCGAATGTTGTACCACTTGGAGCTCAAGAGGAACAAGGAACTGAAGCTCTTAAGAAAAAGATTGTGCGCCTCCCCATGGAGAGACGTGGCCTGGGATCTAAGGGCCAAAAGATTATGATCCTAACGAATCATTTTAAAAGTGAATGTGACCAATGTGGAGGGGTACTTCTATCACTACAGTGTATGCTTTTACTCGCATATATCTTCTTCTCTTGTAGTGAATTTGACAGAAGACGGCAGGTCGTATAATATAATTATACTCTGTATTTGGACATACACCATCAATAGGTGACGGTATCGTATGAAGATGGTAGGCCTGTAGATGGAAAGGGTGTTGGTAGAAAGGTGATTGATAGGGTCAAGGAGACCTATGATTCAGAGCTTTCTGGAAAGGACTTTGCTTATGATGGTGAGAAGAGCCTTTTTACTGTTGGTTCACTTCCTAGGAACAAACTGGAGTTTACTGTTGTGCTTGAGGACCTTTCATCAAACAGGTGTAACATGTTTTCTATTGCCTTTACTTGTGCATTTAGTTTAACTTCTTCTTTTTTTTCCGTGTGTAAACTCCAATTTGTGGCATTTAGGACGAATGGGAATGCTAGCCCAGGTAGTCCAAATGAAAGCGAGCGTAAGCGATTGAGAAGACCATATCAATCAAAAACCTTTAAGGTGAAGATTAGCTATGCTGCAAAAATTCCAATGAAGGCCATTGCAAGTGCATTACGTGGTCAAGATTCTGGTAACTCTCAAGAAGCTCTGAGAGTACTAGATATCATTTGAGACAGCACGCAGCAAAACAGTGAGTTATTTTTGCTTACCTAAATGTTTAATGCTAGGCTACTCCAACTTCCTACCTGAAGGTTGCAGGGGGTGCCTGCTTGTGCGGCAGTCTTTTTTCCATAATGAGCCAAGGAACTTTGTAGATGTGGGCGGTGGTGTCCTGGGATGCAGAGGATTTCATTCTAGCTTCCGAACAACCCAGGGAGGGTTATCCCTTAATATAGGTAATAAGCCTATGCACAGGTTTAAAAAAAAAAACGCACTGGGGTATACATGTCTGTATGACCTTGTATTTGTATTGCTCATTAAAATGTTATGCTCATAATTTTTGCCACTTGTTCCTTTCAGATGTCTCTACTACCATGATCATCCAGCCTGGACCAGTTGTGGATTTTCTCATTTCAAACCAAAATGTGAAAGATCCATTCTCAATTGATTGGGCAAAGGTATTGTGTTCACATGCATCCTGTATCTATTGTTTGCTCTCTCTCCTTTTCCATTACTATTTTATGTAATTATTGTAATACTTTTTTGACATTGTCATTAGGCCAAAAGAACCTTAAAGAATTTGAGGATAAAGACAAGCCCCTCCAATGCTGAGTACAAAATCACTGGACTTAGTGATAAGCCTTGCCGAGAACAGCTGTATGTTTTTTTTATTTGTTTCCGTTTCCTTTTTGCTACTCCTATTGGGCCATAGGTTTCTTCAACTAGACTGTCTTTACCAGTGTTGTACTGCTGCTTCCATTTTTTTTTTTTTTTTTTGGGGGGGGGGGGGGAGGGAGACTGAACTTTTGCTTTCCTTAATGTTTTACGTTTTTAATGAAGCAAAAAGGGAGGGATGGTGATTCTGAATGTCAAAATGTTGAAGTGACTGTTTATGATTATTTTGTAAATTACCGCCACATAGAGTTGCGCTACTCTGCTGAATTGCCGTGTATAAATGTGGGGAAGCCAAAGCGGCCTACTTACATACCTATTGAGGTGAGTTGATGATTTGTGCTTCTATTTTGTTGCAAAGGTGTTATAATTTAATTTTTACACATGATTCTTCATTGTGTTGCTTTTTTAAAGCTCTGTTCCTTGGTGTCCTTGCAACGCTATACGAAAGCGCTGTCTACTTTTCAACGATCATCGTTAGTTGAGAAATCAAGACAAAAGCCTCAAGAACAGATGAGAGTATTAAGTGAAGTATGTATCTTCTGTGGACACCTGATTCAAGTCATTTTCTGTAAGTGCTAAATTGTTTGGTTTTGCAGGCACTAAAAATTAACAAGTACGATTCTGAGTCTATGCTGCGGTCCTGTGGTATTTTAATTGGAAGTAACTTCACACAGGCTGAAGGGCGTGTTCTTCCAGCACCACGGGTATCTCATGGTTTTTGCATTTTTAATCTGTTTTTTCCCGTATAATTTCAATTAGCTTCTTTACTGATGTTTTGGCTAACTGTAGTTTTGACTGTTACAGATAAAAGTGGGAAATGGAGAAGACTTCTTTCCACGCAATGGCAGGTGGAATTTTAATAATAAGGTGATCGTTATATCTCCTATCTGCAAGGCTTCCCTTTCATTTTCTAAAATATCTCATTTTTAGGCACTGTGGTTCATGAAGCCTTCTTTGTTTTATGGTGTAAAAACTAGTGGACCCAACAAAAATAGAGCGGTGGGCTGTTGTGAACTCAGCTCGATGTGATATACGTGGCCTTATTAGGGATTTGATGAAGTGTGGAGACATGAAGGGAATCGTAAGTTGATTTATATTTATTCTGTACACAAGTTAACTTCAAAATGATTTATATTGCAATAGTTGATTCACATTGTTTTTTTCTTGTAGTGTATTGAACCTCCATTTGATGTGTTCGAGGAGAGTGGACAATATCGACGCGCACCTCCTGTTGTTCGGGTGGAAAAGATGTTTGAAGAGATACAATCCAAACTTCCAGGGGCGCCTCAATTTCTTCTCTGTATACTTCCAGAGCGGAAGAATTCTGATCTTTATGGTTTGTTTGATTTGATTAATGCTTTGATCTTCACCTGTCTACTTCCCTTATTGTTTCATGAGTAAATTCATTTATCACTTAAGGTCCGTGGAAAAGAAAGAATCTTGCTGATTTTGGAATTGTGACTCAATGCATTGCACCAACTAGAATCAATGATCAGTATCTTGCAAATGTTCTCCTCAAAATAAATGCAAAGGTGAGTTGCTGCAAAATTTAACTCTTCCAATGGCATTGGCATCTCCCCCGAACTTGCCAGCCCATAAATTTGTCTCACAATGTTCTTACTTGCAGCTGGGTGGGTTGAATTCTATGCTAGCTGTAGAACATGCTCCCGCTATTCCCTTGGTAACCAAGGTTCCTACCATTATTCTTGGGATGGACGTCTCTCGTGGCTCTCCAGGCCAGGCTGATGTGCCATCAATTGCTGCAGTATGTGTCATTCTCTCCCCCCCTCCCAAACAGGAAAAAAGTGTATTTTTCATTGTTGATTCATGCTTGTTCTGGTTTTTTAATTGCAATGTTCTAATTGATTGCCCATATTCCTTCTAATGAAGCAAGTTTACTTATTTATATTAACAGGTAGTGAGCTCCAGGCAGTGGCCGCTCATTTCACGTTACAGAGCATCTATCCGCACGCAATCACCCAAGGTTGAGATGATTGATAACCTATTTAAGCGCGTTTCCGACACTGAAGATGAAGGCATATTTAGGTGTAGTATTTAACTTTTTTTTTTTACATGATTTGTCGGTGACTTCTTGATGGCCTTCTGTTCATGCTCATGTTATTTTTCCAGTTGCTTCCACCCCCTATGATTAAAACTAAGACTGCCAAGCTTCTTTATCTTCAGGGAACTTTTGTTTGATTTCTATGTGAGTTCAGGGAAAAGGAAGCCTGACCAAATTATCATATTCAGGTAATTATTTCTTCTCTGCTTGGCTGGTGTTTTCTCCGCTGCATCCTAATTGGGTTAGGTTCTGGGCCTTTTAATTTGTAGGGGAAAAATAAGAAAAAAATTTAGCATCATCCATGTAGATCTGTTGATGTGAAAGTAGCAAGCCCTGTATGGATATGCAAATAGTCAACATACAACTGATGGATAAAATACGTCCTGAGAGACGATATGTCAGCAGTTTTGTATATTATTTGCCATTTCTTTGCTTATTATAGGATTTGTCTGAGCTAAGATGATGAGCAGCTTACAGAATGATGTGAAGATTTGAATGTAAGCAGTCTTTAAGTTATTACAGCCTTGGATGGTATTATTATCTTTAGGAGGTAGGGATAAGGAATTATTATTGTAGAGGCAAGGCAATGCTGACAACCTAAAACCTTGACCAAGAACTTTATGGTTTGGTTTGGAGGCTTTGGGCAAAAGTTTGCCATGACATTTCACCAGGACAGTTCATTCATTGCCTTGAGGCTAGCTTGCCTTGGAGAGGGAGATGTCTTGTCTTGTCACTTATCAAAAGTGAATTATAAGGAATGGCACATTTGAGTATACTTAATGTTTATCCCGATAAGAGATTGTTTTCTGAGGTAGACTATTAGTGTAGGTTTTATTTTATACGCTCCAAATTTCAGTACGATAGCCTTGTGAGAAGTTGCTCTGTTCAACACTCATATTGCTATCACACTCAAGTTGCTATTCTGACTTGTTTAATTGATCTGTTGGTTTACTGGGAGCCAATTTTGCGTTCTAAACTACAGAATCAAGTCATTGTCATTTTTGTATTTGCTGTATTTCCACATTTGGCCCTTTTCAGTTTTGGATCCATTTTGATTTGCTTGTGTGCTGCCATCAATATGTTCTGAATCTTTCCAGGGATGGAGTAAGTGAATCGCAGTTCAACCAAGTTCTGAACATCGAACTTGATCAAGTTATTGAGGTTTTCTTTCTGATCAAAATATCTTTCTTAATATTCTTGGAAGTTCACCTTTTTTGTGTTTGCTAAAGGCTAAATCATGATATTCTTTTTCTTTTGTTCTTTGTCAGGCCTGCAAATTCCTTGATGAGAAATGGAATCCCAAGTTTGTGGTGATTATTGCACAGAAAAATCACCATACAAAGTTTTTCCAGTCAGGATCACCAGATAATGTTCCACCAGGTCTGCACGCCTTTGAAATCATGTAGGGTTGCTCCTGTTATTGTTCTGGGATAAAATCCTCAAATGTCTTTTTATTGACCAGGGACAATAATAGACAACAAAGTTTGTCATCCACGGAGCAATGACTTTTACTTGTGTGCACATGCTGCGGGGATGATTGTAAGTATTACCATAGCCTGCCTTCAATTTATTTTCAACCCGAATCAAGTTATGCAAATGTATGAAAGATCATTCCATGTATCAGCAAGTAACTCTTTAATCTGCACACAATTTGTGAGAATATATTCAGTTCTTTTGATGTGTGAATTCTATTAGGGCACAACTAGGCTGACCCATTACCATGTTCTATACGATGAGGTTGGTTTTTCAGCTGATGATCTCCAGGAATTAGTTCATTCGCTATCCTATGTGTAAGTGCACGTTCCTATGTGTAAGTGCACGTTGTACAATGAGTAGCCTCCTTTTAGTTGGTTGTATGGGCAGAGTTTTTAACATTGTAGATACTTCTAAATGTTGTTTTTATTTTGTTTTAGGTATCAGAGAAGCACCACTGCAATTTCTTTAGGTGAGCCGGTCTTCCTATTCAAATCCATTTTGCCTTCTAACTTCGTGATGCCACTGGTTTTTTGCAAAAAAAAAAAATTATTGTAAAGGGAGTGTAGTATGAGACTAAAGTCTCATTATGATCTAGTACAGAAAAAAAAAAATGCTCCTATGTTTTGGTGCACAATTTCATGCAATTAGTTGTACGAAACCTGAAACTTCTTTAACACGCTCTTCTTCTCTTTCGCTTCTGTTTGCAGTTGCTCCAGTATGCTACGCCCACTTGGCAGCCATCCAAGTGGGACAATTTATGAAGTCTGACGAAGCGTCTGAGACATCGTCGAACCATGGCGGCACATCTGTTGGGCCTGTCCCAGTTCCGCAGTTGCCCCGACTGTAAGAGAACGTGTCGAGTTCCATGTTCTTTTGTTAGATGGCCCTATGGTTGTATATATTGGCTTGGTCTTTTGGTTATGCGGAGAGCACTGAATCAGAAAACTCGGATCCTCCTATGGCAGTTGAATGTAATTTAACTTATTTTGGTCTTTATGGCGTCTTGTTCTGTTTGGTCGACAGTGGTTAGGTTGCTTGGTCATACCTTCTATATTTGCCATAGTTTTATGATCATAGATTGCTATTGTTACTTATTGTGCCCCAATTGGTCTCTATTTTGGGTGATGGTTGTGGAGGCCTAATAATGCGATGGTCGATCACCCTCTTTTGTCTCTTCCAGAA
Organism: Diospyros lotus; assembly: GCF_014633365.1. Taxonomy (NCBI): domain Eukaryota; kingdom Viridiplantae; phylum Streptophyta; class Magnoliopsida; order Ericales; family Ebenaceae; genus Diospyros; species Diospyros lotus. The sequence continues at coordinate 18,759,127 of NC_068338.1, read as the reverse complement.
CACCTGCAATGGAGACGGGGACTCGCTCCCCCGGTTTATCTTCGACGATCAAGTCAAATTACCAGACTAAGAATCTCAGAATTATTCCCTATGCTTGAGAAATTAAAGCTCGATCACTTACCTCCTCACGCTCCTTTTCTTTTATCCTCGTGCTGAGATAAGGATCCTGGAGAGATCTTCGGGATCTCTATCCTATTCTTCTCGAAATCTTATTGATAAAGATTCCATAATCGTAACCACCTTCGAAGAGTTCAGGATAGCTCCTGTGTCCATGATCCTCGACAGGATGACTGATCCCAAAGAACTCGAAGACTTCCTTGCCAAGTATCAAGCCAATGAGTGTGGTGATACATATTTGCCACGTGTCCCCCCTGGACCCAAGCAAGATAACGTCGGTAAAGTACCTTTTTAGTGGACACGTGGCACTGTTATCAATAGTTGTATATCCGGGGCATTAGAGTAATTATGGACCTGAGGGTATTCCTCTCATCACTTGCCCCCTCATTCCTTGAGCGCTTCGGCTCAAATAGCTTTAGGAGTGCCGAAATCTCCGAAGCTTAGCTCATTTTCATCCTAAGGGTCGACGTCTACAGGGCCCGAAGAGTTGAGGTGTCTCTTTCTCTAGCGCGTGCCTGGAGGGCACATGTACCGATTTCCTTTAATGGCCATACCTCTTCCCAAGGCGTTGTCCAAATCTTTTCGTCTTTTGAGCCACGCTAATTTTGGGTAGTTAATGCTCATCATTACTTGCCCTTTAGCTTTCTACCTCTATGGTTTAAATAGGGGTTTCCTATTCTTCTGTTCTCCCTTTCTTCCGACTCTCATCAGCTTTTAGTCTATTGTTGCGCTATCGGGCGTTATCTTTTTCTCCACACCTTCTTCATTCTCCTTCTCCAATTTCTCTGTGATGGTGATTACTAGCTCCGAACGTTTTAACTCGGCTGGCGTTGAGCTTGTTGAGTGGGAAAAACACCCTGTTTCCTCCATTCCCTACCAATGGATGAGTGAAACAGTGTCTACAATTTTGGGAAAAGTACGCGATTTCAAACGAGTGGGAGCTCGAGTTCAACACCCATCTTCGAGCATGCCATCCCGTCATTGGTCGACTTTGTATCTACAAGTGTGCCTTTGACCGGGGTTTTCGGCTACCTTCTCATGGGTGGGTCATGTCGCTTCTCCAACATCTTACCATCGTCCATGCCCAACTATCACCCTTCGGGTGGAGATATCTAATGGGCTTCATCGTCATCTATCGTACTGCCAAGGTGGAACCCACGGGAGAGCTCTTTGATTATTTTTTTACCACCAACTGCTAGACCAGTGGTTGGATTTCTATTTCTCCCTGAGTTGTGAAAGAAGGCTGCCTTCTTAGGGCTAAGGAGCGCCCTGATCCGAATATCCCCGCTACCTCGCCCATGTTCTCTGGGGGGTTCAAGGATTCAGATGACTGGAAGGAGCGTTTCGTCTTTGTTTGCCCCAAAGCGTCCAACTCCGCCCAAGAAGTTTGGTCGGTGTGCAACGGGTGGACCTTAGATATCAAACATAAACGCCCAAACGTTGAAGCTATCAAAGAACCAACCACTCGAATCATGGGCCCTAGTCGGGATTAGAAAGAAAATTGGCTCTCCAATCCAAAGCTCAACCAAGCGGGCTTGAATGGTGACAACTGTGAGTGCTAACCTTCACCTTCTTTCTTTTTGTTCTTCTTTATTTATTTATTTATTTATTTTTTTGGGCAGTCGAAAATCTTTGAGAGATGACTTACCTTCCCATTATCAAGGGGATGATCTTGGACTTCCCCGACAGTAAGGGTCCTTCAGGCCCTTCCGGAAGTAAGAAAACATCTGGGAAGGCTCCCAAACTTTCTCCAGTCCAAGGATCAGCGCTGCCCGAGCAGGCCTCGAAGAGCACTAGAAACAGAAAATATTCGATCTCATCTTGATCAAGAAAAATGGCGGAAAGGGACCTTTAAACCTTCTAAGAGGCTCCTAAGGACAATGCTGAGGCGTGTTTGAAAAACCCTTCCACAAGATCACATGCCCCCAAGAATAGGAAAGATCCCCCTCCCGTTCAACAATCCACTGCCACAGCCCCCACCTCCATGCTGAGCCCTTATGGAGAGGACACTGAGACCATTTCTCAAGCTCTGGAGATAACTAGGGCGCAAGCCCAAGGCAGTTGACCTCTTGCAGGTACGAAGCCCCCCTCGATGCCTCCTAGCATTCCTATCCCTTCTGTTTTCAAGCGGATTTTAATGCCACTGGCACCATAAGGGTGCCCTGAATTGACAGGAGAAACTTCGCTGGAGGGGGCTTTCGCTCTGTCGGTAAGAGAGATAATAGCTCGAAGGACGAAGCAACGAAGAATAGAGCTTACTTCTCTCCCTCCTTCATCCCAGGTGACTTCCACCTCTGAGGCGACCGAGGTTCTTGCTGAAGCTTTGGCTATTTATAGTACCTCTCTCATTGCGGGCAAACCATACTATTGTGCCGAGATTCTCAGGGTAACTTGCTTCCATCCACCATTTCCTTTCGAAATCTCTTCACACTAATAGGCCTTGATTCTCATTTCGTCCCTATTCTTCAAAACTTCTCGGGTTTTCAAGATTTAATCGTATAGCGCGAGTTAGGATTTCGAACCCGCATTATTTCTTTAGAGTCCGAGGTTGAGCGGCTTCGAGGGCTCGAGTCGCTTTCTTCAAAACTAGCAGAACTTGAGCATAGAGTATATATTCACCAAATCGGTCGAGCTGGCGCAAGAAGAAGCAAAACTCGCCAACGAGGCTGAAGCTCAAGCTCGCAAGGATCTGGAGTTGGCTCAAAGAAATATGCTAGAAGCCAATCAAGTTAACTCCAGACTCGGGGAGGAACTGGACGCTATGACAGGTGCAAACGACCTGCTTAAAGATAATATAAAGAAACTCACTTTAAAGTTAAAGGAGGCCAAGAAGGGATAAGTCGAGACGTTAGAGCCCTATTCTCGGTGCAAGGAAGACCTTCGCACTACTCATACCCAACTCCAATCTGCATTTAAGGATGCCCGCGTGGCCTTTCAGAATGGTCGTGAGGATTTTTGAAGCTCTGAAGCCTATGCTGCGAAGTTGGAAGGAGTTCTTCGGGATGGGTTTGAACATATGAAGAAGCTTACGAAGGAACGCTTCCCGAACCTAGACGTGGACTCCATCCCTCTCAATGTCACTACTGCTTTATCTTCTTTAAAGTAGATGCCTTTGTACTGAAGATTTGTCTTTATAATAAAATTTTAACCTTCTTTTGCCTGACTTTTGGAAATTTTCTTTAATTGTTTCTTTGTTAATTTAATTTCCCTTACTTACTATAAACCCCTTAGTTTTCTCTTGCCAAGGGTTGGGCCCCCCGAGGATCACATCTGATCCCTTTGTTTTTGCCGAGGACTATAAACCCCTTAGGGATCAGGTCTGATCCTTTCGTTTTTGTCGACTTTGCTTGCTTATCGAAGAACTTGAATTTGTTTCAAGGGGTTTGGGCCCCGCAAAGATCATATCTGATCCCTCTGTTTTTGCCGAGGGCTTGGGCCCAATTTCCCTTACTTACTATAAACCCCCTAGTTTGCTCTTGCCAAGGGTTGGCCCCCCCGAAGATCACATCTAATCCCTCTGTTTTTGCCGAGGACTATAAACCCCTTAGGGATCAGGTCTGATCCTTTCGTTTTTGTCGACTTTGCTTGCTTGTCGAAGAACTTGAATTTGTTTCAAGGGGTTTGGGCCCCCCAAAGATCATATCTGATCCCTCTGTTTTTGCCGAGGGCTCGGGCCCAATTTCCCTTACTTACTATAAACCCCCTAGTTTGCTCTTGCCAAGGGTTGGGCCCCCCGAGGATCACATCTGATCCCTCTGTTTTTGCTGAGGGTTTGGGCCCCCCGAGGATCACATCTGATCCTTTTATTTTTGTTGAGGGTTCGGACCTCCCGCGAATCATATCTGATCCCTTTGTTTTTGCGGATCACATTTGATCCTTTTGCCTTTTGTCGAGGGTTTGGGCCCCCCCAATATTAGGCTTATTTTTAATCAAGGGTGGTCCCCTGGGTCTTTTGAGACGAAGAGCCTTTACTGATAGGAGAGAGAAAGAATATGTTTATTTCAGAGTAACATATGAAAATCATAATAAAGAAAACATTACTGATAGAATTTCTTTAAATTCTGCACGTTGCAAGCATTTTTAACTAGTGTGCCTTCGGGGGTCTGGAGTTTGTAAGCACCAGGGCTGAGAACTTCCGCTACCTTGAATGGACCTTCCCAATTCAGTGTTAGCTTATTCGCTTCTCGAGCCCTCCGAACATCTGCTCGTCGTAATATCCAATCTCCATGAAGAAAATTTCGTGCCCTTACTCTTCAATTGTAGTATTTTTCTATACGTTGATTGTAGGCAGCTTGCTGAATCTTTGCTTGATCATGAAGTTCATCAAGGAGATCTAAGTTATCCCTTAGACTCTACTCGTTGGATTCTGTGCTAAAGAGCTCCACCCTTAGCGTAGGTACTCCTATTTCAACTGGGATTAATACTTCTGAACCGTAGCATAAGCTGAAAGGGGTTTCTCCCGTAGATACCTTCACAGTGGTCCGGTAAGACCATATGATTTGTGGCAGTTCTTCCACCTAGCTGTCGTCTGCCTTATCCACTCGTGCTTTTAGACCATGCAGCAAAGTTCTGTTGGCGAGTTCAATTTGTTCGTTGGCTTGTGGATGGGCTACCGAAGTGAATTGCTACCTTATTCCCAATTCCTGGCACCATTCTTGGACAGATTGGTCAGTGAACTGAGTGCCGTTATCAGATATTAGTACTCGAGGAATCCCAAAGCGACATATCACATTCTTCCACATAAATTGTTTCACCCGCCGAATGGTGATGAAAACCACTGCTTCAACTTCGACTCACTTTGTGAAATAAACAATGGCAGCTATGATATACTTAACCTGCCCAGCAGCTGGGGGAAAAGGCCCCAAGATGTCGATACCACATTGAGCAAAGGGGCAAGGCGTAACCAGATGAACTAGGGTGACCGTCGGCACATGAACCAAGTTGGAGGTTCGCTGGCATCTGTTGCAAGTCCTGACTAGCTACTTTGAATCCTTTACCATCGTTGGCCAATAGTACCCATGCCGAAGCTTTTTGGCTGAGGGTTCGAGCTCCGATATGACTTCATCATATACTTTCATGAATTTCCTTAGGATATATTCTGCTTCACAAGGCCTGATGCACTTGGGCAACGGCTATGAGAATGATCTCCTATAAAGCTCCCTGTTAACCAGCACGAAGCTTCGGACCTTCCTTCTAACTTCCTGAGCTTCCGAGTCATCCTCAGGGAGTTTCTCCTCTCTTAAGTACAACAACAAAGGATCCATCCAACTAGGCTCGTCATTTACACACAATTGATCGGCGACTTCTTCGATACTCTTTTGTGGCAGGGACTCGATCCGGATTTCTCGAGAGCTTGTAGGAAAAGAGGAAGAGGCAATCCGAGACAATAGATCTGCCTCTGTATTCATGGCCCGAGGGACAAACTCCACATTTACATATTGGAACCATGCAATTAAGTCTCTGACCATGGCTAGGTATCTTGCCATGTGGGCTTCCCGAGCCTCATAGTCTCCATTCACTTGCTGCACTACCAGGTTAGAGTCCGAACTCACCTCGACTCCTTGAGCTCCCAATTGTTTGGCTAATCTCAATCCTGCCAGCAAAGCCTCGTACTCCGCCTCATTGTTAGATGCTCAGAACTCGAAATGCAAAGTATAGGGCCATGTCTGCCCATCAGGACTTTTGATCATTAATCCTACTTCACCGCCACCCGAGGTTGAGCTCCCATCTACAGCCACTATCCACAGCCTCTGATCTTCTTCCAAAGCTTCTGAAGACCTTATCCTTTTGGCGATGAAGCCAATGCTTGAGCTTTAATAGCCGGTCGTGACCTGTACTCAATGTCAAAAGCTGTAAGGTCCATTGCCCATTTCAGCATTCTCCCCGAGAGTTCTGGTTTACTAGGGACTTGCTTCAAAGGTTAGTTGGTTAGTAAGCATAATAATCGTATGAGCTTGAAAATAGGGCCGAAGCTTCCTTGCCGAGCTATTAAAGCAAAAGCTAGCTTTTCCATGGGAGGATACCGGACCTTCGCTCCTGTTAACCGCTTACTAGCATAGTAAACAGGACTCTGCCTCTTATCTTTCTCTCGCACCAGCACTGAACTCACGGCTTCCTCGGCTATCGCCAAATAGATGTATAAAGGTTCTCCTGGCTTCGGCTTCGTGAGAATCGGAGGCGTGGCTAGATGCTCCTTCAGCTTATCAAAAGCTTCCTGACATTCAGCATTCCATATGAAATTTTTTGCCTTTGATAGGACTTTATAGAAGGGAAGGCCCTTTTCTGCCAAGCGAGAGAGGAATCTCCCTAAGGCTGTCATTATTCTCGTAAGACTTTGTACTTCCTTGACATTCCTTAGGGTCGGCATGTCCATAATGGCTTTAACCTTCACCGGGTTTACCTCAATCCCTCGGTGGTGCACTATGAAACCCAAGAACTTTCTTGCAGAGACGCCAAAAGCACATTTGACAGGATTAAGCTTTACATGAAACTTACGAAGGGTTTTGAAGCACTCTTTCAAATCTTTTGGATGATACTCAGCAACAAGGCTTTTCACCAGCATGTCATCTACGTAAGCTTTCAGATTCCGCCCGAGCTGATGTTGAAAAAGCTTATTCACCAATCGTTGATAAGTGGCTCCTGCATTCTTCAAACTAAAGGGCATCACTGTGTAATAGTAGGTTGCCGTATTGGTGATGAATGTCATCTTCTCCTGATCCTCCGGGTGCAATGGAATCTAGTGATACCCTTGAAAGGCATCCATGAAACTCATAAGCAAACATCCGGCAATCTTATCAATCAAGGCATCAATTCTTGGAAGAGGGTAGCTATCCTTCGGGCAGGCTTTGTTGACATCCGTAAAATCAATACAAAACCTCCACTTGCTCTCCCCTTTAGGTACCAATACGACATTCACTAACCATTCCGGATAATCGACTTCTCGAATATATTGTGCCTCCACTAACTTTGCAACTTTTGCCTCAATTGCTCGAGCTCTATCGGGGGCGAAGCTCCGCTTCTTTTGTTTAACAGGTCGGAAGCCCGATCGTATTCCTAATTTGTGCGTCATACCTTCTGGATCTACTCCCGGCATGTCTTGGGCAGTCCATGCGAAAATGTCTGCATACTGCCGAAGGAGTGCCAATATCTGACCCCTCGATGGGTCTTTTAACTCCGCACTCATCTTTATACAACGATCTGGGCAACCTTCCTTCAAGGGTACTTCTTCCAATTTGTCCACCAGCTCTGCTTATATTTTCGGATCCTCTGACCCTTCCAACAGAAAACTGATCTCCTTTGGGGGACTTTCTCCCTTCCTTCCTCGGGAGTCCCTTCAGGGACCCAGAGCTTCTTCTTGCAACGCTACTTCTCTTGCCCCTACATCCCTTGCTATGCCTATGGAAGCCATATAACATTCGCGGGCTGAGCGCAAATCTCCTCGCTCCTCGCCTATTCCGTTGGCCATAGGAAACTTTATCATAATATGATATGTGCTAGGAATAGCCCGAAAGGCGTTGAGGCCCGATCTTCCGAGGATCATGTTATAGGCCGCAGGTACATTTCTCACCAGGATATCCAGGATGACTTGAGAGGTTCGGGAGTCTTTCCCCACAATTAGCGGAAGTTGAATGATCCCTTCTGAATATACAGCCTCCCCGTCAAATCCCACCAAAGGAACCCTCGCTGGCCTCAACTATTCCATTTCATACCCCATGCCCAAGAAGGTCTGTCTATACAAAATTTTTGAAGAACTTCCTGGGTCCATGAGGATCCGTCGAAGCTCTCACTTTCCGAGCCCGACTGTTGTTACAAGTGGGTCATTTCGATTCGGGTACCCTAGGAGGTCGCTATTTGAAAAAGAGATCAGCTCAACACACCTTGACCTTTTCAGCCCCCCGGCTCGACTACTAACACCTTCTTCACCCTTCGCTACTGGAACTTACCCTATGGCAAGCGTGTGGAACACTGGAGGCTGGGGATGATCACCTTCCACCCACTGCGATCTCTTCCTCTGAGGCGAATGCCGAGTATGATCTCGGTCATTCGCCTGGTCCCTCCTTGGGGGACTCTGTGACCACGATCGTCTGTCTTTCCTTCTTAGAGAATCACTTTCCTTGGCTACGTAATTCCTCAGGAAACCTTGATTGATTAACTCTTGGATCTCCTCTTTTAATTAGTGACATTCTTCCGTATCATGGCATGATCCCGATGGAAACGACAGTACTTATTCCGGTTCCTTTTATCAAACAGTACTTTCATCAGTCGAGACTTCTTCAGATAATCCTTGCCTTCAATAGTGGCAAGGATCTTCGCTCTTGGGGTATTCAGAGGGGTAAAACCACTCGAGTCCCACCGAGGACGATGCTTTTCCTTTCGGTCCTCGTTTTTCCTCTCTTCTGGGTGTTTATTTTTCTCCTTCTTCTCTGCGTGCTCTGCCTTCTTTGCTTGCATAACTTCTTCGACATTTATGTACTTCATAGCAGGGCCTAAGATGTCCGTGAACGTGATCGGGGGAGTTTTGGCTAGCGACTGGGCAAAAGGATCGGGCCTTAAGGCATTCTGGAATGCCACCATAGCTACACTATGATCAAAGTTCTCAATGCTCAAAGCTTCCATATTAAAGCGCGAAACGAAGTCTTTCAAAGGTTCTCCCTGGTTCTGTTTCAAACTAACAAGGGCCATAGTGGACCTTCGATGCCTCTGGAGAGGTGCGAAGTGCGCCAGAAAACTACCTTGAGGCTGCGCAAAACTTGTTATGGAGTGATGGGCCAGGTTTGAATACCAGGCATGCGCGTGTCCTTCCAAGGTCGCCAAGAAGACTCTATACCACATTGTGTCAGAGGCATTCTGCACCATCATATGAGAGGTAAAAAGATTGAGGTGATCCATTGGGTCGGTGGTCCCCACATAGGGCTTAATGGCCAGAATGCGAAGACGCTCCGGCGGTATGGCAGCCATGATCTCTAGACTGAGGGGCTGATTCACTATTGTCCCTTGAGTCTCACCTACATTCGGCTTCAAGGCTGCAATCTCTTCTTCCAACTGACGTAACCTTCTCTCTTGTCGCTACTGCACATACGATATGTCAGAAGATTTGGCCACCTTACCGCATCTGTCATCTTGGCCAGGCCTTCGAGGATCCGCCTGCCGCGGATAGGACTCTTCCTCCTTAGGGGGTTCTTGCCTTTCCTCTGCTCAAGAATGCTAAGCTTGCTGGTGCTAGCGATCCAAGAAGCCAGTAAGCAACTCCGTCAATCGCTGGACCTGATTTTCCAAGAGCGCGATCCAATCTGGCAGGGGAGGAGGACCCTCTGGACTACGGTCTCTCCCCGGCAGACTCTTTAGAGGGTTTTGCTAGCTCGGCTCTAGAGCGGGGTTAACTCCAGCAGCTCGAGACTGCTGCCTCCTCATTACCATCGAAACAAAGAGGATTTGCTAGAGTCGTCACAACAAGTTATTCTAGAAAGATAGAAAAGAAAATGCCTCGGCCCCACGGTGGGCTCCAATTTATGATGCGGTGGCCGATCACCCTCTTTTGTCTCTTCCAGAATACTTGCAGTGGAGACGGGGACTTGCTCCCCCGATTTATCTCTGACGATCAAGTCAAATTACCAGACTAAGAATCTCAGAATTATTCCCTATGCTTGTGAAATCAAAAGTTCGATCCCTTAACTCCTCACGTTCATTTTCTTTTATCCTTGTGCTGAGATAAGGATCTTGGAGAGATTTTCGGGATCTCTATCCCGCTCTTCTTGAAATCTTATTGATAAGGATTCCATAATCGTAACCGCCTCCGAAGAGGTTAGGATAGCTCCTGTCTCCATGATCCTCGGCGGGATGGCTGATCCCAAGGAACTCGAAGACTTCCTTGCCGAGCATCAAGCCAACAAGCGTGGTGATACATATCTGTCATGTGTCCCCCCTAGACCCAAGCAAGATAACGTCGGTGAAGTACCTCTTTAGCGGACACGTGACATTGCTGTCAATGGTTGTATGCTCGGGGCATTAGAGTAATTATGGACCCGAGAGTATTCCCTTCGTCAAGGCTCTAAATTGTTTCTCTCTTAATTTGTTCATATAGAATGAGGTTATGACTGATTTTGTAGTGCAGCATCATTACATACCACCTCTTGGAAGATTTGAGTTGAAATCAAATAATACATTCAACAAATGTCCTTTTAAGTTTATCTGGAATTAGATTGGGGAATGACATCAACAATGTTGCCAATCTTGCGGGTCTGATTTGTGAAAAATTGGGTAATTTAGTAAGAAAGTAATTGAATGCTGGGTGTTCTTGAATACATAATGAATAGCTAATTTCGCAATCGTAAGTTTGTTTCAATTATAGATTCTGGTTAAAAAAAAAAAAAACAAATAGAACTAAAAGAAAGCAAAAGATATATTGTTCAGTTGGTGAATTATAAAAGTTAAAAATTTATCATAAAGTTTTTCTTATAATTTACCTTTGAAAAGATTATGATTAGAACTTCTTAAATATGCACCATCTTTGTATAATTGAAATCCTTGCGAATATAATTTGAGAGAATTATTCCACTTAGAATTCAGATAATTTTAGATTAAATACAAAATATTATGATGCGAATCTCGTAAATTTTTGTCCCTAGGCCACTAATCGTTAAGGATAAAGGGGTATGGTACATAATAATAATAATAATAATGCAAATACAGAAAAATAATTTTATTATTTAATAAAATTATAAATAGTTGCCAGCAACTAACTAAAAGGGTTTTATCAAAAATAATTTCTTATTGCCCCCCATCAGTCCGAAATCAATTTTCAACATCTTATTGCTCAAAACTCAAGAAAGTTTCAGAGTTTCTTTACAAGGAAAGGAAATTTTGCTATATGCCTGTGTAGACCGCACAGAATGAGATTAAGCTGGCAGAGCCCCAAAGCCAAAATTCATCAGCCATCAGCCATCAGCCATCAGCAATGCTCAAACCCCGCACACACACACCATTCCTAGCTTTGCTACAAATACAATAATATAATATAGAATGGTTGAAGAATGCTCCGCCACAAACAAACAAACAAACAAACAAAATAAAGGTTAATAACCTTTACTACTGCTTTGTAAATTCGAATAATAATATATATTTTTTTTGTTTCTACCAAGGAATTCAACTATATATCCGACCACATTATCTGCATAATTCAACAATTATTCATCACAAAATAAATAATAATAATAATAATAATAAATAAATAAATATTAATGAGAAGAAAATATAGAATCAATGTTTAGATCATAATGGCACAATGAAGATTTGGACATTATTTTCCAATAACTGGTTAACTACTTCACAGCTCACCTTTTAAGGGGAATGGAAGAAGATACAAGAGAGTAAGACTAATAAGAGAATCTTTGCAATTTTTATACACAAGCAACTACCCAAATTCTTAACTAGAAAAATCAAGTAGGAGACAAGAAAGACGGTAGATCAAAGCACAAAACATTCAAATTTACATCACAACAAAATGACCAGAAACTAAGGACATGTCATTGACCTTCCCCAGAAAGACTAGTCATCTTCTTAACAATGGTGTCTCCTGATCTTCTTCCGTACCTCTTTTTGTTTGCCAACGCAGGAAGGAATCCTCTGAGCTGCTAATATCCGAAATAGATGGTGAAGCTGCCCTCCTACCCTTCCGCTTGTGTCTTCTGGTAAAATACTCTGAATCCTCTGAAACTAAATCATCAGAACCTCTTTGACTCCATTTCCTCTTCTCCTTTGGACTTTTCCTCCTTCGATGTCGACACTGAACATCCTCATCCGGTGACTCATCAAAGTCCTCTTTCTTCTGTCTTAAATCCCGCAATTCACTTCTCACATTCTTTCCATTTTTCTCAGCAATAGCCCTCTCAATTTCTGAATCACAGTCAGAATCTGAACTTTCACTATCCTTCTCCTCCTCAGAACTCTTCTCTTCCAATCTCTCAAATGCATTTCTACCACCTTTTGCCTCGCCACAGTTTCCCTTCACCTTATCCAACCCAGACAAAACTGCAGCCTCAAATGCATCTGGGTCTTTCTCCTTAATATCATCCTTAACAGTACTCAAAAAGTTCCGGCACTGAAAGGTGAGATGACCAACACGGCCACACTTCTTGCAGGCTCCACGAGCCTCATTAGCATTGGAACCATTTATGCGGGCCAGTGCCAGCAATCCCTGGAAACTGGCGTAGGCAGTCACAGCTTCCATTCCCTTGTTCGAAGACTTGTCTTGGGAGTTCTTGTTGCTTCCTTTGACCTTATTGGGGGCATAAGGGTCGTAACCAATTGCATTCTGCCATATACCGTGGGTCTGGAGGGCTGCACTACTGTGCACCCTATTGTTTGCTGGCATACGAACCCTACCTGCTGTCGCCGGCATGATCTTGAAGATTTTAGAGGAACAAAATCAACCCTACAACACAAAAGTTAGGCTTAGATTAGTGACCGAAAGGAGAGAATTAATATCTTGAATTTATGTAACTAATTTCAGGTAATGGGATAAATGCTTAATATATTATCATTGTTTATTAGTGATAGTGAACTTGATACAATAATTAGTAAAGGCAAAATGGCTTGGGAACTTGTATATCGCAGGGAGATGATTTCAAATTGGTGCAAATCAGAGGGTAATTTGAGGAGTGGGATTTCTGCTTTCGGAACTTGAGATTGCAGGTCACCAAATCAAAAAGGGATTCATCGAAGGCCCCATCGAAAGGAGAGAACAAATTCTAAACGTTACTGAGAGTTGGAATGGAATGGAATGGAGCTACGCGCAGTGTGACTATTGTTGTTCAATTACAAAAGAAAAGCTTTCTACTTAATTCTATTTGGGCAACTCTGGATGGTCTATCTAATTATTACTCAGTGAATTGTGAATACCAATTTAAGACACAATCAAAGCAATAAAAGAGAGAAGACATGGAATGAATACTTGTGATGATGCGTTGCTGGTGGGTTCTTCTCTCAAATGTCTTTTATGCTTTGATTTATAGATGGCTCCAATCCAAATCCTAATCCACGTGAGATTTTGGTAAATCCAAATCTTAATCCGTGTGAAATTTTTGTAAATTCAAATTCAAATCTTAATTTGTGTGGGATCTGGGTAAATCCAAATCCTATTCTATATGGGATTTTGGTAAATCTAAATTCAAATTCTAATTCGTGTGGGATTTTGCTAAATCCTAATTCAAATCCTAATCCATGTGTGGTTTTCTTAAATCCAAATTCAAATTGTAATACCCTAAGAACCTAGAGAAATATAGTATATATCGAGGATATTAGAGAAAGAAAAACATCAGTTAAATACCTTTTAGGCTGAATGTAGATAAAGAACTCTCGGATTAAGTGTGCTTAAATTTGAGAAACTTAAGGATGGGTGACCCCTAAGAAGTTCGCGTAGATTCATCAGGGTAAGTTGTTCCGATTCTTCCTATTACTCGATACGGGATGTTACACAAATACTGATCCATGTGAGATTTTCGTAAATCTAAATCCAACTCCTAATCCATGTGGAATTTTGGTAAATCTAAATCCAAATCCTAATCTAGGTGGGATTTTGGTAATTAAGTTATCTTTTCTTTTGTTATAATTATTATATATTGTTGTTGTGTTTTATTTTTATCTTCTTTTATTACTTTTTTATTATTATTGTTAATTATTATTAAAATGTTAATGAAGTCTAAAGAGAGAGAGAGATTTTGTGATTATTATTATTATTTCCATAATCATCTTTACTAAAACTTATCAAGAATAAGTATGTGAAAAGGAAAAGGCTTTGTTATTAACTGATATTATGGGAGAGTGACTATTGCTGTTTAATTAAAAATGAAAAACCTTTCTACTTAATTCTATTTCAAACAACTATCGATTGTCTATCTAATTAATTATTACTTGGTGAATTGTGGAATACAAATTTAAAACACAATCAAAACATTAAAAGAGAGAAGACATAGAATGAATACTTGTGATGATTAGTTGCTTGTCGTATGTCGTTGATGAATTCTTCTCTCAAATGTTTTTAAGGTGCATTTGATTGATCAATTTTTTCATGAAAAATTGTCATTTTTTATCTAAATTCTAACTTTTGGAGTGTTTGATTAACAAAATTTTTGAAGCAAATTTTTTTCCAACTTCTAGTCACGTGACTAGATCTTCCCACTTTTGATGGAAAATATTTTCTCAGGGGAAGGGGGAGATTGGATTTTCTAGGGAACTTTGCATAGTGTACATTGTGTTCTTCGTGATCTCCAGTTGATTCTTCTACACAATGCTTTGATTTCATCCTCCACAATAGGTAGTAGGGTTTCTTTGCTGTTGTTTGTCGCCGGTTGGAGGGTTTCTTTGCTATTGTTCGCTATCAGCCCTTCCCCTTCGTCTTCGTCAAATCTGAGCTCTGATTCGACCTCGTAAGTTTTTGTCCCTAGGCCACTAATCGTTAAGGATAAAGGGATATGGTACATAATAATAATAATAATAATAATAATAATAATAATAATAATGCAAATACAGAAAAATAATTTATTATTTAATAATAAAATAAATAGTTGCCATCAACTAAGTAAAAGGGTTTTATCAAAAATAATCCAAGAAATAATTTCTTATTGCCCCCATCAGTCCGAAATCAATTTTCAAACATCTTATTGCTCAAAACTTTAGAAACCTTCAGTTTTTTTTACAAGGAAAGGAAATTTTGCTATATTCATGTGTACACCGCACAGAATGAGATTAAGCTGGCAGAGCCCCAAAGCCATCAGCCATCAGCCATCAGCCATCAGCCATCAGCCATCAGCAATGCTCAAACCCCCCTCACACACACACCATTCCTGGATTTGCTACAAATACAATAATATAATATAGAATGGCTGAAGAATGCCCTCCCACAAACAAACAAACAAAATAAATGTTAATAACCTTTACTACTGCTTTGTAAATTCGAATAATAATATATTTTTTTTATTTCTACCATTTCTCTTTCCTTCTTCTACGAATTCAACCATATCCACATCATCTGCATAATTCAACAATTATTTATCACAAAGTAAATAATAATAATAATAAAGAAGCATTAATGAGAAGAAAATATAGAATCAATGTTTAGATCATAATGGCATAATGAAGATCTGGACATTATTTTCCATTAACTCATTAACTACTTCACCTTTAAAGGGGGGAAAGAAAGAAGATAACAGATAATAAGGCTACTAAGAGAATCTTTGCAATTCCCTTGCACAAACAACTACCCAAATTCTTAATTAGAAAAACCAAGTAGTCTCCATGAAAGACAGTTAGATCAAAGCACATAAGATTCAAATTCATATCACAACAAAATGACCAGAAACTAAGGACATGTCATTGACCTTCCACAGAAAGACTAGTCATCTTCTTAACAATGGCGTCTCTTGATGTTCTTCCGTACCTCTTTTTGTCTGCCAATGCAGGAATCCTCTGAGCTGCTAATATCCGAAATAGATGGTGAAGCTGCCCTCCTACCCTTCCGCTTGTGTCTTCTGGTAAAATACTCTGAATCCTCTGAAACTAAATCATCAGAACCTCTTTGACTCCTCTTCCTCTTTTCCTTTGGACTTTTCCTCCTCCGATATCGACGCTGAACATCCTCATCTGGTGACTCATCAAAGTCCTCTTTCTTCTGTCTTAAATCCCACAATTTACTTCTCACATTCTTTCCATTTTTCTCAGCAATAGCCCTCTCAATTTCTGAATCACAGTCAGAATCTGAACTTTCACTATCCTTCTCCTCCTCCTCCTCAGAACTCTTCTCTTCCAATCTCCCAAATGCATTTCTACCACCTTTTGCCTCGCCACAGTTTCCCTTCACCTTATCCAACCCAGACAAAACTGCAGCCTCAAATGCATCTGGGTCTTTCTCCTTAATATCATCCTTAACAGTACTCAAAAAGCTCCGGCACTGAAAGGTGAGATGACCAACACGGCCACACTTCTTGCAGGCTCCACGAGCTTCATTAGCATTGGAACCAGTTTTGCGGGCCAGTGCCAGCAATCCCTGGAAACTGGCGTAGGCATTCACGGCTTCCACTCCCTTGTTCGAAGACTTGTCTTGGGAGTTCTTGTTGCTTCCTTTGACCTTATTGGGGGCAGATGGGTCGTAACCAATTGCATTATACCGTGGGTCTGGAGGGCTGCACTACTGTGCACCCTATTGTTTGCTGGCATACGAACCCTACCTGCTGTCGCCGGCATCTTGAAGATTTTAGAAGAACAAAATCAACACTACAACACAAAAGCTAGGCTTAGATTAGTGACCGAAAGGAGAGAATGAATATCCTGAATATATGTAACTAATTTCAGGTAATGGGATAATTAATGCTTAATACATTATCATTGTTTATTAGTGATTGTGAACTTGATACAATAATTAGTAAAGGCAAAATGGCCTGGGAACTTGTATATCGCAGGGAGATGATTTCAAATTGGTGCAAATCAGAGGGTAATTTGAGGAGTGGGGTTTCTGCTTTCGGAACTTGAGATTGCAAGTCACCAAATCAAAAGGGATATTCATCGAAGCCCCAACGAAAGGAGAGAACTGTCTTGAGTATACAAGTTATAAAGGAAATTCAACTCTTGTGCCCTATCCAAATGGTTTTCTAGTAATTTTTCCTTGTAGGCAAAATTCATAAGTGGGCAACTCAAATTTTGTGTTTGACCCTAACAAACCATCATGAGCAAGTCTATTCATTCTATCTTGCCTGATGTGCCCCAATTCTATATGCCACGAAGTCATCCATATCATCATTGCTAGATTTAGTGAATAAGGCAAAACAAACACCACGATTGTTATTACAATAATTATCATTCAAGACCATAAAACCATCCATTATAAATCCACAACCATAATAAGTAGTACAAAAAAAAATCTTAACACATTCATCATGAAAATATAGACCATATCCTAATTTCAATAGATCAAATAAAGAGATCAAATTTCGTTGAATGTCAGGAGCATAAAGTGTAATATCCTAAAATAAAAGAAATTAATTTTAAAAGTTTTTAGAAATTTTTAGGTTGAAAAGATTCAAATAATAAGATTTTACAAGTGACTCTTGAGTGGTTCAAAGACCTAAAGGTCAGGTTAATAGTTTTAAATAACCAAATCAATGGAATGGAGTACCTCCAAATGTAGATGTCTAAAGAAAAGGGTATGATATGGATGAGTGTCTCAAGACGAGATTTATGACACTGAAAAAAATTAAAACGGAAACAGTTTTTTGTACAGTTTTGATACAACTCGAAAAATCAAATAATTGTAAGGGATTTTCAAAAAGTCAACAGAATCCTGAGGGGGTTCCGATTTTATGTAAGGATTAACCTTGAAGTGATTTCGGAATAAAATAAATGTCCTATGAGGGTGTAGAGACAAAAATGTACTTATTGAGTAACTTGAAGTTATTAATTTTGTGTTTTAAATATCTCAATAATTATTAATTTAATATTTAGGGTATAGTAGCAATTAAAGAAATATCTAAATGAAACTTTTAGTGGATAATTTTTATATTAATATAGTATATTATATAAATATAATATATTATATATAAATAGTATATTGGTAACCATGGCCTGAATCAAGGGATACCATGATACAGGGGCGGATATATGCGTGAGCTGCCCTGGGCTTCAGCCCAGGGCAGCTCACAATTAAAAATATTTTTTAATATTAAAAAATATTTTTTAATATAAAAAAATATTTTTTTAATATAAAAATTAATTTTTTAATGTAAAAAATAATAAATTTTACTAATAATTCAGTCAACAAAAATTTTAGCCCACCCCAAAATTTGTGATGTGTAATTTTATATCTCAAAAAAAAAATTTAGCCTCTCCTTACATAGATTTCTGGATCCACCCCTGCCATGATATAATATATAATATAATAAATGTATATTTGGAGTAGAAGACAGGCATAATATAATATTATATATATATATATAATATACTTGGGGCCAAGTTTAAGACAAGTATAAATAGATTTGGGTGCAAAGGGCAAAAGAAAAGGCAAGAGAAGAAAAGGAGGAGAAGAGAATGAAAAAAAAAAAGAAAAAGAAAAAAGGAGAAAAATAGTGAAAGTTTTTGAATAATTTTAAAAATTTATTTGAAACTCGAGGAATTTGCTTAGGACTAGAAAAGTAAATTTGGACAATAAGGTGAAGGCCAGTGAGGCGGCGTTGGTGTGAGTATTTTACCTGTTTTCTCCTTTGAATTAAACAAAGGAGCATTGGGGTCTAGAATTTAGCATTTAGAAGTCTAGCACGAGTATCGAGGTTGGGCGCGAGAATCGAGGTATTCTGAGTTACATACAAGGCGAGTAGTTCTATCGAAAAACTGATTTTGTTGCATGTGAGAGTTTCTAGTTCCAACTTGGTTTATTGTGGGTGGTTCGATCCTATATTTGATTTTGTTGCATATAAATGGTTTGACATGTGATAGATTAATTTTATATGGATGGTTCATCCAAAATGTTTATTTACATGTGCATTAAAATGCGTACATTGAAATGTCGTTTTATGTAATGCATTGTTACATGTTGTGGATATAGCATTGGCATGTGTGTTTGGAAATGGGTAGTGTTTTCAGGTTGCTTTTGAGTGGGAACGTAATCCTTGACGTAATTGTGGTGTGCCGAGTTCTTACGTTGATGTTGATCCTCTTGTGACAGGAATGGTAACGATTGTTCCCGAGGTGTCGGGGAGATGCGTTGATGTTGCCCCTCTTAAGCCAGGATTGTGTTATGCCAATGTGTCAATGGGGTTATGTTGCCTTTAGAGAGATTACTCTTTTCCTGTTATATGAATTAAACGTTGTATGAGATTATCTTGGGCTGGAATATGTCGGGATATGTCAGTTTATTCATGATTTTGCATATATTCATGAAAATATTTTTGAACTCTCACCTAGATGATTCAGCATCTAATTTGGACTATGTCTCTGGAATATTCAAACGTTCCAAGTAGAAGCAGCGGTGTTAAAGGAAAAGAGGTTATCGAGATGTAGCTGCTATTTCTTGACGATTTATGTCATATCTTTAGTTTTCTTAGAGGTATTCAGTTGTTCAGTTGTTATTGCTGAGACATTAGTCTCCATGTATTTTATATTGAAGATGTCATGTTGAATACTGGTACGATGTTTTATGATATGAATAGAGCATTGAAGATTTTGTACCATATCAGGTTTCAATCTTGCTTCCCCATACGTGTCTTAACTTATTTCTTATGGAGTTTGATAGGCTGAGCAGGCAAAATAGGATTATTGGGAAATAGAATAAGTGTATGTGGAATTTTTTTTTTTTTTTTTTTGAAAATCCCGAATTAATGCCAAGCTTGGAAAAGCGAAGTGTTACATAAAGAACGTCATGTAGGTATAGGATCCGGTCTTCTTACAAATCCAATTTGTAGGTGCCAATTCCTTTTACTTATGCTCAAGCATTATTGCCTACATAGATCCACTTTATTCCACTTGGGATTTGATGAAACTCCACAAGTTCATTTCTATCTCTAGCCACGTGGTCCGTGACTTTTGAGTTTATAGTCCACATAGGATGAGATTTAGTGAGCAATATAGTACTATAGACACAAAAATTTAAAAAATATAGTTTCTATTAAAAGATGTGAGATAAGATATTACATTCTTAAACTCAGTGCATTCATGAGTATAATGACCTAGATACCACAATTGTAGTAGGTCTCTTTGGTTTTATCCCTTTTACCACCGCGCTTTCTCTTTTGTGCTTATGATATTTGTTTCCCTTCTTATGTCCTTGACCAGTCTCTTACTCCTCAAGAACATACTCCTCAAGAACATAGTGCATTTTTAGATGCCATATGTTATAGTTGTCTCCATTAAGTGAGATCTCACCCTTATTCAGGTTAGCTATGATGTTCTTAGAAGCCATTGTTAGTCACAAACTACAAAGACACATTAAATGCAACATCAATTCATGTTCATTATATAGATCACTAGTTGCAATTTAAAATTACATTATCGAAAATTCTCCATATGAAATAGATTAAAAAATTCACTAGATTCTCAATCAACACCTATATTTAAAATGGTAAAATTGTCTCTAACTTAATTAAAATTGCGCCAATTTAAATTCTAGATGAGAATTCTTTTTGAATTCTACCAATCTTAGAATGCCTGTATAATGAAGTAACACAATTCATAATTGTCCAGAATTATTTATCACAAAAATTAAATAATCAACACTAAAATAATGCATTTCATAAAGATGAAATAATAAACTCCTAGCTTAAAATATGACCATGCAAAGAAGTATTGTTTCAATCTGGAGAATGTGAACCTTTCGATGGGAGAGCATTTTTGTGTGTGCCCTCTCATCTCTTTGCATGGTCATATTTATAATTACCCAATAGTTGTACCTTATCATTCAAAATGGTGCGACCATTATCAATAGTTGCAATTACTCAAAGATGTGCACCAATTTCCAACAATTGCATCTCATCTATTATATATATATATATATATATAAATATATAATGATACAACTAACGAATTTAATTAGGTTTAGGTCAACCAGTCATGGGAGCCCGACTCGAACAAAATACCAATACTCCTTGTTGTGGATTTGGGATTCTTGTTTTCCATTATGAGATCTAAGAGTCTCATTGTGACGATTCTAAAGTTGTTAGCAAGTGGCAACTCCAATCAATGGCAGTGATGAACTAGTATTTGACAAAACTTTCTAATGGCATTAGGTCAGGGGCAATGAAGGTGCAGACTAGCAAAGAAAATGAAAACGAAACTAAAAACATGTTTTGAAAATGTTTGAAAACAAAATCTTTTAAAAATAAAAATAAGTAACGAAATGCTATATTTTATGTACCTTATTAATTGCGCAAGCAAACTATTATGTTTAAGAAAATGGGCCCAAACTCAAGAGAAAGAACCCTGAAAGGACCACTGATAAACCCTCCAAGGACTTTTCCTAAGTGACCTCGAGAGATCTTTTAGGGACCTCTTCTAAGTGGATCCAAGAGACACTCACAAGGATTCTCTCGAAAGTCCCCGAGAGACACTTCCCAAAGATTCCTCCTCGATATTCCAAGGAGACCCTTCAGAGAACCTTTCTTGGGTCCCAAAGACATGGTCTCCCAAGGATCTTCCAAATCATAAACCAACAAGAATACATCAAACCTATATTTAATATCTTTGATTGAGAATCTAGAATAGATGATCTTGAAAGACGTGAATACTCTTTCAACTATCAATTTTAGTCTCTATATAAATATAGATAGATATCTCATATCATCTCGAGGTATAATTAGAACTTTACTCAAACTATACTTTTACTATTTTTGTATATTCTCTCAATAAAACTAACTTAATCGTCAAAGGGGTCGTGAGGGAAATAACACACATCATTAATTGTGTTTTGTTTTATAAGTCTTCCAAAAATTAGAAATTCAAGGCAGGTACACTCTTATAATTATAAATTTATTATTGAATCTTAACAACAAGACAAACATTGCTACGAGATTTTACAACATCTAGACCCTTACGAGAAGCAGTGATGTGCCACAAAAGCATATCACAGCATTACTAGATTTTATAGTCTTTGGGCACTATTCAGTAATCTCAAAACAATGCCTTTTTGCACATGACATTTTTACACATTATTTTTGGTCCATACACTCTAAAAAAAATGACCAAAAGAGTAAAACAATCATTTTACTCTATCCTAACAACTTAAAATAATGCTATTTATATAAAGAAAAAGGACCCAAAATAATGGTTAAATCATATTGTTTCTAGAACTATTAGTTTATATGTCACTCCGGCAACACAACAACTATTGAATGATGATCAAAGTTTACTAAAAATCGATTTAGCAATTGCCTGTTTGGTGGTTTGAAAACTATAGTTCAATAGATTATAGAATTTAAGGTAAAGTCTCAAATAACTTATTAGATTTTGGTTTCAGGGTTAATTGACTGTTTGGTTTTGGGTATTGTAATTTTAGAAGGGTCAAACAAGATATTTTACTTTCAAGATTGAGGCAAACTTGATCATTAGATCTAAAGTTACATTAGTTATTATAATAAATATTTTTTAATATCATTCAACGAAGTTTTAATTCTATTAACAGCGTCAACTCTATCTCTAATCAAAATAATCTCATGCAATCACAAATTCTAATTCAAAGAACCTCACACACTTGTGATTTATATCCTTTTAAAGTAGAATGATTAATTTAACACTAGTTCTTAGAGTACAACATTTATTAAGTCATTTCCAAAATATAATAGCCAATTTAGCTCTAGGGCTAAACTACACTTCAATCTAAAATCTTTCACGTTGCTAATTAATTTTTATAATATTTAAAAGAAATATTAATTTTAAAATGACAAAACCCGAAAAGTCTTTAAAATTTTTACCCAAAAAGACATAGAATTCAAAATAAAGAGATAAATCCAATGAATCTAATTATGATAAATTTAACTAATTTAATTTGATCTTTTAATTATCTCTAACAACTTTGAAATCTTATAGTTTGTGGGTGAAGTCTAAAAATCTTATTTTGTGATTAATGAAAACTTCTTATGGTCTGTGAACATATTTTTTTATTGAGACTTAATTGAGAATATTGTCTTTTACCTTCATTTTATATTTTTTTTTAATATTATTCAAAATTGAAGCACCAATTGGAGATCTGAAGAACTTGAGTTTGCATTTTACATTTTGACTAAAATATATTATTTTCTCAGTTTTTACTATTAAAACAGTTTTTATCAAATAAGAAAAGACACGGTTGGTTCTCAAGTAACAGATTACACTCAAAGATGCAGGTTTGAGTCATGGCAGCAGCAGTATGAAAATTTTATCCTCATGTGGGGGTGACTTCTTGTGGGCACCATATACTGTGTTTTCTACTTAATACGTTATCGTGTATCGTGATTAATCCCTCCCACGTATATGAAACATTATGTGAGGAGCTGCAAGGAAATTCACCTCGAGCAAATTCACTTTTTGCACCCAAGAAAAGCCTTCAAACCATCCAACTTTTCAGAAATAAAATAAAAATCAAGCGATAGTTAACCCTAGCCATGCACGTGCCGGCTTTACAACTTAGCTGCTTGTCCTAAACCCTGGACCAACCTCGCCGGCTCAGCCGCTCAGCCTTACTTACTGCCCTCTTCTTCCCTGCGGCGGCTTATACGCTCCCTCCGTTTTGTGGGTAGCTTTGAATGTCTTGAGAGGTTTTTGGGTTGATGGCCTTTAATATCAAATGAGTAATTGATTCTTGATCTTTTCAAAGTTATCATATACTCCATATATTAATTTTGGCACATTTAGTATTCAAAAGTGAGTTACTTGGCAAGAAATGAAACTGAAAACATTTTTAATATGAAATGAAAATAGAGAAATGATTTTTTTTTAAAAAAAATAAAAAATAAAAATATGAGATAACCTGTAAATTTAAAAAATATAAGGATATACATGAAAATAATAAAAAATATAAGTAAAAAAAATAAATAAAGATATATGTGAAATTAGTTTGTAATTTATATGATATAACTAGTATCATAAGTTATACATCCTAGATTACAAATTTGCAAAACAATTGCAACTTATTCGTTGAAGTCTGAAGGTTTGGAGCAGCATCTCTATTGTCGCCAACTCGGGTGTCCACTACTTTCGTCGCTGACCTTTTCAAGATAAGTTAATCCAGTCCTTCTTATCACTCGATGGGGGATATTACATTTGTCTTTCCCGCTTCATGCGATTGCTTCACTGCAATCGCGTTTCTCACAATTTTTTATAAATTACGAAATGGTCTCGAAACGTTTTGTTATTTGCAAAAATAGTCCAAAAACCATTTCAAGACATCTTTGTTGTTTTTTGAAATGGGAAATGATTTAGAAACGCCCTGAGCTATTTTCGTCCTTCACAAAAGGTGACATCTAGAACACCCCAAATTAATTATACAAGGAAACAGTCGTTAGTGATAGTGCAACCTTCGACTAAAGGCATATATACTTTTCATTATATGTGAGTTCGGTAGGGTTAACCACAGACTCAGTCACTCGTGTACTCCTGCGGACTGTTTCTTTTCTTCTTAAGTTGATGGAATTCCAGCGTAAAATTATGTATTAATTACAGCAGCAACGTCCGGTTTATTATAACAATTAAGAGGGGGCTAAATGTATTTAAATTGTGACATCTAACAGCTCAGCTGGTAAATAAATAAATTAATAAATTTGGTAGCATCCTCTTTAAATTACAGATCGCCCATCGCCTTCCTCTGCACTGCATATATAATAATAATAATAATACTATAAAAAAAATTAATATTTCTACGTAGCCTCGTTGTTTCCGAGATTTTGAGAAGGCCGCGTATGGCATCACATCTCAGGAGACTTCCCTGACTCTTTCCTGTTCCCATTTGATGACACCAAACAATGAACTGTACTCTGCCTTTTACTTGTACATATATAGTCCATTTTTTTTTTTAATATTCTTGTAGAGGGATAAAAGAGGAGCATGTAAAAAAAATAACGATCAAATCGGAGTTAAAAATGAGAGAGACATGACTGAAAAACCAAAAGAGTGCAAAACTGTTGCGAAAATTAAGAATAGTGCGTGCAGTTCACACCCCGGGAAGAGGTTCCACGTGAGACACCTTTCATAGACGCGTTAGAGCATGTGACATCCCCTTTTCTCATGAAATTTCACATATCAACCCCTTATTTAATTTTTTACAATCCTATATAAAATTATTTTAGTTTTAGTTCACGAAAATACGTATTTTCTGCAAAAAAGTAAATTCGGTAAGATGTGAAGTCTTAAACATTCAGATCTCATCCAACCAAGTTAAGGTAAGTACACTATGAACTATCTACGATATTTAAGCACGCTTATGAATCATGTTTATGTGGTCCCCCATGTTATGTTTCAAGCAAGTTTCATGTTCTCAAGCAAGTTGGGACCGGGGTTTAGTAATGCTACGCACGGAGGTTCTTACCCTTGCAAGTTGGTAGAACCTATCGTGTCCCCTTATGTTATATATTCATATTTCAAGTTCATGTCATGACATGTTTAAATACGCATGATAGTTCTCTTGTACCTACTGAGATTTGCGTAATCTCACCCCTTATGTTTCCCCTCCAAGGTGATCATGAATGAGGAGATCGGGACGTGGACATTGAGCGTGGTGACTCGTTAAAAAGAATTTTCAAGAATTGAAATCTTGTCTTCTCTCTTTTGTCAAAAGAAAGATTTTCAGTATTGAACTTTTGTGTTATATATACACTATTGCTATATCATATGTCTTAAAGCTTGTATAAGATCATGAAATTGCCGAGTCTCGTTTTAAGTTTTGGATTTCTCTATATGGATGCTATTGCTACAAAACATATTAGCAAAGTCTTTCTTTCTTCTGTTGAAACTATATTTTTCGTGTCAAACTTTATATTTACACGAAACATACCTTAAATTTTATTATGTTTGAAATTTTATAAAAGTCTTGTTTCTCAAATTTTTCTATGCTAAACCTTAAAGTTCATATGAATAATCTTATTATTAAGCATGCTTTTAAGTTACGGGTGTCACAACAAGCCCCTTCACTGCCATTACATGGCAATCAATTTGGTGTCATAATAGGAAGCCACCTATTATCATTGCTAGTTATCCACCACCTTGGCATGTTTCTAGGGTTGTACAAACAGTCGATTTAGTTATCGAATCAACTAAAATTCACTAACTGATTAAACCAAACCAAAGAGTAAAAATTAACCGAACTGACTAACTAACCTAAAAAACTAAACTAACCAATAACTGAAAAAATCAAATTCAAATCGTATAAATCGAACCGAACTAATTAAACCAAAGAAA
The DNA here is from genome assembly GCF_014633365.1 of Diospyros lotus. Classification (NCBI taxonomy): domain Eukaryota; kingdom Viridiplantae; phylum Streptophyta; class Magnoliopsida; order Ericales; family Ebenaceae; genus Diospyros; species Diospyros lotus. The sequence goes on along the minus strand of NC_068338.1, from coordinate 18,733,111 downwards.
CACAAAAAAAATGAAAGAAAACCAAAGTAACTGATAGAAAATACAAAATCGAAGAAAACGACGTCATTTTATAAATATGAAAATAATATCGTTTTAAAATTCAATCAATTCGGTTCTTTCAACTAAAAAATCGAATTGAAAAACAAAAATCGAACTTTTAAGAAAAATTAACTGAATCGAAATGATACAAGAAAAAAATTGAACTAAAGCGACAAGTTCCACCTGTTCAATTTTGTTAGTTCGAGTAAACCGAACTTTTGCTCACCCTTCCAAATTTCTAATTCATTTCTAATTGACATATAACTGTGCAAACTTATAACTTCTTAAGACTTTCATTTGATACCATAGTAATAAGTTCAACTCTCTTGGGAACATTCACGTTCCAAGTTTCATTGCATGCCTTGGTCTTAACATTTATGTTTTAGGGTTGATTCCACTTCATAACCATCACTATCCAACTACACTTATTTTCTTATCATCTAGGGGTTGTTTTCCATTTCGTCTCATCAAGTCTTCAATTCCTCCAACCAATGCCCCTAAATTCCTTCATAGAGACAGTTTTTAAACTATTCAATCCCCCGCCACTTCATGAATCCTTTTTTTCTTCAAGATTTTGAGTAAACTGACAGACACCTTAATCCAAATGTTCATCACTCTGCAATCAAACGTGTTTATAAAGGGCCAGTCCACGTCGACCTCATGAGGGTGGAAGTAAGGGAAGAAATGACCCGAATCGAACCAAACTGAACCAAACTCAACAATTCATCTTTTGAATTTAAATTGAAACCAAGCATCTTGATTCTATTTTTCTTGGATTCCACTTATGGTAAAACCGAAAAGGACAAATTTACTTTAACGTATCTAAATAGTCCAGAAAATAAACATGAAAACAAATCAAACAAGTGATGGTTTCATGAGCAGCTTGTTTATCCATATGGGCAGCTTCGAGGCACTACTAGTAGTAAAATAGACTAACTCCCTTGATTGCTACTACCAAGAAATTTCATAAACATAAACTACTACTAGCAAGTAATTTCATAAATCATATAGGATTTTTAGAAAGAAATTAACTTACCGAGAAAGACAAAAAGCAAAAATGGCTGAGACATGCATTTCATATACTTCAATTTTGGTCGATTTTTCATCACCTCTGACCAAAATCGAACGAAATACCTTGGTTTTTATAAATCAGGAATTGAACCAATTAATTTGAGAAACAAAGCCAAATGAAAATGTTTGATTTCTCAATTTTTCTAGATTAGTTTGGACCCCAGACCAGAACTCCCCAACTTCTAACCTCAACTTCTAAAATTGCACTTGGTTGTTTGATGTTGTGTATATAAATTATTATGTCCTTTAATATTTGTCTTTTAGGATCAAAAAAATAAAAGATAATTTAATAATACCAAAAAAATTTAATATATAGATTTAAAATTTTTGCTGCCGATCTAAGCTCCTGACTTCGCCATTGTTGGACACCCATCTAGGATGAGCTAACTACTTGCATTGGGCTTACAAGGAGTTGGCGTTGTCCAATTAAATCATATGTGAGTATAATGTTGGGTTCATCTAGAGATAAATCAAGCATTGATAAGTATAATGTTGGATTCATCTAGAGATGAATCAAGCATTGATAAAGTCACATGAGGAAAAAAGGGAAAAAGAAAAAACTAGGAAAAGAAAAGAGGTGGAAAAGAAGGAGAAAGAGAGGGATTGTCATCATTACCATTGTCGTCCATGCTCAAAGAGGGCGAAAGCACAAGAGGATGGAAGAAGAGACAGAGAGAGAGAGAATATAAGGGCGAGTAAATTGAGAACTGTAAAAATTTTAATAATTGTTATGTCATAACGTAGAATTTATAGAATAAAGAGAGATTTTTCTTTATTCTTAAGGTATAAGTCGAGTAATTGGATAAGTAATATGTTAATTTTGTATTGATGAGTCATGAGTTCGATTCTTATTTTATATAATGAGATAAAATTTTATATTTATAATTTATCTCTTTTATCAAAATTAAGCATGTGACAAAAACCTAGTGATCCTAATAGAGGTTTCCCCTAGGTCAAGTCTCTTTCGAGCCAACCGTCATGGATGGCAAGGGCATTTGTCCTAAATAAATGGTCACCACGTGGCCTCCGTCCTTCTTCGAACCCATGGAAGTGACAGTGAGATAGAGAGAGAGAGCGAGAGTAAACAAATGGCAAGCAGGAAGGGTTGGAGGCTTGTGAAGCGAAGCCAATGGACGCATTTGCATTGGATCCCCCAACGATGGACGAGTCAGGTCCAGGCCCCCTTCACCCACTCCGCTCTCTAACTAGTCTTTTTTTGTCTGCATCTTCTTTTCTGTGTTTTTGTTTGCATTTTCTCTCAGAGAGTTTCACACGTAATGTGTAATAACTCCGTCTTCAAATGGAAAGACGGATTATTTAACGCCCTACCCAGCACTTACTGCCCACCACCTACCGCCCACTGCTCTTCCATTCGATCGATCTACTACTACTACTCGCTCGGCTTCCATTACTCTCTATTTCCCCTCTTCTTCTTCTTCTTCTTCTTCTTCTTCTTCAGCCCCACCATAATTACCTTCATTACACTCTGCCCGCTCTCAGAATCTTATCCAAGCTTCGTACAATTCCTCACTACCTTGTTCATTCATGGCAAGGCTTCTATAATTCGGAAATAATCTCTGGGTTTGTTCTCTTCCTCTTTATTCTTGTATTTTCTCTTTGAATGCGGCAGCAAGCCCATCCTTTCCATTTTCATTGCTGGAGATGTAGCAGGTTTGTGGCATTCTGTAGAGGACTTGTATCTTTGGTTGTTCTCATTATTGGTTGGAATTATTTAGTGCCTGCATGATGGGTTCTTGTTCTCTCCAATGCTTATGCTGTGAAATGCTCAACCAGCTTTTTCTTCCATTTCTTTCCTACAATGAGCTTGCGTGGCTTCCAACTGTTTGTTGATTCATGCTGGTTTGTAGTTGGAGTTGGAGTTACTTTCTATTGCTTTGCTTTCATATCTCATTTACCCCCATTCCTTTACCTCTGCATCTCCTGAACCTGGAGTTCTCCTTCCATGTTATTTACTGATTTCTTGCGATTCTATACAATCCACCCATATTCTTCTATCATTCATTTCTCTCTAGTTGCGCAATAGGTGTTCTTGGGAGGGGAGGGATGCAGGCCATATGTTTGGCAGTACTATTGTTGGTCGAATTGGCAAAAGGAGAGTCAGATGTAGATGCGCTTTTGGAGCTAAAGAAGGGCGTCCAGAAAGACCCTTCAGGGAAGCTTCTTGCTTCATGGGATTCAAAATCTTTAGCGTCTGATGGTTGTCCCCACAGTTGGTATGGAATTAGCTGTAGTATGGGCAGTGTCACATCCATAGCACTAAATGACTTAGGTCTGGTTGGTGATTTTAATTTCCCTGCTATTTCTGGGCTTAAAATGCTTAGCAATATATCGATTGCAAACAACCATTTGACAGGTAGTATCCCTGAGCAAGTTGCAATTGAGTCATTGGAATATTTGGATGCTTCATGCAATTTGTTTAATGGGCCATTACCCCCTGGTTTGACTAATTCAAAGAATTTGGTGCTTCTGAATCTTTCCTCTAACAATTTTGAAGGTACAGTCCCATCTGGGTTTGGAAAAGTTAAGCAATTGAAGTATCTTGATTTGCGGTCTAATAGATTTACGGGTGATATTATGGATCTTCTGTCCCAATTGGGTGGTGTGGTGCATGTTGACCTCAGCAGCAACAAGTTCATTGGATCTCTGGACCTTGGCCTTGGAAGTTCTAGCTTGGTTTCTTCTATTCAGTACTTAAATATTAGCCACAACAATTTGACAGGAGAGCTTTTTCCACATGATGGAATGCCATATTTTGACAGTTTAGAGGTGTTTGATGGAAGTTATAATCAATTTGTGGGTACAGTTCCTTCCTTCAATTTCATAGTATCTCTCCAGATTCTGCGGCTGGGAAGCAACCAGTTGTCAGGGTCCTTGCCAAAGGCTCTTTTGCAAGAGAGTTCGACGGTGTTGTCAGAGTTGGATCTCAGCTTTAACCAACTTGAAGGTACCTCATTCTGACACCTTGGCTTCTGTTACAATATGTTCATTTCCATTGCAGCCAAAAATTTCAAAAGTATTCTAATGAATTTATGCTACAAACATCTTTAATAGTAGGTGAAGTTTCTCATTGCTTTCCATGTTTGGATATTTTTGTCTACTAATGTGATGAATGTCCAGAAGGGTTCTATCTTCATTGTAACATACCAAATCTTGTGCATGCTGCTAAATATCAGATACAATATTTTTCTTGCCTGATGATAGTCTCAATTTTAATCATGTTGGCAGTTCAATTTATGATGTTGCAATTCTAATTAAAAAAATTATTTCTTTTCACAATCCCATGTCTAAGTCATACCATATTGTAATCAAGGGTCATAGACTCACATATTCTATAAACTGAAAAAGGCATTCTTCTCCTCCAAAAGTTAATTAAAAAAGAAGCATCCTGTTGTCCTATATAAAACAGCTTTCTTTATCCTTTATACTATCTAGAAACAAGATAAGATATGATTCCACGTGTTCCACAAGAAAAATATTATTCTTAATTGTCATTTGTCCATTCATAATGTCCTTTATCTATCTAAAATGATGACTAAAGTGTAATTGAACTTCCAACTGCTTAAACTTCCAACCATCTTCACAAATGGTGTCCTTAGCACGTAACTGTTACCATCAATGTTTTTGTGGCCATCTGTATAACGAAAACATCACCTTTCAGAACTTGGTGTAGTTGTTCCTGTTAACTTAAAACAAATTTATTTAAGTTCAGGAAAGTCCGTTGCTGATTTCTTGACAGACCAGAAAAACAATGTAGATCAGTATAGGAAAACACTTGACTGTTTTATTATAAGCTGGTATTAATGATACCTGTGAGTTTCATGTGAAGAACGTTACCCAAGATATAGTGTACTAAAGTAAACTCATTTTTACAGTGCAACCAAAAACCTTAAAAATATATTGAACTATGCTAGATAACCAAAAACATTAAGTGTGTTGACCATTCACATAATTTGTAGGGGTTAATCAATGTTAGAAAAAAACCAGGTAGGGCATATCAGATTCTTTCTGGCTGCAATTCTTACATAGTTATCTCCTTTTTTCATCCATGGATATCTAGTGACTACTATAAGATGGAGAGAAAGGTTTAGTACTATATCTCTGGAAGGGCCACCATTCAATATTGGCAGCAATATCAGGAGTGCTTTATACATACTACAAGTGCTTAAATTGCCCAAATTGGCCTCCATTAGAATGGAACACTTAGCCACAATATAATAGAAGAGACTTAGTAACTTAGTTCTGTTAACTTTTGAAAAGCTCTTGAATTTTTGTAATATTCAAAAACAAAATAATCCAGTCTGTCCTGCATGGTTCAATTCTTCTTGAATGCTCTTTGAATCTCCCAAATATGAAAAATACATGTTCCCCAGTTCTCTGAATTATACAGAATACTACAAAGTGCTTCTTTGGTTTTACGTTATTTTTTCTTTCTAAATATAATTGTATTTGTTTCAATCATGAATTATAATAGTGGACAAGTTTGGTTCTCCCCTTGATTTTCCCCTTCTGATCACCAGAAATGCTTATCTCTAGCTGTAGGTCTCATCACTGTAGGATGCAGAAGACCCAGCAGAGGCCTAATTTTTAATTTTGTATTTCTGTATTATGGCTTAACCGTTGTTTCCATGCCCTACACTTCTAACTCACAGACACTAGAATAAAAAACTAAAGATTGGGGGATGAACAGAAATTAAATCAGCTCAATCTTTTTATCAGTTGTCAAACTGCTTCTAAGTTTTGAAAGGTGAGGTAGCTTGTCTTTACCACACCAAAGTCTATAATGGCAAATTGGTCTCTGCTGACTTGCCCATGAACATTATTTCCTTTCATAGAACTTTAATAAATGGGAAATTCTTAGACATGACATGGGATGCAATAGCCTTACAAAGGATACGGTCATTGATAGAGATGATTGGTAAGCTAGCTGCTAGAACTCATGATGATTTTGTTTGTCTGTTGTTCTGAGGAAGGTTATGTGATTGTTAAACAATTAATGAGAATGGATGCACAACATCTTCAAGCAAATACTTCCAAAATTTGTGTTTGATGTGGTGAACTGATGGTGTAGGCCAAGCTGAAAGTTGTTGACTAGTAGTGGATTTGATTTTGAGGAATGGATTGAAGTTAGGCTCTGATACCTATGCAGCTTATAAGGTTGATACCGAACTTCAAGGGCCAATATGCCTGAACGAAGTCTATAATTAGATCTTAGCAATGGATGTGCCAAGAACTGTGAAATATGATATTGCTTAAGGGGCTATTGGTAGCTGGATATGTCAATACACAGTCCACAAACTAATAGATCAAAGAAGCAATATTTATTCATTTTATTTATTTATTTTTTGGTTGGATTCTTGCTACTCAGCAATCATGAATGCTGTCTAATTTTGAATCTATCAATGGTTCTATTGTCAGATGAATTACGGTGTATTTGGAATTGTCTTTGCCTCTTTTTCTTTTTCCCCCTTTTTTTCCCTAATTGATGTTAATCAGGTTCAGAATAATGCAATATAGTGAAGTCAACCGTAAGGTCTTGACTCCTGTGACCAAGTTTTGATTTTTATCCCTAAAGAGTGTCCTGCACCCTAGCTCATGAAGTTGACAAGAAAAAGTGCAACCGTGTATTCATTGTTTTTAACATGTCACTGGATCTGATGCAGGAAAATTATTTCTTTGTTTGGCATACTGTCCAAATTTTTGGCAGGGGATGTGATTTCTCAACCAAACTAGTCAATGATGCTTTATGAAGTGCTATTCCAAATTATGCTCACAGATTGTAAATTGAATGACTTACTTTCTGTCATCTGGATGTTCCTCACCATGCTACATCTAACCAATCTAACCAAAGCTCATTAACATTTTCCATAATGCCATGGGCTGAGAGAAGTTGAATTCCTAGGCTACTCTACTCTTTTTCTCTAGGTTATCTTTGTCTGACTTTTGCATTGCAATTACTTTGCTGTATCTCTGTTTCTTACCATTTCATGAATAGGAAAACCAGTAGATTAAAGCTCAAATTTTATGCTAACTTATGTGGAATCAAGTGTTAGTATTTAGCCAACAATACATTGAAATCCTTTTCTGCGAGCTTGGGAACAGTAATATCTTAATAAAAGAATGACTTGTTTGGCCTTGACTTGAAAACTAGTACAAAAATCTTGGTTTGCCACTTATCTTATTACTGAATGTGGAAGCAGCTCCCAGACTAATTGCTTGATGTAATTCTTGCAGTTTTGCTAGTACTTATCTTGTGCATAGTTGCCAAAATAGGAAGTGAAAACAAGTGTCGATACGGAAAATTGAAGCAGGAAACTCTCCAAGAACATAAGGAAATCAGGAAGAAACAACAATAATAAGAATCAAATAGAATCTTAGTAGGAATCTTATAAAAAAATTTACACTACCAAATAAAAACTTCTAGACACTAAGGCTCCCTTTGTTTCAATGTAAAATATTTTATGCTAAAAAATAATTTCCATGTGAAAAGATTTTACAAAAAAAAATATAGTTCTTTTACTTTCTGCTGTTGGTTTGCATGTGATAATGTTCAAAAAACATTATTTCATTGTTTGGAGTAAACAAAATATTTTCCAAAAATCAGCTATGAGTTTTTATCTTTGATTTTGTTTTCATACTTCGGCAACATCTTTTTTAGTGAAGAGAAATGGACTATAAGAAAGTCATGAGAACATATTCAATTCAAAAGTCATAAGAACTTAGAAAAGTTAATATTTTGGATAGATGAAATCTAGTTCGTACAAATTCTACACTCTGTACGCATTTTATAAAATTAAATCACATATCTTAGTAGGAACACATATTTTGTTCCTATATCATTGTTCTTATATTTTAATTTTTTTTTCTTTTAAGTTGAATTAGAATATAATGTTCAAAGGAATCTGCAGGTTTATAGCATTTGGGAATGAGTCCTATGAAATGACCAGAACAATTTTGATAGCCATGCAATGCCCATAGTCTTTGGTACAAAACCAAAAATGATTTATGGAAATTTTGTAGGCAAGTCATTTTCTAAATTCTGATGTAAAATGTTTTTATTAAAATAATATTTTACTTTTTTTTCTTATCCAAACACCAGAAAATAGATAGAATATTTACCGGAAAATATTTTATGTCAAAACGAGTGGAGCCTAAATGAAAATGTTTTCAGGATGTATTCCCCAAATTCTATGACATTTCTCAAGAAATTTTCTTCAAGTTTTGTACCTTTTCCAAACGTGTTTCCCCATTCATATTAAGTTTCATGGTAACTATGGTCTTGTGCCATCAGGGTCAGAATATATCAGGCAGTGTCATATTATTTCTGTTGATTCTCAAATACATTTGTAATATTTAATATTTGTTTGAGAACCGTCATATTCAGTTTGTAAGTGATGGTCTTTTTTTTTTTTCATTTGTTGTAGATGGTATCTTTATTGACAATTTTTAATCCGTGACAGGTCCAGTTGCAAGTATAACCTCTGCCACTCTAGAGAATGTTAATTTGTCCTTCAATAAGATATCAGGTCTGTTGCCTGTAAGGGTAGGACACTGTGCAGTTGTTGATCTGAGTAACAATTTGCTTTCTGGGAACTTATCCAGAATTCAAAGTTGGGGGAATTATGTGGAAATTATTGATTTAAGTTCAAATTCATTGACAGGAACCTTCCCTAATCAAACTTCTCAGTTTCTCAGGCTGACTTCATTCAAGATATCCAATAACTCATTGGAAGGTGTTCTCTCCCCTGTGCTAGGTACATACTCAGAACTAAAAGTGATTGATTTTAGCCTGAACCGGCTTAGTGGTTTCCTCCTTCCCAGCTTGTTCAACTCTACAAGATTAACTTCTCTTAACCTCTCTTATAACAACTTAACCGGACCTATTCCTCTTCAGCCATTCCCAAATACATCTCTTGGAGATTCTGTCCAAAATCTAAGTCTAGTGTATCTTGATCTATCTTATAACTCATTAACTGGTCATTTGCCCCCAGAAATCCGGGAGTTTGATAGCATGTCTTATCTCAACTTGTCTAATAACGATTTTGATGGTGGCATCCCCAGTGACCTTCCTGACAATCTGAAAATATTCGATGTGTCTCGTAATAATCTTTCTGGTGTTTTACCCGAAAACTTGCATAGATTTCCTGATTCATCATTTCACCCTGGAAATTCCCAACTAATTTTCCCTTATGCACCATCTTCACCAACACGTGTTCCAAGTATAACAATGAGAGGGCATAGGTCTCATAAGAAGTCAGTTATCAAGGCTGCACTTATTGCTGGTTTGGTAGGTGGCGCTTCTACTGTGGTGCTAGTGGCCATAATGATCTATTACAGAACCTACCAGCAAGAAAATAGGAAGAATAATTTCAAAAGAGATGGTGAAAGCAAAGGCACCCTGCAAGAAATTTGTTCCCCTGCTCATCCATCATCACTTCATAAAAATGTGGACCCATCAACTTCATTTAATTTCCCTCATTCTCATATGTCTTCATCAGAATTGGGTTCAGCACATGAGCGAAGGGGCCCTTTGTCAGTCATTCAGAGGCCCAAAGATCTTGGTCAACCACAATCAATGGGGAAAAATGAAGGACTATTTTCTCCCACGTCACTTGTGTCATCTACCAACGTGTCACCTTCTTTAAACCAAGATCTAATTGACACACCTGGATTCAATGTTTGTTCTCCAGATAAGTTGGCTGGGGATCTACATCTGTTTGATGATTCATTGGTGTTCACCGCCGAAGAACTTTCATGTGCTCCTGCAGAGGTTTTTGGTAGGAGTTGTCATGGTACGCTGTATAAAGCTGTTCTCGACTCTGGTTATGTATTGGTTGTGAAATGGTTGAAAGAGGGGATAGCAAAAGGGAAGAAGGAATTTGCTAGAGAAGCCAAGAAGCTTGGGAGCATCAAACATCCAAATTTAGTTTCTCTGCAAGGTTATTACTGGGGTCCAAAGGAGCATGAGAAGCTGATACTATCAAATTATATAAATGCACCAAGTTTGGCCTTCTATCTTCATGGTAAGCTTGTGTACTTGATATAATTGTAGTAAGCAACGTAGATATTTTTCTTTCATGTTTAAGAAAGTTTGGTGTAAAATTGATCGATTAGGGGGGCAGCCTTGGTAGCAACGCTAAGGTTTTCTGTGCGGCATTACATTTGCATTTAGCTGATGTGAGGCATTGAGTTGCAGAACATGGGTGTGTGTGTGTGTGGACCCAATTTGTTCTTTTTCACGTATCTAATAACTTGGTTATATGACACCGAACTAAAATCTTCTTGTTATTTCCATTGTCTCAAATTCGTAACTTTGTGATTCAATTTTTCTGCTATTTTATTTGGGAATTTCTTAGGTTCTTCGATGCAGCAGTTAACTTTCCCTTTTTCTCAGTACGTTCTAAATTTGATTATCTTTATTGTTGTTCGAATGGAATGAAGTTATTCAACAATCTTTTTGTTTTGGTCCAAAAAAACTTGTCATGTAATGTTTCTATTAGAGAGCCAATCTGTGACTTGATTTTGGATTTGCTCTGCCTCCATCCAATCTGTGACTTGATTTTGGTTTTACATCCTGTTTCTTCTGCAAATACAGACCCGAGAAAGCTCATGCCCTTATCTCTTGATGAGCGGCTCAAGGTTGCTGTTGATGTGGCTGGTTGTCTGAACTACCTCCACAACGAGAGAGCAATACCTCATGGAAATCTCAAGTCCACAAACATCTTAATAGAAACTCCTGGACCGAATGCACTACTAACTGACTACAGTCTCCACCGGCTAATGACACCGGCTGGCACAGCCGAGCAGGTTCTAAATGCGGGTGCTCTAGGTTACAGACCACCTGAGTTTTCAAGCACAAGCAAACCATGCCCATCACTGAAGAGTGATGTATATGCTTTTGGTGTAATCCTGTTGGAACTCCTAACCGGGAGAAGCTCTGCAGAGATCGTTTCTGGGTACACTCGGGTGGTTGAACTGACGGAATGGGTGAGATTGTTGGCTGCAGAAAACCGAACAATCGAGTGCTTTGACAAACTGATTTTGGGTACGCATAATGTGGAACATCAGTGCAGAGATCTCGATAATCTTCTTTGGGTGGCACTTAGATGTGTACTCCCAGCATCCGAGAGGCCTGACATGAAGACAGTTTTCGACCATCTTTCTTCTCTGTCACTTGAACAGGCTGCAACAAGGTAGATTCATTAGAATTGCTAACTGTAGTGCTAACAGAATCGGTTTTTGTTGTTCTAGAACTGAAATCTAGTTTCATTTGTTTTTTGTGTAATTGTTTAGGTTAGGTTTTTGTTTTTGTTCTCTCATATTCACTACGTGAACTGTCTTGGAATTTGATTCTTCTGCATCACGAGGTGCATAATAAAGCTTTCTTCTGCTTGTACTTGGGCTGCCTGCTTCTTCTTCTTCTTCTTCTTCAAGCCATTATGCTCTAGGAAACAGTCTTGGTCTTCAAGGAATTTGAAAAAGGACTTAATTAAGGGCTTCGTCTGATTTTGTTGTCAGCAACTCTCTTCGTGACTCCTTGTTTCAATGTGCAGAGAATGAATCTTTCGATGGGAGAGCTTTTTTGTGTGCACCCTCTCATCTCTTTGCATGGTCATATTTATAGTTGCCGATCTGTCGCACCTTATCATTCAAAATGGTGCAACCGTTCTCAATGGTTACAACTACTCAATTCACCCATTTTCCAACAGTTGCATCTCATCTATTATATATATATTTATGGTGCTGCTGACAGATCGAGTTCGGGTCAACTTGTCATGGGCACCAAACCCAAGTCAAATACCAATATCTCCCACTCGCACATGATGGGCTAAACCTCACTGCAAGATTCTCTGTATTTAAAAAAACAAACAACATTTTTATACTAATAATAAACAGATTATGTGACCTAGCGAGCAACCCTGCACATGGGAGCTTCACTATCATCTCTTAGGAATAATATAGCAGCTTCAACCCTAAGTAAAATAATAAAAATTAATTAATTATTTGAACTCGTAGTGCCTTAGACTTGTCCCTTTTAACATCACTACAACATCTCTAATCCCTCTAAGAGCATGTTACAATATTTCAATTTTGTATTCATAATCGAGTCTACTTCTCTTAAGCAACAAGATTGGCTAGCCAATGAACACACCAAACAAAGTCTTTCTTTTCCACTCGAAATTTGTAATTCATGCATAGTTGCTTTTCCAGCCATGTTCCATATATTGAATCATCCATAACCATAGGTAACATGCTAAGATAGCGAAATACTAAGCATAAATTTCAAATAATAGTGAAAAGTATAAGGGTACCAATATGAGGTTAGTCTTATCCTCAAAAAGTCTTACATAGTGGAAAAGTAGAGATCCATTCGCCTACTACCTTTTTGGTCACAACAAGCACACATGGTATGAATCATGTGTTACGGTGTTTATCATCCCTTTGATGTTTAATAAAACACTATATAGATCTAAGTTTTTATTAATGCCTAACTTGAGTCCTTCAAATAATCTCAATTAGTAGGTAATTATTGAGAACTCACATCTGACTTTCACAGGTTATCTGGATGTGAGCAATCCAAATCAATTGTTATACATATGTTCAACCTCATCTCATTCTCTTAATGAGACGACAATTCTAACAATGTGTCTCATCTCTACTTGCTATCTTGGCTCTAGAGGCAATTGCTTGTGCGAACAAGCCAACCTAAAACATGTGTAACATCTTTGTTGAGCCTTAAATGAACATGTGATGTGTATATGCCATGAACATAGAGACAATAGTTAAGAACATAATAGTTATTTGCATTTGTTTAAATAATACAATATACAAGCTCAATAATATTTGATTACAAACTTTCTATATTCTACACAATCCAAGAGAATTTGCGTGTGCAAGATAAACATCTCTTGGAATTAGTTTAGTCAGGGGATCGACCACCATGCAATACATAGAGATATTGTACAATTACTTTTCGTTTGGTAATAATATCTCTAATGTAGTTGTACTTGGTATCAATGTGTTTGGTTCTATTATGATATTTGGAGTCTTTTTGTGAAGGTAATTGTTGCTTGATTATCACAATAGACTGTAATGGCTTATTCACAGCTACTTTGAAATCCCAAATTCTTAAATAATCTCCTTAACCAAACAACTTCTTGCACAAGAGCTAAACAAGTAATAAATTCAACCTCCATGGTTGACATGGCTATGCATGTCTACTTCTTACTACTCCAAGAGATGGCGCCTTTATTGTGTAAGAACGCATAATTAGAGGTGGATTTGCATTGATTAAGATCTCTTCCCCAATCAATGTTTGAGTAGTCAATTAGACGCAAGTCTATCCAATGATAACATAAACAATAATCCATAGTGCCTTTGAGATACCTTAGAATTCTTTTCGCAGCTGTCCAATGCTCTTGTCCAGGATTTGATTGATATCGACTAAGCAGCCCAATAGCAAAACAAATGTCTAGGTGACTACACATCATAGCATACATAAAACTTCCAACAACACTTGCATATGGCACAATGGACATTCTCTTTTGTTCTTGTGGGTTATTGGGACACATGTTAAGACTCAAAGCCTCACCCTTTGACACAGGAGTATACACAGGCTTGCAATTATTCATATGGAAATGTTCTGAAATCTTTTAGATATAATTCTCCTATGGTAGAGCCAAAAGTTTCTTTGAACGATTTCTTTTAATTTGAACTCCTAAAATGAAGTCAGCTTCACCCATGTCTTTCACGTCAAAATTTTTGGACAACCATCATTTCATGGCCATGACATAACTCCTTGTCATTTTCAGATATCAAAATATTGTTGACATAAGGAGATAGAATTGCAAAATTATCATTAGACCTTTTAATATAGACACAGTGGTCCTCATTAATCATTTTGAAATATAGGTTAATATGATTTTGTGGAACCTAAGGTACCACTGCCTAGAGATTGTTTTAGGCTATATGTTGATTTTGAAGCTTCCAAACTTTGCCCTCTTGGCCTTTAACAACAAAATCTACAAGCTGTTCCATGTAGATTTCTCCATCTAGCTCTCCATTAAAAAAAGTTGTTTTGATATCCATTTGATGCAATTCTAAGCCTAAATGTCCCATAACATAGGTAGAATCAAGCTAATGGTGGTCAACCTAATAACATGTGAAAATGTTTTCTCATAGTCTATACCCTCTTATTGGGTGTAACCCTTTGTTACTAAACGAGCTTTATATCTATTAATGGAACCATTCACCTTATGTTTTATTTTGAGAATCCATTTACTCCCAATGGCTTTATGTCCTGATAGTAAATCAATAAAGCTCCAAACTTGATTTATCCTCATAGATTCCATTTCATCTTCCAATGCAACTTTCCACTTTTCCTTAGCAGGACACACTAGTGCCTCTTTAATTGTTTTAGGTTCCTTATCATCGTGGGGAGTGATGATATAAGCCTCATTTTCAATTCGAAAAGGCTTTCGAGGAGTTTTTGTACGCATATATACACCTATGCAATTGAGGATTATTGCTTCCACCGATCAAAATTGGCTTATGTAATTGAGGATCATTGTTTCCTCCGATTGAAATTATCTCAAACTCAACCTCAACTCTCCCAATCAATTCAAATGGTTGAAGCAAATTTTGTGTGCTCCCACTGTCAAGAGTAGGGTTACGTATAACTTCTTGAGTTTCAACCATTTGTTGATTTACACCTTCTTCCATCTCATTAGATGATAACCTTTATCTATATCAACTTTATTAGATTTTGAGAAATTTGTGTTTTGATTTTATGAGAAAATATTTTTAATAAATTTGGTTCTTTAATGATGCTCAAAACCTTTTAACATATTCTTAAGTTAGACGAAATTTTAATCAAGTATGATGTTCAAATAATTGAGTATTTTATCAAGCATGTGAAAGTAAATCGAATAAACCTTATGTAAAAAACGAGTAAGAATATGAAAGCCTTTTGTGAAAAATCAATTGAGCAAGTCTTGAATGCAATCGAGTAATGCTCAGTTCTTTTTCAAAAATAATCAATTACATACATAAGTATAATCGAGTAAAGATGTTATATACTCGAGTGACATGATCTCTTTACTTGAGTGTAATATGTAATTTTCTATCATATTAAACTTAATCGAGTAAGGTGTTTTTGTAATCTAATAATAATTGATTGTACTCAAGTGAATCTGTTTTGTAATATAGTAATATAAGGATAAGATTTCTGAGCATCTTTTTACTCGAGTGAAATATTTGTGTAATCGAGTAAGAATGAATTGAAATATGGCTAAGTCTTTGGTCTTAAAATTAATCGAATAACAATTCTTTGTGCTCGAGTAAAGATCATAATTAATTGAGTAAACTTAGCTTTGTAATCGAGTGAAAAAAGCATATTTCTGAGGCTTAAAAATTAATCAAGTAATGACTTGATCATACTCAAATAAGTTTAAAAATAATTGATTATATAATTCATCCAATCAAGTAAGGATCAAACTTAGTTGAGTAATACTAAAATTTACTCGAGTATTTTTTAACATATTTCGAAAAATATAACCGTTAGCTGCATTAAATGTTACCATTTTCTTTTTTTCAGCTCATTAAATGTTCTTCAGACAACTTGAGCCTACTTTTGTGAATTTATATCAGTTGTTTAATATTTATAGAAACAAAAAGTAACAGGTGTGATTCAAACCAAAACATTCCAATTGTTTATTAATATGTCAGCTAGCATTGAATACAGAAAATCTATAAATAGTTGCTTGGAATGTTGAAAAAGGTTACAACACACAGTACAACCGATCACAATATTCACAAGAACTCTCTGCCAAGCTTGAGCAAGCATTTAACACTTTTCAATAAGCTTTTACATCTCATGTACTTTCAATTATGTTTTTTTGTGAGATAAAAAAGATAGAGTGTTTCATATTTCATATCTAATAACTTTTTTTCAAGAAAAATATCAATTCTTATTGTATCATCTTATATTTTCCTCTTGAGAAATCCTTTCACATTATTGTTTCACATTATTGTGAAAGTTTATAAAGATTATGTCTAATCCTTGAAAGACAGTTGGTTATGACTGAGCCAAGTTTTTAATAGCCAAAATCTATAAAGGTTTGAGTAGTTGACCTTGTGTAAAAGCTACAACGTATAGTAAAGGTACACTTTGTGTGTTTGCAAAATCCTTAGTGATATACTAAGGTACTAGATTAAGCTTTGATAGCTAAACCACTTTAAATCTTGTGTGTTGCATTCTTAAATTCTTTACATTCTTATTTCAATTTTGATTATTTGAGTTTAATTTTAAAAAGAGTGAAAAACTTAATTCACCCCCTCTCTTAAGCTAACAAGTTTATCATTAGAGAATTGATCTTCAAGTAAAGTGACATCACAAGATTCAATTTCAATTACCCTTTCATCAAAATCCTCACTAACAAATACATAACTTTTTAAGCATTTGGAGTATCTAATATAGATACATTTCTTCCCTCTTGGTCCTATTTTGCCAAATTTGTGGGAATTGTCATGAATGTATGTTGCAGTAGACCCTCAATGCAACTTATTCAAATAAGGTTTTCTACATGACCACAACTCATAAGGTGTAAAGGAAATTGACTTAGAAGGTATATGGTTAAGCATGTACGAAGCAGTTAGCAAGGCATTACCCTAATATTGTATTGGGAGGTTACCTTGCCCTATCATAGACCTAATCATTTATAGCAAGGTTCTATTGTTATGTTCAGTAACACCATTTTGTTATGAAGTTCTAGGAGTCATCAATTGCCTCATAATACCCCATTTATTACACAATTCCTTAATTGTTCCGATAGATACTCTCTCCCTCAATCAGTCTGTAATGCTTTTACTTTCTTGTCCAATTGTCTCTCAACTTTACTCAAATATCATTTAAAGCAATCCAATGCTTTAAATTTGTGAGAAATCAAATAGATATGACCATATTGGGTGTAGTCATCTATAAAAATAATGAAATATGAGGCTCCATGTCTTGCCTTAACGCTCATTGGTGTACAAATGTCTGAGTATTAAGTTGTAAAGGAAATTCAACTCTCGTGCCTTATCCAAATGGTTTTCTAGTAATTTTTCCTTGTAGGCAAAATTCATAAGTGGGCAACTCAAATTTTGTGTTTGACCCTAATAAACCATCACGAGCAAGTCTATTCATTCTATCTTGCCTGATGTGCCCCAATCCAACATGCCACAAAGTCACATCCATATCATCATTGCTAGATTTAGTGAATAGGGCAAAACAAACACCATGATTATTATTACAATAATTAGCATTCAATACCATAAAACCATCCATTATAAATCCACAACCATAATAAGTAGTACAAAAAGAAATTTTAACACATTCATCATGAAAATATAGACTATATCTTAATTTCAATAGATCAAGTACAAAGACCAAATTTCGTTGACTGTCAGGAGCATAAAGTGTAATGCCTCAAAATAAAAGAAATTAATTCTAAAAGTTTATGGAAATTTTTAGGCTGAAAAGATTCAGATAATGAGATTTTACAAGTGACTCTTGAGTGATTCAAAGAACTAAATGTCAGTTTAATAGTTTTAAACAACCGAATCAATGGAAGGGAGTACCTTTAAACTTATATGTCTAAAGAAAAGGCTATGACATGGACGAGCGTCTCAAGACGAGATTTATGACCCTGAAAGAAATTAAAATGAAGATAGTTTTTTGTACAGTTTTGATATAGCATGAAAAATCAAATGATCGTAAGGGGCTTTTGAAAGTCAACGGAATCTTGAGGAGACTCTAGTTTTATGTAAGAATCAATCTTGAAGTGATTTCGGGATAAAATAAAGGTCCTATGAGGGCGTAAAGACAAAAACGTACTTATCAAGTAACTTAGAGTTTTAAGTATCTCAATAATTATTAATTTAAAGTTTAGGGTATAGTAGTAATTAAAAAAATACCCAAATGGAATTTTTAGTAGAAATATAATATATTATATATAAATAGTATATTGGTAACAGTGGGCGTGAACCAAGGGATAACATGATATAATATATAATATATACTCGGGGCCTAAGTTTAAGACAAGTATAAATAGGTTTGGGTGCAAAGGGCAAAAGGCAAGGAAGAGAAGAGAAGAAAAATGAGGAGAAGAGAGAAGAAGAAGGGGGGAAGGAAAAAAGGGAAAAAATAGTAGAAAGTTTTTAAAAAAAATTTAAAAATTTATTTGAAACTCGAAGAACGTGCTCGGGGCTAGAGAAGTAAATTTGGATTATAAGGTGACGACCAGTGAGGTGGTGTTGGTGTGAGTATTTTACCCGTTTTCTCCTTCTAATTAAACAAGGGAGCATTAGGGTCCAAACTTTAGCATTGAGAAGTCTAGCACGAGTATCAAGATTGAGCATGAGAATCGAGGTATTCTGAGTTACATACAAGGTGAGTAGTTCTATCAAAAAATTGGTTTTGTTACATGTGAGAGTTTCTACTTCTAACTTGGTTTATTGTGGGTGGTTCGATCCTATACTTGATTTTGTACTTGGGGCCCAAGTTTAAGACAAGTATAAATAGGTTTGGGTGCAAAGGGCAAAAGGCAGGGAAGAGAAGAGAGAAGAAGAGGGGGAAAAAAAAAAGAAAAAATGGGAAAAATAGTAGAAAGTTTTTAAAAAAATTTAAAAATTTATTTGCAACTCGAGGAACGTGCTCAGGGCTAGAAAAGTAAATTTGGATGATAAGGTGATGGCCAGCGAGATGGCGTTGGTGTGAGTATTTTACCCACTTTATGTCATATCTTTATTTTTCTTAGAGGTATTCAGTTGTCCAGTTATTATTGTCTAGAGATTAGTCTCCATGTATTTTATATTGAAAATGTCATGTTCAATACTAGTACGATGTTTTATGATATAAATAGAGCATTTAAGGTTTTGTACCATATCAGGTTTCGATATTGTTTCCACATATGTGATGATATTACTTGTCTTATTTTATTTCTTATGGAGTTTGATAGGCTGAGTGGGAAAAATGGGATTATTGGGAAATAAAATAAGTGTATGTGAAAAAAAAAATTATAAAAAACCCAAATTAATGCCTCGCTTGGAAAAGCGAGGTGTTACATAAAGAATGTCATGTAGATATAGGATCCAGTCTTCTTGCAAATCCAATTTGCATGTGCTAATTCCTTTTACTTATGCTCAAGCATTCTTGCAAAGATAGATTGTAATATCCTGAAATTTGAAAATAAATAATGATTATAAATATTGGTGTTTGAGGATATTAGGAATTTAAGTGAAAATATTTATTTATGTGATTTTGAGGAAAATAAGGAATTAAAGTAATTAATTAAATTATTTGGGAATGATTAATAATTATTAACTATTGTAATTAAGGTGATTATTAAATTATTTGTATTTGAGAAGTGGGAAATTAATTGTTGGAAATCTGGGGGTATAAGTGAAATAAAGAATAAAAGAAACGTGGGGGTGTGTGTGTGATTAAAGGAAACAGTGGGGGTTTTGCTAATTTTTATTAAGCTTCAGGCACCCAAAACGGCGCCATTTCATGTAAGGCGGTGGGCAGCCCTTGGCTGCCACATGGCGCGCGCTGATGCGCCCCTGCTGCAGCTTCCACGTGCCTCTGTTTTTGCTAATTTTAAGGCCAAATTGGCCATGCTTTCTGCCAAAATTTTGCTGCTTTAAATTGCTTCAATTGAAGCTAAAATTGAGATTAAATTGGGGTTAAACCAGAGAACAAGCAGAGGGCTTCCGGAAGAAGAAGAAGGCGCTTTGAGGCTGAAAATTAGGAGAAAAATTTGTGGTTTAGTTAGCTGGGTAAGTAAGTTATTATGTATTAATAATTTCGTACGGTTAGATTTTAAATATAAGTTTGATTTTGTTAATTTGGGTGATTATGCTGTGTTGGGTGTATTAATTTGGTGCGTAAATATATATATATATATATGTAGTGCACTGTGTGCAAGGGGGTGAGCTTACCGTGTGTATATTATTTCGATTGTGAGGGTTTGTGTTGCAGTGAGTGTGCCGTGTGTCAATTTATATATATATATATATGTGTGTGTGTGTGTGTGTGAACACAATGTGTAAGTGTGAATGTTTCAGTGTGGGAGTGCAATAAAATTAGGATAAAAGAAAAGAAAAGGGATGCCTAGCCGTGTATGCATATTGGTGGAGACGTGCATGATGTTTGTATAGTAGGATGCATTAAGTTAATAGTGATATATATTAATTATATGATTTGAAGATATTATTGATGTGATATAATTTAAATTAAATATAAGATTTGTTGGGGTTTTGTTTACGATGTGCTTACGTGGGATTTTAGACGGTTAAATTATTTATATTACACGGTTAGATTTAATTAATGTGAGTCGCGGGATTTATTAATCGTTATTAAACGTTTTACTTCGCAGCGAGTGCGTAAGAAAAGTAAGGAACAGCCGTGTAAAGGCAAGTTCTTAACCCTCTCTTCCTGATCTTTAATTCCCGTGGAAAATCCCGTGATTTCCTGTATTTTATCACCTCCCTTACTTTAATTCGGCACCTTGCCTTATTAGTTGAACTGTTATTCATTTGTTTTAATTTAAATTAAATCTGAGACTTCTATAATTTTATTCGTTGTGAGCCTACGGGGGTTTGTACCGCTCACATTCCTTTCGAAATGATGCTGAACCCAGTTAGGGAACTAGGTTCCTAGTCGTGCGGGTTTATTTACAGTTTTTCTTGAATTTATTTATGGTTCGGTTAGAGCTATCGAGCAGTAGAGCAGGGGTCGGTTGTTGGTGACATTGGGGTAGACTATTGTACGGCCCTGAAGTGGACCGTCGGGTGGACACTCCTTGTCACTGGCCGTTGACCGGTGCCGGGCACTACTGACTAGCTCTGCCGGTATGTGACTTACTGCACGTTTAGATTTATTATATTGTTGTCCATGATTTGATATGCACATGGGTACGGGTTGCATATTGGGATATTCATTTATTGAGTATGCTTGGACACGGACATTCTAGCTTGATTAGATTGCATCCAGCGCGGCATATGCATGGCATGTGATTTACTATGTGGGTGGAGCATGGCCTGATGCCTGGATGTATGAGCGCCTTGTATCACGTTGATGCTTACTACGCCATTGCATTTCTATGTGCATTGCATGGATACTGGTAGTATTTAGTTCTCGGACGGGAGTACCGTTCCGAGGAAGCCTATGGCTCGGTTGTCGAGAGTACCGACGGATACGGGTGACGGGAGTACCGACCAGGGATTGCGCGCACATGTTTGTTGAGGATATTTGTTGCCTTTCAGGGCAGCGGCAGGTTGGTATGGGACTTGGGTGCCGTGTGTCTTGTGTGGGCCCCAAGGACCGGTATGTGTTTTATTATGCTATTCTGCTGTGTTGTAGCGTCTCACGCTTTGTGTGTACCTGGGGGTTTATTTTGGGGAGAGTTTTCTGGTTATGTTCAGTCTTCAACCTTTCTTTTCTTTATGCTTGCTGAGTCTCTCGACTCACTTTGCTTTCCATCATTCCAGGTAGTGCCAGCGTGGGTCCGAGCAAGGGAATCAACGTCTAGCGACCGAGTCGGTATGGTGAACAGGCAGTCTCGTCAACATCTGTCAACTCTAATGGTTGTGTAGGGTCTATTCTTTTATTTCTGACTGTGCCTGGTCATATCTCGTGTCTCGTGTGTGTCGGCACAGGAGTTTGTATTCTTTTATTTATCTGGTGACCGCTGTGTTAGCGAGGTACCCGTAGTGCATGCATGTCTTGAGATTTGCTTCCGCTGTTCTTATTTTTTTTTGTGTATGCATGCCGGGGTGGTCTTTGTCACGTGTTTCATTATTTTTCCCCTTCCGTAAGTGCTCCCGTTCGGGTAGTCTAGGCGGCTGGGATATCCGGGCGGGGGGTGCTTACATAGATCCACTTTATTCCACTTGAGATTTGACAAAACTCCACAAGTTCATATTTGTCTGTAGCTACGTGGTCCATTACTTTTGAGTCTATAGTCCACATAGGATGAGATTTAGTGAGCAACACAATACTATAGAAACGAAAATTTAAAAAACATACTTTCTATTAAAAGATGTGAGATAAGATATTACCTTCTTAGAATCAGTGCATTCATGAGCATAATGACCTAGATTACCACAATTGTAGTAGGTCTCTTTGGTCTTATCCTTTTTACCATCGCGCTCTCCTTTTTTGTGCTTATGATACTTGTTTCCCTTCTTATGTCCCTGATCAATCTATTGCTCTCAAGAACATAATGCATTTTTAAGTGCCATATGTTATAGTTGTCTCCATTAAGTGAGATCTCACCCTTATTCAGGTTAGTTATGATGTTCTCAAAGCCATTGTTAGTCACAAACTACAAAGACACATTAAATGCAACATCAATTCATGTTCATTATATAGATCACTAGTCGCAATTTAAAATTAAATTATCGAAAATTCTCAATAGATTCAAAAGTTCACTAGATTCTCAATCAACACCTATATTCAAAATGGTAAAATTGTCTCTAACTTAATTAAAATTGCGCCAATTTAATTCTGGATGAGAATTCTTTTTGAATTCTACTAATCTTAGAATGCCCATATAATGAAGTAACACAATTCATAATTGTCAAGAATTATTTATCACAAAAATTAAATAATCAACACTAAAGTAATGCATTTCATAAATATGAAATAATAAACTCCTAGCTTAAAATATGACCATGCAAAGAGGTATTGTTTCAATTTGTAGAGAGTGAACATCTCAATGGGAGAGCATTTTTGTGTGTGCCCTCTCATCTCTTTGCATGGTCATATTTATAATTACCCAATAGTTGTACCTTATCATTCAAAATGGTGCGACCATTATCAATAGTTGCAATTACTCAAAGATGTGCACCCATTTCCAACAATTGCATCTCATCTATTATATATATATATATATATATATAATGGTACAACTGACGGATCTAGGTCTAGGTCAACCAGTCATGGGAGCTCGACTCGAACCAAATACCAATACTCTTTTTTGTGGATTTGGTATTCTTGTTTGTTGTTTTACTTTTATATACTTAGTTTTGATGATGAAAAATAATATTTTATTTAATCCCCAAGTTATGAATCAAGGTTGTGGTTTTCAACATAAATCAATTTCAATATCAAGTATTATTTTGTGAGAATGAAAACCAAATAAATTTCAAGTATCGAGAATTCAAAGTCATATTTTTCTAAGTCTGGAATGTTAGAGCACCTTATAAGGAGACATATATAAAAATGTTTTAGTTTTAGAAAACTAACTCCCAGTAATTCAATAGTTAACATTCATTAGTGATAAAATAATTTTTAACGAATTTTTTAAGAAATAGAAAGTGTATATCTTAGAGGTGGTAAAATCACAAAATCCCAAGTTCCTACTAAAATCCAAATTCTACTTTTTTATTCTTATTGATTTTGATTTTTTTGATATTTTTATTGAATCCAAATGGGGTTACTTTCTTATAAATGGAAGGTAAAATATAAATTAAACAAAATGAGGACATGTAAATATGTGGTGATGTTTTGTATTAATCAAGTGTGCTTCTACATGTTATCTGTTAAGTTTTCAGATTTTTCAAGAAGATAGTCGACTATGTTGTTTAGTGCTGTCTACTATGCATAAGGATAGTCGACTATACTTGTTTAATCTGTCGACTATATATGGCCTCTGTCGACTATATTTCATTCTGTCGACTATTGTGTAAGGATAGTCGACTATACTATTTCATCTATCGACTATTTTTGTTCTGTAAATTCAAAATTTTCTTCACATTTTCACATCTGTCGACTATACATTTGTATCTGTCAACTATGGAATTTTTGTGTTATAAGATAGTCGACTATGCTTTTCTGTCTGTCGACTATGGCTAGTTTTATTTGATAAAATAGTCGACTAACCTATTTTCTCTGTCGACTATGTGTTTCGCAGAAAGCTTCCAACAGCTATTTTTTCAAATCCCAACGGCTCCAAACGGCTATTTTTCTCTTCAACTTTGTGGGACACTTATATATACATGTCATGGATGATCAAGAGAAGGCTAATGGACGGAAACGAGATGATCTAAATATTACAAATCATTTTATTTGTACTTACAGTGTTCTCTATGCTTTCATTGTTATATTTTTCTATGCAAGGCTTTATTCTATCATTGTAAATCTATTCTTAAGCCTAGTTTTCATTGTGAGAGAACTTGTAACTAAAAGTGTTAACTCTTAGCTTCTCTCTTTCATTTGTATCGTTGTTATTTTCCTAACTTGTGTAGCTAGAGAGCCCATTTGAGTGGGAGGTTGTAATTCCTAGTCTCGGACTAGAGGACCTACTCGGGTTGAGTAGGGGGTTGATAGTGGATGGTTTGAAAAATCCTTGGTGAGGAGCTAAGGTAGTGGATTAGGCTTGGGTTAAGCCGAACAACTATAAATCTTTGTGTTCTCTCTTGCTTATGTTTCTTTTTATTTGTTTATCACTGCTAGCATTTCATTATCCTCACTTGCATTGAGTTTTTATTTTCAATCAAAATGATTTTAAAGTTCTATCAATTAAGTTTTTAAAATAACCAATTCACCCCCCCTCTTGGTGTGTGCCATAGCACCTACCCATTCTAACATTGTTTTCCATTATGAGATCTAAGAGTGTCATTGTGACGATTCTAGAGTTGTTGGCAAGTGGCAACTCCAATCAATGGTTATTAGCACTGATGAACTAGTATTTGACAAGACTTTCTGAGGGCATTAGGTCGCGAGCAATGAAGGTGTGGAGAAACGAAGAAAATCAAAACAAAACTAGAAACATGTTTTGAAAATGTTTGAAAACAAAATCTTTTAAAAATAAAAATAAGTGACGAAAGCTTATATTTTTATGTTTTCGTCATCAAAATAATAGAAACGAGTACCTTATTAATTGCGCAAGCAAATTGTTATGTTCAAGAAAATGGGCCCATACCCAAGAGGAAGAAGCTTGAAAGGACCATCGAGAAACCCTCCAAAGTGATATTTTACTCTTGAGTATTAAAAGAGTTTTGACAATGACACAAAGTTTTTCAACATATGAAAATCAATCTTGAAATCTAAAGAAATAAAATTAAGTGTTTGAATTCAAAATCAATATCATTTTGATAATCTCAACTTGCTTTCAAAAGAAATAAAGTTAATAGAGTTCAATATTAAAGAATTTTATGTTTAGAATCTCAATTATATCAATCAAGTATTCTTTTTCATGTTGTCATCTAAGTGTTAAGTTTCTCTAAAAAAATTGTCAACTAAGTGCATTTGAACTGTCAACTAAGTGCTTCATCTGTCGACTATGTTTTGCATCTGTCAACTATCCTCGTAGTTCTGTCAACAGAATTATTTGATCTGTCAACTATCAATGTATATTTTAGAACACATTTTGTTCATATTTTTTATCTGTCGATTATGTAAGGGTGGTTGTCAACTATCAATGAAGTTGTTTGGTTTATGGCCTGATCTGTGGGCTATGTTTCTGGTTCTGTCAACTATGTCTAAATTTTGTTCATATAATTAGTCGACTAACCTCTCGAGTCTATCGACAGTTTATTTTACAAAAAATTATAACGGCTAGTTTTTTACACATTTAATGCTCGCCCAATCACCCCAACAGTTTGATTTTTGGAAGTATCCTCCAACAACCATATATATGGTTTTAAAGAGCATTGAAGACAAGCAGAGATCATTGATTGCTCAACGATCATGCATTACTTCCTTCAATTGCGCTTTAATTTTTGTTCTCTCATTTACTATTGTATTGAGACTTTATACTTAATTGATTTCATTAATTTAAAGTCTCAAGTTGTTTGTAGAGAAAACTTGTAACTAAGAATATTCACTCTTAACTTCTCTTATTTATTCTCTTATTTTTTACCTACCGTAAGCTAGATGGCCAATTTGAGTGGAAGACTAGTAATCTTCTTAGTCGCGGATTAGAGGATCTATTTAGCTTAAGTATGGGGTTTTTAGTGGATTGATTTCGAATTTTTTTGTGAGAAGTTAAGGTAGTGGATTAGGTTTGAGAAACCGAATCACTATAAATTATTGTCTCTTGTAGTTGTTTTTTATTTTCGTATTTTCCTTAAGCATTGCTCATTAATTATCATCTTTATTTTATTAAGCATCATTATCCATCAAGATTTTATCAAGAAAAATTAATTTTATTAAATTATCTCAATTCACCTCATCTCTTGGGTTTTGGTGTCATTATTATACATTTATATCACAAAAACCTCTTATGGGTGATCCCAAGAGACTCGCGCAAGGATTCCCTACAAAGTCCCCGAAAAACACTTGCTAGAGGTCCCTCCCTGATATCCCAAATAGACCTTTCAGAGAACCTTTCTTAGGTCCCAAAGACATGGTCTCCAAGAGACCTTCCAAATCATAACCCGACATGAATACGTCAAACTTTCCTTTGATATCTTTGTTTAGAAATCTGGAATAAATAATTTTGAAAGACATTAATACTCTTTCACCCTATCGACTTGAGTCTCTATATAAATATGGATAGATATCTTAGATCATTGAGGTATAATTAGAATTCTACTTAAACTATACTTTTACTATTTTTTCATATTTTCTCAATAAAACTAACTTAAATGTCAGAGGGTTCGTGAGGGAAATACCACACGTCATTAATTGTTTTTTGTTTTATAAGTCTCTCAAAAATTAGAAATTCAAAATGAGTATACTCCTATAATTATAAATTTATTATTGAATCTTAACAAAAAGGCAAACATTGCCCCGAGATTTTACAACATCTAGACCCCTATGAGAAGCAGTGATGTGTCTCAAAAGCACATCACAGCGTTACTAGATTTTATAGTCTCTGGGCACTCTTCAGTAATCCCAAAACAATGCCTTCTTTCACATGACATTTTTACACATTATTTTTTGGTCCATTACTCTAAAAAAAATGACCAAAAGAGTAAAATAATTATCTTACTCTATCCTAACATCTTAAAATAATGCTATAAATTATATAAAGAAAAAGGACCCAAAATAATGGTTAAATCATATTGTTTCTAGAACTATAGTTTATATTTTACTTCGGCGACACAACAACTATTGAATGATGATCAAAGTTTACTAAAAATCGATTTATCAATTGACTGTTTGGTGGTTTGAAAACTATAGTTCAATAGATTATAGAATTTAAGGTAAAGTCTCAAATAACTTATTAGATTTTGGTTTTAGGGTTAATTGACTGTTTGGTTTTGGTTTTAGTTTTGGTTATTGTAATTTTAGAAAGGTCAAACAAGATATTGTAATTTCAAGATTGAATAATTTCAAGATTGAGGCAAACTTGATCATTAGATCTAAAGTTACATTAGTTATTATAATAAATATTTTTTAATATCATTCAACGAAGTTTTAATTCTATTAACAGCGTCAACTCTATCTCTAATCAAAATAATCTCATGCAATCACAAATTCTAATTCAAAGAACCTCACACACTTGTGATTTATATCCTTTTAAAGTAGAATGATTAATTTAACACTAGTTCTTAGAGTACAACATTTATTAAGTCATTTCCAAAATATAATAGCCAATTTAGCTCTAGGGCTAAACTACACTTCAATCTAAAATCTTTCACGTTCCTAATTAATTTTTATAATATTTGAAAAAAAATATTAATTTTAAAATGACAAAACCCAAAAAGTCTTTAAAATTTTTACGCAAAAAGACATGGAATTCAAAATAAAGAGATAAATCCAATGAATCTAATTTTGAGTAATTTAACTAATTTAATTTGATTTTTTAATTATCCCTAACAACTTTGAAATCTTATAGTTTGTGGGTGAAGTCTAAAAATCTTATTTTGTGATTAACGAAAACTTCTTATATGGTCTGTGAAGATATTTTTTTATTGAGACTTAATTGAGAATATTGTCTTTTACCTTCATTTTATATTTTTTTAATATTATTCAAAATTGAAGCACCAATTGTTTAGTGCCAATTGGAGATCTGAAGAACTTGAGGTTGCATTTTACATTTTGACTAAAATATATTTTCCTCAGTTTTTATTATTAAAACAGTCCTTATCAAATAAGGAAGCCTTCAAACCATCCAACTTTTCAGAAATAAAATAAAAATCAAGCGATAGTTAACCCTAGCCGTGCACGTGCCGGCTTTACAACTTAGCAGCTTGTCCTAAACCCTGGACCAACCTCGCCGGCTCAGCCTTACTTACAGCCCTCTTCTTCCCTGCGGCGGCTTATACGCTCCCTCCGTTTTGTGGGTAGCTTTGAATATCTTGAGAGGTTTTTGGGTTGATAGCCTTTAATATCAAATGAGTAATTGATTCTTGATCTTTTCAAAGTTGTTATATACTCCATATATTAATTTTGGCACATTTAGTACTCAAAAGTGAGTCACTTCGGACAGAAATGAAAACTAAAAATATTTTTGATACAAAATAAAAATAGAAAAAAATAATTTTTTTAAATTATAAACGAAAATACGAAGTAACATGTAAATTTAAAAATATAAGGGTATATGTGAAAATAATCAAAAATATAAGTGAGAATAAAATAAATAAGGATATATGTGAAATTAGTTTATAATTTGTATGATATAAATAGTATCATAAATTATAAATCCTAGATTGCAAATTTGCAAAACAATTGCAGCTTATTCGTTGAAGCCTGAAGGTTTGGAGCAACATCACTATCGTCGCCAACTTGGGTGTCCACTACTCTCGCCACTAATCTACCTCGCTGTTTTGTTGCTCTTAGCCAACAATCAATCGTCGTTGCATTCTCCATCTCTGTCGTAGCCGTCTTATCTCTCATCGTCGACGCACCTTCTCGCCTCTCTTACCACTCTGGCCGCCACCTTACCTTTCATCACAAACCTATCTCGCCATCGACGACCACTACATCCTCTATTTCTGTCGCCATCGATGACCACTACATCCTCTATTTCTGTCGTCGCTTCGCATTTCTAGCCGTCGCCTGACATCTCTTGTCACTGCATCATCCGTTCTAGTCGCCGCCTCACCTCTTAGTGGCCCGAGTTGCAAATCTGGCAACCCTCATTGTAATATCCCGATAGCCCAAGCTCAGGTCCAATAAGAGACTCTAGAGAAACTAATATATATATCGATGATAGTAAATAAGAAAATAACATTAGCTAAATACCTTTTAGGCTAAACATGGATAAAGAACTCATGAGTTGAGCATGCTTGAGTTATGATAGCCCAAGGATGGGTGACTCCTAGGAAGTTTGCGTAAAACCATCAGGGTAAGTTGATTCGATTTTTCTTATAGCTCAATACGGGATGTTACAGGTGGTATTAAAGCTGACCCTTGGAAAAGGCAGTCCGATGAGGACGAGGAATGGCACCGGGGTGCGTCGAGGTACGATGGCCTGAACAAGGAGTGACTCCTAGTAGGTTTCTGAGATGGCAACCCCCAAAGGGGAGAAGATTTGGAACTAGTTGTAAGGTCATATAATGAGAACTTTATGTGCTCAAGGGAGGAAAATGTAATACCCCAAGAGCCTAAGGTCAGGTCTAAGAAATGGATTCTAAAGAAATTAGTATATATATCAAGAATAATAAGAAAGATAACAATACCAGTTGGATACCTTTTGGGATGAATATGGATAAAAAAACTCTCGTGTTAAGCGTGTTTGAGCTATGGTAGTTTAATGATGGGTGATTCATAAAAAATTTGTGTAGTCCCATCAGGATAAGTTGACTCAGTCCTTTCTATCGTTCGATGCGAGATATTACATTCGTCTTCCCCACTTCAGACGGTTGCTTTACTACAATCGCGTTTCTCACAATCTTTTATAAATTACAAAAATGGCCTCGAAACATTTCGCTATTTGCAAAAACAGTCCAAAAATCATTTCGGGACATCTTTATCGTTTTTGAAATGAAAAATGATTTAAAAAGGCCGTAAGCTATTTTCGTCCATCACAAAAGGTGACATCTAGAACACCCCCAAATTAATTATACAAGGAAACAGTCGTTAGTGATAGTGCAACCTTCGACTAAAGGCATATATACTTTTCATTATATGTGAGTTTGGTAGGGTTAACCACAGACTCAGTCACTCGTGTACTCCTGCGGACTGTTTCTTTTCTTCTTAAGTTGATGGAATTCCAGCGTAAAATTATGTATTAATTACCGCAGCAACGTCCGGTTTATTATAACAATTAAGAGGGGGCTAAATGTATTTAAATTGTGACATCTAACAGCTCAGCTGGTAAATAAATTAATAAATAAATTTGGTAGCATCCTCTTTAAATTACGGGTCGCCCATCGCCTTCCTCTGCACTGCATATATAATAATAATAATACTATAAAAAAAAAATTAATATTTCTACGTAGCCTCGTTGTTTCCGAGATTTTGAGAAGGCCGCGTATGGCATCACATCTCAGGAGACTTCCCTGACTCTTTCCTCTTCAGTGTTCCCATTGATGACACCAAACAATGAACTGTACGCTGCCTTTTACTCGTTCCTAACCACTCTCCTCTCTCTCTCTCTCTCTCTCTCTCTGCTCCTGCGTATCATCTACATCTTCAACTTCGACTATATATTGTCTCTGATTCTGAATCTCCTCCTCATCTGCTCCTCCGACTCCCATTTTGGAAGAAGAACGAGCAACTGCTTTTGATCGCACAAATCGCAATCTGCTGCTACGTACGTACGACAATGGCCGATCGAGTTCATCCGACTAGCTCCCCGCCGCGCTCCGCCGACGCCTCTCAGCTCCCGCCCAAGCCGGACCATCCGGGCTCAGAGAGTCCTGTTCCTCCGCCCGCAACTTACGTCATTCAGGTCCCCAAGGATCAGATCTACCGCCATCCGCCTCCTGAAAACGCCCGGCGGATGAAAAATTACTCTCGCCGGAATCCCCGCCGGAGCTGCTGCTGCCGCTGCCTCTGCTGGACCCTCGGGCTCCTCGCGCTCTTCCTCGTCCTCCTCGCCGCCACCGCCGGCATCCTCTACCTCGTCTTCCGGCCGGAGTCTCCCAAATACTCCGTCGAGGACGTCGCCGTCCGAGGCTTCAACCTAAGCTCGGCGTCCACTGTCTCTCCGAAGTTCGACGTCACTATCAGAGCCCGAAACCCTAACAACAAGATCGGGATTTATTACGAGAAAGAAAGCTCTGTCGAGGTCTACTACTCCGACGTCCGCCTCTGTAACGGTGCGCTGCCGGCTTTTTACCAGCCGTCAAACAACTTAACGGTTTTAGTGACGAATTTGGAGGGGTCTAACGTAATCCTGTCAAGCGGCGTCCACTCGGCGTTAGTGAATGACCAGGAGAAAGGGAAAGTGCCGCTTAGGGTGAGGGTGAAAGCGCCGGTGAAGTTGAAGATTGGCGCGGTGAAGACGTGGACGATTACCGTTAAGGTGAAGTGTGACGTGGCGGTGGATAGCCTAACGACGTCGTCTAAGATCTTGTCCAAAGACTGCGATTACAGTGTGAAATTGTGGGATTAGCTTTAGCCTTTAGGTGGTCTGGCAGTAAATAGAGTCCGTGCAGTTTCATCTGTCGTATTATATTATAATGTTGTTACCGATTAGTAATTATTACTACTACTGTTACAATTTTTTAAATTTCCCCAGATTTAGTTGGTCTGTGAATAAAACTTTTTGATTAGTAATTTAAGTTATTTCTTTTAAGGCTGAGAACGTTTGAATAAAATACATTAGTTATCTTTATATTTTTAAAAATGACGTGATTGTAAAGGCCATTAGGAATTGACCTTTTTATTAGTATATTTGAATTATTTTTTTCTATCTTTTCTTTCTCACTCCACTCATATTTCTTTAAGAATTTTGTTACTTGTACATACATTTTTAATCAATCGGTTCACAGTCACAAAACTCAAATGACAAAAATATTACTCACTCAATTGCAAAATGCCTCTCTCCATTTCCCATGATCCAGCAATTGCTTCTCGTCATCGCTGCACCTTTCACGGCCGCAATAGAATGAGGAGTGTGCAGCGACAAAAAGCGAAGGGTGAGATGACAATGAGAGGCAAAGAACAACAATGAAAGGCGAGGCAACGAGATGATCGATTGCTGGAGCAAGGGAAAAAGAATGAGAAAAGAAAATGAACAAATTTTCATGATATATCGTGATATTTTGTAAAATCACGATATATCATCTTTGTAAGGTGAGCTAAGATTGTATGTACAAGCAACAAAATTCTTTCCTAAATCCTTCTCTTTCCATCTCCTACACATACGATGATTTTGACGTCCTTGATGGTTTGTGATGATCAACCAACGACATTAGTTATTGTTGCATCAACCTCTCTACAATTTATTTCTCTTTTCTCTTGTCCCTTTACCTCCCGTACCTTATCTCTTTCTAAATCAAAAATCTAAATAAGTTTCTATCAAACCTAGATTTCTGGTTGGAAAGGATTAAAAAGATGCAATGGAAAGGTTTCTCTTTCTTTCAACTTTGAAAAAATTGAAATATAATGATGAAGATACCTTTACTTGTAAGTGATTAGTACAAAGATAACATTCTTATTCATGGGTTCTAATTGTCCTAAAATCTATCGCAAGTGTACGAGTCGCACAAGTAATATAGTAATAAGTAAGAATATTGTTTTCACGAGAAAAGATTTTAAATATCAAATTTTTAAATTTTTTATATTATTTAGAAAATTAGAAATTCTAGGTTTAATAAAGAAAAAGTAAAAAAATTAATTAAAAAAAAATAAAATTGATTTAGAAGACAACTTGAACCAAAGAAATCAATGAATTTTAATAATTAAGACACATGTATCAACCTATTTATGCAATGCAAATCATAGATTTTTATGTAAATGGATTGGTAAATTAAGTATGTAATGGCAAAATCTCATGACGCATTCATTACTCTATCTCTAGATTATAACGAATATATTCTCATTTAATAACTTTCTATATCTCTATGAAAGTTTAATTAAATGAAAATGTATTACAATTTGTGAAATTCCTAACATATCGCTACAACCCGTACAAAGAAATCGAATTCTATCTCTAGTCGATTTTACTTTATGGTGTATAATAGGGGTGTTCAAAAAAATCGGTGTACCGTGGAAACCGACCAAACCGAACCGATCGATTTTTTTTTTTTTTTTTTGGCGATTGAAAACGATTTGGATTATGTCTGAACTGCGCGGTTTGCGGTTTGGACAGTTGGCGGTTTGGTTTTAAACCGAACCGCCCAAGAAAATAATAAAAAAAATTATAAAAAAAATTATTATTATAAAAATCTAATAATTGGCAGTCCTATTCTATTTATTTTTTACACTATTTTGTCTTTATTTTGTGCTCCTATTTATTTACATTTAATTGTCTTTATTTACCTATATTTGTGTCTTTATTTACCATTTTTAAATATCTTTTTTAGTGATTTTAAGTAACATTTCAAACCGCGGTAAATCGCACCAAACCAGATCGCAAATGCAGTCTGGTTTGGTGCGGTTTGGCCGAACACAAACCAGACCACGGTCTGGTTTGGTTGAAAAACCGCATTAGTGGTTTGACGTGCTGAAAATGATTCAGACCGGTCAAACCACACCGCGAACACCCCTAGTGTATAGTATCTACGATATAATCCCCAACCTATCTCTTTTTTATCTCAAGATTAGGCATCAAATCATGTAAATAATGATCAATTATTCACAAGTATTAAATCTAATACCACACAACTTAATATAATTTAAATTATTTAATTACATAAAATTATAAAAAAATATACCATCATAGTTTTGATCAATACATGACCTTAGTTTAATAAATTAGTTCGTGATATAATTAATCAAAATTTAAAATAACAGTAAAAGCATAGGAGGATTAATTAAATAAGTAAGAAAAGGAAAAAAATTTCAATGCGCATATCTATTCCAGATCAGAGTGTTGGATCTACTGCTGGTGCCCGCATGCCCGTGTCCTCGTCCTTGGCTGCTGGTACGTGCTTCCGTCTTCAATCCTTGTGCAGCTTAGAGGTGTCAAAAGGGCCGGGCGGCCCGCGGGCCGGGCTTTGGCCCGGCCCGTTACTGTTCATACGGGCTGGGCTGGGCCAAAGAAATTGGGCCCACGGCCCGGCCCGTCTAAGGGCCTGGCCCGGCCCGACCCGACCCGTGGCCCGTTGGGCCCTTATGGACCGGGCCCATGAGGCCCTTATGGGCCAGTAAGGCCTTTACTTATTTTTTTTTTAATTTTGTTATTCTTTAGTAATTATTGATATTGGATACTAAAAAATTTAATTTCGCAATATATATAAATAATAACCATCAATTAATTTATTTAAAATTTTTAAGTTAAATTTTTTATATATTTAAATTATAAATAAACATTCTTCTTTTTATATGTATATTATTTTTCATATCAATTCACAAGAAAAATCATAAGGCATATAGAATTTTGAAATATAAAATAATGAAATAATATTTAAAACTTAAGAATTAAGATAGAAAATATTTTAAAAAGAAACAAATTAATTTTTATATATGTATTATTTTGATATTTATATATGTATATATTATATGTATTATTTTTAAAAAAATTATTTAAAAAAAAGAAAAAAAAAAGGGCCGGGCCCGCTAGGCCCTGTGGGCTAAGGGCCCGGCCCTCTAGCCCACGGGCTGGCCCGGCCGGGCCCCTTTGTAGGGGGGCCGTGGGCCGGGCCAGGCCCTATCAATGACAAAAGGGCCCGAGCCCGGCCCGGCCCTTTTAGTAAAAAGGCCGGGCCGGCCCGTTTAAAAAGCCCGTGGGCCGACTCGGGCCAGCCCTTTTGACACCTATAGTGCAGCTGCAGCTGCTTTCATCAATTCTCTCAATTACCTTCTTACGCTTCAGCACTTCCCAGATTCATTCGCTGCCAATCTCTTTGTCCGCGGCACTCCACCAATTCCCTCTCTGCCGAATCCCACCAATTCATTCTCATATATTATTATTGCTCCGTTTGATTGTTGTAGCTTAATTAAAGAAATTATAGTTTCTAACTTCTTAGATTATAACTTCTAAAATTTAGAATAAGTTGTGAACTTGTTTGTTACAACTTCTCAGAAGTTGTAGTTAAACAGTTGTGGTGTTTGATACCATAAGCTGTAAAATAACTTATTTTTATATAATTGTCCATAATACCCTTAATAGTTATAGAATGATAATTTAAAAATTAATTAGTGTATATATATAAGTTTCAACTGTTATAAAAAAATTAATTAGTGTATAGAGAGAAAGGGAGATGACGAGTGAGGAGAAGAGATTTGAAAATGGAGATGGCAGTGGAGAAGAGAGACCCTTGATTATGTGAACAGAAGAGTAATTCTTTGTTAAAAATAGGGGCAAAATTGTCAAAAAAATATAACTGTTTAATCAGAAATTGTAGAAGTTGGGGTACTCCAGCTTTGAAAAAGTCACATTTTATCTCTTCTAAAAGTTAGTAGAAGTTATAAACTAGAATTCTAAAAACTAAAACAAACACTACATACTCATTTTTTTTATGTTAGCTACTAAAAATTATAACTTTTAAGCTGCAACAAACAGGTTCATTATATATATATATATATATACATACATATGACCACTCTAGTTTACTCGTTCACGCCACTTCATTTAACAAAATAATATATAATATGTAATATATATAAATAATATTTAATATACTATTAATTATATTATAATATTAATTTATTGTATTAATTTTGAAATTAACTTTATAATATCTTTTTTTTTCTAATTCAAACACTAAGTAGTATTCTCGTAAAATAATAAAAAAAATATTAAAAATTAAATATATGTAAAGAGAATTCAAAACAATAGATAATTTTAAGTAAAATACATATAAAATATTAAAAATACTATTCAATTATAACTAATAAATATGTGAATTCAAATTCCTTCAAACCTAGAATTAAATTTAGCTTCAATAAAATTCATTCAAACTCAAAAATCTTTGAATCTAGATTTGAAGTAAGTTTAGATTTGGGTTCAATGCAAGAGGATGACCATGATTGTCAATGATACCATCCTCGACTGCCTGTAATTTTTTATTTTTTATAAAAATAGTAGAGACAGAGACATTTTGGAAATCTAGAAAAAGAATTAACAAGTGTTTATTAACAATAAAGAGTTAAAATAATCCTGTTTATAAAATTCAATATAGGAGTGTTATTTTTAAAAATATAGGGTACTCAATGCATTTTTTTCAAACTTCCTGGTGGTGTGTGAAATTTATCCTTCTTTTATTAAGGAGAACATATAGGAATTTGAACTTTTGTTGTCACACAGAAATAAAAATAAAAATTAAATACCTTCAAAATTTATCAAAATCATTCTTCTAAAAGCAGTTTTAACTTTTAATTTTATTAATAGCATATGAACTTATATTTTATTTTAATTTTATAAAAGACTTTTAATTTTTTTTCAATTATGTACCCAGCTTTATGTTTAATTTCAACAATATAAAAGGTTAATTGCTCCATATTACCTGTGATTTGCCCTATTTGCAAAGAAATCCCTTGTAATTTAGTTTTTTTTTTTTTCCTCCGATACCCATGTTACAAATATCTTTACTTAAACATTAATTAAACTAAATCAAGATAATTAAATTTAACTAGATAAAAAATTAAAGAATTAAAAACATATTTCTAGTTGGAATAATTAAGTTCTACCAAAAAAATCCATCGTTCTTGACAATAAGTCTCTTAGAACCTACTTTCATTAGATTCTATCTTTGATGAAGACCGACAATGATGGGTTTTGGTTCCTATCTCCGACAAACTTTAAAAAAAATAGGTTCTCGTTTTATTCCAATTCCCATCTCTATAAAAAATTATAATAACTCATTTTAATTAATACTCCTTTTTTTTTTTTTTTTTTCTCTCTTTAGGTTCCAAAACCCATCTCTATCAAAGATAGTCTCTAGAATTGATTTGATCCTTCTAAAACCATCTTCAATAGAGACAGAGATCTGACTAAACAAACCAGAACCCATCTCTGTTGAAGATAGGATTTGATGAAAATGGGTTTTGAGATGCCCATCATTTCAAGCAATGGAATCAATGGGTTTTTCTGATGATAATTAAGCTAGAATAGCTTTTCTCTTTTGAATTTTTTACTTAGTTAAATTTATCGTAACTAACATTTAATTATCTTAATTTAGCTTAATTAGAGTTAATTATAGAGTCTTGTAACATAATTAAGGGTCCTGTTCGACCAAAAAACATTAAACCATAGGAGTGTCTCTGCAAATAATCTAAACTATAGGTGAGTTGGGACAATTAATCTTTCTATATGTATGGATATGATTATTTGATTATGCCATTTATGAGTCAAAATTTTAAATCTGGGTTACATAATTGTTATTAATTTAGGTCCAAATCTATCTTAAACATAAACCAAATAAATGGGAAGATTTGAAATGACACCTAAATAACAAATACATAGGTGTTATTTCAAATAACCAAATTTAAATAAGTTTATTTAAAATTTGTTTTTATTCTAGCACAACCTTAGATTGAGTTTTAAAATTTTTAAATAAAATTTAACTAAATTTGAAAAAATCCCTTTTGTATTTTAAGCCTAAAGCATTCCGAGCTAGCTTTTTTTAGTGAAATCAATACAATTTTAAGATCCACAAGAATATTTTGGCTTCCTTGCCTAGGCTCATCTGGCTGCTTTAGCCACTTCCAACTCTTGTCATAAGCTATTGTCCATTCTGTCCTTACGACAAAAAAATCAATGGTAACGAAATTGTGAGTAAGAATTGATTCTTTAATATCGTATTTAACTTCAGCTTAATTTACTAAACCAGATTGGTTAACGAACTCTTTTTCAAGGCTTTGATTCACTTTTCACTTTTGAGAAAAACAAGTTTTACAGTGTTTTGATATCGAGGCCGAAGTTTGCTTATTGTGTTGAAAGAAGAAAAATCTTAAAACAAGTTTTTTAATTTTTTATTATTAATTTAGAGATTTAAAAATCATGATTTTCTACAAACATTTTTCCTAATCATCATCACTTTTCCCTAACTAAATTATACTAAGTAAAAACTTCTCTATCTTTTTCTTTTTTAACATTTGTTTCAATTTTCTATATTATAAATTAATTTTTCATAAACTAGAGATTTGATGGAAACTTAATGACATCTTTTAGGCTTCACAATATATATTTATAAATCCTAAGCATTAGAAAACAACCTATAATTGCCTTCTAATCCTATGAAACCGACGTATTGTACATCTAGAATATCTAAAAGATTCTCCATGGCATATGCCTTGGGCCCCAAAAGAGGGAACGCGGGGGGAGAGGGGAGGATGGCATACCAGGAGACGGACAAGATGTCGGAGAAGATGCTGGAGAGAGGAGATGTCGAAAAGTAAGAGAGACGTTGGACACCGACAAAAGAAAATGGGTGACATCGACGAAAGTCGGGAGATCAAGAGATCCAGTCATCGATGGGAGGAAGGAGACCAAGAGCTAGAGACAACAGACACGTTGTCGTAGGTTAGGCGACGGTGATGTTGCTCAATGCTCGGACAGAACGACGGAAAAGAGAGAGAAAGAGAGAGCGAGCTACAGTCGGTTGTGTCATTGCTGCCTAAGATCCCACCAACTCTTAAGCCGTCCCTGCATATGATTACTCAAATAATCTAAAAGCTTGAATATATTACAACGTATTCAATTTTTGATTATTTATTTATTTCAAAGTTTCTTATAAAGTTCTTGTTAAATTTCACATTTAATTTATTATTATTCATTTCATCTTTAATAATTTCATAGAAATTTCTGATCCTAACCTCGTAAGAAATTATTGTTTAAAATCATGTTTTAACATAAATCTATTTACTCCTCTTATTCTAGAACTAACTTAGAAAAGAAAAAAAAGAAAGAACTCGACAAACATAATATATATTTTAGTTTAGAAAGACAAGGACTGGTTCCAATTTTTGATTTAGCTTGTGTCATCTTGTTAATGACACTTGCTAATGGCCATTTGGCACTAATTAACAAAATCAGATTGGAAATTAGAGAAAAAGAAATTGGCCCAAATGGTCAAAGATGATTGATTGAACAGAAAACTGTGGGGAACAAGTCAAATGCTTAAACAATCATAATACAATTAATATTAACAAATTAATCAATTGACGACGTCCAAGGCTTAAGGAGAAATTGAAGAATAAGTTATACCCCTACCAAGAGGTGATCTGTTGCCCGCGTACGTAGAGGGCGGGTGGAGGTGGGGCCCACATCTCTCTTTGATTTCGTCAGCATTGAACAAAACAAATATTATGGTACTCATAACATTTCACTACGAGTCTTATGTCTTTCTATAGGGGCAGACAAGTTAACAGACAATCTTATAGAATGAAGGTTAAAAAATTAAAATGCCATTACCCACATTGCATTAAAAAAAATATAATACAATATAAGTGAGGGCATTTTAGTCTTTTAACCCCCATTCTATAAGCCTGTTTGTCAACCTGTCTGGCCCTCAAAAATTTTCCTTTCACTACCCCCTACTTACTATGTTTCTATTTTTTAAGAAATGCTATTTGGCCTTAGGGTTTGTATGTTCTATTATACACTCAACTTTAGTGTATTATATATATATATATTTATTGGACATAAAACCACAACGGTATTTATAATAATTGAATGCAAATACACTGAAGCTAATTAAGTATATAAATAAATAAAGTATATCTACTTCATATCCAAGTAGCATTTTTAATATTTTTTTTATAATTCCAAAGTAATGTAAACTTTAGAAATATCATTATTTAATATTTATAACCATCCCTTTTTAGTATAAAGTTGGAATTTTAACTCAACATGTCAAACTTTATTCTAATTAGATAAGGTATTTAATGAATTTTAAATTTTCATTTATTTATTTTGTTTATGTGATTTAACTTATTTTTAAGAATGTCTTCCATACTGAAAGCTTGGCCCTAGAAATCGCTATGGTTTCATTTCTTTGCGCCATACTCCCTTTGTCCAAATTAAGAGCCAACGTCATCTGCTATTGATCAAAACGACATAGTTTTATGCCAAAAGCTATTAATTAAATTATGCTAAATTAAAAATTAAAATATAAATAAATAAAATAAAAATCAAATGAAAAGAATAAAAAGAATGGTCGTTGACTATTTCCAACTGACATAGTAGTTCTCCAAAAGGAGCCGTGCTACATTGCCCGAGGAGCTTACCGAATGGGGTTAAAAAGACTAAAATATCCTTACCCAAAAATACAAATTTGCAAGGAATGCCACTGCCTTTACTTCTCTCCTCTCTCCCTTTCCATGGTCGCTATGTGATCGTCGACCGCCAAGCACTACTGCCTTCGCCTTGTTGCCATCACCTCACCTTATCGACCGTCGCTACATTCTTTGATGGTTGGCGAGGCGGCAAGGTGACAGTAGCGAGGCGAAGGCAGCAGTGCTTGACGGTCAACCATGGGAAGAAAGAGAGAAGACAGGTGAAGGCAGTGGCATCTCTTGCAAATTTGTATTTTGGGCGAGGGTATTTTGGTCTTTTTGATTCCATTCGGTAAGCCTCTCAAGCAAAGTAGATTAACCCCTCTAAAAATGACTCAAAGAGAAAAAGAAATGATGATGATGATAAAAAGAATCACTAGTATGACGGTATAGGTAAAAATAAAATTTTATTATGTATCAGATATATGTAGCAGAATATAATATACACGCCACATATAACTTAGTTATTTAAACAATATGTATATTCAATAAAAGAATATATAAATAAATGTATACTTGTTGTCTAATGTAAGGTTGGGATACATAAATTATTTTTGTATTGAGACCGTGTCCACCTCACGTTATAGTGGTCCTAATTTGTCCACACCTAGTATGCAGTAAGGTATTGTTTTGGTCATCTCTTCATGTGCTAGACACAGAGGATCTGCATATCACCGGTGCCCATGTCTCAAAATTTTACATGTGATCTTCACACGTAAAATAATTATATGGCAACAAAATATTTTTCAAAGGAAGAAGAAAAAAAAATAATCGTCTGAGAGAGAAAGAGAGAAAAAAGGCAAAAGGCTTTGCTTTTTTTATTAAAAAAAATTCTCTTCCCCTCCCAAATTGAGAGATTTTTCAAATCCGCCGCCCTTGACCCCCACCTCAATTATTCTCTCAATAATTTAAGAGGTTACTATACAATTTCACTATGCACTATTTGGAATCTGTCGCCTCTTACTATGTAATTAATAATTGATTTTACACTATGCACTATATATTATTACTATGCACTATGCATTATTGGTAAGGGCTAATGATTAACTTTTAACCAATCATTTTCAGAGATATTTTGGGTATACGATATTGATATCAAATGCAATACTATATGGTATGTGACTTTCTAAGTCACTAGCAGTTAACAATAAAACAACACCGAAACCTTTTTCGGTATCGATTAGCCTCTTGACCTATTCCCATAACTTTTTCAAATCTCGACGGCATTCCGAGAGTTCCTAAATAGCATTTGACAGTAGTTTAGGACAATCTAGGTGGTAATGAAGTCTTACTTTAAGTGACCATATTATAGTTGACAATTATTGTGTGTTATAATTCTTTTATCACCTAACGTCCGATTGAGCCTGTTATCAGAGAATCCCCATCCAAATAATCTAATGACTAGGAATAATTTAAGATATTCTGTTACCAGAGAATTTTGTCATACAGTCTCACCATCTTGAAAATAAGATTTTTATACAAAAGATATAGGGGACTCATTTATATAATTGATTGTAGAAAATATGAATTAAGAAAACCTTGTCTTTTATTAATTTATACAAAAATACAATTAATGCATTAAAATGAATCCACTAGATGTCATCCAAATCTAGCATCGGGGCACACAACACTAACAGATGATGATGATCGAAGCGCTTTGGGCTCATTCCAAATCTTCAAACGACCTAAAATGAACCTAGATTGAACAAATCTAAGTTTGTTCCAAATCTTCGAACCCTATCTTTTTTTTTTTCCCTCTTGTAATGAAGGGTTCAACCTTTGTTGATTGCTAGAAACAAAGGATTTTGAGAACTCATAGAAAGAGAGGAAAAGAACAATCACTAGAAAGAGAAGAAAAAGAAAAGTAGTTGCTACAAAAAGAAAGAAAATATAGGTTTTATTCTGGAACAGACCCTTAGATCAAATCGATATGGGTTCATTCTAGGTTTTCAAAGGTTTGGAACAAACAAATATCGTTTTTATCTTATTAATCTTTTGTTCCTCCTCCTCATTTTCTTTCTTTATTTCCATCTCTGTTTTTCTTTTTGTGTCTTGTTCCAAAGAACAAATCGCCAGTGATTCATCACTAGCGATCAATTCTCCATTGGTTGTTTTTTATTTTTATTTTTAGTATAATTTAATTAATATTATTTGACATAAAACTATGTTATTTGGGTTAATAATTGACAATGTTAGCTCTTCATTTGGATAAGAAGAGTGTAAGCGCAAAGAAATGAAACCAATTGGGGCTTTTCGAGTTAACTTTAAAGTGCTGACGCCTTTGAAATTGATCAAATCAAAGGAGATATATTTGTAATTTACCTTACCTTTTATAAACTAATTGTAATCTTTGTATGTTATGCATATATATGTAATTAATCCTATCTTTTATAAGCTAATTGTCTTGAGAGTTTTATGTTTTTCTTGATTTTCTTTTAAACATTTTTTTTAATTGCATCCACTCTTTTTCTAAATGCATGCATTGGTACGTTTTTTGTGATACGAAATTATTTTAATTACATAAATCATCCATCTTATCCTTCATAGAAGTCACTTTAATCTTATTATGATTTATCTTATTTCAAACTAATTATGTATTTTTATATATAATCGTATATCCAGTATAATATTCTCCTCTCAATTATATTCATATTATATATATATTTATATTTATATCAAATATTTGGTGATATATATATATACACACACACACAAACATAAGAGGAGAGAAAATAATTTATGAAAAAAATTATTACTCAAAAAATATTAGCTCAC
Source organism: Diospyros lotus (assembly GCF_014633365.1). NCBI lineage: Eukaryota > Viridiplantae > Streptophyta > Magnoliopsida > Ericales > Ebenaceae > Diospyros > Diospyros lotus. Next base: position 18,689,940 of record NC_068338.1, on the reverse strand, counting down.
CAATCATAATCATACAATTTGATGTAAGAAAAAATGAAAAAATAAATACTTTTTGGATATTTTCAAAAATTATTATCTTACATACAAAACTAAAAATTATATGATAGAAAAATTTATTTTCTAGACTTTTACATTTTTATAAAAATAGTACTAAAAAAAAAAAAAAATCCCATGCTCGAGAGTTTTCCTTTATGAGTGTTAAGAGAAGGGATTGTCTTCGTAAGTTGTCTACCCTTGGAAGATTTTTTTTACATTTCAAACTCATGATCTTTTTGTTACAAAAAAGTTTATCATCGCTATAAAAGTTCACCTCCCAATTTTAAAAGTAAAAAAGGCCATAAAATTTTTTACCTAATTAACATCTAGAATAAAATTTTACCAACATAACATTCTCCATGACACGGAGAATGTTACATAGGCGGAGGATCCCACATGGCATCGCCAAGGTAGAATCGCTAAAGACATCTTAAAGAAATTTATATTTCCCTATCAATTGTGGGGAAACAATGCCAACAAAGACCAAGTGAAAACAAAGGTTATATTTTAAAGAGAATGATATCATTTGGCTTATTAGGATGTATAAAACCCATGCCTTTCTCCTCTTTTATGATTCTTCCTTTTTCTCTTTTCCTCAATTCAAAACCCTAACCCTACCCAATGCTCCCTTAAGTCAATGCATACTCAAATTGATCCCCAAATCTCCCATTTTCCTACCTACTGAAGTCAATAGCCGTCTCCTCTCAAGAAATACCAGCAACACTTAGGAAAAATCAATCTCGTAGTACTTCTCGTTACATCAAGGTATAAGTTCACCTCTCATTGATTTTGGTTACACTTTTTGTTACCCAGAAAAATACTCAATATGGGGTGAATTGGTTTTTTCAAAAATTAATAATTTTAGCTCTTATTAAAAACTTTTGAATGTGTGATATTAATATGTAGTGATTGCAATATAAATAAACACAATAAAATCAAGCAACCATAAAGAACAAGAGAATATTTATAGAGGTTCACCTCTAAAGTGTCTACTCCTCTCTGTCAAGACTTAGCTTGAGATTCCACTAGGTAGAATTAACACTAACTTTTAATTAGAGGTAAAACTAATATATAATCCCTTGCCTAAGCAAGAACTACTAGTAAACTGTTAGCAAATATAACTCCCTCACACAACAAGTGAATAAAATAACAAACTTACGACCAGAGATAATTAAAGACAAGTCACCAATGGTTGAGAATTTCACAAGCCAACAAACTTCCAACACTTTGAACCTTCTCATTCTTGTTTGAATACTCTATTAAGTTTGTTCTCATTTGAGCCTCCATACTTACCCTATATATATACATCTTCCCAAAAAAAGTCATTAAAGAGAGGGTTAATATGAAATTTGAAATTTAAAAAATCTTTAGGTTTTTTCAAAAAACAAAGAACAAAATAAGGAAACACCTCTAAAAGTAATTCTCCTTTAATTCAAAATAAATTTACTTTTTTGCATGATTAAGAAATACATTTATCAAGATATAAAAATTCAACATAAGCTTTGAGATATAAAGGATCAAAATAAAGAAACATGTCTAAAAGCAACTTACTTTTAATTCAAAATAAATTTACTTTTTTGCATGAGTAAAAAATACATTTATCAATATATGAAAATTTAAACATAAACTTTTGTTAAAAATATGAAAACATGTCTAAAGATAACCCACATTTAATTCAAAATAAATATACTTTTTACATGAGTAAAAAATATATTTATATCATAAAAATATTTTTGTTATCATCAAAATTTTATTTACTTACCCTTGAACTTAACACTTTTGAATTTATTTTTAAACAATTTGGGGGTGTTAACTGTATTTGTCTCCTTGAAGTTTGTTCCAAAATGTTTAATCAATTGTGTTGTTTGAAATTTGGTAATGTTGTTTTGTTATCATTTATGTAATGTTAATGTTGTTTTTAGGTGACCTAAGATCCATATGATTAGAGAATAAACATGCCTTATTGTTGTTTTATTCCTCTGAAGATAAGAAATGAAGATTTCTTTTAGATTTTATATATGATATCTATTTCTTCATTAATTGGATAATTATATATAGTATCTAAGCCATCATTTAATTGAATTTTCTTATATTATATAGCAAAATTTGTTCATTTGTAATCATATATGTCCTAGTTTTGCCCCAAATCTACTTAATTTGATCATCATGATCTCATATTAATCCAACCTACCTCAATTCTGTGATAGTTTTATTACTATAACATTTTTCTCAGGACATATGTCGAGCGATCGGATAAGTGATATGCCGGTGTCAGTTCGGTAGATCATGAGTTCGATTCTCGCCATGTGCAGTGAGTCGAAGTCCCCTAACATAATCGAGAACACAAGTATTGGGGACCACGCAAAAGCGATCATCCCAAGTCCAAGGCCATCATTCTTCACAATTGGGTATTTGGCTTTTAATTGTAACTAATCCATTTTTCATCTCCTTGGCTTCTACTATAAGTCACATTCCATGCATTTAGCTTTCTATTTAATGCTTACCTTAAATCCACTTAATTTTACAACTTTTTATATTTACATTCCATGCATATATAAATGTTCATAGATTCATTGTTGATATGGATTTATAATGCTTGTAGCAAGAATATGGATGAGATGAAGCACCAATATGGTCCAAGGCCAGATGATAGAACTGTACTTCATCTTCAACATAATCATCGATTAGAGGACGTTTGGGCTGGGAAGAACTTTAGTATATTGGCATGTCGTAATAGACAATCATATGCAATGAAGGAGTACATCCCGCATGATCGCACAATCCCATACATTACGAGAGCTAGTTTCTTCCATGTGCATAGGCTTGGTGTTGGCTTGAAGATTGATTGGCCATTACTGACTGCCCTCACCGAGCGGTGGCGACAGGAAACGCATAGTTTTCACCTTATTGTGGGTGAGCCCACAATCACATTACATGTGGCTATTATCATGGGGTTGCATATTGGAGTCAAGATCTGTTGTCCCAAAAACCTGTCCACCCAATCAAATGCTGCCACATCACCCATTTTCAAATAATAATTCTTTTAAAAAAGTTATAAAATCAAATAAAAAAATTATAAATGAGATATATATTGATTATATATACGTTATTATTTGATTTTATAATTTTTTTGTTTGATTTTATAACTTTTTAAAAAAATTACTATTTAAAAATAGGTGATGTGGCAGCATTTGATTGGGTGGACAAGGAAGGGGACAGGTTTTTGGGACATCAAATCTCGGCTATACAGATTGATGGACTTGTTGTGATAGGGACGACTAATTGGGATTGAGCATCATTGTGTTAGTTACTTGGGGTTGCGACCAGTGACAAATGCATTAAACGGGTCATATCTGAAGTTAGTTAAATTGGTTAAGACATCACTTTTCTAATTATCTCCCAAATGATGAATCGGATCAAGTCGTGCAAAGGTATGTGCGAGTATATCTCCTAGTTCTTCTTAGTAGGCATTTGTTTGTTGACAAGTCTAGATCCATGGTGCAACTAATATACTTGTTAGAAATATGTATGGTTATGATAAAGAAGAAGAGGTCATTAATGATCTACAAGAGAAAGAGATGAAGATAGAGATGAAGCCGAGATGATGCGGACAAAGAAGAAGAAGAGAGTTCCTAGATAACTGGAAAAAATATAGGAGATAAGATTGTGAAGATAAGTTACCTAAATAATAGAGATAATATAAAGTAGTAGAAGTATCTTAGAATGGGTATATCTTTATAGAGTTTGAAGCTAGGTAAAGTTCTAACTTAAGTAGGAAACCTTTTGTATAAGAGATTGGCCTATGGTTCAATACAAGATAGCGTGGGATATTTTTTTTCTAAGTTCTCTTCAACCTAACAGTTTAGTTAGGTGTTCAATTCTGTTCATGGTATCAGAGCTTGGTTGATCCAAGTCTAATTTATCAAGGCATATCCCTGTAGCAGCCATAGCTAGTTCAAAACCTACGGTATCTACAGAATCGTCCCCAAATACGATGGTGACTCAAGGACTGCCCCTATCTTTTGATAGCCAAAGCCTGCAAATCATTCAACACCGATTGAATGGTCAGAATTTCCAAGAGTGGTGTCAATCGATTGCATTAGTGATTAAAGGAAAAGGCAAATATGGCTACTTATCTGGTGATGTTGTAGCACCACCAAAAACCTCTGCAAATTATCAAAGATGGGAAGCCGAGAACTAGATTATTATGGCATGGCTCATCAACTCGATAGAGCCAAAAATTGGTCGCACATACCTCTTCTACAAGACAGCTAAGGAGGCATGGGATACAGTCCAAGAAATATACTCGGATCTCAAAAATACAACCCAATGTTTCGAGATTCGATTAGCTATTCGGACCACTAGGCAAGGTAATATGAATGTGACTGAATATTACAATACTCTGCTAGAACTTTGGCAAGAGATGGATCTCTTTTATGATCCAAGTTGGGAGTGCACAATTGACAACTTGAAGTATGGCAAGATGCTAGAGAAAGAAAGAATTTTTGACTTCCTCCAGGGCCTTAGTTTTGATCTAGACGAAGTGAGAGGTCGCCTACTCGGTGTAAAATCTCTTCCTTCCCTCCGAGAGGTATTTGCAAAGGTAAGAGGAGAAGTCCTAGATAATCGAAAAAAATATAGGAGATAAGATTGTGAAGATAAGTTAACTAAATAATAGAGATAATGTAAAGTAGTAGAAGTATCTTAGAATGGGTATATCTTTATAGAGTTTGAAGCTAGGTAGAGTTCTAACTTAAGTTGGAAACCTTTTGTATAAGAGATTGTGTAACACCCCGCCTCACCAGGCGTGTCACTATAAGGGTATTGCCGGGAATCTTTTTTTTTTTTTTTCCAAGTTCATCACGCGCGGTGATTTTAAGAGTAATCTTCACATGCAGGTAAAGATCTTGAGAACCCCAGTCTTACTCGTTTAGTTAACAAGATCATTAGACTGACATAATGTAACACAACGGAATAATTAACATCAAAATGTTGTGGCCTACCACGAGTTTAATACAAGGTGTTCTCACGCTGAAATATGTATTACAATGTTACAAAATGATAACAGAAGTATCATACAATCGCTCGTACATATACCGAAATAAATACTGACACCTTCAAAATGGTACAACGATTATCAACTAAACACCGCTGGCCCCACCAGCCATGTCCTCGACCTCGCAACAGTCCCTGCCTGGAACGTTGAATGTTCCAGGGGCATAACCCAGGTTAGATGATAAAACATCTAAGTGATGGCATGAAACAGTTTACATAATGCATGAAAGACATACGAACATGGCATATACAGACAAAACGACAACATGCAAACACATCTAACTTGAGAAATCTCCCTGACATACTCAACCTCCCGTGAAAAATCCATTCCACACACCGTTGGGGTTGACTTTGCCACGACATACTTAATCCTCGAGTGCCCTACTGTGTCACTTGTTCACCTGGATTAACCTTGTCCCATTCTCAAGAAGACCCCATCCCGTCCCATACAGACCCAACGACAACACGAAAAACCAATGCCCCGATGATATAAAAATCACACGCCATGCACCAACTCTTTTGCAAGTAAAAACAGTTGATGCAATATACCACATGATCAATATGCAAATAATGTCATGAATACATAAATAAAACGCATAAGCATAGCATCCCGAGTTCTGGTAAGACTGCTCACCTGAACTCACTACACTCACACCAAGACATTTCCAAAAATAAGGGTAAAACTAGAGTCAGACCACTCACCTAAACGTATTCGGATCGCATCGATCCTTATGCAATGCCTCGATTTGCGTGTCAAATCACGAACACTTGAACTTGCAGTCAACCTCAAACCACAACACTTCCTAAACACCATATTTAATTAAGGAGGCATTAAAATCCATTTTCCTCAATTTTTCCATAATTTTCTCTATTTTCTCCCATTTTTCACCTCGATAATTCCAAAATAATAATTTCCTCAAACATTTTCCCCAATTTTTCCACATGATAATTCCTAAAATAAATTAAGAAAAATACTAGAAAAGGAAATATCGATTTTGCCCTTGTCACACGCCCTCACGCGCCCAGCGCGTGAGTGCGCGTGAAGTATGGCTCGTGCGGCTCACGTGCCACCTTCTTCTCCGATTTTCCAACCGACGACGACGGCTCCGATTCCAAATTCGATAGTACCCCCTTATAGCCCTTGCTTAGTCGATCCAAGTGGTGCCATTTTCCAACCGAAAGGACGCCGAAAAAGCCCCTTAACGGCAATTGCAGGCGGCCAGTGGCAGTCCGCCACCCTCTTTCGGCCGAGTTTAAATCGGCCATTAAACTCACCCAAAATGCTCCCAAATGACCCCAATCTCCTTTCCTTGACACAAGGATTCAAGGCCCTTTAATCACTCACTCAAAAACATTCAAAATCACACCCGATTTGTTTCCAAAAACATCAAAACCCTCGTCTCATTTTATACCCAAAATCCGGCCAGATCTTGGCCAAGCTTGGTCCCCAAGCATTCCCTCGGCCGTATACAACCTCCCCCAAGCCAACCTCGGCCATCCCATCACTTGAAACAGCCTCCACGTGCTGTGGATTGCGGCGGCCAATTTTGCCTTGCACGTTCACACTACTAGATTTCATTTTTTACACTTTGGCCCCCAATTTTCTTCAAATGGCATTTCTGCCCTTTCTCCTTACCCCTGATCTTTCTAACAATACCACAAAGATCCATAAGTTTAGTACTTCTCATTTCCCTCTCAAAACTTTCAAAAAATTATCCATTTGACCACCCTCAGGCAAAATTAAAAAATTATACTTAGGCCCGGCTAGTTGATTTGACCTTAAATCCATTCATTTTAACCCGAAATTGCTTAAGGGTTGTTCCACACATAAAATATTGGTTCTTGACGCGTTCCGTTGACTTTTTGGATGTCTCCTACATCGATTCGATTTTTTCAACCCGGTCGACAGCTGTACCGAAAATTGTTCCCGATCCAATTTCATTCATCACTAAAAATCACAATTTGTATCACTTGTCAATACTATATCATTTTCCTTGGCTATCTAGGGTCCGGGGTACTCCCTCGGGCCGTTTCGATCACTTAAGACTGCGACAGTGTGTCCTGTAGCCTTATTCTTTCTATAATTCCACTTGTACCCTGCATCAAATATTATTTATAGCCTTAAATCATTCGATAATTCCACTTTTATCCTTTATCAAATACCATCTATAGCCTCAAATCATTCCTGGGTATTACAAATTGGCCTATGTTTCAAGATAATGTGGGATATTTTTTCCTAAGTTCTTTTCAACGTAACAATTTAGTTAGGTGTTAAATTATGTTCAATACTTACCCCTGTTTTGTGACCTAGACTATTGTGGGACCCTAAATTGGGGTAGTGCAATACTTGCATGCCTATACGGAGCACTTTGTCATGCATCTCAACGAGGAGCACAAAAGAGATCACTGGTCCCTTTTTCCTATTATAGCTATGGTCATGGGAGAGGTTTTGTGTGGGACGACCCATGAGGTTAGAGGAAGTGCACTTGGGGGAAATCCATCCCTTAGGCCATTGATGGAGGGTTCTAATGTCACATACGAAGAACCCCACTGCATATCAACTTCAACTCTACCGTGACGAGTTAGACCGACAAACAGAAGATCAGGTACATTTAACATTTTTGTTTATCATGTACATCATCTTTAAATAATATGTTCCTTATTTCTGTTTGAAGGTGAATTGGCAACCCTACACATTGGATATGATTACTCAGTTGCCTCCCATGTCTCAAGGGGCAGCGAATATGGCACGTAGAAGTGCCACTTATATGTTTTGATGTCATTGAGTGGCACTACCCATCACGTGTAGTGCCACAATTTGGATTGCGACAACCTAGCCTTGCTAATGCCAATACAAATGTGGATTTGCACATGCTAGACAAACGGATTTGGCTTAAGTACAATTGGGAGGGACACCAACTAAGACTACATTAAGTTGTGGGACAGTCAACATGAGGTTTTTATCTATGGGGCCCTATGGCAAACTAGTATTTCAATCAATAATGAGCACATGACTTAGTGTTGTAGTATCACTCGCTGTCTGATCTCATCACCAAAGGATTGTATCGTTCATTCCTAGGGTGGAATTCAATAAGTTACTTGCTGTCTGATCTCATCACCAAAGGATTGTATCGCTCATTCCTAGGGTGGAACTCAATAAGTTACGATGTGACATGTTGGAACTACTTGCTTTGCATTTCAATTTTTCATTATTTCTTTGATTTTTCAAATTTTTGGATTATAACATATTATTTTTCTGAACATCTTGTAATTGGTTGTTGATCATCGCATTTATGACAATGCTTATAGCACGATAGCTTGTTGGACTGACAATGCATCTTGTGCAAGCACAATCACAATATCGTACAACTTGGAGTTGCACCTCTATAATGTCCATCATGTTGACGAGCATTATAACGAGGTTGGAAGAGCAAGTGACCTAGTAGGTGAATGCAAGGGAGTTGAATTTGTAGGTGATGAGGTGAGTGACGAGGACAAAGTTAGGGTTGTAAGTGACTGGGTAGGCAAGGGGAAGGAAATAGGGGTTGCAATGAGTGAGGGGGACAAAGTTGGGGTTGCAAGTGACTGGGTAGGCAAGGGGAAGGAAGTAAAGGCTGCAGTGAGTGGGGGACAAAGTTGGGGTTGCAAGTGATTGGATAGGCAAGGGGAAGGAAGTAGGGGCTGCAATGGGGAAGAAGTCAGGATTGCATATTTTGATTCACTGGTTGGACATCCATGTGAATTGGAAGCAACATCATCAAGGGCATTGGAGGAGGGCATGCATCCCTCGCAACCCAGAGATGATATGATCATGTAAAATGATAGATAGAGATATAGCCCCCGACCTCCGATATATATTTAAGAATGGAAGTACTTGTTCTTAAGGTATAGGTCAAACGGTTAAATGAGTAATATATTAGTGTCAATCTGATAGATTGCGAATTTGATCATTGTCCTGCGCAAGAACCAAAGATATAACATGCGATTTATCTTTTTTGACATAATCGAGGATACGAATATCGAAAATTGCACAAGGACAGTCATCTCAAAAATGAAAGTACTTAATTATGTAATGATCTACCTCAATAGATAAACCTCTTGTTTTTTTAATTTTTTTTCTTAAACTCGTTTATTGTTCTCGAATTAAAAATGATGGAGACGAGAGAGTTTAATTGTTAAAAGCAAAAAAGAATTAGTGAAATGATGAAATGTGCATGTTAAAAAGAGACTCTTGGTGTGACTAATAGTTCTTTTGAAAAAAATAAAAAATAAAAAAACCTCTATTAAGAGAATCATAGTGTTACTAGTAGTTCTTTCCCACAACCCAAAAAAAAAAAAATGACGTGGCCACCTACATGTCATGGAGGATGCTAGGTTGGTAAGAATTATCAAAAGGATGCTATTCTGGAAATTTTTTTCAATACCAATGCTAAAACGGTCAAAAATGCTGATAAAAGTTCACTGCTTGTCACTGTAATCAACAAAACCTGCACCTCAACGCTCAAGCTTGCTCAATCATTAACTCTAGAGCATCTACTGGAATTTTCATAGTGACACAACATGAACCTGTACTGGTATAAATGCAGAATAGAAAGAAGAAATTAACTCTCCACAAACTGTCTCAAGAGCATTAAGATTAAAAAACACACAAAGCATGAATTTGAAACAATGCAAGTAGCTAAGGGAACACAGAGATATTATTGAAATGGAATATATAAGAATAAATGAGGGGGTGAAGTTGCACCTTAGCTCCTCATGTTTGGATGAACTATACAGTGCCTAACATGTCACTGACAGCTCTTAACAATGCAATAGCCAAATGATGACAGATTTGAGCCAAAAAGCCACCCCTTTTACAACTTCCCCATTCAAGTAACAATAGAATTAACCAGCCCTTTTTATTCCAGCCCAAGTAAAACATGCAATTAACCCCCAAGGAAGTCATTTATTTGTTCCCCATCCACAAATGCCAGAAATTATTCTCTCGCCTTGTACCAAAATCATTCGGTATCCCACAATTGTCTGTGGTGTTTGCTGATTCTCTACATGCAATTTCTTTATTTTTCTTGTTTTGTTAAGGGTATTCCCTGTTGGGACTTCAACTGATCATAACTAATCTTGGCTTCTTGAATAGCCTTTTGGAGATCAGTAAACATCTTCACTGAAGACTCAGAAAAGATATTCAAGTGACCAATAAAATTGACTAAGGCTGACTTGAAACGTTCATTACCAGCTGTATGATCCTCAGAGGTGTCGTCACTCAATAAATTGATGGCTATGTCAGGGTTGCTGCCTGCCTGCCCGGATGTTGAATGAGGATGCATACCCTTCCCTTCGTTCTTCTCTTGACGAGGTAAATGACGGGTGATTTCTGATGCCAAGAACTTTGTAGAATCTGCAACTTCCTTGGTGGGAAGGGTACCAAGTGCGTCCAGCCAAACACCACATGTGACATAAATGGGCGGGCCAAACTTTCGTAATGGTGGAGGTTGCATCTTCCGTTTCCTCTTGGAAGATTTCTGAGCAAGAGAAACACATTTGAATAGCCAATCATTTATGGCTTTCAAATATATTTTCTGAGCACCAATCCACTTTGTAAAACTTGAAGATAGAGAGTTCAGTTCACTTTCAAGATGGATGGTCACCAATCTGCCTGCTTCTGACGGTGAAGAGATTTTGAAGTTGGCATTGTCATAAACAGCTGATATAATGTTGAACTGATGCCGATGACATTGAAACATCAATACCCACATCCGCCTTAACCTGACATTTGTAACAAATGAAACAGAAGGACCCAATGAGTAAAATATTTGATTAATTACAATGAAACCACATATAAAGACAAACAAGTCATGAATGTAAACATACATATCAGGTAGGCTTTATATCCATGTATTATGCATATTTTACAGGTCTATGCAATGCATATGTGGTACTAGACAGCAATCACAACACTTTTCGTCTTTTCCCATTCTTCAGTCAGTTTCCTATTCAGATTACTAATCAACCATCACTTGGATCCTAGAAAAACTAAAGATGGAAATATCTGTACAGTGGTCTAAGCTGTTCCTCTTTGTTCCGTAAAGATCATGCTAATGACTTTTATCAAATACAGGATGCAAGGGATGAGGATCAACCATCATTTTATGTTTCTTCAGGACAGAAATTCCTAACCTCTAAGATGGAAGGGAGATAGAATTTAATGTCTAGTGAATACCTAAATAATAAGTCAAGGTAGAATCTTATAGTTAAACATTACATTATAATTAAATGTCTAGTGCTCATGTACCATACCTACCCAAGTTGCATAAATACCCCAATACCCAAGTTAAAGTTCTAAGGGGCTAATGCCCAGAAACACAACCAAACACACTGATACTGAATCCATGTAACATTGAATTCACCTTTATTTATTCAATCCTACTGTTAAGACCAATTGAGTATCATCTCCACGTGTACTATGGGTGCCACCATGTTGTCTCACAATGCGATAAGTCACAACATATGAACTGCCATATACTTTAGATTGATCATATGTAACAGACTTAATATATGTAGTGCTTTAGCATCTCACGTCTAAGTGGTCAATATCCAAATTGGACTCTTAAGAGCTCAACTAGACATACCAGTCAGTAATGGCTTAGCCAAATAAACACCTGAGTAATAACCCACTGCTGCTTGTGATAACATGCTTTGTCCCTTCTATGGCTAGGTGGAGCATGTCTCTTCCTTGTCTCCAATAGCACCTTGATTCACACACCCTCCTAGAGTCAGAAAAGGGTCCACAACTCCCTGCTGTTGGCATTATCTAAAAAACTAACTCCCTGGTACGGGCCTTGACAACCCATGCAAAAGACTTTTGGGGTTATGTGGCTCAGTGGTTAGAGTTACATAGCATGTCTAGTGCTTCTCCCATTTTCTTTCAACAAATTGCACCATGGCTAATCATGGAAATAGTAAGATCTCAAGACAAATATACTGAAATGAGCATTATATTCCTTGGATACACAAATTAGAATTAGTTTTTGTTTGCATTTTATTCTTCCATAGAAATTTTCAGGCATGACATTCAAACTAATAACACGACTTTCCTCAAGATAAATGATGATTTTCCCTTAATTTCGCATATTGCAGGGTTCAGGAACAGTGTTAATTTTCCAATATCAAATGGAGACTCCAGAAACAAATTCAAATTTGAACAGATAAGACGAAGTAATATATGGGATGTCAAAAGGGTGCCTAACTTGATCAAACTACTTGTCTGGAAAGACTGGAATATGTAATGGTAAGATTGGATTTGACATTGATCGGAACTATATATGATTGACATAGTATAGTACATTATTCATAAAAATGCAGTCTATATTTTTTCCCTGGATGAAGCACACAACTTGAATGTGACATGCCAGCAATAACTGAAATCAATCTATGTACATGTATGTCTTTTTTCTTGTGACCAATACTATAAGAATGATACGGAAAAAAAAAAACTAAGAGGCACGCACCCTTCAATCAACTCCTCAAGTTGTGGCTGCAGCTCTTGGTCTCTTAATTCTTCAATTTTCTTTGATATTGAATCAATTCTGTGAATTGCAACTCTGATTCTTGAGTGCAGGTCCTTCACAACAGCTCGAGTTTTATCAATCTTGTTGGACCTTTCTACATTAGATTCTAGCTGCCTAAGAAGTTTACACTTCCGATCATACTCCCTCCTGACCTGCTCGCTTGCCTGGAATTACAAATTTATATCAGGATAATCTAAGAATCCTAAAATTGTGGGCCTGATAATATGACATTTAAAACAACTTGGTAGCCATTCAAGTGTATATAAAGTCCCAACTAACAGACATCACATGTAATTACATCTCATGTGGTGGACATGGCAATGCAAGTTAGATAAATTCAGATAAAAAATACAAGGTAAGTTGGTCTTTTGATCTCTATTAAAACAAAATACAATATGGGTAACACACATCAGCACAAGCTTAGAATTTTAGAACTTAAAGAAAAGGAATCATTGATAGTATATTAAAATTTGACAGAATAAACTTGACTTCGGGTACATCATATCTTTGTGTGGAATGATGTGGTCAATATAAAGTGCCACAACTGACCATCACAACTGGACCAACTTGGTATCTAGTTCAACATTGCAGGAAGAGACAGCCATTGCAGATCGAGTTCAGTTACAAGAGAAAGTGAATGCCAATGGTAGCACATACTCAATTTGGAGAAGGGGCATGAGACGTGTTTATTATAAGTCTAACCACACCCATGCTTACCACCATCACTGGTACTGAAGACCACCAAAATGAAATCTCCTTTACCACCACTGCTCTCTCACCACAACTGTCCGACCATCAATATCCAGCACATCTACTAGGGTTAATCAATTCCAATATGGAGACAGCTTCATAAAAAGTCCTACTGGACTCAAAAGGATTCAAACTTGAGATTGACCTAAGTTTAACTGCATATTTAGTGTAAACATTCAGGATCTTGCCAAAAACAATAGTATGTAATCTCACGGGAAATCAATAGTTTGCTTTACAAAAATGATTAATAACACCCAGTAGAGACTGGTATGATTCAATTCAACATTTTGTTCGTTCGGGTTTGATTACTTCTTACCAAGCAAATCATTTTAAATTATGAAATGGCTCTTTGCAATGACGAAAACTATGTTGTGTGTATATTTTCTGCAAGGACACAAGTTCAGATTTGACAGGAAAGTTACAGTCAGCTTTCCAGTAAAGCTGTTAGGGTGAAGAAAACACAACCTCCTGGTCACATATATAAACTCATCTTAGATATAGGGCCAAAGATAGTTGGAAAGATTCAATTTTACTTAACCAGTATTGGTATGTTCTAAGTGTGACAAACATGTGGCTGTTGGGTTTAAGTGCAAGTCTCTAGTATGAACATATCTCCTACTTGGAATTGTTCGTGTTTCTTTAAGCCATATTGTTGTATTTTGTCATCAATTTTATCCACAAACACTTTCCCTGTTCATAATTAACATATAGGAAGCATGGACACTCTCTGGGTGCCTTACCCACATACAACACGTCATACACGACTAACGTAAATGGTGTTCCTAATTTTACATGTGTCCTTAGGTTAGAAGCATGGAGAATGCAATCAAGAGCACGGAATCGTTTTTAATAGAGTTTTTATAACCTTCTTGGGGTAACTTTACAAATATATAATTTAAGGAAAAGGATAAAAATCAGAGTTGAGCTTAATTACAATTCCAACAGAATTAGTTAATTTTTCTTCCTTTTTTCACATATTGCAAGATGTTTACATAGTCATTATTATAGATCTTGTGGTATCTTTTATGTTGGATTAGTGGTACTTTTTCTCCAATAGTTTTGTACACGATCATTATTACAAATTGAATGGTATCTTCATATTGTACCAGTGATACTTATTAAATATTTTCATTGCTTTTGGTAATTTTGTTCCCAAAAGCTACAAAAATAATAATAATCAAAAGCTTAATCCACAAAGAAGAACTTGGTGGAACGCACTTATATATGATACTAATTTAAAAGGCCTTGTAAAACATAAGGTTATAGGTAGAAATGACTGATGAGTTAGAATTCATGTAGACCAACCCCACAAGCAGGATAAAGGCCCGGCATGTTGCTGTTTTGTTCTATCCTATTCATACTTTTTTCAAATCAATGTATCCTAAATTTGCTTTTCTTTATCCATTCCCACTCATATCTGTATCAGTGCTTATTAGGTTACCACCATATGTATGTCTTCAAGTTCTAGCATGGTCTTCACTAAAATATGGCTACAAGGATAACAGGCATTGATATGACTTGGTCAGACCTCATATGAGTTATAAAGGTACAAACAGAAGTACGTATTTATTGATATTATTCCGTCTGACTATATGAAACAAGATTACAGGAATATCTAGTGGCTTACAGCAGACAAAAATCTACAATTACACAAATAAACAGGGACCATAATTCCTACAAGATCAAAATTGCATACCTTCAACCCTTAAAAATAAAATAAATGAATAAAAAATAAAAAAACTGGGCTTTGTGCCTAAATATCTCACATGAAGCTCTGTTGAAGGCCCAAAGAATACTACCATAGGACAGTTAAAGAAGATAAGTTATTGTGTAAAGATTCTTTCAAATCAGAGTATTCAATTGTGCAATATCAACCATCGATAGCTGTTCCCCTGACAGAAATCTGTACAACAGATTCCCTTAATAATTGTTTTTATTCACAAATTAAGTCAAACCAAACCTGAAGGAACTTATAAAGGACCAAGAAACTTTTCTTTATCCATTGGTTACATAAAAAGGTGGTTCTAAGTTTAAAGAACAGAAAATTTCAGAAGTCACACATCAGCGCCTGTCAACAATCTCCTTGAGTTCTACATAAACAAGTATGATCGTGCTACAGAAAATTTCAGAAGTCACATCAGCGCCTGTCAACAATCTCCTTGAGTTTTACATAAACAAGTATGATCGTGCTAATGATACTCAGAACTCAATTCAGTAAGTTCTGGAAGATGTTGCATCTTCATATAGTATCAAGAGATCATTCAGTTTGAAACATATAGAGTTTTCAAGTGAATGTTCAAAGAGATTGTAATTTACTTGAGAGTTGGTTAGCTTCTTTTGTTTGGCTTGAATAGTGAGTACAGTGAGCAGGCAAAAATAATACATATCAGAACGCCTTATCCATACCTTTAGCTCCATAATAGTGAAACAAATGAAGTTCTAGAAAATTTGAGGAAAAGGAACAAATGGCAGACCTATATCATATTTTCTTTTAAAATGAGCAAAATATGGAATAGCTACAGTCTTAATTATCAAATCACCATACCTTGACTTCATCATAAAGCTTCTTCTCCCAGGCATATAGTCTGTCCAAGGTAGAGGCATGACTTCCAGAGATCATACAGAAGTCAACAAAGAGATTACTTGTGAACTCCTCCATGTCATCTCTTGAGCCAGGAGGATTTCTGGATGAAGAGGAACGGGATGACAATGTCCGATGCCAAGTTAAGTACTTTACAGAAGCTTCAGCAGGCTCTAAATAGAATCAACAAATAATAATAATACTAAGACAAGTTAAATAAAAAACAAGATACTGAGAAAATTTTGTTCAAAGTTAATTCTCATATAATTGAATGCTGACAAATAAATTATATTTTAGTAGTAGCAAGTTTGCAATTTGGAGCAGTGAAACAGGGATCTGAATCTCTATTTATCAAGCATTTAGATGGTAAACATTGTAGCTTCACACACACAAATAAATGTCTGTATAAATAGTAGTACGTGAAGAAAAACACATACATGTTTTTGCAAGTACCTACAATTGTATGGTCATCCAGCAGTTTGTAGTGGACCATTTAAAGAAGGGAGACACATAAAAATTATTCATTTTCATTTTCCATAGCTGGGGAACAATTCTACTCATTCATATAAATAAACATGCAGTGTGTGTGCATGTGCCATGATTAAATTGACAAAGATAAGCATTTAACAGTGGTGATTTAACATTGGGTCTTATTATTTTATTTATTTTTGGGTTGAGCGTTAAAATATCTTCAATGAATAGAAAAATAAAGGGGTCATTCTATAGAGCCCGACGGGCTTACTGAGCCGCTTACAGAAAGGGGGAAAAAAGACAATTTTTCCCCCGCCCACTGCTACTCTCTCTCTGCTCGCTCGTCTCCCTTCCATGGCAGCTGCCTCGCGCCCATCGCCTCACTACCCTCGTGTCGCCTCCGTCACCTTGCTGCCATCACCGCCTCGCCTCGCCGACCGTCAAGATGCAGCGACGGTCGGCACAGCGAGGCGAGGCAGCGATGGCAGCGAGGCAGCGAAGGCGAAGCAAGGGCAGCAAGGCGACGAGGGCAAGGTGAGGGTAGCAGCCATGGAAGGGAGACAAGCGAGCAAGGAGAGAGCAGCAGTGGCCCACTTTGCAAATTTGCAAAGTGGGCGAAGGCAAAATCGTCATTTTTCTCCCTTTTAGTAGGGCGGTTAGTGAGCCCGTCGGGCTCTCTAGACTTTTCCAAAATAAAGATATATTGTGTTTAATGTCTTGTTTTAAATTGAATTTTTTTTGTGTTTATTTAATTACTTAGCCTTCCTAAAAAAATATTATTATTGGACTCCATAATAAGTGGAAGAAAGTTATAAAATTCAGTCCTTACCAAATACTAGAGTAATATTTAGATTTATCTTAATTAGATTAAGCTCCAACTAGTGTATAACTAAGAGGAGAGTTAACTCCTTGCTAGTGCATGCTTGAGGTGGCAAGAAAAGAGCAACAACAATGCGAACTCAACTGCCACTGCACATACACCTAGAAGCATAAATCCAGCTCCTGCTCATCCCATCTTCCTTGAACATCTGAAGTCCAGCACATGATTATGGCGTCTTTCTTACATATCTAAAATCTAGCTCAGGCTTATACCAGCTTTCTGGCATGAGAGGGAGAGAAAAATAACTTGCTCAAGCTTAGTAACATGATCTTTAAATCTCATCATAATATCATTCATACTTCTATTTTTACTAAATTGTCATTTGATATATTCAATTGTTGACTTGTTCAACTTAAAACATATGGATTCTACACTGTCATACAATAACTCAAGCTCGTGTTTCACACCTTCTTTTGTATGATCAACCAAGACAATAGCATATGCAAGTAATGAAGTAACATATACCAAGGCACCTCTTCTTGGATCTGCTCAATGCAGTTCCCTCTATTTTTACTAAACTTATATTCTATATATTCAGTTTATAGATCATGTTATAGTAAATTGAATTACTAGAAACATTTGTTGTGTGATGTGCAATCAATGAGTCTCTTTTTCTGCATAAATGCCATGACCTTAACAGAAGGCCATAGGTCCACACAAGTATTTCATGCATTTGGTAAAGTTAACGATTATAGCACAACCCCAACCCGGACACACACACCTAGTCAAAAAATTCAAAATTCTTAAAAAAAATAAGAACCATGATTATTTAAACCTCACCATCCTTTTACTTCCTAGACTCTTCCTCCATCCTTGAAACTTAAATTACATATGTTTCAATAATCTTAGCCAACATAAACTAAAAGCAGGCAGTAGATTAAAGATTTCCTCTTTTGGTAGCTCAAAAGAAAAATCTAGGAAGGCCATGTTTATTTGCACTTGCCATGCACCATCAATAATATTATATGCACAACATTAACAGAAAACAAGAGAATACATCCATACAGGCCGACTTATAAATTTATCCATCCAGAAGAAAAGAAAAATTAACAAAATCATGAGAATTATAAAACATTTAGAGTTAAGGTGATGATACGCTGTCATCTACAACAATGGCATCGTTCAACAAAAATTAAAGGAGAAAAATGAGGCATTAGTGCATAAAAAGAGTCCCATAAGGAAAAGGTGAACCCATGAGAAAGGCAGGACAGCCTTAGCTTAGCGCAAGGAAATACTCTAGACAAAGCCATTTAGTTGGAGGATTTATGTTGCCACCCAAGAGATCAGCATACAAAACATGGGCATGTCATAGAGTATGTGTGTGTTTTGGTGCACTTATGTTGACTCTGGTTAGAGTTATTATTTTATAATATACCAAATGTTGACTCTCCTTTTTAACAAATGCTACCTGCCCTAATTTGTCTTACAAAATTTATGGCCATACTTAGAGATGAATGGTGAGCTAGGTGCATTTAGGCAAGAATTTTATGAAATATTTGTAAAATTCAGGGGCCTAAATGCAATAAACCTGCATGCTAAGGACTGAAAATGGGATAAAGGAAAACCCAGAGGGCTTCGATGCAGTCAGATCCAAGATTTGGGGGTTTTGTGAAATTTTTGAAAAATTTCAGCCTTAGCTCAGATTTTGGAAAGATTTGGGTTAAAGGACAAATTTGAGAAAATAGGGGCTTTATGATATTTCGTGAAATGTTGGGTATAAAGGGTAAATTTGACAACCTTAAGGCACGTCAGGGAATGTTAAGCCTAAGTAAAGTTCTAAAAACATGTTGTTATAACTTTTCCATGGGAGTCAAAGATTCAGTTAAACATTAATGTCTGTACATTATGTTTATTCTGCAGGGACACCTAGACAAAGGAGGATCCACTGTGAACCTGAGACAGTGGTGGTCACTACGTGGGGCAGTGCATTGCATGTGCATATGAAACTGCATTTCATACATCAGATGAATTTTATTGCATAAAGTTTCAATGTTGTTACTGTCCATGGACTTTTCTGTCAACTTGGCCAAGGATGCACCTTTTCTTTACCCCAGTCTAGGAGCATAAGGCTAGGGTCTGTAAACACCTTAAATTGAAACCAGGTAAACTAATCGGGACATGGTGAGATGCCGTGCAGTTGAGTCCAATTTCTGTAGCTAGGATGAGGTAGGAACCCGAGGTGGCAGCTCCATGTAAGCGTGCACAGCCAACATAATCCCAAGGCAGACAGGAAGAGAAATTGTTGTTTTGTAAAGTTTTTACAAGCATGTTCGTCTTGCTCCTGTGGTATGCCTTACTCAGAAAATGTACTCATCCCTTTTCCCCCCTTTACTAAGTAGTCATTACATGTTCTGACAAAGACAAAAGGATAGCGATCGAGTGACCTTGTAGAGGTCAAAGAACTTATACCTATTGAAGGATTGGTGTCGCCAATCCGAACAGAGTTCAAGAGCATAATCTTACATGTGACAACATCACTTAGGTATTGTTGTTTTCTTTGGAATGTAATTCCTAGCCTAAGGCTTGGTAGTGGCATTTCATTTGTTTGAAGAACATGTGTATGACAAGTTGGAGTTTTGGTTTATATTTGATGTAATTCATGCTTGCCTTAGGTTTTGAATGTTCTGTAATGAGTCAGTCGGTCTGTCTTGGTTGTATGATGGATGTACTATTGCATTCTTAGGTTATATTTAAAATGAATTTCCACAAGACAGAACATATAAAAAAAGACCACTCACCTTCACTCAAGAAATATATATGGAGGGCGTACTCACCAGGAAAGGTTTCATGCTTCTGCAGAGTTTTCTTTAGCCCGGTGAGTGGGAGAACAAATAAAAGGCTCACAACCCGATTATCCCTAGCTACTAACTTACAATCAGGTGTTCTCCCCTAGTAAGAGAGTTGGTGCTCTCCATAATACCCTGGGCTAGGGGTGGGGAAAACACTCAATTGGTATTATGTTGTTGTGCTAGGATTAAGGCTTGGTATTATGTTGTCATGCTAGGATTAAGGCTTGATATTATGTAATTGTGCCTAGCCTAATTCAATACCTTTTTCCCTCAATACAAGTTTTATCTAAAAGAGAATAAAATCCATCTGGTAGTATCTTTATTCAGAAAAAGTAAAATAAATAAATAAAATAACGCCCGCAATCACATCTTGCTGCTGTCTAAATTTTATGTATAACAAATTTTAATCTCTTATTGGTAACAGCAATTTGAAAGTATTATGAAATCATTGGAAACAATGAATCACATGGTAATAAAATATACATTTTCTTTTCATGGCCCTCTTTGTGTTCTTTTCCTCATTTTTGCAATGGCATATCTCATTGTACGATTTCTAACTATGTATTATATTTGTCAAAACAAAGTAATGTTAATTATAATGCCTTAGGCCTTCACCCAAAAGTGCTACTTGAAAGTGGCCTATGACCTCATGGGACCAAGTAATATACCCTAGAACTCCTGAATAGACTGCCCATGTGGGATTGGGTTGTGGCAAGTTCCTATTGTTTAATTCTTGGCACTCTCACCAAGCTAGAAATCTCATATTTCAATCTAGCCCAGGTCAACCTCAAAGCATTTTCCTAGTCTATGCCCACTTGGTAGTGGTCCTAGTTCGCTCTAATACCACTTGTAAACCCACAGGTTCTCACTCAAAGTACTAGCTAAAGGCAACTTATGGGTTCATGGTACCAAATAATATAACACAAGACCTCCTCAATAAACTTCAAATGTGGGATTAAGTCATGACATTATCCAATTATAGATGGAACTAGAAAGAATTTGAATAAAGAAAATGAAACAACTTTCTAATCTTGTACAGTTTAGAAGTATTCCAAGTGAAGAAGGTATTGCAATCATGCCTTACCTATGGTATGATAAGATATGGTATTGCTTTACCATGCATGAGTAAAACAATAAAAAAATCCCAGAAAGTTGATCAGACACCAAAAATGCATCGTGATGCTGATGCATTGGCATACAAATGAGTACATGGGCTTAAGAGAACTACCTTCCTGAACTTGGTTGAGATCTTCCCCACAAGAGAAACAATTTTTCAATAATGTTGAAGTCATCGATCCACCTGCCATATTAGCATATATGGTCATTATACCCATTTACATAAGATGCAATTTTCTAAAATAATTCCATAACTTGGATAGGTTTTTTTTTTTTTTCTCTTTTTGTCCTTGGTCCAATTTGTCCGAAGAAATAGTCCCCAAAATAACTCCAACTAGATAATCATATTCTTTTCCTATTAACAAGTGCCACTAAATAAGTGGAAGTTACAAGAACAGTACTGGCCACACACACATGAATTATACAAAGGTATGGACTCAAGTTGACACTAAGTTTAAACTTACCTGTCATGACCTATTTAGCAAGCACATGAAACGACTTAAATCTATACTTGGGGCTTCCACTCCTCAAATATGTGATATATTCCCTCAACAAAAGCAACAAACCAAGCACCCGCATTTTGAACAACTTATACCATATGAAATGAGTTTGCCTCAACACTTTCAACTTCAAGGTTCTCCAATAAATCAACTTGTCCCAAAACAAGATTTATCCACTCAATTAAAAGTCTTAGGGGCAGTTTAGAATAGAAAATGATTTCAAGTTTTCAATTTTCTATGAAATCTCTAGTTTCCATTTTACATGGAAAATTTGAAAAACATGTTCAAAATATGTTCAAAAAAGAGAGAGATGTTCTAATTTCTTTTTGTGCAACTTGTGTTAAAGAATGAGATGCAGCAGATTTGGGGAAAATTCTTGGAAAACTGCATTTTCCAAATCTCCAAATTTATAAGGAAAACTTAGAAAACTCATTTTTAAGTATTTTCCAAGTTTAGTTCAATTTTGGAAAATCACATTTCCGAAATCTCCATTTTCTGTTTGGAAAAACTTTGTATTTGAAGAAGTATTCTAATTTTTTACACAACTAAACAGCCCCTAATCCCCAGTTTTCTGGAAAACTACTCTAGAAAATGGAAAATTTGAAAACTTGTTCAAATCCAAAACTTTTCCAAACAAAAAATAGAGCACGATTTTCCAAAATGAACTAAAAATGGAAAACACCTAAAATGAGTTTTCTATGTTTTCCTTATTAATTTGGAAAATTAGAACACGTGGTTTTCCAAAACTTTTTCCCAAATCATCTCAATCTCCTTCTCTAACCCAAATTACACAAAAAGAAATTAAAACATCTCTTTCTTTTTCGAACATATATTCCAAATTTTTAGTTTAGAAATTAGTTTTCTATATTTCTAACAATTGAACATGTTTCCAAATTTTCTATAGAAAATGAAAACTAGAGATTTTATAGAAAATTGGAGACAGAAAACTGGAGATCATTTTCTACAACTAAACAGCCCCTTACATTTCATCCACCCCAAGTTCCAATCGTATAAGCAAACAGATGTTTTGCCACCACAATATGTTCTGATATATGAGAATACACACTGTGTGGCCTCTCACCTCAGCTACCACATGTATTGGCACAAACACAATTCTAACAGAAAATCTCCACTCTCTTTCTATCCTCCCCATTTGCAAAAAACAACAAATAATAAATTCCATTAATAATCTTAACAATAATAAACTAATTAAAACAAACTCAACCCACACCTTTACGGCATTTCCACAACCTAGCCCATGCAAATTGACTCATAGTCCAACCTTCCACACAAATTGAAGTATGGAAGCCACCATCTTGCATACTTATTCCCTTGACATGCATACTTTAGAGTCAATTCCTTAACCAGGACTCATGAACCCTCACAACTCACTGATTTCTAATCAAGTTCAATTAGCAAATAAGAATAATTTGTTTCTTCCACCTAAATTCCAGTAAATCATCTTGACTGCTTTTAATCTAAAAGAGGATTTTTGTCTGCCAAGTGCTAGCTAAACAAGATAGGGTACAATTTTTAATCAACACATCTATTATCTTCAACCTCAACTACATACTTGACATTTAAAATGCATCAATGGCTAGTGTAGGAATTAGATAGCCAAAGTAAATATGAAATGAAGAATCATTCAAGAAAAAAGCAATTTCAAAGAAGGAAGAGGGGGATGGGGAAGGAGGGAGGGAGAATTACGTTCTTTTCCAGGAAAAATTGGACGATAATGGAACTTATTTGCTTCAAGCATCCGTGGAACTTCTTGTCCAGACTCCGAGGCTTTCATAAATAGATGTTCAATTTCTCTCATGCTTGAAAAAAAGTCCTTAGAAGTATCCCTATTTTCTTGGGCATCCCGGTTAGCCATCCCTCTTTTCTTATCATTGAGAATTGCAACTCCGGAAGACGTGGG
The DNA here is from genome assembly GCF_014633365.1 of Diospyros lotus. NCBI lineage: Eukaryota > Viridiplantae > Streptophyta > Magnoliopsida > Ericales > Ebenaceae > Diospyros > Diospyros lotus. Next base: position 18,666,276 of record NC_068338.1, on the reverse strand, counting down.
TCTTGATGGTGACAAATCAGGAGAGTTTCTTTTGCCCCCATTCAAAAGCATGCTTGCTGAATTTACTCTTTCTGCAGATGGAAGTTCACTAGTACCACCATGGCCTGGATCCCTATTAACATTTACAAAAGTTCGTACCAGCATATCAGTAGGTGGCTCATCAAATTCATCTTCCGATTCCTGAGACTTCTCCATTCCAGGAGAAGAAATTGTCTCTTCTCCTTCTTCCTGCTCAGGAAACCCATCCTTTTCCATAAACAGTCTTGTGTTATCACCATTCCTGAACCCTTGGTTTAATCCCCTCCCTTCCTGTGAAGAAAAGTGATCGTCAATTGGATGGGAAAGACCAAAGTAGTCCCACTGTGGAGTTTCAGGTTTGAGTGAAGGAGTTCCAGAGGGTGATGCTTCAGGTCCTCCAGTCGAGTACAATGTGTCGCTCTGTGGGGTACTTGAAGAAAGAATGCAACCTGTAACAGGTACAGAGAGTTTTGTTTCAATTTTTCTGGAAAAAGAACCTCCGAATTTCATATGATTTTCCTGATAACGGCTAGAGGTGGGTGGAGAAGGTGATGGCGAAAGGTTTCCAGTTGCATCCACATGCTGTGACATGGACGGGGGAGAATATGAGAACTGGGAAAAGGACTTGTCATTTAGCGTAAGTGGATCTGGAGTTGCACTAGTAGAAGTGAGCAAGGAAGATTCAACTGGAGCTTCAGGTCCAACATATCTCCATAAAGCAGTTCCCACAATTTTCAGTGACTCTATATATGCAACATGAGTGGCTGCTAACAAGCACCTGCCATCAAGTGCTTCTTTAACAAGCTTCTTTCTCTCCCGGCAAAGCACTGAAGCCTTATCTTCTTCTATTCTAGAGTTTGCGGCCCCCATGAATCCTGATACGGCTATGTTTCTGGAATTCCCACTCTAGAAAGTAATCAGAACATAAGGTTACTCCTGGAAACAATTACATACCAAATACATCAGAAAGAAAAAGAAGAGGAAGAAAAAAAGATGTGGCAAGGACTCCAAATCCAAATACTGATAAATTCAAAGAAAAAAAAACAGACAAACAAATCAAAATGATATCATCCCCTGGTTTCGCTTATGACAAGAAAACGTAAAATTGTAGTTTGCAAATTGTAAGTAATAAAAGAGAAATTATATTTAAAGGCATAAAAAGCAGTATTGACAGAATTCTGATGCATAATGGTAAAACCAGAGCAGCATGGATCGAAAGCATCAACCATTACCTCAATTCTAACAATATATTCTCAATTATAGTTTTCAAAATTTTCTTAATGCCTCACCATGCGTAGATTGAAATGTTTCCTAGCGCATCACTTTGCCAAGGATCCTGTAAATGGAAACATATATGCAAATGTCAACACATAAAAACAAAAACAAAAAAAGGAGATATATAATATAAAGGAAAACAGGAGCAACAGAAGGTCATCCTTGTTTAACAAAATGTAAAAACGTCCATAGTTAGAACAGTGAAACCCCCATGAAATGGAAACTAACCAAGATTTGTTCAGATCAGTATGTAACAATGGAGGTCATCAGTAACATACAAAGAGATGAACAATGAACAAGCAAAAATATCTTGCAGAAGAAATACATCAGTCATTCACTACATAAATAAGCAGAAAAGACTAGTTCCTAAACAGAAGAAAATTAAGTTAAGCAAAAATGAAAGACATAAAGCTGAAAAATTCATCATTAGACACAGATATGGAAGCACTTCACTTCAGAAAATTCAACTTGAAGTCCATTAAAAGTAAAGTTCATTGAAGACGATGAAATGTTGCTCCGGCTAGCGTTGCTTTTGAAGCAAAAAAAAAAAAGGATGGGCTACCAATAAAGAGAGAGGGCACAGATTCAAAAGTTGCAGAATTCGAACTAAAGCCTAGAAAGAAGAAAACCCAAAAGGGAGGGAGGGGGGCATCTCCCAGAATATTCATCAATAATCGGTGAATTTGCCCCAAAAGTCACCTGTGCGAAGAGATGCCAAGAAAATCTACAAGATACGAAGCACCTCTATGTAGCTCCTATTAACAAAAACAAATCAAACCCATAAGAGAGAAAGAGAATAATACCTTGAAAAAATTTGCAAAGAAAAATCCCAGTACGACAGACTCAAAAGATTGCAATCAAAAGAAAAAGAATTACAGAGTTTAAGCAATCAAAATCCCAGTACGACAGACTAAAAAATCCATAAGATTGGCAGCAAATTCAAAGTTGAACAAAACAAACTGAAATGGGTAGACAGAGAGGGGAGAGATTGCAACCTAGAACGCATAGGATCCAACCAATTGAGTAGCTGGAGCCCATAATTGAACAGATGTGACTCAACCCAAAACCAAATCCAAAAGGACTTGCTCCAAAAAAAGCTGAGAACTCAGATGCGTAAAGTGAAAGATTTGGGGTGAAAGACCTCGCGAATGAAGTGATTTGGACTGAAAGACCTCGAAGTAGATGAAGTAAGAATTTTAATTTTGCGGATGTTGGTATACCTGGGTGCTCATGTCAATCGATGGGGTACGGAAGCCATGGATTTCAGAGAAGACCCAGATGGCAGAATCACGAGAGACTTGATTTTAACACAGAGAGAGAGAGAGAGATTAAAGGGAGAATCTGGTGGGGCGATCACCATCATCATAGATGATGTAGCTTTAGCTGCCTCCATGCAAAAAGCATGTATCTTTTTGGCAAATTCCCCCCTTTAGGCTTTAGCTTAGTGAGAAAGCTGGAACGTCAACTTCCATTGCCTTCGTCTTTTTAAGCTTTTCTAATATTCGCCATTTTCCAAGTTACCACCTCACGAAGTAAACGCTGTTTCAACGTTAAAATATACTTACTTTTAGGGAGAAGGACCAATAGCCAAAAAAAAAATAAATAAAATAAACGTTTTAATTTTGTAATTGAATTTTAATTAATTTAATTAAATATAATTTTATCTAACATTTAAAATTAATTTAAAAATACGTATCATTACTCACATGATACGCCACATGTTATAAAAAATATAAGTGAAATTTATGTATATATATATAAAATAAATAAAATAAAAAATTAAATAACTAACTAAGCTTAAATGGATGAGGTTTAACTATAAGAATTGGGCAAGGGAGCCTAATTGAACGAGAGGACAACATGAAAAAGATGCAAAGAGGAAGAAAATATGGTCTCGCCCACCGTCGAAAAGTAGCGATGATGGTGATAGAGGGAGAAGAGGTGGGATTTGCCAAGGGAAGAAAGGTCACGAATGATGAGGGAATCGATTAGAGAGCAGGGAACCCAACGCCTAACCGTACCAAATCAGCTAGCCGCTCTCCTTAGGGGGGTGATTGGGATTAACCCCGTTCCCCAGAGAAGAAGACGAAGAAGCAGAGAAGATGGCAATTGCTGCTACTGTTCTGGTTCAATTAGAGCTCTCTCACCCAATTCTTAAAGTTAAACCCCACTCATTTAACCTTAGTTATAATTATTTAATTTTTTTCTTTTTTTATATATACATATAGGTCCCACTAATATTTTTTTTTAACAAATGACGTATCACATGAACAATGACATATGCTTTCTAAATTGATTTCAGCTGTTGGATAAAATTGTACCAAATTAGAATACAATTGCTAAAATTGAAACATTTAGATAAATTTACAAAAAAACAAAAAGGTTTGAATTTTTTTTTGCCATTTGCCCTAGGAATAATGATAATTGAAGGTGAATCATTCGTTACATTATTATTCTTAAAATTAGGGTATGTGGGTATTTTACTCATTTAATCTATCATTTTACTTAATGAATTCAGTTAATTCCATACATACTCATTTATTTTTTGCTCGAGCTTGAAAAGAACAATAGTTCAAATAGAAGAGAAAAGAAATTTAAGGTAATAATAATACCAAAAATACTACTCAATTGACATGTACTCTTAGGCCAACCTTGGCCTCAACCCACCATGCTACCCATCCTCAGCCTTGGACCATCTTGGCAGCCCACCTCCACCTCGGACTGCCATGCCAGGCCCCCCTCAACCTCAAGGTACCACGCCCCAACTACCCTCAACCTCAAACTATTAGACTATTTATGATCTCGAAGATCTATCTAGGCTTGGCTTAGCTTACAAATGGGGTCTTCCACATATTTGAGGGCAAACCAATTCAACCTAGAATTGAATGACCAAATCCGATTAGGATTCTCACCTAAAATTAAGTGGCAGGCTCAATCAATCATAATTTAGGATTACGTCGTAAAATCTAGCAATTAATTTTAATCTCGATAAATTTAGAATAAATCATTTCTTCTAAATATTAAAAAAAGTGATTTTAAGAGATAAATTTTCAAATCCATTTAGGATCACTATTTTTAAATCGCATCTAAAAAGGAGACTTAATCTAGACAAAAGATTATCTCTAATATACTATAAGTAGATGAGAATCTCTCATTCTAAATAAACATTCTCAATTGCTATAATATCCCGAGAGTCCAAGGTCAAACCTAAAAAGGAACTCTAGAAAAATTAGTATATATATCGAAAATAGTAAGGAATGAAACAACACTAATTAAATGTCTTTTGAACTAAATATGGATAAAAAAACTCCCGAATTAAACGTATTTCAGGCAGGATAACTCAAGAATGAGTGACATTTGGAAAGTTCGTGTAAACCCATCAAAATAAATTGATTTGGTCCTTCCTATCGCTCGATGCTGGATGTTACAGGTAATATCAGAGCCGACCCTTGGAGAATGTGGTCTGATGAGGGTGGGAAGTGGCGCCGGGGCACGAGGGCTTGAACAAGGAGCAGCTTCTAACAAACTTCTAGAATGGCATCCCCCAAAAGGGAGAAGATCTGGGACCAGTTGTAAGGTCATATTACAAGGACATTATATGCTCAAAGAGGAGAGAATGTAATATCCCGCGAGTCTAAACTCAGGTCCAAGAAAGAACTCTAGAGAAACTAGTATATATATCGAGGATAATAAGAAAAGAAACAACGCTAACTAAATACCTTTGGGGCTTAATATGGATAAATAATTCTCAAATTAAGCGTGTTTGAGCTAGAGTAGCTCAAGAATAGGTGATCCCTAGGAAGTTCGTGTAAATTCATCAAGATAAGTTGATTCGATTATTCCTATCGCTCAATACGAGATGCTCCAATTACAATTCTCAAATTATTTGTTTTACCTTGACTAATACTCTAGATTTAACTTAGCCATTAGAATGAACTTGGTAGCAAAACAATTATCACACTCTTTAAACAAATATATTGATGATTAATTTTTTACATTATAATCTCCAATTTACTTGTTCTACCTTTGCTACTACTCTATGTCAAATTTAGGCATTAGAACGATCTTCATGGCAAGGCAATTGTCACACTCTTTAAATAAATATATTAATGATTAATTTTTTACATGAAATGTTATTCGTAAGAATTCAAATGTTCACACCACACCGAGCAAGTGGAATAACTAGACACCCGATCGATCAATTCATGTGACAATCCAACAGCACTAATTGACAAATTGGGATAAAGTTAGCCTCTACCGACCGACCCAATGATTCACTCACTAGCTAGAACCAACAGCCAGCGTGAACCGCACCATTAAAGTCTCTGCTCCTCTCGATCTCTTGCCGCCCTGCTTGCACCACAACCTTCCTTCCCACATGCATGCCTGTTGAAACACTCACCAGCTATTTTAATTGTTATATATATTTTGCCCCATTAGACCCTTTTTTTTTTTTTTTAATTACGTACTATCACTCGTGCCCTCGTCGAACCCGTTCTAGAATCATCACGAGAGAGGTAAATCGATTATGTGTCTGGGTGATGAAGATTTTTTTTTTTTTTTTTTTGAAGTTGTATCCACTAGCACTTACCGAGATCATTCCTGAAAAGATATAAATTTTTACTTCCCTCAAGAATTGATTCCATACTAACGGCTTTTAACATGACTTTACAACCGCTCATTTGCCACCAAATTATGCCCCTTGGGGCAGGCCCTTATTTTATTCAACTGCACTGGTGGTTGTGGCAAGGAAGGATGGTTGATCCATTATTTTTTACGCAATTAAACACTTAGCTTATGATTTAATCAATTCATAATTATTTTACTTAATCAACTGCATGCATGGTTGTAGTGATTTGTGATTGATTATTTTACGCTACCCCATTATTCTATATATATTAGTTTAAATAGCCTTTGTTCTACGAACTAATTTCATCCATTATTCCATTTGTTACGTCATGGGCAAAAACCCACTAAGAAAGACCAAGGAAAAGACTTTGAAGTCCAAAATATCGTTTTTGACCAAAAGACGTAAATTTTTCGTATACCAGACGAGGAGTTCTCATAGAGACGTGCAAATTAAATAACTTTAACATTCGAAAAACTCTACGAGAATATAAATAATTATTCATAAAAAATTCTAATTCTAAAAGAATTTGAAAATATTGAGATAAACATCTTTATAATCTCAGTCTGATTCAGAAAAATCAAGGTAAACGATATCTGTAAGAATCTTAATCCTAGACAAATTAAGAATGATCAAGATAAGTATTATCTACAATAATTATAATCTCGAATTAATTAAAATTACTTCATATTCCTCTATATATAAATAAACGGACACTCATTCCTAAAAAGATATATTTTTCATACTAATTTTAATATAATTTTTATTATCTTTAGTATTTGATTTAAGTATCGAAATGTTTACGTGGGAATTTTTCTATGTCCTCTAACTGTTTTCTTATTTTTATAAATTCAAACAGTTTGATGACAACATTTTTAATCGAATAAATTCATTGTTATATTCAGCCAAGAACGTCATCCAACCAAAACCTATTAATTATTTCATCCACCCATGTGCCTAAATAGTATCAGTGCTTAATTATATCCATCAGGCAATTCGCTAAAATGACGGAATAATTTGTTGGTCACTGTGGGCTAACACCAATGAGAGACCAACTCCCACAACGCCATATTCCATGGCAACGTGCCCACTGTTGTCTGTGCTCCAAGTATTATATATTAATATTATCTAATAATAATAATTGATAGTTTTATGATATATATTATAATCTATTATTTGATTTACTTTATTTAAATAAAGTGATAGTTATGAGACGAAAAGATATTTTCTTTAGTTTAAACTTAAAAATATATATATTTTTAAATTTTAAAGTCATATTTTTTTGTATATTGAAGTGTTTTGATGTTTTCTAAAAATAAATCCTCACAATTGCTAGAACTCTCTATGACATCAAGTGCTCAATTAAAATAGCTGTGAAAGGCCACCAGATGCATGGAAGGCTATTGATATTGTGTGACATGAATGTGAGAGAGTTGCCATGCCACCCCTATTGAGCTAGCACTCTTCAAGTCTTAGGAAGCCGCTCATTTGCTTGCTCGCGTGGATACCGTTAGAGACTGAACGGCTTCGTGATCGCCTCCATTAAGTTTTGGTCTTGAATCTTCACTACAAAAGGTAATCATTGGCTCTTTTCTCCGTAATCTATTCCTTTTGAGAGATTCTAAAGAAATTTATGGTTAAAAATTTTCATTTTTCTACTATACTTATGATCCGTAAATTCCTTCATGCTATTGTCACACTACAATTACGGCTTCAACAAACCTTATGCTTGCAAGTATCACACCCCCAAGATAACTTCTCAAAAGCCCTAAACTCGAAGACAAGCCTCACAAATAGTCTAAACACTCATGTTTTCAAAGCCAAGGAACATCAATTACTCTCTTAAACTTGTATTATGTCTTGTCTAACCAACATGTGTTGGAAAAGAGAAAGATTTATGAGGGACCTAGGATTCACACCCCCTAAACTCGATTTCCTCAAGGCTAACGCTCTTCCTTAATTAGTGTCACTCAAATTTACCCTTGTTACTGCAATCGAGCCTCGAAGCTACCACCCCTTTTCTAGGCATCCACCATCTTACTTTGGAGTTGCTAGCCTCTCTCAATGTCATCAACTCTTCAATTGTGAGTTATTACCTTTTCTAAACACTATTGCTACTTACGCCGAGCATTGAAAGTTGATATGCATATGTGTCCACGCTACATGTTTCACATATCAATAGTAAACAAATCTATACCTAGGAGAAGATGTACATATTCCTCCACATAAGTGCAGACCAATGCATGCATGCAGATGAAAATAAAGCCCTACAAACTCTTGAAACCAAGTTATTGCACTTACTTACATGTCCATTTTTCTATAAAGATATTTCTTACCACCTAACTAATGAATGCAAGCATATCCTTAGCATTATAAGAAGCTCAAGCCTAATAATATGTTACCTTAACTATCAAAATTAGCTGGTCATCTCTAGTCATCCTTGTTTAAATGGCAAAACTTCACACGACTTTGGACCTCCTTCTTTCTAGGTTACCAATTCGCAAAACCACTCGAACATAGGTGTTATCTTGATAGTTGCCCGAACACAAGCTCCACTCTAATAACCACTCGAATATGGGTGCCAATGTGATAACTACTCAAACATGGGTACTATAACAAAGCCTTGATCTTGATCAAATCACAACCTTGGTTGCAATTACTATTTTAACTATGCTTCCCGCTTAGTCAATAACAATCTATGTGCCCCTACACACCAATTAAATAAAGAGCTAGAAATTGACTAACTAGCATCAAACCACACAAAAATGTGGACATGGTACCTTCATAAACTAAGGCCCCTTTTGAGATCAAGCTGATGACTCGCTAACAAATGCTAGCCCACACACCTAACAGTGTGTGCATGGGATAATCACTGAAAATAAAACGTCTTGGGACAAGACAATTTTAGTGTTGATCCCTTTATTCCCATATCACACCACACTACTTCGCAAGTTACTTTCATGCACTGTCTTTATTTTTCTTTTAAAAATTGACTTCCCTATGGATTCGACCTGAACTTATCAGTTTAAATTCTGTACTACATAAACCTCGTACCCTGTCAAGTGTGACTCCTTTGTGAGTGTGTTTTTAGAATAGTTAATTTTTACACAAGGTTAGGCGTCGAACAGAATTTTGGCCTTGAAGAAAGACAACAAAGCAAACTAGTCTACCCAAGAAAAGTATAAGATAAATGAAGCCAATAATAGTTAAGGCATTTGAACATCCTTCGACTACTAAAATACTCTTATCAAACCCAAGGACTCGAATTCCTAAAGAATTGTTGAACCCTTAGCTAACACTACAAAAAAATTGATTTTTTGCCGGCGGTTTCTACAACCACATCAAAACATAGTATTTTGCAGCGGTTTTCAAAAAATCATCTCTAAATTCAGAAAATAAATAAATAATTAAAAAATAAAATTGATATTTTTTGGAAAAATTGTCGCTAAAACTTAATTATGGAAACATAACCACTAAATTCAAATAAAATTAAGTAACTAAAAAAATTAAGTTAATATTTGCGGCAATTTTTCAAAATCGTCGCAAAATACAATTTTTTAATCAATCTAGTGGCAATTTTTAAAAATCGCCGTTAAATTCAAAAAATAATTGAAAAATAAAATTAATGTTCGCAGCGATTTTTCAAAATCACTACAAAATACAATTTTTTAATCAATTTAGCGCAGTTTTTAGAAACTGCATCTAAATTCAAAAAATAATTAAATAATTAAAAATAATTAAATTAATCTTTGCTGCGATTTTTCAAAATTGTCACAAAATATAATTTTTTAATCAATTTAGCTGCCATTTTTAGAAAATGCCGCTAAATTTAAAAAATAATTAAATAATTAAAAATAAAAAATTCATTAAAAAATTAATTTAAAAAAAAACATGCAGCAAAATTTTAATAATTTTAAAATGAAATTTAAAAAATATATATAAATCTTTTTTTATTTTTTAATCAATTAATTAATTTAATTTAATCCAATTAATTTATTTAAAATTTAGTCCATTATTCATTTAAAAAATAATCAATTAATTTATGTTTTTTAATTTATATTAAAAATATAGAATATAATTCTAGAAAATGAGATTGGTTTAATATATAATTTATATGCGCAAATATATAATAAGGAGGCTTCACAAATCAGATGGTTTCGCCCACGCACGTGCGTACGGGAGTTTGCAGGTTCGAATCCAGGGAAGAGAGAGAAGCCGAAAAATCAAATTTACAGCATGGCCATGTGGTGAGCGGGCATGTGGGCTTGCGGCCCGGCATGCAGCCTCGATGCTTACTTGTGCACTGGTGCAGTAAATAGCGGTGGAAACTGTCGCTAAAATTCAAAAATTTTGATTTTTTTGCAAATTTAATTCGCAGTTTTTTTGTGGCAGTTTTGAAACTGCCGCTAAATATTTTAAAAATCGTCGCTAAATCACTTAGTTTGCAGCGATTCCTAAACCACCGCAAAAAATAGCATTTAGCTGTGGCTACTCCAGTAATTGTTGAAAATCGCCATTAAATGCTTCGCGATGCCTAATATAGCGGTGGTTTTCAAAACCCGTCACTAAATTACTTTAATCGCCACAAAATGCAAAAAAATCGCTGCTAAATTTTGATTTTTTTGTAGTGTAACTTTAACAAATTAGACCACAACTATAGTATATATAAAACATTACTCTAAAAAGTACATTGTGTTAATCCCTTGATCGGGTACCATTATATTACCCAAACATAGGTACCATTTTGCTAAATTACCTAAACATGGGTAATATTTTACTAAATTGCCCATAAACATAGGTACCCAAACATTGGTGTCACCACAAAAACCACCCAAATAGGTGCAATGAGTATATTAACAAGGTTACTCCCAAAGCACCAAAGACCAATGAGTGCCAAAGCATTCTAACTGGAATATGGGCCTTATTGGCCTTAATACTTCTAGGCTACCCTTAACCTTAATATTTGTAAGCCACCTTCAAACTCCACATTTATAAACCATTTTCAACCTCGAATTTAAGTGAGGAGGATGACACTACTTTTATTCCCTCATTTCAATTACATTGAAGTAAGAAAGTGGGAGACTTCTAATAACACCCGAATCTTACTCAAGTGACACGTATTAGGCCACCATCAGCCTCAACCCACCCTTAGCCTACTATGCCAAGGTACCCTTGACCTTAAATCGTTAAGCAATTTGTGGCCTTGGAGTGGTTTTCCCAGCAAACACTTGGGTAATCCTTACAATCCTTGTTTTGTAGGTTTGTTAACCTAAAATACTACCTATGGTCCAAGCGAACTCTTGTGCTCTGCGAACAAATATATTGATGGTCATCTTTTGCATCATCAATAGGCATTATTTGTGAAAATTGAAGGGTTCACACCAAGCAAGTGCGATAGCTAGACACCAAATCAACTCACATGCCACAATTGAACAACACTATAGACAAATTGCGATCAAGTTATCCTCGAATGACCCCATAATTTGCTAAAATAACAGAGTAATTGCACTATTAAAGTCTATATCCCTCTCGATCTCTTGCCACACCACATCAATCTCTAACAAATATGTGACATAAAGGCTAGCATGACTAGTGAGCAAAAAGGATATTATTTGAGGAAAAGTAGTTGGTCATCTTAGGTAATTAAAATAACCAATTGTCCCTTCTAGGGTTGTTAAGGGTTAAGTCATTCATGTTTAATGAGTGGCTCCTATGGTCCTCTCTTGGGCGAGGGACCCTTACACATATCGATATGTTTAGTGCATTTTATTCGTGATATTTTTACTAAACATATTGATGTGTATTCTTATGTAAGAACCCTGTCTTTCACGAACACATGAAACATATCGATTTGAGATTGCATTTTATTCGTGATATTTTGTCAAGTTTAGTTCTGTCAAGTTTTCCTACTTTCCTTAACACTGAATTAGAGAGATGCAAGATTATAGAAGTATAGGCTAATTCATCAGTTTCAAGTTTTTGTTCCTCTTTAGTACCTTCAGAATATTTTCCATCTATAGCCTTAGAGACTTTTTGTTATACTAAAATTTTCTTCATTTTTTGTTGTCATATAGAGAAATCCCCCTTCCCATTGAAAACCCCCAATTCGAAGTATGTAGTCATATTCACTAAGTATATGTATTACACAAGGAATATATAGCCTAGTTAACTTAATGCAAACACACAATTTAAATTTAACTAAGGTAGAAATTCACAGAGGGATAACAAATCAAAATAGGAACAGGATTAAATAGAGACAGATAAATTAATCTAACAAAAACAGTATTCTGAAACTGATTGCACATAGCAAGCTATATAGGCACAAAATAACAAATATTTTGGCATTTTAGCTATGAATTCTCAATTTCATTTTCCCAACAATAGTGCATCTAACACTTAAGTGCAAGATGATTGGTGATAATTTAGCATGTGATAACACATTTTGTTCTCATGGCTGTTCAAAAGAAATGAAGAAAATATACAAGAGTAGGATATATAAAAGGCCAAAAAGAAAGAAGGGCGGGGGGGAACAATTGAACACAACAAACATAAAAAACCAACTTCACAAGGAAAAAATGCATAAAAAAAAGAAGCAAAACAAACAAAAAAATAAGGCCAGGAAACATAAATCAATAAAACTTACAATCTGGGAAATATACACCTAGAAATAGCATACCTGAGTTTCCTGAGGACAATACCAGACTCGTTAGCCCGGTAAAGCCCAATATCTTCAGGGGATATAATCTCATATGTGTTTTTATGTTTAAGCATTCCATCCACACAACAGATTATCTGAATAAATTGCACACAGTAAATTATATATAAGCACAGAAAGGAATTTCACAGAACTGAAACTGAATGAAAAAATCTCAAACAAGTTGATACTAATTTACTAGGCCAAATCTCAAATATGAGATCTAGTATGAACACGGGTCAGATCTAGAGGACTTACCAGCCTCCACGCGTAGCACCCTGCAACTACATGCGCCGCTGTCGGGCGGTGAGCGGGTTGGCACTCGTCAGTCAAGGGGATGCTACTCAATCGGACAATCATGGATACAGGGTTGGTTTACCCTGAATCACCCACTGCACAAAGCAATTGAAGTTAAACGATTTAAATTCAACTTAAACCCTAAAACTCTTACCGTGTAAAATTAACTAAGAAAACCAGAGGGTTTTTTCGATTAGTTTTGATTTCGCACAACCCAGGAGACACACAAGGCTCTAATACCATTTGTTGCGAAAAAATACTTACAAAACAAATGGTTAGTACTGATAATAATCAAAACCAGAATACCAAAATGAGAACACGAAAAACATAAATATAGAACTCCCTGTTGATCGAATTGAAAATTATTCAAGGCTCATATTTGTGTTTGTCCAGAAAGTGCCACTCAGTTAACGCCAATCAAATAAGGCCACCAAACCACAGAGAAACCCTAAATCCCTAAGAATTGAATCCCTCAAATGCTCAAACCCTCTTAGCCGATTGACAACTCTCCAAAAAACCACCCAAAGGTCACTCACAAAACGATCTACCAAGGAACAGAGAGCACCCCTCACAAAGAAGATGGAATCAACAATAGTAGGTCGAGAGCTTACCTTAGAGAATGCCGACCAATAATATAAATAGGGATCACCAACGGATCAACCAAGGGATTCGCAAGTAACGGAAGACCACTGCCATGGAAAGAGGGATTGGACCAAGAAAGGAAAGGAAGACTCACGAAGATCGGCCATCAAAGGAAACAATCGGGCGAACAAAGAGAGGGAGAGAATCGATCGTCAATAAGGGCATCAATAAAGGCAACAAGGAAAGGAAAAAGCCCTTTTATATGACAACCCTAGGGTAAGGCAAACAAGAGAATGGGCTTAGGCTAATTGGGCTTTCTTAAGCCTTGAGCAAATGGGCTTAGCCCATTTCTCCTCCAAAGGCTTAACTAATGGCTTATGACCCGACTTCTAAATGGGCTGCCAATGAGTGGTACTTTGGACGATACTTTAATCCCGACCCGAAACCTATGAAGATAAACTCGAAAACTCGTCATACCTTTGGGTCTTATTAGGAATCATAAAATCGATAGTTAAGTTATTCATGTTTAATGAGTGGCTCCGATGGTCCTCTCTTGGGTGAGGGACCCTTACACACACACGCTGCGTGTACTCACACCCACTCTCTCTAAGATTTTGTCCTCTTAAATATGATAAAAGCCAAAGAATTATTTTCCTGTCTAATAGGGACTTCCTTACCCAATTAAAGCATTTCCTTTCTTGGCAATAAGGTCCCTGCCAAGCAGAAAAAATATTTTACACCTCACCTAGAAGAGAGCACCCATGTTAAGTGGGGTATCTCCTCTCTGGTGGTTGGGAGTTTTTTCCTAGCTTAGGCTTCTTAAGCAGGGTTTAATCGCTATAATTTTTTTTCAAGGAATTGTCTTTAGGACTTGTTTTTTAATGCTTTTCTTGTTTTTTTGCCTTTTACAAGGAGTTATTTGCGGACTCCTCTTTATTCTCCCTCTCTTACAATACCTTTTTTAAGTTCTCAACTTTGTTCAATAATGTAGCATAGTGTATTACTCTATTATAATGTGGGATGGAATGGGTATATAATATGGTATGATAGTATGTACGATAATGCTCCCTGACAAAGGCACCAGTGGTTCCCTACCAATATAAGTAGATTAGGAATTACATGTAGTTCCTTATAGCATTAAATACGCCACTAACTTCCTACTATGCAATCTAAATAAGCCATTATGTGATGATGCCCCTTGAGGTGAATAGGTTACACCATTAATTTCTTACTAGGTAAGTAAATTAGATTATTTCATAATGTTGTTCCCTGAAGTATTTGGGGTGCAATACTAACTACCTACTAATGAGTAGGTTATATCATTTCATAGTAGTGTTCCATAAGTCACTTAGGGTGCACCACTATCTCCCTACTAGTAAGTGGGTTTAATCATTTCATGATGGTGTAATCCAAGGCATCTAGGGTGCACCATTTGGGATGATCATTCTTGCGAGACCTCCGATGTTTGTGCCATCGATTACATTAGGGGAGATAAATCGCAAATTAGGTCTTTGGCCCTTACGCAGGGCGAGGATTGAACTCGCAACCCATCAGATTAACACCGACATATTGCTCATCTAACTACTCGACCTATCCCCTAGGGGCATGTAAGGTGCACCACTTACTCTCTACGAGTGAGTACATAGATATTTGTGTGGAATAGTTTTCAAGAGGCTTTATGGGTTCATTGCCAACTAATACCATGTTAGCAAGTTTTTTATGTAACAATTTCCCAAAATACAAAATTGAGAACTGAACACATAGTTTATCATTTTTTTTTTGGAAAGGAAATGCATAACTCTTCTATCGACATATTATTTCTCAAATGTTTGTTGTCCATGAGTGTGTGTGAGAAGGTTGTACCATCTAATTGCTTAAGCTCATATATCCAAGCCTAAGTATTCTCTTTACTCTATTAGGGTCTTATCTTCACCATCCAATGCTAGCAAAGCTTCTACACTTAGCCATAGCATTCCTCACATGCATAAGAATGGATACATTATGTATTAACCCCATTATGTAGCATTCCTTTAATATCTATTAGTTGCTTTTCATCTCCTTTTAACACCTTATAGTGTAGCAAACTTCACTTTTAAGTGAAATATTGATATATTTCCTCCCAACATGTTAAGAGTCTATTAGCCAAGGCTCATGTTGAAGGGCTTGAGGCCTTGACCACCACAAGAAGATAGATTCCTACTTTTTAATTAGCTTGACCACCATGAGGTAAAGTTTGTATGAAATGTATATATTAAGGTTGACCACCATGAAGCTTATTAATAAGCTTCATGTAGTCAAAACCCATCATTCTATAATATGATGACACATGGCACCTCACTACTTACATCATCAAGACAAACCACACAAAGAACACAGCAGAAGTCCCCGCATCTCAAATGACACCTCAACAATTACAAGATAACAATCATCATCTCTCAAAATCCAAAGATAAAGATTAAAAAAAGAAAAAGAAAGAGAGATTCATACTTTTAAACAAGGATTCCAAGTTGGACATGATAAGAAGATAACAATCTACAAAAAGATAGACTCCTACCTACTTTAGGCCTCCATAGATGTAAAACATCATTACTTATCATGGTAACTTAAAAGAACACTTCATTACTTATCATGGTAACTTAAAAGAACACTTGAGGCATTTTCTCGTAATTTCTCTATTAGATTTGTATAATCTAATCGCACCTCACACTCAAAAAGGAAATGAATTGAGTATTTATGATTTTAAAAAAAATTGTAATTGTTTGCAAAATAAATATAAAAGTAGGGAATAAACAAAAAAATTGACAATACAGAAAGCAGGAGACACAAAGATTTATCGTAGTTAGACAAACCCTACTTACCTCTATTCCCCAACTATCTTTTGAAAATTTTCTCAATCCAATAAAACATTCTACTTGAATTGAGTAGGCCCTCTAGCAAACCATTAGAAATATACACTCTCATACTTATACCTAAGTAAGCTTTCTAACAAATTGTTAGAAAATACAACACAACTTACAAATAAAATAATCTAAAACTTGGCACTCTCAGTTATAAAGATCTCTCTAAAATATGTAGCAATATTTTAACAACAAATTACAAATAATATACAATTTTAGTTAAGTGAAATATTGAAAGTACAAGCGCAATAGTGAGAAAAGTAAGAACACTTGTAAGCTTCTATATCTTGATCCACTTCTCTAGTGTATTCTTGAGCTGATATTTATAGGTTTCTCCTATACTTTGAATTAATTAGTCATTTTAGTAGCCATTGGAGCATTTAATGCCTGTAAAAACTAATTGTTTAAACATGTTAATGAAGAAACTATTGACAGTCTTTCAAACCGATTAACTATTTCCATTTAGAAATCTGAAACACACTCAGGGGTGGATTTACCATATGGCCAGAGGGCTGCTACCCCCCTGTAACGCCTTGCTTTCTCGGGCGCATTATAACTTGGGACAATTCCGGGACAATAAAATTTTTTCCTTTCGAACTAATCCTAAATCACGTCATACCTCGAATCCGTCCCAGAATTCTCAATCATTTATCTCGAAAGAGAATCATTATACACATCAAATGCGAAAACAATAATCGAACCTGATATCTTAACATTGATCATTAAATCATCGTTCCTCAACAAACTTTATGCAAAACATAAGTTATCATCTAACATTAACCCTAAACAAGATTATACATCATTATTCCTCAAAACGTTCAGAATTCAAAGTAGCAAAACTTAAATACATAGGCTACATAACATACATTTCATGCACCTTGCTAAATACCATTTCATGCCTCATTTATCCTCGTATCTGCTACAATCTCCATCTGAAACGTTTGAATATTTCAGGGGCAAAGCCCAAGTTAGATGATGAACCATCTAAGTAAGGGTACATAATGTTATATCATGTGTGTATGCAATGTCTTACTCATCGTAGGTGTCAACTGCACCCCTCATGCTATCTATCATTCTTACGGCCACCTCTTTCGAAGTCGGGGTGTCTCGGGACACCCTTGGTAAAGTAGCGGTGCTAGTTCGTACTCCCTACGGCCTCAATGCGTGTGATCAATGATATCAACGTGTATATATGCATTTCATAACATGTCATGTATGCAGTCTACGTGATGGATACATATCAAAGCATGTCAATATGATGCATGAAAGCATTCCCGAGGATTGGGATTTGAAATATAAATCACCTAAAACCAACCATTTTCCATAAAATTAAATATAGTTAGAAAGTACCACTTACCTCGATATTCGTGTCTTGCCTCAAAATATGTGCATCACCTTCATTTGCGTGCCAACCTCAAAATTCGTACAAATCACTTCAACTTAATTATCAAAGCATCATAATCACCATATTTAAGCATTAAAACTATTTTTTCATAATTTCTTGCATTTTCTTTATTTTTCTTTCTATTTCTTCCTATTTTTCCTCAATAAATCCAAACTAAATATTTCTAAAATATTTTTTCAAATATATCACTATAAAAATTCATAAAATAATATTCTTGAATTTTTGGAATTTTTTAGGAAATTTTACTCACCTCAACTTAGCATCTCCAGCTTCCTCAGTATGCGTGCCCTAATCTCGAAACGCAAGCCCGAAGAATTTTTCTTTGCCAAAATCTTCAGAATAATAATAAATTACCAAATCCTATTTTTTCAAGAATTTTCTCCATTTTTTTTTCTTTTCTTTTCCTTTCTTTTTCTTTTCTTTTTTTTTCTTCCCTTCTTCTTCCTCCCGCGTGCAACTCCTCTGCTTCTTCTTTTTTTCTTTCTTCTTCTTTCTTTTCTTTTCTTTCTTTCTTTCTTCTTCCTTCTCTTCTTCTTCTTCTTCTTCTTCTTCCTTATCTTCTCTTTTTCTTCCTCTCCTTTCTTCTTCTTCCACTACAACGTACTAGCGAGCACAGTGCGCCTGCCCGCATGGCTGCCTCACTGTCGCTTGCCCACACCACCGCGCACTTCCGTTGGCCGCCCCTTACTGCCTCGACCCTCCCCTGCTCGTGTCGCCCAGCTTACTGCCGCGATGGTTGCTGCCATGGCTGCCCCTGCTCCACTTGAACTTACAGCCATGGCCGCTTGAAGCTTGCTGCTTTGGGCCGCCACCAACAGGCCTCCCTCTCTCACTCAACTCTCTCTCTCTCTCGATCTCCTTGCTGCTTCTCATTTTGCCAAGCTTCATGCCTATTTATAGGCATTTCATCGCCCCCAAATCAGCCTTGGACGCCACTCTTGGCTTGAAAAATCTTCCAAATGTTGCAGGAAATGGGTTGCAGGGTATGGCACAATTGGCAGAGGCATGGGCCAAGCTTGCAGGGCATGAGAAATTTGCAGAGGCGTGGCTTCACGCCCCCTGCTGCTACGAACCTACATATATATATGTATATAATTATATATATTACACTAATATTTATAAGAAATTATACCATTAAATTCCAATTTTCATCTTATATCACTTGGGTAACTTCGTAATTTCAATTATACCCTCGAACACTAAATTAAATTGCATTTTAATACAGAAAACGCAAAATTAATAATCCAAGATTTACTCGATAAAGACAATTCCGCCAAATGTCCTCACTGGGCTGTTGTTCCATCTCGAAACCACCGAAGGGTTGCTCATTACGCAAAATCGGAGCCTCCCTAGGGTTCCGTTGATTTTTCGAGAGTCTCCTACGATAATTCGGTTTTACAGCCTAAATGGCAGTTGTATTTTAGCTGTACCAAAAATCGTTCCCGATCCGATTTCTTTCAATACCATAAATCATATCTCGGAACGCTCATCAAGACCATATTATTTTCCTTGGACAATTTCACTCTGAGACATTCTCTGCAGTCGATTTGATACTTATAATTGCTATCAAACCGATTTTTCAGTATTCTAAACTCATCGAAATTATATGACAACCTTATACGAACATGGGATATTACATCCCCCAAGCTCAGACAAAATTAAGAATATATATTATATTTATTTAAAATATATATTTTGCCCTCCCAATCTCTTTCCTCCATTTCCCCTACCCTCACCCTCACCCCACCACCACCAAGAATCTGGAAAATCGTCCCTCCCAACCAAATTAAATATTATATTTACTTTAAATGTCTCCCATATTAAACTCTCAGCTCCCCCACTCTAACAAAATTAAAAATTATAATAATTATATTTATTATAAATTTTATCCAACACTAATCTCTCTCCTCCCCCACCCACAGTCTCCTCCACTTCCCGGTCGAAAATCTAAAAGCCCAAACGCCATTTTTCCAACCTCTTTCCTTTTTATTTTCTCTCAAGAATATATTTATAAATCATTCATTTTATAAAATATAGTCGTGTAATCTTGGATCTGATCATATTTTCACCGTGAAAGTAATCTTGATATATAAGAAAGTAAGTCTTTTAGAATTTTTAGCAATTACTTTTACTCAAGGTTGTTAAAATCGAGATTTTAAGTGGGATCGATAAAGGGTCCATAAAATCGGATCGTAAAATCGTAAGATTTTAGAGATAATTAAAAATACTCTTTAATTTTTGTAAATATATGTTTATAATAATATAATTTTATAAAAAATGAATTAATATTATTTAATAACTTAATTATTCCTTATTATAATTCAAAAAATGATACTTCCCAAATATAGCTCAAAAACTAGCAGGTTGGTATAGGCAATTTAGAGGCAAAATATAGGTAATTTAGAGGTAAAATATAGCTTAAAATTCTTTAGAGGATGCTTCCAATGTCTTCCATTAAATTTAGATTGTTATTTTTTCTTGATTTAACATTGATTAAATCAAGTAATATCCCAATTTGGGGTTGGGTGGTCCATTAATTAATTACTTGTTTGTCTTGATTTACTTATGCAATCAATGTTAAATCAAGTAAAAATTATAATTTAAATCAAGTAAATTGGAACTTATGCAATTAATGTTAGATGTTATGTGACATTGGAATTTATGTAATCAATGTTAAATCAAGTTTCAATTTAGAGGTAAAATATAACAATTCATTGCATAAGTTCCAATGTCAGATGCTATGTGACATTGAGACGTTGGAAGCATCCTCTAAATTACGACTTAAATCAATAGAGGTCTTTGAATCGTAAAATCGTTCGGGGATCTCTGAAACGTAAAATCGTAAAATCGTATATGTAAAATCGAGATTTTATAGGATTTTATCCCAAATTGGATTTTACATGGGATTTGAATCGTTTGGGGGTTTTCGAATCGTAAAATCGTAAAATCGTACGCGTAAAATCGGGATTTTAACAACAATGCTTTTACTTTTTCAGTACAAATCCATGATATATATGTGATATAATATTTTGACATCATATTACATTACTTTTTTTATTAATATGGATAATTATTGTATAATTTTAACTTTTACATTTTTTGTCATCGTTGTTCACCCCCCTACTTAAGTATCTTGGCTCCACCCCTGAACACACTTACGGTTTTGGGTAAACATTCGATTTCTTTTAAAAATAGTCAACTTCTTTAAAAAAAATTAATCCATAGTCTAAACAATCGATCGTCAACAGTTTTAAAAAACTTTTGATATGTTACAATCACAATCTGACTCTTTTTAAATTTACACAAAAAATACATAAAATATGAAAATGTCATGTCAACTGTTCACAAAACCAGTCAACTATCTTTGTATAAAGGTCAACAGTTTATAAAAAAACTACCAACAGTTTTAAACTATAAAAAGCTCATTCATCATTTGACATTATTTGAGTTTTACATTTTTAATTTTTAAAGATAAAATATATCTCATTTTCAAATTCCAAAGATATAATTTACACCATTATCAAATTCCAAGAATGCTTAAGGTATTTTCTATTGTGGTTGCAGATCATTCAGCTGATCAAGATTCATCTAGCCAACAAGAATTAGCTAGAATTTTAAACAATGCCACACTTCAAACTTCTCACCAGTAGTCCAAATTAGTATTATTAACTATTAAAAATATTTTTATGCCATCAAAGCTTATTTGTGAACAATAACAAGTTTGTTCATCAGCAATAAACAAATTTATTTCTCTTAAACAAACAATAATTATATATACATATATATATATATCTTCTAAATGAACAATAATAATCAGGTTTAGCTAAATAATAAACGAGTCTATATATATATATAATCAATAAATAAATTTGTTCGTTAATAAATTAATATAATCCATTTATTTAAAAAGTTTTAATTTAACAAAAAGGCATAAATCAAAAGCAGACAAGTGTGGTTATTTGCTCAACTTTGCAGTCGCATGTCATGAGAATGGATTTTCCCTCGTCTTTGTGTGTATATACTGGAAGGAAGCAAGCCATCATGTGCGGATGAGCTGTGAGGGAATTTATCGGTTCACTTTGCCACATGGGTTGTTTGCCAAAGGCCAAAGAAAAAGAAACATTTTTTGGGATTCCCTCTTTTTTTGGGTGCAAAAATGTGAAATTCTTCGCCTTAAAAGTCTTTCAGATATTGTTCCACGCATGTAGAAGGGGTTAATTACGATACACGGTGACCCCCAAAGCAAGAGGCACAGTACATAGTACCCACAAGAAGTCACTCCCACAAGAGGGTGAAACTCCCACACTGCGACTGTTATGACTCGAACCTGCATCCTTGAATACAATCTACTACCCTGAGAACCATCGGTGCTACGCCCGTGGGGGCATGCCCTCCTTTTTTTAGTGTCTACTGTTGTGGGTTTAAGGTATGTCTTCCTGCGGCTTTTCTTTGCCCATACCTGGGTTTTTATTCAAGACTATACTAGTCTTATTAGGTTCGGTTCAACGGAAAGTTCATAACTCAGTGCTTGGCTCAATTCTTAAGACCCATCTTATTAACATCAGTTCAACAACATCTCCCATCCCGTTAACATCAATTGATCAGCAACATTCTTCATCTTCTCAACGTCATATCCAGATCATCCGTACCCGCAACAATTCTCAACTATCTCGAGATCCTCAACTCCTTACTCAGTTGCAACAATCGATGACACGCAAAGGAGTATCCCTTTCTCTCTTATATAAACTAGTCGGCCACCGATCAAAATATGTTCTTTTTCTAGTTTACAGTAACCCTTACTTATTAGAGCATCAAAATGTTTGTAGGTGTCTGTCATCCCCCTTTCCCCATGCGGATTGCAGTCACCTCAAGCTCTCCGTCCGATCATCTCATTTGAACCGAAAGGAACATATTCTCCTTTTTTGTGTGACACTCCCTTTCACCCAATTCCGCAAAGTTCTCGTTGTGTGGTGACCCCTGCTCCCTCCATTCCAACGAAGTGTTAGCTCATAGCGCTTAGCATATCACTATCTCCAGCTCGACGTGTCATCTCCTATCGCGAACCATCCAATGTACCTTTGCATGTGCTTGTCAACGCATCACCCCAAGATCTCTCAATGCACGCCTCTACACTGTCACCGTGCATCGCTCAGATACCACATTATCATAGGCTGGCTTGGTGCTTGCCCCCTGTGCGGCATCCTGCTTACCCACGAGAGGCCAGTCTTTTTGTCTGAGCAAAAAGTATATGACTTTAAACAATGCATCTACATAAAGGTGCACTTGTATTCACAGGCATTTAATCAGCAAATCTGCAGGAAGTTGGAGAACACTAAAGAGTTACAGCCATAACACTAATCACAGTGTTTGTTCAGAATATTAATTGTCAAAATATCACATCTTTTGAAATTTATTCTCAAAAGATTACCTTCTTAAGAATAATTCCCAAAACATCATTTTTCCATCGCTTATAATTTTAGGGTCCAAAAAATTACTGTCCACACCAACAGTTTTTCGTGTATTTACACAAGTGCCAACAAGGCAATATTTTGTGAAATAATTTCACAAAAGTGGTATTTTAGGGTTAAATTTCAAAAAGTAGTTTTTTTTTTTTTTTTTGGGGGGGGGGGGGTGGGGTGGAGACAATTAGTCGTTTGTTGAGTTGTGGCATGGGATAGTCTAAAATGTATGGAGATAAATCACAATCATGCATTTTTTATTTTTCTACTCATTTATGTTTAGACCATGTTATTGGTATTCCTTGAGGTATACTTTGGACTACAAAAATTACTAAAATGACAAAATTACCCTCACTCAAATTACAAAATTTTAAAATACCCTTCCCGTTTCTTTCTCTCTCTCCACTCTTTCCCCTTACCAGCAAGCACAGCCACATCCTCTCTTTTCTCCCCCTCCCCCTTTCTCATGGCCATCTCTAGCAGTCATCAGTCGTCGGTCGTCACCGTCGCCTTGTCTAGTAGCCTTGCCGCTCGCGCACCAACTACTGCTGAGGATGCAGTGACAGTCAGCACAAGAAACGTGAGATGGTGCGACGAGGCGAGGTGAGGCAACGACAGCAACAAGATAGTGGCAACAAGTGATTGTTGGAGACGACCATGGAAACGGGGGAGAAATGAGAGAGGAGGCGACATGTTGCTAGGTAAAGGGAGAAAGAGGAAGAAAAGAAAAAGGCATTTTAAAATTTTATAATTTGAGCAAAGGTAATTTTATCATTTTAACTTCTTTTAATAGTTTAAGGTGTAGTTCAAGGAATACCAATAATATTTTTTTTATCTTTTATATCTTTGGTGGGGAGAAGGCAAATAAGGCCATCTGATGGCCAAAAAAGTTATTTTTCTTCTCTCTTGCGTTTCCCAAAAAAATTAAATAAACACAAAAATGTTTTAATTTTATTTTAAGGGTTATTAATTAGAACGTATGTGGGGCATTATAATAGATAATATAAGTGAGCTCAAATTGACTTATATTTTGAAAATATTATTATGATATCATTTTTAGTATAAATTTTTATCTACCGAATTAATAATAAAAGATCCACATTTTCCAAATATTAAATTGATTGGGGAATATATATGTTGGGAAGCTCCACTGTAGAGCCAGATAGAGTCACAGAGAGATTTATAGAAAGGGAGCAAAAAGACAAAATTACCCCCGCTCACTTTGCAAATTTGCAAAGTGGGCCACTACCCCCGCCCCTACTTCTCTCATCTCCTCTCCCCTGGCCGCTGCCCTAGCCTCGCCTCGCTGCCCTCGCCTCGCCTCGCCTTGTCTCGCCTCGCCAATCGTTGTTGAAAATGCAGCGACGATCGGGCTAGGCAGCGATGGCAGCGAGGCGACTGAGACGAGGCAAGGCGAGGCGAAAGCAGCGAGGCGATAGAGGCGCAACAACGAGGCTAGGGCAGCGGCTACGGCAAGAAAGACGAGAGCAGTAGAGGAAGGGCAAATCCATGGGAGATGAAGGAAAGAGCAAGGCGTGGGAGCAAAATCATCTTTTTGCCCTCTTTCAATAAAGCCGTTGGTAAGCCCGTCGACTTTCTAGAATTTTTCATATGTTGGGTGAGGGCATATTTGATAGAGTGCGATTTTGTTCACCCTTTAATGGGGTGAACATAACCCTCAATGTTTTGAGGGTTAAAAATAACGAAAGGGCAGTCAAATATTACCCTCCATATAGTCCTTCCATTATTTTTAACCCTCAAAGTATTGAGGGTTATGTTCACCCCTATTAAAGGGGTGAACAAAATCGCACTCCATTTGATAATGGGATAGAATTATACTATGTCGTACTAGCAATCTAGTCTTTATAATTATTTGATCATGAGACTATAATAATAATAATAATAATAATCCTAGTTTGTTTGGTCGGCCCGGCTACATTTAAAAATACTAATAACCCATTGTTCTATGAGCTAAAAACTCCTTCCATTCGCTCTTTCACTGTAATTTGGTAATACCATCATATTCAATAATGGCTTCTAAGAAAATGTCTTAAAAAAATATAATAAATTTTTTCTTCAATCCACCCCTATTCTCTATCATTCATTCTCTGTTTTAAGATTATTATCCAATCATAATAAAATAATTATATTATTAACTAAAAATAATAATTATATTTATAATATTATAATTATTATTCAAAAATATAATTATAATAATATATTTAAATCAGTAGTATAAAAATATTAAAATAATATAATACTATATAAAGAAAAATAAAAGTACAACAATATATAAAATGATGATAAAATCGAGAATTGTGCAACACACAATTTTCTTAAAACAGATTTGTCGCCTCACCGAAAGTGCTAGAGGTTAATTGGCGTCTATTTTTGAGAATACAATGGTTTATAGACGAAGAAATTAGCACTAACTTTAGAGTCTAACAACAAACTAGAACATTAGTTGAACATTAATAAAACAGGAATAGTATGAGAAGTTTATAGAATAATTCTATTGAGAATTCTATTCCCCTTTTTGAAAGAAAGAACCCATTATTTATAGAGGAGAAAGAAGAAGATCAAAAGAAGGAAGTGAGAAAGAAAAGGAAAGACGAAAAAGGGGGAGACGATTGCTGAGAAGGGAGGCTGCTTTCTTTTTAAAAATATAATATAAAATTTAAATAATATTATATCTTTATAATATAATATTTTATATTATATTAATCAAATAGTAATTGCATAGTACCTCATAATTGAAATCAGTCAGCCGCCATGCATATAGTGTGTCTGCACAATACACGCATAGTGTATCCTCATAATTCACGCATAGTGCACAAGTAGTACACCCCTTATTTTTTCTTTTCTTTTACTTTTATAATAATATAAATTATGCATTATATTACACATGCTCTAAAAATAATTTTTCAATCAATTTTTCATTCACCCATTTATCAATTTTAACATGAGAATATTACAAATTTTCCAACAATCCCCCACATGAACGAAAATTGATGGAGAAAATATTTTGACTCAGTGATAGTGTTCATCGATCAAAACCTGCATAGGATAGGTAAGTGTAATCCCTTAAACATTCCCTTACAAAAATATATTTACTTTACAAATTGTCTACTAAACATGATGTCCTTGAATTGTCATGTTATTAATGTAAATAATAACATATCTCACATGGGAATTTTCCTATCATTGTTTAGTTCTCATGATTATATTCATTTTGGCCATGAACATCAGCCTTATTCTACGAGAGTTTTTTAAAGAATTGAGCCCTATACAATTTTTCTTTAAAGCAACCCCACTTCTTTCTCACATAGGTGATTTCTTAATTCAGAGTAACCTGCTTATTTCACTCAGAATTTCTGAGTTAATCATTAAAGCAAACATCGCTATCATTTTTTTTCACAGGTACCACTGTTTCATTATAGGAATGGATAAGAGGGTAAAACCCCCCACAGTGACCTAATAAAGTTTTTACAATTAGGTTGTCCCTTTGAATCTAGATCTTAGGATCTCCAGTCAACTAGGTTGGGTTTCCATTGTAACAACTTATTCTTTCATGGGCTTTAGTCTCATTCCCCTTGACAATTTTTCAACTAACTCTCTATTCAACCCTTTGGTCAGCAAATCCGCAATATTATCTTTTAACTTCACATAGTCAATAAAGATAATTTCGATTAAGAGTAGTTGTTTAATGGTATTATGTCTACGACGTATTTATCTAGACTTACCATTATACATATTACTTTATGCCCTTTCAATTTCAAATTGACTATCACAATGTATACATATTGGAGTCACAAGTTTTTTCCATATTGAAATTGTTGGGTTTCTTAGCTCCAAACACAGCAGAAATTTAAAAATTATTTAGATTAACCAAACTCTTTGGCTAATCTTGAAACCCAAAATGAACGGATCTAGTTTGTAAATATATAATCTTTTTAAGAATATAAACATGTAACGAAAATCAAATCTTTTGGTTATCCGATGAAGAATGAATGAATCTTTGTGCCACGAGGTATTACCCACCCTCTATAAGTGATCCACACCAAAGAGAAGCTTCAATCGATGTCGATGAGCTCGCTCCTTCGAACTCCTTGCATCAACTATGCACGATGTAATACCCCATATTTTCGTAAGATTGCCACGTATTTTAAGTTAGTTTAAAATATCGAAAAATTAGTTTGATAGTAAAATAAATCGTCGAATCAGCTGCAGGGAGTGCCTTGGAGCTTAGATACCTAAGGACAAAGATATGTCTTTGACAAGCATCTCAAAACGAGATTTATGACCCTGAAAGAAATCAAATTAGAGATGATTTTCGGTACATTTGTGAGTCGACTTGAACGACCGAATGATGATGAGGGGCTTCCAAGAAATCCACGGAACCCTGAGGAGGCTCTAATTTTTTGAATAGAACAACACTTAAGTGGTTTCGAGATGAAACAAAAGGGTTATGAATGTCTTGAGAGGGAAGTTCAATTTTTGAGCCAAGGGCAAAATCATAATTTTTAGTGTAATTCTTGAAACCTTTCCTAGGGGCATATGGGAGATTAAAGATAAAATCTCATGATGACTTTAGAGATAAGATGAAAGCTCGTGATGACTTATTTGATTTGATGTGATTTGATTAAAGAATATTTTAGAACATTTGGAATGATTAAAGAATATTTTAGAAGATTTGAAATGATTAAAATATCTTGGAAGATTCAGAAAATATTTGAAATGATTGTGACTTACTTGGTGGCCAAGTTTCAAAGCCTATAAATAGGGTGTTCATGGCCTAGGATTTCCTCATTCTAAGTTGTGATAAATTCATGCTAGACGAGAGTGTTTCGAGCTTAGTAGATAGAAGGCTTTTGTTCCTAGAGAAGAAGAAGCACTTGGGCAACGCGTGAAGGCGTGTGAGAATGTGGTTTGGTCAGAAGACTTGAGGATTTGCACAAATTTCAAGGAATCTCGAATTAAGTTAAAGTGAGACTCCTATACTCCAAATCTTATTTTTGTTCTCTTATGTGAGACTACTATTGCATGAAACGTGTTTTGTGTAACGTTTTTGTACGCAAAATCATATTGTTCTCTTACGTGAAATCATGTTGCATATATAAAATGTAATTTCTTGAAAAATATATGTTGTTGGTTTTCAACTATTGCATTTATAAAATTCATGTGGCCATACTGTTGTACCTATATGTTATTGTTTGGGGGCAAAAGTCGGGATATCCTCCGAGAGGCACTATGCGTGCGCCATCGAGAAAGCTTTCGTGGGGAAGACCGTGAGCCTAAGGGACGGTGGATATGGTGTTTGCATGAATTCTATAAGGTCGGGCCGAGGTGACATGGTTAGGGACCTCTCAAGAGGCGTTGTGCATGCGCCATTGAGAAAGCTCTCATTGGAGGAAGTTCACATGTTCACGAGGCACTTCGAAATAGTCCTCGTTATTTTCTCATACATTTTATATCTATTCATGCATGTATATAAATTGTTTTGGAGTTCTTACTAGAAGGTTCATCTTTTAATTGGAATATGTCCCTAGAATATTTAAACGTTCCAGCTTTAACAAACGGCTCTAAGGGAAATGAGGTAGTTGAAGAATAAATTTGTTTTGTTGTTTGTAGCATGTTTTAGCATATCTTTATGTATGCATGAGAAATTCAGTTGATACAAACCTTAATATGATTTGGTTATGTTAAGGCATTTGGTTATCGCTTTCAAGAAATGATATCCATGTAATACGTTTGTAGACGTCTTAAACGATTTCTTATATTATAAATAAAGCATTATGGTTATGTACCATATCAAGTTCAATCTAGCTTTTGTATTCGTAACTATATCACCTGTCTTAGGTATTTGTTTATTGGGTTTGTTAGGCTGAGAAGGTGAACATTAGGGTTTCTGGAAAATTGTGTGATGTATATCAATGGATGTGTTGTGAAGAAAAAGAAGAAATTCTTGAAATCCTAAGTTATAACACGCTCAAAAAATTTGGGGTGTTACACAAGATCTAATCCAACACCTGAAAATATGATTGGTTTTTCTCAAAAACCAACTTTCTCTCTTTAGAAAACCAAAGCGGTTGTAAGGCAAAATGGAAAACTATTTTTAAACCCTAGTCAAACTAGGGATTTATAGAAAACCCAAACATATTATAAACATGTTGGGCCAAGGCCCAACCCATTTGTGATTTTTTCACCTTATTTTACTTTTTGCTCATTTTGTTGGCATCCCGTGGATTTTTCCACGAGTGATAGTTCACCCCAAAAATCCACAAATTCTTTCGAGCTCCAAAAATATTTTTCAGTCCCACTGAAATTTCTTGAAACTTCTCTTTATTTGTGCGTGACCTTATAGGTTCACTATGAAGATGGCAAAGGGCAATTTATAGAATCCTACACCTAATAAAACTCTTTAATTAAGATCCTTAAGTTATTTCATCTCATGACAAAAAATTATTATCTTGCTCTTAGACCAAGATTGACATCTAGCAACATATCATGGCCCCCATATCATAATGAAATGCAAATAGCACTTCTAATGAACATTTCCGTGACAAGTTTCAGTGCTATTCGATCCCTCTATCATAATGCCCAGTATAGTCTAGAAGTATGGTAAAATATCAAACTTCTAATAACCAACTCTATGTGTATGAATGTTAAGTCCACAACTCATATAGTCGAATTAATAACTCTTATTAATTCTCAACTATCCGCGTTAGCCAACGACTCCTCAAGTTGTGGTTTCATCATTCACATAGGGCATATACCTTTTAAATCTTACTAAGGTTGATAGATTTAATTTTGCGTACTCACCTACCTTCGTATGATTCGGATCATACTCAATAACCACCCTATTAGAGACCCATCTTACTGGACCCCGTATAGTGACATCAAAGCATGACACTCCTCATACAAGATAACTGTGATAGCTCAGGAAAAAAGATTACTAGCACATGTCGCCACCTAGAACTCCCAGTTGACATTTAGTAAAAATTACCATTTGGGTGTTTTCAAGTTAGGTCATTCAGTGAACTCATTCACCAATGAGCACCTAGACACTTGCATTAGTGTCACCACACAAGTAGTCAGTGAAATCAACTACCCTTCTTACGAGCATATATAGTGTGTACCGGTCTTGACGGTACTATAAAGGCCCCACTCTATAGTCCTATGACCATAAATAGTTTAAGAATAAAGCATCGGTCATTCGTTCTCATTAGTATGATTTCATCATAACTCGATTGACATTGCTACATTCTTTGGGATTCATCTAAATAGTAAAATACAAATATGAACGTATTACCACATATTAAAAGAAAAATACTAATATTAATCAAAATCTGTCCAAGATTAATTAGAAATACAGCCAACTCACGACTCTTATGATTGGCTCCCAGGTTACAACTCTATCAGGAATATCCTCTAAAAAGTGGCATAGCCATTCTGCCTCTTCGCCACATTTGTCTAAGGCAATAAATTCAGATTTCATAGTGGATATGGTTATAACAGTATGTTTAGAGGATTTTCAGGCCATGGTTGCACATGCAAGTGTGAATACATATCTACTTGTAGATTTCGAATCTTTTACATTAGATATTCAATTCGCATCATTATATCTTTCTAGGATAGCTAGGTATCTGATGTAGTGCAGCAATAATTACGAGTATACCATAAGTACCCAAGTACTCTTCCTATTGCTTTCTAGTGATTAACATTGAGATTACTCGTATATCGATTCAATCTACTAATTGCATAAGCAATATCTGATTTAGTACAACTTATGAAATACATTAGACTTTCAATTACTCTAAAGTACTCTACTTGATAAATACTTTCACATTTATTCTTGGATAGATGAAGACTAATGTCTAATGGTGTTTTAACCACATTAGAATCATTCTTATTGAATTTCTCAAGAATTTTGTCTATGTAATGTGGCTGATTAAACTCATAGGACTCGATGACTATATATGTCGGATCAGTCTAGGGTGATTAAGATGGCATATCGGAACTCTTTCCGATATCAAAAATTCCTTTTTGATTATATGTGCCTTGGCCAATGACTCCCACAATCACCAACCGACTTAGAACACATAGGATGTTTACCCCCATCTAATGGAGGATAATGGATCCCAACAAGGAACAAATGTCTCCATACACCACTACACAAAGACCAAACAAAGAGCATCTCCACCTCTTACACTAGATGGTTCCACTCAACAGCAAATTTTGCTAGATACCCCCACACTCTTAAGTATTTGTAGGATGGTCTCCTACTTTTCCAAAGTTCATATGGAGTCTTTTTCTCCTTCTTTCAAGGTATCTTATTTAAAAGATAATTGTTCAATAAAATTGATATATCCCACCAAGTGGCTCAAAGGTGGTGGGCAACTCCATGTTTAAGCAAATGTACCTTGTGACACCAGTGTCAATCCACCATTCCCTCGAGTTAGACCCAACCAAGTTCACCTCAAATTTCATGGTTGACATGCTTATATTGAACACATCTTCAATCATGGTATCCATTACATGTGTCTCATAGGCACTTGTCTTTCTCTTTCGAAGTCTACATAAGAAATCAGAATGCTTCCATGTATCAATTGCGTTGATAACTAGCATATCTGTTTCATCCTCCTTTAATTTAAGAGTATCTTTAGTCAAGAATCTCACAAGATTCAAAGTAGTAAGGTAAAACAACATCTTTTGATACCACCTCTTGAAATTCAACCCGTTGAATTTCTCAGGCTTTTTGCCATGGCCTGTAAGCACAACAACAGATATCTAAGCTACAAAAACATATCCTAGCGCCACATTATTAGAGGTTTCATCAAAATTCATAGGGGTAACCATCACAAATCAAAACTTCAATGAGTAAATCTATTTTAAAATTGTTAGAAAAATATAATAAAATTTTTCTTCAACGTACTCATACTCTCTGCCCTTCATTCTCTGTTTTAAGTTGTTAGTCAACCATAATAAAATAATTATATTGTTAGTCAAATAATAATTATATTTATAATATTTTAATTATTGCTCAAAAATATAATTATAATACTGTATTTAAACTAGTAGTACGTAAATATTAAAATAATATAATACTGCACAAGAGAAAATAAAAGTATAACAATATAGAAAAGGATGATAAAATCGAGACCTATATAACACATAATTCCCTTAAAATAGATTCGTCATCTCATCAAAAGTGCTAGAAACTAATTGACGTCTGTTTTTCGAGGTACAACAATTTACAAACTGAAAAATTAGCATAAACTTCAAAGACTAATAGCGAACTAGAACATTAGTTGAATACTATTAAAATTGAAAGAGGATGAGAAGTTTAAAATTATGTTAAGAATTCTATCCCCTTTTTCCAAAGAAAGAACCCTCTAGAGAAGAAAGAAGAAAGAAGAATAATGGAAAAAGGAAAAGAGAGAGAAAAAAAAGGGGGCAATGGGTGACAAGGGAGGAAGTTGCTTCTTTTTTAAAAATATAATATAAAATTATATTTTTATAATATAATATTTTATATTATATTAATCAAATAATAATTGCATAATATCTCATAATTAAAATCAATCAGCCATCATGTCTACTCAGTGCGCACATGACGCACATATAATGTACCCTCATAATACACGCATAATGCACACATAATACACCCCTCATTTTTTCTTTTCTTTTACTTTTATAATAATATAAATTATGCATTATATTACATATGCTCCAAAAATAATTTTTCAATCAATTTTTCATTTTAATTTGGACATGAGAATATACAAATATTTCAAATTTTCCAACAAAATGTTGGGTACTTATGTGTCATCATCTATGGACACACGTCACCCATATGGTACAGGGGAACTTGGATCTGAAAAACAAAAGCAAAAGCAAGAAGCGCTAAAGGATCCAATGGTTTTAAGTAAATTGATCATTTTGCAAATTATAGGAAACTTTTACTGAACTTGGCACCAGCCAATACTGAAGAAGGCGAAAGACTAGTACTGAAGGGCAATAGAAACAGTAAAGGGGGAACATCACACAACACATGCCTGCCCATACAACACATTCTCCTTCAACAATGGCAAAATAGCAAGTTGATCATATCTGCTTCTTGTTATACTGAAAACAGGTATGACTTACTGTAGTAACAAGGCTATGTGAGGACAAACTTCACAGGATTAAAAGCATCCCTCATAGAGTAATTAGTTTCCTATGCACATCTCCACCGGTGGAACTTACGTGTCCATCATGGTCATGATCGTGAAAAACAAGGGTCAATATTCCAACTAAACACAGCACCGAACCTACAAGCAGCTTGTCATAGCGCTCCACCCAGTGAAACTTCAGTTGGCTTGCTCCATAGAATGAGAGTGCCACCAGCGAGGTCATTACAGTTATGGTGCTGCAAATCCAATAGTATCACGTTGCATCAGTCTTCAGCAGGCGTTCAAAGTATCTCAAAGAAAACACAAGTTACTTGCTACAAAGCAACAGCAGTTCAGGAAATAGGTCAGATAAGATTGGACCGGTTGAAGCATATGACATTGCAAAAATAAGAAAATTCAGCTGGTGTAAGAGACCTCACAGAAATCCAAATAGGCAGTATCAACGTTGTTAAGACAAGAGCAGGCACGTACAGATTACTAATATCCTGTAAATTCTCGTGACAGATTCTGAGATTGCTGATCTATTAATCCAAAGTCCAACCTCCATACCCATACATGTTCTTGAATCAGACTGGTTGAGGTTTTAAGTCACAACCGTACCACAAACACAAACAACAGAATAGGGAAGTTTTTCTTACATTAGCATTTAAAAATGCATGAAGGGAGGGACTTTAATCTATAATCAGGCAAAACTGGGATAATCTAGACTTGTATTCCCATAAGAAAACTTAAAAGAACAGTGATGGCACTATTATTCTTACATATGCCTAAAACAAATAACTCTTAACAGTTATAAAATAATCGTAAAGGGTGCATAGGTCTCAATTGTTTCTGGTTTGTCTACTTAATTTCATAAGACAGTTTAATAAGCTCATGAGTTTGCTTCAGCAGCATGGTAGGTCGCTAACAGATGTTCTATGCTTCAGCATTGTAAAGCATGCCAAAGATTTCAATATGTGGCTTGCATTCTTCACTTTAATTCACATGTTTCTAACATTCTAAAATCAAATGGAAAATAACCATTATAAAGTCAGTGTCAATACAAGTACCTGAATAGCAGCACTATGATAGCAAGCACCATCATGGATGATGAGTTCCCAACAGCAAGAAATACTGGAAGAGTGGTGGCACAAGGAGATAACGCAGGAACTAGGACAAGCCCAGCCACAGCCATTTTTTCCATCGGTTGATTGTGGGAATGGCTGTGACCACCACCCTTTCCAGACAGGAATAATAAAATATAACTGCCACCAAGAATTACAAGCATCAATGAAGCTAGTTTATGCACAGTTTCCTCGCCAGCAATAGTGTTTGTTATGGTAACTGCTGTTATACCGAGAAGCGAAGTGGATAACACATGCAGAACTGCTCCAAATGCAGCTGCATGATGAACATTAAGTTAAAGATAGGCATGAATAAGAACACCAATAAGTACTTTCTAAATAATGGCTCTTTCTCATCTCAAGGATAATGCTGAAAATACTTGAGGTTTAAAATCTAACTTGTTGAGGATTTCAATTTTTATGATTTCACTCATGAATGGAAACTAGCATCAAAAGACTCACTAATGTTTTCAGGAAATAAAGGGAATTTTTAGAGCTAACCTAAATCAAATTAAAATACCCTTACATAAACTGTAAAAGTGAGTTACTAGT
The DNA here is from genome assembly GCF_014633365.1 of Diospyros lotus. NCBI lineage: Eukaryota > Viridiplantae > Streptophyta > Magnoliopsida > Ericales > Ebenaceae > Diospyros > Diospyros lotus. Next base: position 18,631,192 of record NC_068338.1, on the reverse strand, counting down.
TATCTTATGAAACAAATTATTAAGCCTGATTGTTATTTCAAAGCACTAAACACCAAAGAATTGTAGCCTCCCAACAATCCATAGAATTGTAGTTTCTGAACACCAAAGATTACTCATGCAGTTCATATAGAGTTATAGAATGCCAAACTCAGTAGCTTCAAATTGTGCTTCAGCTCTTATACACTTAGTTTTTCAAATAAACGCCCTCTGTCTCATCGTCAAATCCATGTGGTCAGTTGTCAAAGTTACACCTTTAGTTCTTTCTACAGCATTAGGTTTCTACTTTGTTGGCTGGTTTTCTTTTTTTTATAGACCTTGTATTACAACTCTTTTAATTACCAAAAAGTTCTTCAATCCCGTTCTCCTTTCCTTTGACAAAGAAAATAAAACCCAATATATATCAAGCTCCTACAGTACTATATAATTTCACAGGTAGTAGAATCTCACAACCATGCAGGTAAAACATATGAAAAAATTCTATTTGGGTTTACCCAAATTGTTTCTGGAGTACAGTATTGATCCTTTCTAGGTAATGGATTGTTGTATCATTTACATATTTCAAACTTTATCTGCAGATCTCAATGACATAACATCTACAGATGAGGAAAAAAAAACAAAAAGTGAACAAAAATAAAAAAATAAGAACAAAAAAGCTCTAGAGTTTCCCATGTAACACAATCCATCAACTCTCAGTTCTTGAGGAAGAAGAAAGGCAAGAAAATGCAACAAATCAGAAACATAATGAAAACTAATCTGAATATTTAACAAACAAATAAAAGGATAACTTACTTATGAAATTTTTATTAGACCTAAAACCCAATCATGAAAGTGCTAGTGACCTATTCTAGCATGATCCAAAACTTAAATATCTGTAGAAAAAAAGGGTAATCTGAAATGGGAGTTCCAAATCCATGGCCCTACAACTAGAAGTTTGCAACATGAATAGAACCAATTTGCTTCATGATGGAGCAAGAACAACACGAGATAGTTAAAATAGTGATTCGGTTAATAATCCAATCAGGAAAAAGCTTGAACACGAGCCTGACCGAAATTCAAAGCTTAAAGTGAATAAGAAACAGAAGTACGGATTCAGATCGTTAGCAGTGCCCTTTGACCGACCAGAGCTCTAGAAAATGGAGAGAATCAATTCGCATAATACTAGCACAAAAACAGGGAGCAAAAAAGTGGTAGTAACATAATATAGATGGTGTAGGTACTAGCAATGATCATTTCAGACAGATTGTATAATCATCTGTAGCTAGAGATAAAGATTCTAATATTCCATATTTGGACCATGCCATGTAGGTGAAGGATTTAACAGATAATAATGCTACATTATTTTTGAAAATTCAGATCCAACAGTGTTCCCATCAAACCATAGCTAACCCAATGGCTTCTTAGCTCCATGTTATAAGTTAACAAACTCATGTCCAAATATTTTCTCAAAGAGCTTATATATTAAAAGACTTTGATGATAATGCTAATTTTTCAAAAATTGTAGGGGGGAGGGGTGGAATGATTTTAGAGTTAACTTTAGGTTTCAGGATTATTATATTGTGATAACAGCTAAACTGCTAACAGATACTTATTTGTAAATGGATCATTGCTAAATGCTCAATGTATGACAACGTGCCAAGATCTCCTAGAGCACAAGGTGCAGTATAAAAACACAAGTCTAACTGAAGTACATGCATGTTAAGCTTGTATTAAATATGCTTAGACTAAAAGCAAAGCAAAGAAGCTTAACTTTTTGCTATATCAAACAACAAAGCTAATAATCCAACTAAAAATAAGGTCTTTTTAATTGGTAAAGGCATCAGCCCTTCTACATTTTGCAATTACGAAAAGCTAGTCACGAGTCTTATGTATTTTATAATTTTGAACAAGAACAATTAAGCATTAGGCTTAATTATTTCAATTGTTATCAACCAAATGCAGCGTTAGATGAAGTCTTCTCTTCCAATTTGTACTCCTATAAATCTACATGGCAAGATCAAGGATGAACAAGACATATCTGAGCCCCATATCAAAAAAATCAACACTCAGATTGCCAAATTGGTAACAGTGTTTGAAGAAGAAGAAGAAATTCACATTTGGCAACAAAGAAATTTTCTCACAGGCAGAAATCCTTTTCTGTAATTTACATTTAATTGCAAGTATATCCCCAAATAATATCATCTTGTTTAGATAATATATATCAAGACCTTGATCCTAAAGGAGTAAGAAAATCTAACACCCGGTCGTACACTCAGTTACTTGACATTCATAACTGGTGCAACAGACCATAAGCCCCTATCTCTAAATATAACTGACCAATAATGATTTTAAAACATCAAACATCTAAAAGACAGTGAATATGATATAGCTTAAAAATAGTAACAGTAGAATAATAAAAGGATAACAAAAAAAAGACATAATAGAATCATAGATCATGAGAAAAGGGGTGCATTTCTTGAGCTTGGCAGACTAAAGGTATGAGTGGAGGGGCTTTATGTGGACTGACCAAATGGCCCTCTTGGTAGAATAAGGCACATTCTTGGAGCTTTGACAAGGTCAATTTTTTCCAAGGCCTAGACATGTTGCAAGTCTTTAACTAAAATGAGTAAACAACTAAACATTGCTTAGACTCACTTCAAACTATTACAAAGAACTTATTATGAAGTAAAATGAAGCTTAGAGGTGCATTGCCACACCATTATACAGTAGACTTGTGAACTTTTACAATTCAGGTGCACTTTGAAGAGGGGCTTGACAACCATGCAAATTAGAGAAACAAATTATTTGTCCATACAGCATTTTGTGAAGCCACCAGCAAAGAACTTCAATGTATATCTAAAACAGAAAAGGCTACTTCTAAACCTATACAAGTGTCCACTTCCTCAAAAGTTGCTTCTGCACTTGAAACCCCTTAGCTATACCCTCTCTTTCCCAAATTCGCACAAGCTGCAACAAAAGAACTTCAATGTGTCTGTACAGCATTTTGTGAAGCCACCAGCAAAGACATACATGACCAAATAAAACCACTAAATAGATAATGACCAACAGTTAATATGATTTAACTATCTCCAATTTGTCACATTCCTCAAGGATAAGTCCCAACACATGGCATTGGGATTATGGGCAGCAAAGGAGACAATGGGTTGGGGCAAATAGGAGAGCTTTACCGTCACGATCCAATCCCACATATTTACAAGAGGTTTTTTGCTCCCCTTGTTCCATGGTTTTCCTTACACCTAAAAGATGAGATGAAATAAGATTCTTTCATACCATGGTTAATAGGAATCCACCACCTCCACTACCCCTAAGAAAAAGTGATGAGTTGAAAACACATTGAGGTAATAATAGAACAGACATGAAACATTTCTTCTCTCTTATGAAGATTCCTATTCCAAGGAAAAGACTATGGATATGAGATGGGAAGAACAAAAAAAGGGAACTAAAAGAATAATTCATCTCCTTTCCTACAAATGATAGAAATAAATAAGAATACAGGAGAGAAACTCAGACACCTGATTGCTTTCCCAAATAACATCCCTGGATACTAATTTAGAACCCCACATAGAAAGGTTAAACACAAAAAGCGTGCAACTGGTGTCGTCAGCAAAACCTACACTTAAACATGTGGCTGTTTTCTAATTTGTTATGGAGAAAAATGAAGTAATGCATGTAACAACACATTTAAGGTGGATAGAAGGTAGCATAACAATTTTATATCTACTCCTAGTATGGATCCGGGCCGCCTAATAATTTGATCAACTTCAAAGGACATTAACTAGTTCAGCAATTTGGGCAAAGGCTAAGGCAGTTGAGTCTCCAAACAATTCGATACTTAAATTTCCTATATCTTTCATTATGTTCAAATGCCAAAATCTTTCCACCACGTAAAAAGTGGAATAAGATCCAAGACGGTACCATCCAGGAATTGTATTGGAAACAACATTTTTCACCCCACGTCATCTGTTTGACAGCCTAGAAAAACCTAGCAAAAGAGTAAGAAGAAGAAAAACAAAAAAGAAAAAATTGCGTCCAAGAAACAATCTCCGTTTCGTTCTCTTCATCCCTAACCTCCAAGAAAAAGAAAGACAGCATCACACGTAGCATAACATAACGAAGCTAATTTCGTTTCTATCTTCCAAATTATCGGGAGACAAAAGTCATTTCAAGACAAAGAAGTACGGAGATCTACAGATACATGAAGATATACATACTGACGAGAAGCGTGCGAGAGAGAGTCCATTTCTGAGCGCGGCCGACGATGGAGAAGGGAAGCCAATGCGTAGGTATGAAGGAGTGAAGCAGCGACACGGTGGCGATTCCTCCTATTGTCGACAGATCTTCCGCTTTGATCCCTTCCATTTCCGCTGCTTCCGATTTCTGTAATAAATTTGCCTCGAAGATTGCCAATTCCGCAATTCGGATCAGTGCCGGAGATCGGGAAAGAGAGATGAAGCTCACATTACGTTTGCAATTGGCAGAGTGTTTCAGAGACGTTCACTTCTCTTCGCACAGGAGGAACTGTGGAACGTGGATCTTGGATTTTTCTTTTTCTTAGGTTTATATCCTTCCTTTTTCTTCCTAATTTCGTATTTTATTTTTACTTCTATTCGTTTCGGGAAAATGCTAAAGAGCCCGACAGGCTTATCGACGGATTTACCGAAAGAGAGCAAAAAGATAATTTTGCCCCCTTTTTATGAGCCGCTCGATAGGCCCATCAAGCCCTTTAAAATGATTCTTCGTTCCAACACGCAGAGCGCTTGTCCTTGCAAGTTCCGTAAATTAAAAAAAAAAATACTATACTTAAAAATAAGATTGATAAATATATCTTTCATAAATTGGTATGATATATATAAATTTATAATAAATTTACTATCAAACTAATAATAAATCTACTTGTTACTATAAACTATTACTAATTTTTATTATAATTATGATAAGTTTGTGTATGTCATGTTGTCATTTGGGAAAGGTTATTTTTCAAATTCATTTATGAATATAACATTTCTTATACAAAAATGGGTAAAAGGTATCTAGTGATATTGTACTCTTGTGTTTGAATTTTGATGATGAAAAATATTGATTTTACATATATGCCCTAATTCAATTCTAAAATGTGTTTTAGTTTTAAATAAAAATTAATTTCAAACACTTTGCTAAAATACAAATCATTTCTCTCAAGATATATCGATGAAAATTGGAAAAACTAAGTCTCTATCTCAATAGAATTTCCAAAATTTTATTTCAAAATCAGTTTTAAAATATTGAAGAAAATGGATCAAAATGTTTTTAAAAAGAAAATGACAAGCTTTCGACCGATTAGTTCTATGGAACTGTCAATCGCTTTGCTCCTTACCGTCGACCAGCCTAAAAAAACCTGTAGATCGGTCATTTTTAAGTTCTCGACCATAAGCGATCGATAACCACTGTCAGTAAACTAGTCAACCATTTTTGGTCTTGTCAACTGTTCTTATTCCTAGCGTCAAATTTTTGAACTAACTTGTCGACTGATTATTTGAAATTATCGACCATTTTTGTTGTAGAAACTTCCAACAACTAATTCATCGATTCATTTAATGAGCTCCAACTAACACTAACAGCCATATTTTTAGAAGTACTTGTCTTTCTCTATAAATTCAAACTTGATGGTGCATTTATGGGTTTAGAGAATTTATTACAAAATGTCCAAGTGCTCAAAACTTTCAAGTGCTCAATTGTTCTTTAAATTTTCTCTTTTAAGGCTTTGTTGCTTCATTGTATTTATTTATTTTCAAGTCTTGTATCACTTTGAGATAACTTGTAATTGAGAGGTTTATCTCTCAAATTCTCTCATTTTGTTATCTTGTTGTAATTTCCTAGCAAGTGTGCAACAGGTTCTACATTGATAGTAGGAGGATTATATTTTCTAGTCTTGCGTACTAGAAGACCTACTTGTGATCAAATAAGAGGATATTAAAAGAGTATATTAGACCATTTGGCTGAACTATTATAAATCATTTGTGTCATTTTATTACTTTTACTCTTTATTTCATATATTGTGCTAAGCAAACCCTCGTTTACACTCATTTGCTTTAAAATTCTTATATTTTACCAAAAAAAGATTTAAAGTTCAATCAATTTTTTAAAATAACCCAAATTCACTCATTCTTGAGTTGTGATGTCATTGTTATACAATTATATCACCTAGGATTATTGTGGTTTAGCTTATTTGTTTGTGTATTTTTTTTATCATTAAGAAATGACTTTAAAAGTTTACCTTCTCTCTTTTTGGTTCAAATTTCTCTTTTATTATGAACAACATTAATTAGATTTAATTAATAAAATTTTATTAAATTAAAGTTAACAAAAATAAAACATAAATAAGTAGCTAGTAAAATCAACCATTGAAAATAGAGATGGCAAACGAGCCGGGCCGGCCCGCCACCAAGTGGCCCGCGGGCCGGGCCAAATCGGCCCGCTTAAAAACGGGCCAGCAGATTGCTGGCCCTAGCCAAGCCCTACACGGGCCCGCGGGCCAAACGGGCAGCAGGTAGTGAGCGAGAGAGGGCGAGGGGCGAGCGATGGCAACTGAGGGGCGAGGGCGGCGAGCGAGGGCGAGGGCGAGACGAGGGCGAGGGCGGCGAGCAAGGGCGAAGGCGAGACAGAGGGCGAAAGCAAAGGGCGAGGGCGAGACGAGGGCTAAGGCGAGGGAGATACAGAGGGCGAGGTGAGGGTGAGAGCGAGACGAGGGTGAGGGCGAAAGCGACAGAGGGCGAGGGCGAGATTAACGGGCCAACCTGGCCAACCACCATTTGGCCCGCCGGGCCAAGCGGGCCGGGCCAAATCGGCCCGGCCTTAAATGGGCCAGCAAAATGCTGGCCCTAGCCCGATGACGGGCTGGGCCCCAACGGGCCAGCCCGTCGGGCCAAGCCCATTTTGCCATCTCTAATTAAAAACAATCTGATAATTTGTAAACGATGTGTTGGAACCCATTGTTTCTAGCAACGATGGTTCCATTAATTTTTGAACAAAAAAAAAACAAAAAGAGAATAACCTTATATTACTGACAATTTGTTACGTTATCTTCTTTTTCTTCGCACTTATATTGATAGGTTCCAATGACTTTGGAAAGCATCGCAACTAATGATCTCCATAATTTTCAATCATAAATTCTAAATCTGAAACCAAAGAGAGAAGAAGAAAGAAAAAGGAGAATGAGGATAATAAGTTCAATTTGGCATTGATTTGTTAAACCCATTATTAATTTTGCCATTGATAAAGTTTGATTATTTGCAAATCAAACCTATCACCGCTTGATTTGGCTAAAAATAAATAAAATAAGAGAAAGAAGACAAATCAGTAAGTTAAAAATAAAATGACTAAGGCCCTGTTTGTTGCAGCTTAAAAGCTACAATTTCTAGCTTCTAACTTTAAAAAAGTTGGGATGTAGTGTTTGTTTTAGCTTATAGAATTCTAACTTATAGCTTCTACTAGCTTTTAGAAAGGATAGAAGCTGGCTTTTTCAAAACTGGGGTACCCCAGTTTTTACAACTTCTGCTTAAATAATTACATTTTTATGACAATTTTGCCTTTATTTTTAGCAAAGAATTACCCTCTTGTCTATGCAATCATGGGTTTTTCTTCTCCACCGCTATCTCTATTTTCAAATCTCTTCATCTCTCTCTATGCTTTAATTAATTTTTTTATAACACTTGAAACTTATACATATACACTAATTAATTTTTAAATTATCATTCTATAACTATTAAGGGTATTATGGACAATTATACAAAAATAAGTTATTTTACAGCTTATGGTATCAAACACCACACCTACTTAACTACAACTTTTAAGAAGCTGCAGCAAACAGGTTCACAACTTATTCTAAATTTTAGAAGTTATAATCTAAGAAGCTATAAGCTATAATTTCTTTAATAAAGCTGCAACAAACGGGGCCTAAATAGCAAGTCACAAAATTTAGGAATCCGTGTTCGATTTTTAACCTTTTTTTTTTTTAATTTGAGAAATTATACTAACCTTGTATCATCTAATATAAAGTTTGAAACTTATATTATCTAATACTTCTCATTACAAATGATTGATAATTTTTTTAAGATGTGAAAAATATCTTTTCATTAAATCTTCTCCCCACATCTATTTTTCCCTCTAGTAGTTAGGTTTTTCATTAGTTATTTATCGTGACTTTCTCTCCCTCAACTATTTTTCTTTATATATTTCCCTTTCTTTCTCTTGTCTTTCAAAGTTGACAAAACTCTATTCTAATTGAAACTTGATTGACTCTATAAGAGAACCGCAATCACCATTAAAGTTTACCCAAATGACCATTATTGTCTTATTGCTTGATCGTCGTTTTTTTTTTAGATTATACTAAAATAGTAAAGAAAAAAAATTTAAGAGCAAAATTTTATGTTGGGTTTTAATGACAATGAGAATCCTAATAATTTCTTAAATGAAAGGGGAGGTCTACAATTGTACCAAACCTTAGGGGGCGGTTAGTATAAGTTTCTATAAAAGTCTACAATTTTTTAGAATTTAGAATTATAATTTTAACTCATTTGTAGTCAAAATTTGGGAATAATAAAAATACAATAACATATAATTTATTATATACATTGTTTTACTGTGTTATTGTAATTTTATATAGTATAATTTGTAATTATAAGCTTGTAGATTATTTTTGTTTAATTTATAAAAAAACAATTGGGGGCTTTGTGTGACCGACAGTGGACAGGAGGAGGCAAGGGCGCTGTTGTTGGTTGAGTGGAGAAATGGAAACGGAGAAGACAATAGACTGTTAACGGAGGGAGAGAACGGAGAAAGAGCCTGTCCTTGAGTAACAGTGCTGCTCACAGCGCCATCACTGGCAAAGAGGAACCAGAGAGATCAGAAAAGGTCAATCATTGCGGCCGATGGCGAAGCGTCTACGATGACTGCTCGGCGGCGTGCCATTGCTGGAGGAAGATGGCGGAACCTAAAGCGGAGCAAATGAAAAAGAAGAGGGAAATTCTATTGGAACCCGATAAATTCCACTTCATAACCGGCTCAAGTAAATTTTTATTTTTACTCTTTACAATTACAAAAATTACTATTTACAGCCCATAAATTTCCAAATATACCCTCATAGCCACACCATTTCTCACATTTCTTAAACAAACCCTAACAATCTTCAGCCATTGTTTTGCGAGGAAGAAGAAATTGGACTGAAATCAGGTACACCTTTTGTTCAGTGATTAATTTCTTCAATAATTGCACATGGCGTCATCGCCATCGGTCGCGATGGCAGCCACCATGGCCGCCATCGTCAGGCACGGACCTCCGCACCACGAGGTGCGGCTACCACCACCATTGTAGCTGATGAAGTTGGCCATGGTGGCTACCATCGTCGCTGCCAGGGTGGGGGAGAGGGGTTTCTGAAAACCCCGCATCGCGAGGTGCAGGGGTCCGAACCCGTTCCGGGTTCTCGAACCTGCAATTTCGGGTTGAAGAAACCAAAACCAGAGATTTATTAATCTATTTATTTTTTTATTTTTTTTTTAGTTTTGTGCCATTTGAATTTTTTTTAAAATATCATTGATTTCATATTAATCTCACATGTTATTTTTTATATTAATTATAATTTTACACTTCACCTTTCTAATAAATCTAATTATTATTAATCTTATTATAAACAATTTTATTTGTCATCATGCATTTAGACATTTAATATAACATTCTTATATGAATTAAGTTAATTTTGTAGTAGATTATTATTATTTTAAAAATAACTAATATGGTACTTTCATTTATAGGTATGGCACGTACTCGAGGAGGAGGAGTAAAGAGAGCTCGCCCATCTTCATCTCGTCAGCGTCCGACAGGTTCCACGAGGAGGAGGAGGGTAGAGGGCCATAATGGTCATTCTGTAGCTAATACATTTATCTTAGAGGCGCACATTTCTGAGCAGCCAGGTATTTTGGACTTATCACCTCCTAGTGCTCTAGAGCAGCCATCTACTAGTGCTCCGGACAATACTACTGAACTATTTTTGAGAGGTCCTGAAGATTCATCCATTTTAAAGAGTTTTTAAAAATCATGTTACTGTTAGCATATGGGCCGGAGAGGTAAGCAATTATGAAAATAATTTTACATTTAAATAATTATTATAATTTTAGTAATTATTTTATTATTTTTATGTAATAGAAAATAAGTGTATTAAAGTGCAATAACCATGGACAAATAATTCCTAATTGGCCATTAGAAAATCAACAACGTATTTATGATGTTGTCGTAAGATCTCAGTTGGCACCTTTGATAGAATCCACGTATCGATTTGTGAATCCTACAGTTGTGTCAGCCTTTTCAGAGAGATTGCAACCTAAAACTAACACATTTCATCTACCATTTGGTGAGATGACACTCACGCTAGATGACGTTGCTACTATTCTGAAGATACCAGTTGCTGGCAGCCCTGTATCAGTCCCTCATTTGACAAGTAATGAAGCTCAGAACTTACTTTGTCGTTTACTTGGGGTCTCAATAGTAGAAGCAGCAGGCCAGATAGCCGAGACTCGGGGACCGTATGTGAAATTAGATTGGCTGAAAAAAACATTTATAAACGTACCAAATTCAGCTCCGGATGAAGAGATCTACAATGCCAATATGACGTATTTATTATTTTTATTAGGTTATACATTATTTGTGGATAAAAGTGGTAGCATGATTTCGATTTCCTATCTTACATTGCTGGAAGACTTGAGTATATCTGGTACGTATACATAGGGGATTGCTTGTTTGGCATATTTATATAGGCAGCTAGGTATCGCGAGTAGAAGAGATGTCAAGGGAATCTGTGGATATTTAACATTACTTAAGGTAATCATTTAAATTTTATTATTCTGTGCATATTTTTATTATGTCTTTCCATATATCTTAACAATTATTTACATTGAATGTACACAGGCTTGGATATACGAACATTTTTCATTGACTAGAAGTAAACATAACTTATCATATATTGTCGAGTTGCCTAAGGTTCACCGTTGGCTTCCTGTTCGTGAGTACGATTCTTTGCAATCTTTGCGAGAGCGACTTGATGACTTAACTGAAGATCGAGTATTTTGTTCACACATTATATTTTGCAACTTAATATTGCTCGTCATTGAAATTCTGAAACATATGCAGGTCATATGGACACCATATAGGAGGCATCGTGCACAACACCCACTACATGAGATTGCATTCTTCTCCGGATGTCTTAAGTGTGAGGCGTGATTGAGCCATATCATCTGGAGAGGGTTCTGCGACAATTTGGGCATATGCAGAATATACCTCCGCCTCCATTATCCCTTATTGAAGCCAAGTGGGGTAAAGCTACGGCAACATATAAGGTAATTTATGATTTTATCAATGATAGTTGGTCTCGCTGGGATTTTCACTTATTGTCGGCACACCGACGGGGTGGATTTGCCCGAGTGCCATGGGAGTGCAGTGAAGACTACTTGGCATGGTATCATCGCATTACGCATCGAGTCATACAAAATCCTACAAATAGATCCGGGTTTGATAGAGGTGATCAAGATAAAGTGACCATTGCTGATGTGGCAAGATTAATTTTGTAATTGTAATTTTTTTAAATATATATTTTTAAATATATTATGTTTAATTTCTTATATTTAAAATAATTGTGTCTTGTAGCGCATCATGGCATCATTGTCTCCTCTTAGGCAAGTCATATCAGGTGGATCCACTCAGGATGTAGATGCGTGGAGACGGGCATGTCTTCAGGTATATGATATTTTGACTATTCCTACTGAGTCTTCTTCTACTAGGTCTCATGCATATATAGTATTTTGCGAAGCGCCTTCTAATGTGGTACGAACATCGACGGTGGTTACATCATCTCCAGCACCAATTATAAATTCACCACCTACGAGTTCAGATCCACATCATTCAGCCCCAGGCCTCTCTCAAGAGACAAGAAAAAAGACTGATGGAGATTAATTTTTTTTTTCTAATCTGAGACTATCTGTATTTGCTATAGTGAGTAGAGTCTTATCTATTTGATTGCTTCTAATGAGGTTCAGATATGTCGCCAAGATATAAATGGTGCCAACCCTTTTTTTATTTGGATTTCATTTTCTTAGTTTCTTTAAAAATTATTTTTCATAACTCGAATAGCTAACCGTGTTATCTTAAAAAGTAATTTTATTGTTACTAACAAAACTTATTTTAAATACTTATATGTGATATAAGTGATCCGTAAAACAAGATATTATAAACTTGTTTATATCAGACTCCTTTATATCATAAACTTTAATTATGGTCAATTAAATCAAATATATCTTGTGTGAAATAAGTTTGTGAATAGAAAATCTATAAAACAAGATATTAGTGCAATATCCACAAAATAAAATGCGAAAATATACACAAAAGTATAGAAAGGCTTAGATATGGACAACAAATCACCACTTAGGTAACTCCAAAAATAAGACTACTAAGCCCAATGAAACCTAGCCCCGAATCGCCCAACCATTCTCCTCTCTTGGCCGAAAGCATGGCTATCATATGTAATTGGCTGGGCTCCTCCATCTCTCGAGTAAATGGGCTTATGCCCATTTCTCCTCTAAAGAGATAGTAAATGGGCTTATGGACTTCAAATTGGGCTGCCAATAAGTGGTGATATGGGTTAATGTTTCAATCACGGGCTAAAGCCTATGAAGATTAAACTTGCCCGAAAAATCATCATCGCCTTAAGCCTTATTCAGAAACACAACCTAAGAATCATGTATCAGATAAGTTAAAAACTTACTCTGTTGCCACATCTTAACCTATTAGAGATAAAAAATACTTGAATTCTGGATATATATGGCGTTTCCCAATCACGTGCATTATCACATCGAAATCTGTACAAATTCAGTGCGACAGGTAGGGGTTTGCAAACGATTATAACCGAACCGAACCGGCCAAAAATTACTAATCGAACCGAACCGGTTGCTATAACCGAACCGAACCAACCGACAACCCAATATAATCGAACTAATCGAAATCGAAAATAACTGACTCTAAAATAGGCTACTCGAACCGAACCGATAACTGAAGTTTTGCCTATAATAATAACCGAACCGGTAACCGATTACTATATAACCGAACCAAACAAGCCGGTTCGATTGATTTGTTCGGTCTAACCGAACCTTTGAAATCTACTGAACCGGCATTCATGGATTTCTACCCGATCACTATCGAACATTTTATGTAGGAAGAAAGCATGAATTGTACTCAAACTTCTATTCCAAAAAATAAAGCATGAATAACTATCTCTAATTTGTAAATTAAATTGTTCACGGTGGCTATTTTCAGTATTTTGATTACTCTAACTGTAAGTAAACAAAGCATGAATAAGTATCAAATGAACAAAATACAATTTCAGAAAAAAAAAAAATCACTTAACATCAAGGACCTAAACCCATACCACTGCATTGCTGTAGTTCAAATTTCTTGAAAAATGATGCATTGACATTGAGGTTGCCAAGACCAAGAGGCAAGAGCTGGTAAATTAATCACTTCATTTTCCACCACAACGGCACAACCTGCACAAATTATATCATAGTTTCAAAATCAAAGAAACTAGTAAAAAATAGTGAGTTCTGCTAACTAATGAATGCATTTTTGAAGCTCAATAAATAATAGAGAAGTTTTTGTGTAGTTGTACAAGTTCATCCAAGTAATGTATTAATGTAAATGGACTGGAGGCAACAACTCTGGGTGTGCTAACGATTTTTCACAATAAGCAAAATAAATACACAATCCTAGGTGATAAGTGTGCTAATTATTGTTAATTTAAAAGACAACGTGCTTTGTTCTATCATCATCCAAAATAAGCAAAATAAATAAATAAACCCAATACAATATATGTATTGTATTGATTGAGAAAAATCAATTATTAGCAGCATACTTAAACTAATTAACTTGATCAAATTGATTATCTTAATATTTCCTGTTCCAAAATTCATAGCATGAGAAACTAACACAACACATGTGCATTATCATTGGAATTCAACAAAGAAAATATATGGAAAGCAACAACTATCATTTTAGCAAATCCCATGCCATAATTTTCAGGATTAAGTGAACATAGCAAATTATGAAAGGAAATAAACAAATTGAAATCAAACATATGGAACCCTAATGCTTGTTCACAACCAAGTCAGTAGGATTAGATTAAAAAGATGAGGGCATAGTGGGGTATGATGAGGCAAGGCATAAATTAGGTTAGGTCAAGAATTCTAAATATCATCCTTGACTTGACCCCAATTGAAAAAAAAAATAAGGGATTTCTTGAACTTGACTTGACTATAGTGTGGTGAAATAGCCTTTGACTTTACCCAATCAGTGTGGGTAGGGTTAGGTCTCTGCAAGTTCAAGCCATTTTTCCAACTCTACTTCCATGTTTGTCTTCCGGACGGATGGCAAAATTGGGCACCAACTCCAATTGAATAAACATTTTTTTTTTCTTATTTTAGTCTTTTTATTGAATTGACTGATGTTGATAAATATAGGAAACCTATCACGATGAGGTTGGTGATCAATTTACAAGTCTCTATCTCTTTCTCTCTATCCCCACTAGAAACCCCATCATGCGAGGTTGGGTTTCATTGAAAACCCAACTCAATCACTAGAACTCTCTTTTGCTTTTAAACTTGGAACCCAATTTGGGTTTGATTTCTTTGAACATTTTGGGTTTGAAGCCTTTGAGATCTAGGTTCTATTTCTTGGCTTCAAACCCAAATTCGAACAACAAATGGATATATTGTATCCATGCACACCCCATGCATCAATCCCATCCTCTACTAATAGCAAATGGATAGCCCATGCAAGTCTTACACAATCAACAAAGCCATCAACAATTGGATCATTTGCAGAAGCTATCAACTAAACAACATAATCATGAATTCCAAAAAATAAACAAATTTCTTTCAATAATTAAAATATATAAGCAATCACCATTTACAATACTTACAGTTTCCAAAAAATAAACAAATCTCTGGTGTTGCATTTAGAGCATCGGAAATTAAAATTGATAACCAACAACATCAAAAGGCTGTAAGTAATCTATGCAAAAAGTAGAAAAGAAACAAATAAAAAATTATAAGGCAACATGGGACATGAACATTGGATATCCCTTCAACCAGTCATCAATAATTTTCCACCAAAATAATATCTCTATCAAAAGAAGCAAAGTTACCTGACTTGTTGCACTCAGCCAGTGCTCAAGGCCAAAAACCCAAATCTAGACTTGCAACAAAGTTCGAGCTTTCTCCCCCAATCTAGAAAACAATCATCTCACAGAAACAATACAAAGCAAATGTGTAAAAGAAAATGTGTAATGAGTCATGACTCCTAATTTTGTCTTGCTAGTCCAAAAAACCCTTAAACACAGTCAACTAAAGCAAATCAAATAATCAATAGATAACAATACATGTCATATTGGAGAAGTCAACTGTCTAACCTTCTAAAAACACATAAGAAAATGGCCAGATACTTCTAAAAACACATATTGGAGAAGTTAAATGAACTAAAATGCTGTATATATGCTTCATTCTAAATCTGTAAAATAATACAATAAACAAATATTAACTAATGCATTAAACACATCAAAACAGATACTGAAATTGAAATATTGAGAGGCACAAATTCTCTTACTTACAAATGCATGAGTCTTAAAAATCTAAATTTCCATTGGTACGAGGCTGTCAACGGTAATCTTTGCCAATTCTAAAACAAACAATACACAAAATTAATTAAATAATTTAAAAGTAACAAGTATTGAACTAAAAGTAAAAAAAAAAAAAAGAGTAACAATTAGTTTACCTTCAAGTTGTTCAACATGATCCAAATCTTCTTCAACACTCATTGAGGTGGTAGATGACTGAATCCAATCTTGCGTACAAATCAAACTTTCAATCACTTTAGAAGAAAGAGAACTCCGAAATGGATCAAGTACTCGACCCCCTGTGCTGAAGGCAGACTCAGACGCAACAGTAGAAACTAGAATTGCCAACACATCTCGAGCCATAGAAGATAGAATAAGAAACCGATGAGAATTCACTTTCCACCAATTCAAAATGTCAAAATCATCAGTTTCCTCCTCACACACTTCACTAAAATACTTATCCCATTCCGAAGGCACAGTTGTAGACCCACTACCACTAGCATACTTAAACTTTTTGAAACGAGAACTAAGTAAATTTGGTCTGCCAGATTTTCCCTTCTCAACATTCTCCACAATAGATGGAGTAGACACTTGAGACTGCTCTCCTGCTTCACCTTGAGGCGTCAATTTTTTCTTATATTCTTCATATAAAACATATACGACATCTTTTAAGGACAAAACTGCAGCAACCCCTTTCTCACCTTGATACATCTCCTGAAGTGCATACTCCATAAACTCTAACTTGTGCCTAGGATCAAGTACCACAGCAATGTAAAGCAAGTGATTTATTTTTTTTGGATCCCCCCAATATTTATCAAACTTTCTTTCATTTTTCCAGCCATCTCACTCAACTTAAGATCATCACCCTCCTACCACTCATGTAAAAGACAATGAACGGTACTAATCTCATGAAAAAAAGTGTTGGAGGTGACATATGAAGTACCCGAAACCCGCAAAGTAAGCTCATAAAACTGTTGCAACACTCTAACAAACATTCTGACCCTTGTCCAATCCTCTGGCTTGGGTCTCCCATCGATAGTAATAACCTATTGCAAGTCATTATTCCAATTACTTGTACCAAGATCAAGCATAAAACATGGCTCTTCCTCATCAAACCTCTCAAAAGCCCTCTCAAACTTTTGAGCAGTCTCTAACATCAAGTATGTGGAGTTCCATCTAGTTGCAACATCCAACAACAATAAGCCCTTACACTCTATTTTTTCCATTTCCACACATTCTTTGAATTTTCTTAGTCTTGCTGGAGATTGCCTAATATATCTGACTGCATCCCTAACTCTTGTTATTGAATCATCTAGCTCTTTCAACCCATGTTGCACAACCAGATTTATTATATGAGCCACACACCAAATATGCAAATAATGGCCACTCATAATGCTAGCATCCCATTTTGCCATTTTTTTCTTGAAGTTACCCATAGCAACATCATTTGAACTAGCATTATCTATTGTCAAACTCAAAACTCTATCAAGTTTTCATCCCATTAAACACTTCTCAATTGCCATAGCAATGGCATCACCCTTGTGACTATATATTGGACAAAAATTTAAAAAAAAATTCTTCAATGTCCAATTGTTGTCAATATAGTGTGCCGTCAAGCACATATAATTAATCATTTGAATGGAGGTCCATGTGTCTGTGGTTAAGCAAACTCTTTGACATGAATTTTTTACCTCATTCATCAATTTTAACCTCTCTTCATTAAATAATTCAAAACAATCACAAGAAATTGTCCAACGTGAAGGAATCCGAAATTTTGGACAAATCACATTAATGAAGTGCCTAAACCCCTCATTTTGGACAAATTTGAAAGGCATCTCATCTACTATCACCATGCGTGCTAAATCCTTTCTAGCAAGCACTTGATCAAATCTCCAATTCACCAATCACATACTATCCCCCTCTCTCTCAACCCTCGTTGAAGTTGGTTGCAAGTTTAATTCCATTTGGTGGGTTTCCAAAGCATAAGGGTGTTTTTTACATGTTCCCATATGATTCCTTAGAGCCGTAGTCCCATTTTTTTGGGGATCACAATGGAACTCCCTAGAACAATAGTTGCAGCTCGCTTTAATTTGACCCTCTGAATTTGTAAACTTTGTAAAATGATCCCACACATCTAACCTAACTCTTAATGTTTTTCTCTTTGCCTTTCCTAGTGATGTTGCACCTCTATCAGCTTCAGATTGACTACCTTGACTTGATACTATTGGTGTAGGTCTTGAACTATCATCCATACTAGGGATATTTGTTGTGTGACTGGTGTCTTCTTCTCTTGCCATCTAAAATTAATACAATTATAAATTTGTAATTAATATGTATTGTATTTAAAGAGTGATTTTAAATATATTCTAGTTGTTGTCATTTGATTTGTGTCTTAGGGAATGAAAAGATCTCACATCATTTATAAGTAAAACAATTAAGGAATTATGCAATCTGTTGAGTGTTGACAATCTGTTGGTAGATTGTTTTTTGCTTCTGTTTTTTTTTTTTTTTTTCCTTTCATTTTGATTTCAATTTCAGTGGATTCCTGGATTGAGGCATTATGTGGTTTAATTTAATAATTTGAGCTCGATAAAAGCATTTTCTTTAATTTGACAATCTGTTGACAGATTATTTTTTCTTCTGTATACTGTATGTGGTTTAATTTGAGCCCAATAAAGGCATTTTCTTTATTTAGGAAAGCTTTGGTTGTTCTAATAAGTGTGTTTATTTTATTCTGTTATTGGTGTTTGTTGTGCTATCTTTTGGTAAAGCCTTCATATTAAAAATCAAACATGGAATAATAATCATATATTATATTCTAATTGTATAATTTGTATTGTTCCCTTACATACAACATACATTATTTTAATAAACACACACACTGCCAAAGAAGGTAATAAAAACTATACAGTTGATGCAAAAAGTATCAGCCAACTATATCATTTTTATAAATGCACACAATAAGAGACATGCAGTTTGAAAACTTATGGTGTTTATGAAAAAGTAAAAAGGGAAAGAAATAACTAAATTATTATTAAATTTGTTGGATTACTACTTTATTCATATTTTGACATTTTTTTTAAAGTTGTTAATGCATGTGACATGACATTATAAGATAAGATTTCATTATTATTTAACTGCAAAAATTTCAAGATCACAACATAAGAACAATGGATTGGTTGTGGTAATTATTTTTAAGAGTGACATCCAACCAACCACATACAATATAAAATCATTTACACGAAAAATTTTCAAATTAGTGGACATCAACAGATTCAACACAACAATTACATGATGACATCCAACCACATACAATACAAAATCATTTACACGAAAATTTTTTAGATTAGTGAACATCAACAGAACAGATTTAACACAACAGTGACATCCAACCAAAAAGATACTTAAAAAATAATCGAATGTTCCATTGACTCATCAGAATAATTTCAGATTAGTGAACAGATAAAAGAGAACAAAACAACAGTCAACAAAGAACAACATAAAAGAATTTACACGAAAATGTTAAATAGTCAACAAAGAACAAACTAAGGTAAGTTACCTTTAACCTTTAGGAGTGGACGGACGGACGACTAAATCGCTTTAGGAGTGGATGGTGGACCGTGGACGGACGCCAGTGATATCTACAAAAACAAAAGAACAAAATAAATACAGAGAGATAGAGGCATAGCCACATAGAGCAACTAAGAAAGAAAGAGAGGGGGGAGAAAGAGATCGCTCGAGAGAGAAAGAGATCGCGCGATGAGTCGATAATAGAAGTAGAACTAACCTGTTGGATGGTGGTGGTGACGAAGGATGGCCGAAAGCAATCAACGACGACGGTAGACAGTGACGACGACGACGACAGTAGGGTTTTGGTAGGGGGTTAGGGTTTCAATTTCGAGCCTCTCTCTCTCTCTCTCTCGTCGATTAGAAATCTGGAGAAGGCTCGAGAATGCACTCGAAGTCCCCTCACGCACGATTAACCGAAGCCATCACAAAACGACGTCGTTTATGATACACAAAAGCGACGTCGTTTGATCATTAGTCGGCTTTGATTAATCGGTTAACCGACCACCAAACCGAGCTTATATTTAACTAACCGAACAGTATAATCGAACCGAACCTTTCTAACTGAACACATAACCGAACCGACCTTGGGGTAACTGAACCAGTAACCGAGCCATATTTAACCGAACCGAATCGACCGGTTCGGTTCGGTTAGTTCGGTTTAACCGAACCCCTGCACACCCCTAGCGACGGGAGGAATTGGTGAGCTTGGCTTAAGGAATACTTGATAAATGACATATGCAACAAAAATTATTGTTAAAACAAACGTATGAAATCCATAATATAAACAAATAAATACCAAAATAAGTAAGAATACCTGCACAAAATGACAGTCATTCACAAATCATATAGTAACCATCATGTGATGTACTGTTGGAGGAGGGATCGATCTGAGTGGAAGATATGTAAGACACTGGATCCGTGACAAATGCACCAATACGACATTGTATCTTGAAGCAACTAAATGGCCTATGTCAGGTAAAGTCCTCCAATGCTCGCACGGTGCAATGTTATCAAAGCAATACAATATATGTAGTAGCTCATCCACACGCATTTCTGATCCATATAATTGTGTATACATCGCACAAAAAGATTGCAACTCTCCTATTAGACTAAAACGAATATCTCTCCAACTGTGCTCACTCATTCCAAGTAACCCTACTATCGCGCGAAATCCACAATGTCCATCTAATTCTACATTAACAATACTATGCAATAACGGTTATATTTGTGGTGGGAAACAATCATCATACCCCTTGAGTCGGTTGGTGTTTCACTTGGATATCCATATTGTTAGTGATCTACTGTCTTGACCAGATTGAACTATTTCAAATAAGGACTGATCACATTTGGTGGATGTATCAATCTGAATTTTCTTCTTCGATGCTGGCTTACCCTTCGTCCTAACTTTCATGGTTGGTGGTTGTAGTGAAGTTGTGTCTGGATTAACTATTTCTCTCAATTTTTGCTTTAATACTTGCTTCACTGGCTCCGGTTCTGAATAAAACAGTTTATATATACTCTTTATTTCTAGCTCAATCGTTACCTGCGATGACACACCATCATAAGCTGACTGCACTACCTGCAACCTTATCCAATAAAAATGCATAGTTGACAAGGGAATTGGCCATCCTTGTACCATGAACTCTGCAATTTCATGTGCACAAGGTAAACCATATATGCTTCTAATCACACATCCACATGAAACTTTGTCTATCCCAATTTTATGAGCAAGTTGTGACTGCATTAGTACCATATTCAGTGCACTTCTCGATATAACACCTCACAATTCTCTAAAAATTGTTGGCTTAAAGTTATGTTGCACCAATGTTAAACTTTTTTCAAACGACCCCTTAATCTCTACATGTTGCAACTCAATAAGACTGTTGATAATTGTCCATGATGACTCTAAGTCACATTGAGAAGATCCAAGATGTCTCTTCAATTTTGCATGTGCACTCTTAGCCCTGTTCGTAGTAATGTTGCCAAAATACATTATTCTATTTGTCCATGCTGCAACAAATTTTTCCTTATAATCATTCAACCATGTCTTTCTCATATAATTAAGTGTGCCCTCATATGCATAGTACTCAAGTGTTAACTCATACAGACGACGTTCATATTCATCCTCAGTCGATGCAAAAACAACCAGGTTCCAACTTAATATAAATTTCTCCCATGTCTCCTTTCTATCAAATAATTTCTTACATTTGGCGAGCACATTTTTTGATATATGCCACCTACACAACAAGGTGCTCGTGGTTGGAAACACTTTTTGTATTGCATTCATTAATCCCAATTCTCTATCGGTTACAATTACTCCTGGATATGTATTATGAGTCATTAGACTCTTTAATTTCTCCATTGCCCATGTGTAATTATCCTCATATTCATGATCCATAATGCGAAAGCAATAGAAAAAGTTAGCTCAGTTGACATCACACCAACGATCTTTAGCGATGGATACTTATATCTATTAGTTTTGTATGTACAGCCCATTATTAACACATGGGAAAATGTTTTAAATAACTCTATAGTCATCGGATGAGGCCAAAATAAGTCTGTGATATAATCTGATAATATATCACTTCTATGTCACTCCACATAATTACAATCTTTTAATTTTTTCATCAACTGTTGTATTTGTGATCGACCACATTTATCCATTACTCTATATCTTTGTCGTGCATTTTATATAGTTTTGATGGTACTCACATTTTTTTTATCTTCTGCCTTTAACGTCATTAAAATATTTCTTGGCTTTACAAAATTGTTAAACATTGTTATCATAATTTGTTTCTCTTTCTCTGTAAGTTGGCCAGCATATGAATGACCCTCAAGTTGAGCTGCTGGTAAATGGTTGTGCAATCCACATATAACTTTCAACATCCAGTGTTCATTTGACAATTTAACACCAAGTAACTCAAATGGACAACCACACTTTTTAAAACCTATTGTCCTACGATTTGTTTCTCCTATTGTCTCATCTCCTTTTTTTAATGATTTATATTTTCCACTCAATTCACAAGCAAGACGAACTCTAGGTTTTCTTCCTATACCTTTAGATTCAAAACCCTTTATAATAATAACCATTCCATTTTCTTTTCCAACTATCTTAAGCCATTCAATCAGTGTTTCCCTATTATTAAAAATCTCATTCCTAACAAAAGCATGACTAGTGTAACAGCCCACTTCTTCAGGGCGTGTTATGCCTTAGGAAATTTGGTCTATATTTTTTTTTTTTTTATCTCTACATTATCCCGAAATTCCCTAAGACCCTATCTAGTACGAGATATCTACACTAGAAATAAATACAAAGCGGAAGCTTAATCGAACCTGCACATGGTACATTTACTTGCTTCTTGACGTCTCGTGTCACTACATATCACCAATCTCGAAATCATCTCTGCAAGTCCCGACTGGAACGTTCAATGTTTCATGGGCGAACCCAAGTTAGATGATGAACCATCTAAGTAAGGGTACATAATGCTATGTCATGAATGTATGCAATGTCTTTCATCGTAGGTGTCAACTGCACCCCTCATGCTACCTACCATTTTAGCGGCCACCTCTTTCGAAGCCGGGGTGTATGGGTGCACCCTTGGTAAGGCAGCGGTGCCAGTTCGTACTCCCTACGGCCTCATATGCGTGTGATCGATGATATCAACGTGTAATTATGCATTTTATAATCATGTATGCAGTCTACGTGATGGATACATATCAGGGTATGTCAATATGATGAAAACATTTTCGAGGAAGTACCACTTACCTTTTATAGCTTATTGGGCTACCTCGATATCCGTGTCTTGCCTCGTGCATCGCCTCGATTTGCGTGCCAACTTCAAAATTTGCACAAGTCTCTTCAACTTCAACCTCAAAGTACCCTAATCACCATAATTATTTAAATAAACATTAAAACCTATTTTTCCATAATTTCTAGCATTTTCTATCATTTTTTCTCTATTTTTTCTTAATTTTCCTTAATAAATCCAAACTAAATATGTCTAAAAATATTTTCTCAAATATTCCACTACGACAATTCATAAAATAATATTCTAGAATTTCTGAAATTTTCTAAGGATTTTACTCACCTTAACTTAGCATCTCGGATTTTCTCGGTATGCATGTCGTATTCTCAAAAAAAGTGCTCGGGCCGTTTTTCTTGCCAAAATCTTCGGAATATTGCTGGAACCTAATTTCCTACTTTTCGGGAATTTTCTAGGATTTTTCCCATTTTTCCTATATTTTCTCTATTTTCTTTTCTTTTCTTTCTTTTTCTTTTCTTTTATTTTCTTTTATTTTTTTTCCTTACTTCTTCTTCAACCTCCCGCTCCCCTGCTCCGCGCACTATTCCCTCTTCTCTTTTCTTCTTCCTTCTCTTCTTCCTCCTCTTCTTCTTCTTCTTCTTCTTCTTCTTCCTTCCTTCCTTCCTTCCCCTGCAACTCCTCTGCTCGTTCTTCTTCTTCGTGACAGCCATGCCCGCGCACGGCCTCGCTCCGTCGGCCATCACGATCGCCCCAACGGCCACCCCCGATGCCGTCGGCTGCTCCACGCCGGCCTCTGCGAGCCGTCATTGCTGCCGCACCTTGCTGCCATTATCGCGGTAGCTGCTCCAGCTCGGTGAGCTCGCGGCCATGGCCGCGAGTTTGCTGTTTCCAGACGCCTCTCAAGCCTCCATTGCCGTCTTCGGCCTTGCCGACCACTGCCAGGGGCACCATCAACAGTCGTCCTTGCCTCCTCGCGAGCTTGCCCTGCTTCGCGACCAGCTCACTGTCGCGGCTGCCATAGCCGCGACCCACCTTCTTCCAGCTCTCTCTCTCTCTCTCTCATTGCCCAGCCCGAGCTCGATCTCTCCCTCTCGGCCCTCGCTCTTTCTTTCCCTGATTCCCACTTTCTTGCTGCTTTAAATTTGGGCCAAATGCATCTCAATTTATAGGCAGTGGCTTCACTGTTACAAGCTTGCCCACCACGCACATCATTTAATATGAAAATCTCCACAGATTTTGCTGCGCTATTCTTAAATCTTGCTGCCACAATCTCCCTATTTTGCGGCCAAAATCTCGGCTATTAAAGCTTCACAGAAGCTTCGCGAAGCCATTACATTTGCAGCATGGGCAGCCTCACACCGCGCACAGCACGTTTTATATACATATATATATAATCCTATATTATATAATAAAATTATATATTAAAATTCTAAAAATTCATTTCCATTTCACTTAAATAATTATCTAATTGTAACTATGCCCTTAATTATCAAATTTATTTCCATTACAATACTGAAAATGCAAGATTAATAATCCAATTCTTAGTTAAAAAGGATAATTTTGCCCCAGTGACCTTACCGGGCTATCGTTTCATCCCCAAACCACTGAAGGGTTGATCGTTATGCAAAACCGAAGCCCCCCTAGGGTTCCATTGATTTTTCGGGAGTCTCCTACAACGATTCGGTTTTACAGCCTAAATGATAGCTATATTTTAGCTGTATCGAAAACTATTCCGAATTCGATTTCTTTCGCCACCATAAATCTTAACTTGGGACGCATATCGAGACCATATCATTTTTTTTAGACAATTTCACTCCGAGGCATTCCCTGTAGTTGATTCAGTACCTAAAATTGCAATAAAATCCATTTTTCGGTATTCTAAACTTATTAAAATTATGTGGCAGCCTTATCTAAACATGGGGTATTACATTCTCCCCTCCTTACAAAAATTTCGTCCTCGAAATTTGCCACATGTCCTAAATCTCAAAATTTCATCCTTGAAATTAATATCTGACTGATCAAATAACTGCGGAAGATCAAAACTTGTGAATACCAATGCGCATATCAAAATCAGAACCCTTAAACTGACCATGCTCATCAACCCATAGACAAGTTCACTTGTCAACCATGCATACCTTTCAAATCTTGACCGCATAACTCAGTCCTTGGGCCACGAGTCTTAATCTGAATTTTCTATCCAAGTCGGTATACATATTATCATAATGAGCCTACAATTCTCACATCATCAATTGCTTTTCACTAAGTCATCCAATCGATATCACGACACTTTTCTATTTACTGATTTTTCCACGACGTTAATTCTCAATTATGCTTTGATAGTCTCCCAACCTTAACGCAAAGTCCCTGATCTCGATACATCTTAACTTTATCAAATCGATCCTCAAAGAAATACTTTTATGTCATCAAACTATTTCACGTACCCTTGGATCCAAAAACATCAAAAATATACGTCATTACATATCCTTGAACCTAGCTATGCCTTACCTTAGGTCATCTCAAACCTAATCATTGCTTGATTTTTACTCGAGTAAACCTTATACGAGATTTCTTATAACTGTTATTTCCTCATTCTCGTAAGTATTCATGACCTCAAGTTTTCAACATTTTGACCACAATTATCTTTTAATCATGTCATGTAACTTCAAGAAATCTTTGTTAGTAGATTCTATTTATCTCCAAAACTTTGATCGAAATTTAACGTTGTCTTCTAAGTCTAGCAATACTAATATCCTTGCATGCTTGTTCCTTTGTTACTTGATTGCCAAACTAATACCTATTTATCCATATACCCATAACTTAAATAACTCCTCGAACTTTTCGAAGTGATCCTCAATAACATTTTATATCATCAAATTAATCATTTAATCCTCAAATTACTTTTTTATGACAACTAACTTTAATCATGCTCGATCCTTTTCGAAGCTACTTACTCAAGTTACCGACTTTTGCTTGAACCAACCTCTACTCAAAACATTTGGCTCATCTCTCGAAACCTACTGGGTTTTCTAATTTTTAGGAACTTTCAATCCTCGACCTTGACTTCACAGAGCCTCGTGCTCTCATCATTTCTTTCTCGATTGGCTCATGACCTAGCAAGCAAGTCTCAATCTCAACATCTATCGCGACGTTCCCTAACATTATCCTCAATGTTTCTCATGCGTCTCCCTATCTGAGGAGTACACCAATATATCCTTGATAAACACAATCACTAAAGCGTCTTTAATGCAGACGGTACTTTGTCAAATCATCAAATCATGACTCTATTGTCGATTTTCGAAATGCCTTATTCCTCAACCGCACATCAATCGTAATTATCTTAGCCTCTTGCAGTTGTTTATAATTCATCAAATTTGAGGTAAAGATATCGACTCTTAATTATTACCTCTTTGATAATTTACGTCCTCAATCAAGCCAGTTATAACTAAGCGTCTAATAACCTCAAGCTATTTATTGGCAATTTCATCATTAAGAAATAATCCTATTAAATCTTCCGAGAATATCTCATGGTATTTTTCATTTTTCTTATGGCTTTTCACTGACAGCAAGTGCTTATTAAATAAATAGGCTCCTTGTAATCATAGCTTGCTAATATCACTTTAATGATTATCTAGTTATACATCTCCCAATTTGCCTACCAGGCTACTTAAACTAACCGTTTAGTCATACGAGGGTTTTATTTTCCAAAATTGAAAATCTCGGGTTTCTAATCGATCTAGGTCTGCAACTTTTCCTACTGTGACCCATTATCCTGGTACATTTGTCATCACTTGATTCTCTCAACCACATCTCAGATTTACACAATCTTCGAGACGGCAATCCATAACTATACTGTCAGCTAGAACAGGTAGGTACTTATGTTATCCGTGGTACTTCAATCTTTGCTGAATTTTTTTTTTTTTTTACTCATTGACATCATTTTAATCATCGCCCAGCTACACATCCTCGATTTGCCCACCAAGGCTATCTTAGACTAATCGTCTATCCTAACAAGACCTTTATTCTTCAAAATAAAAAATTCTAGATCTCCAATAAATTTTGATCTATTAAGAACGCGACATTTCATACGGTAATTTGACACCCTGGCACATTTGCCATTACTTGTCTCTCTCAAGCATGCCAAAACTCTCAAAGACATCTATTCGTAACCATCCCGTTAACTGGAGTGGGTAAGTACCTATGTCTCCCATGGTACTCCAATCCTTAGGAAATTCCTTGCAAATCTAAAATCGATTCATCTTTGAAGATCTCTATTTAGATCACGTTACCTGGTTCCAATTAAAAACAACTGAATCTTAAACTTGCAAGAACTCTTTACCGAATGATACTTTAAAGCTCAAATAACGATTTAGGTCCACATACTGATGCATAAGGCATAACTTATTCGCGAATCTTTTTTTTGAATCCTTAAGCCCACTTGGCACACCGAATCGTAGTCACAACCTCTATTGGCTAGGTCTCCTTATCATTCCTTTAGGGTTGATACGACCTATTAAGAAACTCTTTCATTTCTTGATACCCGAACTCTACTCGAACCAATGTTGCTATCTCACTATTTATCGCCAAGGCCTTGAACTGGTCATAGTCTCGTTTACCGAGAATTTCATTGACTCTCACATTTCGATCTTTAGATCCAGCTGACTATCAGCACATGACCATTCATGACCCTATTGTCATATTAGATACCGAGGTATTCTATTCCTCGAGCCTTGCACTGTTCGTCATGTCACCCACTCCCAAGATGATTGCAAATCCCGATACAATTTTAAATACGACACTCGATTCATATTCAATCTATTTCATTTCGGGTTGACTCCCTAGGTTTCTGACCTCGATTAATCACAGCTAGTGGCACACATTGCATCCCAGACCATTGGGACTTAAACTCCATACAAGGTACAGACCCTACTGGGCTGTTCTAGATTTTCATCATCTGATCGTCTCCCAGGCAGTCTGACATGATGCTTCGATCGACGGGCTTCCCGTACCTTATCGCAAGCCATTCCTCAACCATCTGCACGTGGGTCCCTAGATCCAGATCTGTCACTACGAACACCGAACCAGTAGTGTCGTTACGCTTGCTAGAGTTCCTTATCCCCTTTTCTGTGAGTCACATCGGTTGCACCACTATCACTGATTAATTGACACAACTCATACGCCATCATTGACCATCTTTGGCCTCTTGCTTGACCTAATCCGTTGGATCCCTGATCTTTACCAAGACACTAAATGATCCTCGCAAAATATTTATCATTTGATCCTAACTTTTTAGCTAGGCCATGTTACATCAGACTAATCATTCTTGATTCTAATCATCCTTGATAACCCTTAGTTATCTTATCTTTCATTGTACGAATTCTGACTAATGACCTCAAATCAACAGTCTTTAAATCTCTTGGATCCATTATCATGGTTACTTACCTTACACCCGAATTTTATTATCAGATCTTAACTTCAATAACTAGATCATTGTACTAGTTTCTATCAGGCTTTTACTATTCACCGAGAATAGTAATCGTATACTGAAATAGTGTTTGTATGTGAATAGTACACCAGGTAAGCTCCTAGGAAAAAGAGGTGGGTCACAAATGGACACACTTAAATACCAAGTCTTTCCTTAGCCAGAACTTGCCTAGACATGCACTTCCACTACTTAACACTGAAATCCAGTAACCTCTAAGCCTTCGACCGGCAATCCTCGAATCTCCAAAGAGGGATTTCATCTTATGAACCATTAATTTCTCTTCCTTAAGCCTCCACTTGGCGTTCCTACTAACTGCTTCCATCAATACCGGATACCCTTAAGTCTCCAAATTGATATTCCCTAATCTTCAAATAGAATTTAACTTCGATATCAATTACATCCGAGTCACTTAGAGCTTCCAATAATCTTAAGCTCTGATACCAACTGTAACAGCCCACTTCTTTAGGTCGTGTTATGCCTTAGGAAATTTGGTCTATATTTTTTTTTTTTTTATCTCTACATTATCCCGAAATTCCCTAAGACCCTATCTAGTACGAGATATCTACACTAGAAATAAATACAAAGCGGAAGCTTAATCGAACCTGCACATGGTACATTTACTTGCTTCTTGACGTCTCGCGTCACTACATATCACCAATCTCGAAATCATCTCTGCAAGTCCCGACTGGAACGTTCAATGTTTCATGGGCGAACCCAAGTTAGATGATGAACCATCTAAGTAAGGGTACATAATGCTATGTCATGAATGTATGCAATGTCTTTCATCGTAGGTGTCAACTGCACCCCTCATGCTACCTACCATTTTAGCGGCCACCTCTTTCGAAGCCGGGGTGTATGGGTGCACCCTTGGTAAGGCAGCGGTGTCAGTTCGTACTCCCTACGGCCTCATATGCGTGTGATCGATGATATCAACGTGTAATTATGCATTTCATAATCATGTATGCAGTCTACGTGATGGATACATATCAGGGCATGTCAATATGATGAAAACATTTTCGAGGAAGTACCACTTACCTTTTATAGCTTATTGGGCTACCTCGATATCCGTGTCTTGCCTCGTGCATCGCCTCGATTTGCGTGCTAACTTCAAAATTTGCACAAGTCTCTTCAACTTCAACCTCAAAGTACCATAATCACCATAATTATTTAAATAAACATTAAAACCTATTTTTCCATAATTTCTAGCATTTTCTATCATTTTTTCTCTATTGTTTCTTAATTTTCCTTAATAAATCCAAACTAAATATTTCTAAAAATATTTTCTCAAATATTCCACTACGACAATTCATAAAATAATATTCTAGAATTTCTGAAATTTTCTAAGGATTTTACTCACCTTAACTTAGCATCTCAGATTTTCTCGGTATGCGTGCCGTATTCTCAAAAAATGTGCTCGGGCCGTTTTTCTTGCCAAAATCTTCGGAATATTGCTGGAACCTAATTTCCAACTTTTCGGGAATTTTCTAGGATTTTTCCCATTTTTCCTATATTTTCTCTATTTTCTTTTCTTTTCTTTCTTTTTCTTTTCTTTTATTTTCTTTTATTTTTTTTCCTTACTTCTTCTTCAACCTCCCGCTCCCCTGCTCCGCGCACTGTTCCCTCTTCTCTTTTCTTCTTCCTTCTCTTCTTCCTCCTCTTCTTCTTCTTCTTCTTCTTCTTCTTCTTCCTTCCTTCCTTCCTTCCTTCCCCTGCAACTCCTCTGCTCGTTCTTCTTCTTCATGACAGCCATGCCCGTGCACGGCCTCGCTCCGTCGGCCATCACGATCGCCCCAACGGCCACCGCCGATGCCGTCGGCTGCTCCACGCCGGCCTCCGCAAGCCGTCATTGCTGCCGCACCTTGCTGCCATTATCGCGGTAGCTGCTCCAGCTCGGTGAGCTCGCGGCCATGGCCGCGAGTTTGCTGTTTCCAGACGCCTCTCAAGCCTCCATTGTCGTCTTCGGCCTTGCCGACCACTGCCAGGGGCACCATCAACAGCCGTCCTTGCCTCCTCGCGAGCTTGCCCTGCTTCGCGACCAGCTCACTGTCGCGGCTGCCATAGCCGCGACCCACCTTCTTCCAGCTCTCTCTCTCTCTCTCTCATTGCCCAGCCCGAGCTCGATCTCTCCCTCTCGGCCCTCGCTCTTTCTTTCCCTGATTCCCACTTTCTTGCTGCTTTAAATTTGGGCCAAATGCATCTCAATTTATAGGCAGTGGCTTCACTGTTACAAGCTTGCCCACTACGCACATCATTTAATATGAAAATCTCCACAGATTTTGCTGCGCTATTCTTAAATCTTGCTGCCACAATCTCCCTATTTTGCGGCCAAAATCTCGGCTATTAAAGCTTCACAGAAGCTTCGCGAAGCCATTACATTTACAGCATGGGCAGCCTCACACCGCGCACAGCACGTTTTATATACATATATATATAATCCTATATTATATAATAAAATTATATATTAAAATTCTAAAAATTCATTTCCATTTCACTTAAATAATTATCTAATTGTAACTATGCCCTTAATTATCAAATTTATTTGCATTACAATACTGAAAATGCAAGATTAATAATCCAATTCTTAGTTAAAAAGGATAATTTTGCCCCAGTGACCTTACCGGGCTATCATTTCATCCCCAAACCACTGAAGGGTTGATCGTTATGCAAAACCGAAGCCCCCCTAGGGTTCCATTGATTTTTCGAGAGTCTCCTACAACGATTCGGTTTTACCGCCTAAATCATAGCTGTATTTTAGCTGTACCGAAAACTATTCCGAATTCGATTTCTTTCGCCACCATAAATCTTAACTTGGGACGCATATCGAGACCATATCATTTTTCTTAGACAATTTCACTCCGAGGCATTCCCTGTAGTTGATTCGGTACCTAAAATTGCAATAAAATCCATTTTTCGGTATTCTAAACTTATTAAAATTACGTGGCAGCCTTATCTAAACATGGGGTATTACATGTAGTGATTCTCAACATTAGTTAATAGCACGCATCAATCTAAAATTACAAATAAAATGACTTACCAAAATATTGACGTGTTGCTAGTGCGATTCATTGTAGTCTACCTACTCATTATGCACGATCTGGTTCTCATCATCTTTTCCATAAAACTCTTCCCATCTCATCAATTTTTGGATATAATCATCCATAGAGAAAAGTCAAGAACAGAATTAAAATTAACAGAAACAAGAAGAAGCTCTGTAAGTGATCAGAATCAGAAACGTTCGCAAATGTTTAGTGAAAGTGATCGGAGATTGAGCTGCGAAGATCAAAATCAGAAAAGTTCGCAAAAATTTAATGAAAGTGATGGGAGATTGGGCTACGAAGAATTAAGAAAGTAGTTGGGAGAAAGTAGTTAGGTAAGAGTAATAATGGCTTTTTAATAGAGGGTAGTTGAGAAAATAAAATTACGAGTTATAAAGAATACTTTGTCAAGTTGCTAATAGAATTTCTCAAAAAAAGATAAAGAGGCAGAGCGATCGAACGGTGAGCTATCGTGATAGAGGCCGACAATGGAGGCTTTCAGCGACAGCAGCCATTGTGGTGCGTGGCTGTGGACAACAACGATCTTGCTACGACAAGTAAACAACTGTGGTTTTAAATTTTATTTTTATTTTTATTTTTTATTAAATTTTATTTTTATTTTATTTTTATAATGTAGCGAATTTAGAAAACACTTTTAATTTGTATTTAAACTTAATGCAAATAAAATCAATAACCTATTGCACTTTTACGTAAATAGGGTTTTAACAAAAATTATAATCTTTAAAATCATCCAACAATAGATATATATTCTCATATCCTTATTTTTGGACTCAAATTCATAAAATCATAACCCATTGCTCTTCTAATCCAGAGTCAACTTGACATCTTAGATAGAAAAAAACACCGTTTTTTTAGGTAATTGATTACTACGTCCTGTCCTTAATATTTCCGAAATACCTGTTTCTAATCTTTTAATTTGAATTTATTCAAAGCAATTTGCCTCTTTTTTTAAATTATCTTCTGTAACTGAGGCTGGCAACGCCACACAGGGTTAGAAATTTATCCACTTCAAATAGGGTCTCTTTCAAAATATCCCAACAATCCGAAAAATACCCAAAGCAAAATTAAACGTGTCTTAGAATGATGTTCAAACCGTAAACCCTCCTCCTCGAGACCAATCAAAACTTGAATAAAAATCAAGTTCAATGGGGAAAACATCTAAATCTATATCGTAAACAAATGACCAAATTCCTCATCAAAATCTCTCCTCGAGCATTGTTAACCGCCACTATTTCCTTAATGATCACTTGGCATGCTCTTAATAATATCAGAATCGCCTGAAAGCCAAGAAAAAGAAAATAATATTTCAACGAATGAACCAAATATCAGTATCCGAGGATGTCCAAGAAAAAAACTAACTACTTGATCTAGTTAGTATTCGTACCTGGGTCAATTACGCTGAGGCAGCAAACCCGGAAATATTTGCCACAAGCAGTCCCCAGGTCCACATTGTCTGACATCATAAATGAAATTGCCAACTCTTTAGGCAATTACCCAATTTCTCAAGACAACAAACTATGTGCAGTAAAAACGAAAACTCGAAGCTACCAAACAAAGGGGAAAAAAGGACCGGACATTGAAAAGATCTAAATATGCAGCTTGAAGTGGATGGTTCATTACCCCGGTCTCTCATATCTTTACCAAACCGGGTGGGTTCGGAACCTAGTTCCATGAAAAAGCATAACCCACATACATTAACTGAATCAGGTGTTGTCACACTCCAGTAATTCCAGTCGTAAAGCTCAAATATTGAATCAGGGGTTCCAGGAAGCTACCTATGGTAGGGTAATAAGCAAGCTCTCAACACAACATACTTTGGGAAGCTCAAACTAGATTATCTCGATTATTTCTTCCCACTCTTTTAGAGTACTTGTAATGCAGTGGATCGCCTAAATTTCTTTGTTAGCAAAAATTAAAAAATTCCCAAATTATACATGCAATGGAAATACTTAAAAGATTGCTAGCCGATTCAGATCTATGGTTAATATTTTTATTCAGGAGTAATATCAACACCTTCAAATATGAAGACAACCTAATTCACACAATTAACCATATGATGTCCTCCTATCCCCACTCCGATTATGTTTGGAACCATGCTTGTCAAATGCAACACACATTCAGATTTCTGGTACAAATTGATTAAGCCAGTCAAATCTAGTAGATTAATAACCACAAACACGCAGAGCAGTTTCAACAAACACCAAAAAGACCAGATGACTGGAGTAACAAAAAAGTGCAAGCCAAAGAACACAATAAATCCCACTCCAATTACTTGGCTTCAACAACAAGATCCTGTTCCCCATTCCCAGTGTCAAAACCTGCAATGAATAATTCTACAAGTGCATGCCTCATGCCAAGCAATGACTCAACAAATTTGTTCAACAACCAAGTCAGTCATTCAATTTAAAAAACCCAATAGGATTATACTTGAGACCACAGCGACAAGTATGCAATTGTTCAATTCATTAAAAAGAATACGGAGTCTGGTACAGCAAAACAGAAGAGAGTTGTCTAATTTAAAGTACTAGAATCTATAAGTAACACTTTCAGTATTTTTGAAAGAATTCCAGAACCTAAGTTGCAAAAATTAAAATATTTGCTCATAGCATTGGGAAGTGGAAGTAGATGAAACTTTACAGCAACTATCCTATAAATGCTAAAATATAAAAAAAAAAAAGGAAATTCAACAGATTGAAAAATATTGGCAGAGAAGTCAAACAATCTTATGCCTATCTCTTACATGTATAGTAAATAGTTTGCTTGCACCATATGAATGATGATATGAACAAATACTTAAAGATGAAAAAGAAGACTGATTGACCACCAAATCAAAATGCAAAATACAAAGCGCCACACCAAATAAGTAAGCAAAGTGCAACAGCCATCAACGGACTTACTTCCATTGTAGTGGTGAACTCCAATCTTTGCCAACATTGCATAGTACTCAATCTCGGATTTCCTAAGTGGAGGACAGTTGTTGGCAATGATAACGAGTTTTGCTGAAAAACACATAGAGAACACACATTAGCAGACTTTACCCTTCCTTTTTTCATATTCCTTTATGTGAGTAGCACCAGGAAAAGAAAAAAATAACATCCATTCCCATTTGGAGAACAGACGCCTGCACCAAGTAAATACTAAAGCAATTCGATGCCTTCAAAGAATTTAGCGTCATATAAATAATATCATCACAAAAGCATGTAAATGGAACCAGAATTCACTGATTTCTAGCTATCAATGCAAATTTACTTCCACAATTTTCCAATCAAACCAAAAGGCAAAACTATTTTCTCATTGTGACCAATTAAATTCACAATTTTGGTTCAACAAGAAGTCAAATCAGTGCGATACATCAGTGAAATCTATTCATTGTTGCATCGCAAGCCAAAAGAATCACATCACAAAAGGAAAATAAATAAAACCTTAACCACAATGATATAAAAAAACAAAATGCTTATGGGCAAAAGCAAGAACGCCACCTTTGGAGCTCCTGAGTGACTCGAGAACAGTTTTGTATCCCAATGTGTACTTTCCGCTCTTCATCACGAGAGCCAGCCGACTGTTGATGCTCTCATGAGTTTTCTTCTGAATCACACAAATACATCAACAAGATCGAACAGTTAGCGTAGAAATACACCACACCACACCACATATTTATTCAGCAAGAAAAATTCAAAACAAAACGAAAAAATATACAGATATTTAAGTTTCTATTGTAGAAAAACACAATATCTCTTTTCTTCCCACGCGCTTTCCCGGAATCCAAATAAATGAATGAAACACGAAAGAAAAATCACAATCAGATCGATATAGAGAAAGAGATTACAGTTTTCTTGGTGGAGGCGACCATGGTTGGCTGTGGAGGTGAAGAAGAGCGTAGCAGGGAACCAAGAATCCAACCGCTGTAGAGACTGGAGAGACCTCAAAGGAGAAACCCATAGGAGGGAGAGGGAGTATTTATATGAGAGGCTTGGACTAGGGTTTCGGGGTAAATGTATTTCAGTGGGTTTGTGGGCCCACATCAAATCAATAATATTATTGGGCCCAATTTGAAGCCCAATAAAAGACAATAAAATTTTTATTTCCCTGTGCGAGTAATGCACAATTTGCATTATAAATAAAACTTTTGAATATTTAATAAAATAAAAAAAAATTAAATAATTTTCATCAAGTCATGAATTTGTCATAACTCATAATTAGAATAATTATATATTTGATAAAATAAAAAATTATTATTATTAGCTATAAATGCATGGCAAAATTTATTTAGTAGACATAATTAAAATAATTAATAAATTTATAAATTATCAAAACTAGTTTGAAAAAATTGTTTTCAAGTCAATTTATTCTCTTGTAATGTAAAAAAAATAATTTTAAATTAAAAATACGTATATTTTTTATCTATTTAATATTTAAAGCAAAATAATTGACAAATTTTCTGCAACTGTCGCACAGAAAAGAAGCCAGAAAACAACTTGGAGCAGCTTTATTTATATATCTCAACTTAAATTGTTCTCAATGTTCGAAAACTTTGAGGGCCATTTGGAGAAAGTTCATAGAATTTTTAAAATCCACATAAATTTATTTTTTATTATTTTTTATTATTTTTTATCTTTCAATTTGGAATTCATCCGATTTACGCTGGCGTGGGCTCTCCAATAGGAGTGTGCAAAAGTTTGACTTAATCAAATTGAATCGAATCAATCAAAAGTGTCGATTCAGTTCTTTTAGTGTTTCATTATGTTCCATTTAGTTATTTTAGTTTAGTTTAATTCAATTGATAAAATAACTAAATCAATTGAAATATAATAAAATATTATCATCCCTCGCCAATGACAAAGACGAAGGCTGGAGATGGAGATGAAGACGAACACGACGCCGATAGCCCCTTCAGTAAGTTTTCCAGCTACTTTTATTTTTTATTGAAACCTATATCTATTAATATTCAACCATTAGATGCTTTTGATTTTCGAGTATGTGCGTTACCGTGGTTTGGGGAATCGGATGATCGGTTCCAATCATTGGAATCATCGGTCGGTGGCAACAGCAAGGCCGAACTAATGTTCGGTCTCTTGCTTATCACGCTTCAGATTTCGATTAATTCGGTTTCAGTTAATTCGGTTTGTTAGGGTTAGTCGATCGGTTCGGTTCGGTTACTACATATGCTTTGGTTCGGTTTGGTTTGGTTCATGATTTTTAATCGGTTCGGTTTGGTTACAATCGATTGCACACCCCTACCCTCAACCTCTCATGACCAAGTTTCGCGCGCGAGCCAGCTGATCTGGAAGCTTTTTTGTTCATTGATGCATATAAAATATATTTATACTATTCCCTTTCAAATATTTCAGAATTATATTTACACACCAAAATTTCTCAAACTTATTTAATGATATTAATTTTAATATTTAATGTTAGTAAAGGGAAATGAATATTATTTTTATTTTTATTTTGTTATTAATTTAAATAAAACTTTATGAATTATTATATTAGCAGTGAAAAATTATGTTTTGATTTTGATTTTAATTTTAATATATTTAAAAAATTATTAGTTTATTTTTTACTGTTATTAATGTTAGTAAAAATTATTGTGATATCTTTAAATGTCAATTTTTTTAATTTTTATTTAATTTTTTTTATTTTTTAGTGACGCGTTGATCCGTCGCTAAATTTTAAATCTTTATTTAATTTTTTTTTATTTTTTAGAGACGGGTAGACTCCCTCGCTAAATTTTAATTCTTTATTTTTTTTTTGCGAAGGGTTGACTCGTCGCTAAATTTTAATTTTTTTTATATTTTAGCGACGGGGTTGAGCCTGTCGCTAAATTAAAATTTGTTTATTTTTTTAATTGTTAGCGACGGGAAATACCCCGTCGCTAAATTTAAATTTTTTATTTTATTTATTTTTATTTTATTTAAATTTTTAGCTACAGGAGTGGACCCGTAGCTAAATTTTAATTTTTTTTGTTTTTTAGCGACGGGAGTGAACCCGTCGCTAAATTTTAATTTTTTATTTAATTTTTTTTATTTTTTAGTGACGGGGTCACACCCGTTGCTAAAAAAAATAATAAAATAAAAAATAAAAAAATTAAATAAAAAATTAAAATTTAGTGACGAGTAAAAAATAAAAAAAATAAATAAATAAATTCAAATTTGCTAAAAAATAAAAAAAATTAAATAAAAAAATTAAAATTTAGCAACGGGGTCACTCGGATCGCTAAAAATTAAAAAAAATAAAAAAATTAAAATTTAGCGACGGGTCAACCTATCGCTAAAAATAAAAAAATTAAAATGTAGCGACAGGACCCGTCGCTAAAAAATAAAAAGAATTAAATAAAAAATCAAAATTTAGCAACGATGTGACTCCCGTCGCTAAAAATTAAATAAAAAATTTAAATTTAGCGACGGGTCAAGCTCGTCGATAAAAAATAAAAAAAATTAAATAAAAAATAAATAAATAAAAAATTAAAATTTAACTACAGGGTCACTCCCGTCGCTAAAAATTAAAAAAAATTAAATAAAAAAGTTAAAATTTAGAAACAGGATCAACCCCGTCGCTAAAAAATAAAAAAATAAAATAAAAAATTCAAATTTAGCGACTGATTACTCTCATCACTAAAAAATAAGAATAAATAAATAAAAAAAATTAAAATTTAGCGATAAGGTTACTCCGTCGTTAAAAAATAGAACAAATTTAAATAAAAAATTTAAAATTTAGCGACAGAATTTCCTTCGCAAATTCCGTCACTAAATTTAGTGATGGGTATTCCATTACTAATTACATCGCTAAATTAAAAAAATATTTAAAAAAATTAGGGACAAAAATTCCGTCGCTATCCGTCACTAATTAGTGACGGAATAATTCCGTCGCTAAATACGATTTTTCTTGTAGTGTTTACGGCACTAACACCAACAAGTCCATCAAATCTTTATATATAACAAAGTTAATGTGATTAGAAAGTTAACAAACAACACTTATGTATTAAATGTCATAAATGTTTGAGTTTAATGTGTTATGTTAAGTCATATATTAGGTGTTGATAAGAAAATTGTTTTGATGGTAATATTGAAACAGTATATTAAAAATAAATGTTGATAGAATTTTAATCTAGTAAGGTATAGAATCAATCGAATATATCAAAATAATATATCAAAATAATAATCAAGTAAAAATTCTATGTTACTAGAGTAAAATATTGATTTAGGGTATTGAGTTTATGAATTCATCTATTTAATCGAGTATAAGATCTATTGTAATCGAGTAAGCCAAATTTGTATTGCATATAATTGATTACAAGTTATAATGTATTCGTGTGAGTATAAGTCTATACTCGACTAAATATTCTTTTGTAATCGAATAATTATGTCAAGTCTCTGGTGTAGCAATTGTAATCAAATACTTAGATTTTATAATCGAGTAGATAGCTAAATATTCTCGAGTAAAAGCCAAATTGTAATTGAGTATTTATTCTCCAACGTAATCTTTGGAACTTTTGAGTAATCGATTGTATAAATTTGTAATTGAGTAAATGTTAAAGTTTAATCGATTAAAGTATTTTCTTATTTGAGTATCTATATGTTTAAGTCGAGTAAATGTTGGATTAAATCTGCTATGTCTCTATGCTTAAGATCAATCGAGTATCAGTTATTTGTACTCGAGTATATGCTTGTGTTAGTCAAGTAAGCTTAATCTTGTAGTCGAGTGCTTAATAAAAAGTCTCTGTGGCTTGTGAGTTAGTCTAATAATGACTTGCTTTTATTTGAGTGAGACATTTATATAATCGATTACGGGAGATATCTAATCGAGTATGCTTATATAATAATCGAGTATCTCTAGGAGTTAGTCAAGTAATTAGCATCTAATTTCAAATTTTATAGCTGTTACTCAGAGAGCAAAAATAGGACATT
This sequence comes from Diospyros lotus, assembly GCF_014633365.1. NCBI lineage: Eukaryota > Viridiplantae > Streptophyta > Magnoliopsida > Ericales > Ebenaceae > Diospyros > Diospyros lotus. The sequence continues at coordinate 18,591,734 of NC_068338.1, read as the reverse complement.
TTTATCGTTGAAACATTATTTCTTTATTCTATGAAGTCCAACTGTATTCTCTTACATATGAATGATAAAAATAAAAATATGCATAAAGTGCTTAATGCTTATCTATATATTTTGCATATATCTTCTAACATATTTGACCGTTATTAATCAAATCAAAGAAGTTGTAAGTGTCTGCAGGTTTTAATGCCAAACTTCCAAATCTCAAGCTTTTATAAAAGGCTAAAGTGGTGTTCTCTTTGTGTTTTAGTTTTGAGTTTTAAGTTTTCAATTCATTTTTAGTTTTGCGTTTTAAGTGTCTGTTTTGAGATTTTTGAAAACGTATTTTTTTTTGTAATTTTGAAAAACTATTTCACAAAACAGAAAAATAGAAAACGCGTTTACTTTGAAATTTTGTTTCTTTTTTGTTATTATGATATTTTATTGTATTTAATTATTAAATAATAAAATTAACTCTTTTGAATAAAATTTTATTATTAAAATAAAATAATAAATTTAATTAATAAATTATTAACATACACCTTAACAATAATTTATATTAAATTATACACTTAATAATATAATATATCCTATCTTATGATTTTAATTATAATATAGATATATTATATTTTTAAAATTTTAAATAAATATATATTTTATTTTTAAATTTTAATAATAAATTTTTTAATTCGTTTTTCTCATTTTTAATTTTTTTTCTTTTCTTCCTTGTCTTTTTTCTCTGTTCTTCTTCTCCTTTGGCGCCCTACATCTTCAACTCTGCCAGTCGCCACCGGCCACCGTGGCCGGTGGTTTCCGACGATCAGAGCCAGCCACCTAACATCCACGGCCCCATCGACCAACATACCCAATAACCAGCAAGATTCAACGGCCAAATCTCCTTAGATCTAATAGCAGATGACGATTGAGAGAAAAGATGAGAGATGATAGAACCAGCAAGATCTAATGGCAGGGGTCGATCGATGGCAGCGGGTGAGGATGATGGCTGCTCGTGGCGGTGGCGGAGATAGAGGGCACGGTTGATGGCAGCTCGCGGCTATGACGGAGATGGGGAGCAGTCGAAAGAAAAGAAGAGACATAAGAGGAGCGGTCGACGGCGGATGAGAGGAGCGGTCGACGGCGGTTGAGAGATCGAATGGCGGGGGGAGGGGAGCGATAGATGGCGGCTTTTGGCAGTGGTGGGCGAGGTCGATGGCGGCTTAGCAGCGACGGAGATGGCGGACGCGGTGTTTGGCCAAGGCTTGAGAGAGAGAAAGAGAAGAGATGAGAGAGACAGAGTGAGGGAGAAGAGATGCAAGATTGGAGGGTTGGGGTGGGGGAGGGGGGGCTGCTGTGCGTGCATTTTCCGTGTTTTCCATTTTTGTGTGTGGGTTTTCTTTACAAATTTTTTTCTTGTTTTTGAAAATGTGTTTTTGAAAATAGAAAAGAGAACGTGTTTTCAGTGTTTTGAAAAATTAAAAACTCAAAACGAGTTGAAAACAACAAAGAGAATAGGCCCTAAGTGTTTCATAGAAATCGATGTTGATGCCATGCTTGTGACTGATATATATTATGGCTGTTGTTCGAGCAACAGAGAGCCAATCTTTACATCGCAAGCCTAATTCTTTTTCGGCCTATAACAAATGCTTGAGTGAGCGTTCTTCCAATTTATTCTTTTTTCACTCCAAGCTATCATCTAGTACAGTTTCTTGTAAATCCTTTTAGACCAGATATGTATAAGAGAGTTGAGTACTTAATTCATTCATTTTTGTAACTCTCTTTTGTTCAAGAGAATACTTGGTATTATTGTAATATCTTATATTTTCTCTTGAGTTATTTCTTTTACATTTCTTTGTGAAAATCTTGTAAAAGGTTATGCTTGTAACTTTGAAAAGCAATGTCTTGGTTGTGGCTGAGCCAAGTGTGAAAAAACCTAATGTAAAGATTACAACTGCTCTTGTAGAAGTTGAGGTTCCTACTTAACCTGTTAAAAGTGTAGGTTACTGCTTAATCTATAAAAGGTGGGAGTCCTATTTAGCCAATTCAAAGTGGAGGTTACTGCTTAGCCTGTAAAAGATGAGGTTCTTGCTTAACCCGTAAAAGTGGAGGTGATAGTTAAACCTAGAAGAACTAATATCCTTAGGAAATGTGCTCAAATCCTTAGTGAACAGTTAAGGTAGTGAACTAGGTAGTTGGTCGAACCACTCTAAAATTGTTGTATCCATATTACTTATCTTTGATAATTCTATTTTTAACTGCATTTATCTCTTATCTGTTATAAAAATAGTTTTCATGCATAAATTCATCTCATAATAGTTTTTTTTTTTAAATTGTCACTAAAAATGTTTTCTTCATTGGAATCATCTTAAAGAATACCCCTTGCATCTTTAAAATTGTTTTGCTAATTCATTACTTTAGTTGATGCCCTTTGTTATTACATAAAATTTATATGTTCAAATCTATTGAACATTCAATTTTAATATAATATCTCTTTTATTCTATATTATAAAGTTACATGATTTTTCCATCATCAAACATTTCTGCTTTAGCTTTCATGGTATATATAAAAAGCTTTTCAAATATCAATTTGCATTACATAAAAAAAAGTTATTCAACTTTCTCTTCATACATTTTCATTTATTATACATCATTATATTATTATTTTCATGTATATCAAATGTTTAAAATTTTTCAAAAGAATCTATATGAAAATTCTTTTATGATGCATATATGCTTATATATATTTTCTGTTGTTGCATCTGGTTTTAGTTTAAGAAAAATGATATCATCAAATAACTTTACTACATCATTTCTTCAAATATTTTCATTATTGCAAAAAATATTAAAACACCCGATTCACCTCTCTCTTAAGTGATCTTTCACTTAGGAATTGAAATAACATTTCGTATAGAATTCAGAATATGTAAACAATCATATAATTCCAGTACATATCCAGAAGGTAAAGATACAGAAGTAGCCCCTATAACTAATGCAACAACGCTTGCCCTATTGCCCACTTTGAGAACTATTTTGCATTTCCCAAGCGCCCTACTTTAACTACGATCCTGTGCAGACAAGCAAATATGGGATGTAGCACCAGAATTCACAATCCAAAAAATAGGGTATCGACCAATCATAAGATCAGTCTCAATAACACATAAAAAAGAAGGCATACCTTGACCCTCTGGGTGCTTACCCTTTAAGTTCCGTAGATAGTCCGAATAATTTCTCTTCCAGTGCCCCCTCTGGCCGCAAAAGTAACAAGTTCCCTTGTCTATCACCTCCTTGCCCTTAGATTCAGTCTAACCTCCACCTCTTCTTGCCTCGAGAACACGTTTATTCCTTTTCCTAGATTTTTCATTATTCTAGGAAAAGACGAGACAACAACAAAAACTCATTATCTACCCTTACCCTTCATTTGCGACTGGACGGTTGTCAACATATTTAACAACTTAGGGAGTGTATATTCAATCTTATTCATATAAAAATAAGTGATAATGGAAGAAAATGACTCTGACAACAATTGCAGTATCAAGCCATACGGAGTTGAGGATCCATGGGAAATTCCAAAATGTCTAACTGACTAATCCAATTGATCATGTTGATAACGTGATTTTTCACATTAGCCCCCTCAACCATCTGGGCCCCAAAATAGCTTTTTTAATATCTCATACCAAGCTGTTCTATTATGCTCGCCATACAAGTCTTTAAAATTTTGGATCATGCTTGCAGCACTCAAAAAATTCTCATGCTGGTGCTGCAAGTCATTGGACATGAATGAGAGCATATAATTTCGAGCTCTCAACTCACGTTCTTTTAGATTCTCCCAAGTTACCAGTCACTCATTCAAGGATATCTATAGGTGGAGTATAATATAAGACATCATCTATCTTTTCCATACTGAATTATTTTCAGGTTACTGAACCAGTCAGAAAATTTTGGACTAGTGAGCCTATTGGTATCTAGAATTTGTGATAATAGATTAAGATTTATCATTTTATCTACAAACAATAAATAGATATATTAATATTTTATTTTTGTAAAACTTCATTTAATAAAATATTTTTATATTAAATGGATACTCTCACTAATTTTTTCGAATTTTGCATTTCCCAGGCAAGAAATGTGATCCTTATTCAGGATCCAATAGTGGGTGATTAAATTCTTTTTCATAAGAATATCCCTCACATTTTAGTTATTTGAAGTATTATCATAATTGAGTAGGCAACACTTGCCACCACATCATATGTGGAGCTCAACATTTAGCTTCTAACCCATCATAAACCTCACATTTTAATTATTTGGTTTGATGGACTAGTTAAATCTCACCCACTATCTGGCTAAGTGCAATGAGTTGAGCATTACTCTCTCTCACATTTTAGTTATTTGGTTTGGTGAAACCCATTAAATACTGTTCAATTTCATGGTTAATAAGAGAAATCAAACATTTTTTCATAAAATGTACCCTCACATGTTAGTTATTGGATACACTTAATTAGACTAATGAACCCCTACACTAGTGGAAAGTCACAATCATTGTTGTTAAAATCCCGATTTTATGCGTACGATTTTACGATTTTACGATTCGAAGACCCCTAAACGATTCAAATCCTATATAAAATCCAATTTGGGATAAAATCCTATAAAATCTCAATTTTACATATACGATTTTACGCTTTAGAGATCCCCAAACGATTTTACGATTCAAAGACCTTCATTGATTTAAGTTGCAATTTAGAGGATGTTTTCCAACGTCTTAATGTCACATAACATCTGATATTGGAACTTATGCAATGAATTGTTATATTTTGCCTCTAAATTGAAACTTGATTTAACATTGATTGTATAAGTTCCAATGTCACATAGCATCTAACATTAATTGCATAAGTTCCAATTTACTTGATTTAAATTATAATTTTTACTTGATTAACATTGATTGCATAAGTAAATCAAGACAAACAAGTAATTAATTAATGGATCACCAAACCCCAAATCGGGATTTTACTTGATTTAATCAATGTTAAATTAAGAAAAAAATGCAACATAAATCTAATGGAAGATGTTGAAAGGATCCTTTAAAGAATTTTAAGCTATATTTTACCTCTAAATTACCTATATTTTGCCTTTAAATTGCCTATACCAATCTGCTAGTTTTTGAACTATATTTTGGAAGTATCATTTTTTGAACTATAATAAGAAATAATCAGGTTATTAAAAGATATTAACTTATTTTCTGCAAAATTATGTTATTATAAACATATATTTACAAAAATTGAAGGGTATTTTTAATTATCTCTAAAATCTTACGATTTTACGATCCAATTTTATGGACACTTTTTCGATCTCACTTAAAATCCCGATTTTAACAACCTTGGTCACGATGAATCAAATTCACCACTTAAATCTAATATTGGTTTGCACATGGGAAGATTTTTAGGGCTTCTATATTTAAGGTCTTATCATATACCATTCATTCCATCATACAACTATTACATAATAAAATGAACAATAAAAAAACCATAATGACCATGGGCTTGTGCATAGAATAAACCTGAGTCTCTAAGGTTTAAACCATGCCACACATCACATCCAACTTGATATGATGGACTGCTTGCTTCATTGCTTCTTGATTCAAAATCCATAAATTCTTTGATGTCGTCTTCATTTACAACATTTGTAAAACAAAAATTAAAGGAAACTACTCGAGTCTTATGTCTCAGTACATAACTGAATGAATAAATTATTACAAATCGAAATAAATCAATCGAAGCCCCTGTAACATTCATTCATTCATAACAAGCCCATGTTCATCTTGAACATACATCTACTTCTATTGCTTCAAAACTATTTTGAAAATATTTATATCAAATGCAAGTGTCAAATATTACAACCGGACATTCATACATGCATACTTTACACCCTGAGTTGATGTCCAATGCGAGTTACTACACAATCATCAACCTTTAGTCATGTAGAGCATGTTGTCTAGGCTTCGCAGTATGTAGGAGTCGACTACTACCTAAAGAAAGTCGACTATAACACATCTACAACCAGAGTTGACTTGTTCTTGAAGGAGTTGACTGTGTTCTTCCGAGAGTCGACTCTTGTTCATAAGCAGTCGACTCTCCTAGGATGCACAACCGAAATAAATCACTTTACAACCATTAAATGCCAAACCTTCATCTCTGTTGTTGTATTGTATTTTTTGATATATGAGAAAATGTGTTTGATGAAAAACCTATCTTAGAATAAAAAATCTTTTATGGAAATCTCATCTTTCAAAATAAGATTTTTATATTTCAAAACATACATAAATAGTGTTTGGCACGAATATTCAAATATTTGAAAAATCCAAAGTTCATGCATCATGTTTCGAAACATCATTCTGCTATGTTTCTATACCTGTTTCGAAATGCCTTAAATGTTTGTTAAATCTGCATGCTATATTTCAAAACCTACTTTAATATCTTGTCTTTAACGGATATAATTAACCAAAATTCTATTTCTTGGTATATATATCAATTCTTTGAAGACAAGAAGTACATCTTACAAGGACATACACGAGAACACACATACAAGAGACACAAGATACATACTCAAGCACTTGTGAATGAAATCTTTTTGTCAAGCTCTCAAAGAAGATCCATTCAATCAATCCTTGATGTGCATTGTGGTGTGAAAATGAGAAGCAACTGAAACTGACGTCTCATCCTTCTAAGATCTCCTCACCTCAAACCAAGAGGTTTGTACAGCCATTTGGTAAGGTATCTTATTACATTAAATTTGTTGGGGTGTAAAAGATAAGTTTTATTTATCTTGTTAATGGTTGTAAGGTTTGAGTTTAGCCTTAAAAGTCATTGTGGTGTAAGGTTTGAGTTAAGTCATAAAAACTCATCGTGTACAAGGTTTTAGGGTGCACCGTGGTAAAACCCTTGATGTGATTGATTATTAGTGAAAATGATTGTGTTTGAAAATCCTTCAAGTAGGTAAGCTTGAAGGTAATGGACTAGGTAAGGTGCCGAACCACTATAAATCTGGTGTGCACTTACTTTACTATTTTACTTACCTATTCTCATTGTTCATGCTTTCAAAAGAAACGTTTTCAAAAGTTAAAAGTTTCAAAATAAGCAAAATATATATGAATGTTTCGAAACATCCTCATTTAGGTTTCGAAACATACTTAACATAAATGTTGATTTCGAAACAAACTCCTTAATATTTCGAAACATAGTGTTCTGCAAACAATATGTCTTTAAACTATCGAAAAATTTACCCTATTCCTAATTCACCCCCCATCTTGGGATATATTTGTCATCATTTGGAACTAACAACCTTTAACCTTTAGGAGTGGACGAATGACTAATATTAACTACAAAACCAGAAGAAAAATTCAAAATAAATACCACAGAGAGAAAGAGAGAGACAGAGAGACGCGATGAGAGAAGAGAATGACCGAATAATCGAAACCTTACCTCTACTGACGGTTGACGACAAAGGGAAAGGGTTTATCTCAGTTAGGATTAAGGTTTCTCTCGGTGGATGAAGGCGATGAATGACCGAATGAGCTTACTGATGGTGACAAACCGGCGATAAGGTTTCTCTCAATTAAGATTAGGGTTTCTCTCGGAGTTTCTGTCTTGGTCTCTCTCTCAATCTTTCTCACGTCCAATGCTTGGTCTGGATAGCCTAAAACCTCTCGGTCTCTCGAATACATAGTTAGGATTAGGGTTTCTTCACAAAACGACGTTGTTTTATGAAGAATAAAAACAATCTCGTTTTGAATGTTGGTCGGTTTGGTTTGTTCGATTATTTCGACAACACTAACTGAACCAAAATCGATTTTTCAAAAAAATGTTAACCGAATTGATAACTGACATCTAAGTAACCGAATTGATAACTGACATCTAAATAACCGAATTGAACCGTCGATTTGGTCGATTCAATTCGATTAATTCAGTCTAATCGAACTTGCTCACTCCTAAATGTGATTAGATTACAGTAGAAATTATTAAATGTCACGATCGACCTACAACTGCATGCATAAACTTTGCCTAGATTGGGTAGAAATGATAGGCTTATACATGTGATGTTAGAAAAATATTATTGGTACATCATTGTGTACATTTTGGACTACACAATGATACTAAAATATCTTTCACTTAAGGCAGTGAAGTGCAGTGAGGCAAAGCGATGAGACGGGGGAGGTATTTTTATGTAATGCATTATGTAATTCAAGGTGTACACAATAATGTATCTATAACATGGTCTGTGATGTTAAATGTGTATGGTGATGTCAATGTCAATGTTCAATCAAAAAATAACATTAGTTTCAAATGGGTTTCTTAATATTTTTGATAGGAAAATGCTATTGGTACATCTTTATGTACACTTTAGGCTACATAAAGGTATATCAATGACAAAAAAATCCCTCACGAGGTGCATAGAGACGGTGAAACATATATGAGATGCAAGGTATTTTGGTAGTCCAAAATGTACAAAATGGATGTAAACCTAGCAAGCATGATTCTTTTTGATATTATGTTACGTAAGAGTTCTGTTTGTTTATAAGCATGCTTTGAGATCAGTTGCATGCCAGCTCTTCTAAACAACATTTGATGGTTTAGGTATATTTCACTTGATATTATATCCATTGCCATTGGATTTGGAGCTAGTAAGTCACAGAGGAAGGCCTCAGCTTCAAGGGCGCTCATAACCTCTCTGAGTTCAGTGCATTCCCGGAATCTACATCTCTTGGGTCTAGGGTTTGCCCTGTCCGTTATGGCCGAAGTGATCAACATGCCGGTTGACTCTCTCGACCACCGTCAAGAAGGGAAGGACAACAAGCCCCCTGCCGCCGCCGATGAGGACTCCGATTCGCCGCCACCGCCGCCTCCTCCGGCCAAGCGACGCGACAGGGACTCAAGGGAGAGGAGGGACGATGGAGATTCCGACCGTCGTCGGGCCAGTGGAGACTATTACGATCGCAACCGCTCACCGCCGCCTCCTACCCTGAGGGAGAGGGATTATAAGCGCCGTGCCAGCCCTAGCCCCCCTCCCCCTTACCGGGATCGCCGCCCCCGCTCGCCACAACACCCGCCGTTCAAGCGCTCGCGGAGGGATGATGCTGGGTATGACGGGAGGCGTGGCAGCCCCAGAGGTGGTTATGGTTCCAGTGATAGAAGGTTGGCCAGCAATTCTACTATCTTGAGTGATTTATGTATATCTTCTGCTACAACCTGTGTAATGGTTTTTAATTGGGCGAATCCTGTTGAGAGTTTAATGCATTTCGAGGGGTTTGCCCGTTGGTAATTTTGTTATGGGAAATCATGCTCATAGGCTGCCGTCAGTTATAGAAGTCAACATGGATTTAAAAGGTCTTCCAGTGGTAGTTTTTGCTTCTACGGCACTTGTTCTGCTAGAGGTTGTTGCCTGCTTGCTGGGCATTGGTGCTATTAAAGAAGTGTTTCTTGGTGAGTTTAGCTATATTTACATTGGTTTTAGGTAGAGTATGTTGAGTGCTTTTGGATTGCAGTTATGTTCTGACGTGGGCTTGGAATTACATTATTGATGTGCAAATGTATTGGTGGTAGAAGGTACGCCATTTGTTATTTTAGATTGAATTGCTGGAGGTACCATATGGGCTTTGTCCTGTATGATAAGTTTTTAGCCAGTTTAGCATAACTTTTACCAATCTAAAACACTTCCATGTTATGTTTGGCCTTGCAATGAATAGCTCAAGTTCTATATTGGATATATAAAGTCCCTGCAAGACTTTGGTGGTCCTATTATGGCAGTACTTAGGCTGACGTTGCTATTCTATGCTATATATCGCTGCTGTTTGATTGAATCTTTGGGCTTGTGTTAACCCCTTTGCTCTCTGTTTTCTTAGTTTCAGAGATGTTTGCACACCATAGCATGCGACCTTGCTTCCTTAATCACTAAATGGAATGACCTTGATGCCTAATTGTTTTAAGCTAACTTTTTAATGGTTACTAGAAGAAAAACTAAAAATTTGGGAATATCACTGAGATGGGTTCTAGTTGTGAGTCCAAGGACCATTCAAAACATGCCCTCCCATCCTCTAGCTATGGCTTATATAAAGCCTAACAGCCTTCCAAATGCACCCTTGTGCAGTACAACTATAAGCATAACTGCCTATAGCTAAGAACAAACATTGATAATAGAAAAGGAATTACTGTGTAATGCATGTAAGCTAACTACTACTATATTTACTAATCTATCATTGGAGATGCTTGGGATCGTGACATGACTACACCAAAATAACCTCTCAGATCAAGACTGGAACTTGAAGAGTCTGACTTTGGAACAAGCTTGTGGGCTTATGAATGTTTTTGTTTGCTTAATGTATTGCATATTATATCTAAACTTTAATGAATATAGATTTCTACTAAATAGAGTAGTGTCCTTAATGTACTCTTCTTGTAATGGTAACAGCTTTCAAATTTAAAAAATGCATTTTTTGTTGGTCTATTTGGAATAAGAGTAGCTGCTAGGTAGCCAGGTGCCTTCATGGTGGTGGTGTGTTCATGAAGGCTCTTTTTCCAAAAGTTTGTGTTTGTTTGGAGTTGGAGGTTTTGGTGCAAGTTCCCTTTTTTACCTGCCTGCTTTTCAAGTTTCAACATATTTAAGGATTATTGTTTTATAGAAACCATGTTCAAAGGACACTCCACCTTGTACTTCATTTTGTTCTTGTTTACTTTATAACCTGTCTTCTAGATGGGATTTTTTTTTTCTTTGGTATACTTTCTTTGCCTTAGCTAGTTAGCTAAAATACTTGTCCTCTTCTTTTATTTTCTTAAACTGTATATGCTTATCCGTCAGCGTTCAATTTTATCTAATATTTCAGGTTTGGGTATGATTATCCATATGATCGTGAAGTGGGGGGCAGGCCTGGTTATGCTGATGAAAAGCCTCATGGTCGATACATTGGCCGTACATCTGGTGGCTATCCAAGTGGCCCGTTTAGTAAGCTCTGAAATTTTTACTGTAAATACGTGACATGACTGATCAAGAATGTTAATGTTTGTTTTGGATTTTTACTTAAGTATTTTGATAAATAGCTTCCTAGTCTACTTTTTGTATTATTTAAAAATATTATAAAGCTTCTAGGCTGTCTTTCACTAATTAATATCAAAACAGTTACTGTAGCATGGAAGAAATTCCTGGTGTTTGAGCTTTAGTTTTTAGCTGTGGTATTTCCAGTCTTGAAATTTATCAAATGCTTTTTCTTCTCCAGTGTCAGTTGGGGTATTTTCAACTATACATAGTGATAGTTATTTGGCTTTCTTTTCCCCAGTACAATTAAACTCCCTTTGATGGTAAAGAATGGTTGTTAACCCATCTAAAATGCATACATGTACTAATAACAGTCGTGTGATTTGTCTGTACAAATACTTGTCTCTAAAGCATTTGAAAACTAGGGAAATATTTACAACGGTCATTACTGGACCTGAATTAGGAGCAAATATGCTTTGGAATTGTTGGACGAGATTGGGTGTTCAAGTTTAAAAAGGAAAGATAAGGTGGTTGGATAAGATAAGACTTAAAGATTTAAAAGATAAGGAAGCCTGGAAGATAAGATAAAGCTTCAAGATTCAAGGGAATGATTCAGCTTGAAATCAGAAGATAAATTCCAGCATTTTGAATCTTAGTTATTGTTATCTAAATTTGATTTTGTTCCTGTTTTCAAGGAGATAGAATAGATAATTTGTACTTGTATAAATACCTCTCCCTGGATTCAATAAATTTTCAAGTAAGCTTTCAAGAATTCAGCTTATTTCAGGAACACCAAAATGTTTGACTTACGCTTGCTATTCCTAACAACTTGAGGGCTTTTTTCTGCATTAGCTGTAACCATCTTAGTTGACCTTGTGGATTATATTCTGGACTAATTGCTGGATGATGTACAACAACAATCAAAAGTCTTAATCTCTCTCGGCGGGGTAGGTTATGTGAATTCTAGATCTCCAATCATCTATATCCGTGGCCATTGCAAGCCTTTATATCCCATGCCATGTCTAATGTTTCCTACCAAGTTCTTTTTGATCTTTCTCTCCCTCTTTTGTTATACTTTTTTTCTATTTCATCCATTCATCTCATAGGTGCTTCTATCGATCTTTTTCTCACGTGTTCAAACTTCAAACCATTGTAATTGTGACTTAGTCATCATATATTCAATAGGCACCAATCCAACCTTTTACATATGTCCTCATTTCTTATATTGTCTTTTTTTGTATGGTTGCACATCCGCTGTAACATTCTCATCTTAACTACACACATATTCTGCACATATTGGGGTGTATAACTGTTTGGTATTTTTTTTTTTTGGGTTTTTGATAAGTAGTTATTTGGTAAAATTTCTCTTTTAGCTTTAAAAAAATAAAGGGATTTTACGATCACATAAAATGTTGTATGCATTTCTCCACTTTAACCATCTTGGCTTATTTTTATGAGTAAGATTCTCCATAATCTCCCATTCTTTTCGAAGAAATGATCCATGATATAGAAATTGATCTTCTTGGAATAGCTTAATCCCAAAGTTTCACAAACATATCATTTGTGCTTATACTTTTACTAAATTTACATATTCCACATACTCAGTTTTTGATCTACTTAGTTTAAAATTTTTGGTCTTAAGTTGTTTCCCTGTAATTCAAGTTTATTGTATGCCGCCTTTTGGCTCATTTGTCAAGACAATATCTTTTACCAAGGTACTTTTTCTTGGGTGTGTTCTTTGAGTTCCTTCATTCATAACAAGAGCAAAGAGATAAGCGCTCAATGTAGATTCTTGACCCAATCTAATGTAATTGGAAAAACTGTGGCATCTCTTCTACATGTTCTAACATACATTTCTGTTTAATGGTACATATTCTTAGTGACCTATATATAACTAGGGCAATGCTAACCATTGCCCTTAGGGCAATAGTTAGGCTTTCAATAAATACACCTTGTTTTTAGGCAAGCTGCATTGTTTTCAGTTCTAAAACAATTTTATTGGTGGATGATAAATGCATCATGTTTTGCAATATCTTATTAACCAATAAAATTGTTTTGAAACTAAAAACAATGCACTTAGTAAACAAGGTTCATTTATTGAAACTTAAGGCGATGGTTAACATTACCCTACCCATATAACTATAGTTGTCAAAGGATCAAGGTGCATTGAGGCACAAGGAACAAATGTGAGCCTTTTTGCATGCGAGGCACACATTTAAATAATGGGGTAAAAGCAAACTTAATAACAAATAACCAACACTATTTAACTAAATAATGGGGGTGTTTATTGCTTTCTCATGTTTCTTTTTATTTTTATTAGTTATGACTAGTTAGATTTTAACAATTACATCAAATAAAAAAATATACATAGGAGGAAAATTTGTGCGCCTTAGTACAAGGCGCACCTTAGGTGCGCACCTCATTAGAGCATGATGCCCTCAACTGAGCCTTGACCCTAGGCATGCCTTTGACAACTATGCATATAGCACTCCAAACTCCTTTTTCCAAGTTCATGAATACCATATGTGAATACTTTTCATCATCTTTAGACCTTTTCATTAAGTGTTTCAATTAATAGATAGCTTGCTTTGTTAACCTACCAAGCATAAAACCAAATTGGTTTGAGAGACCTTAGTTTCCCTCTTTAATGTTTGCTTAGTTATCCTCTTCCAAAGTTTCATTGGGTGGCTCATTAGTTTGATTTATCTATAATTTTCAATGCTTTGAACATCTCTTTTATTCTTATAAAATGGGCATTAAGGTGCCTTTTCTCCACCGGTTAACATCCTTTTTTGTTTAAGAAGGATTACATTAAATTATTTGTTAACCAAAAAATGCCCCATTCTCCCATGCATTTCCATGCTTATAGAACAAGTAACCCTTATCTTCTTCAAAGTTACTAAGATGCTTTTTGTTTCTCCACATTCATTGAATAGCTTCGTGAAATACTCATTCCATTTCTCCTTGATAGCTCCCCATTTACTAGTACCTTTCCATTCTCGTCTTTTATGCATTTTACTTGGCTCAAATCCTTTGTTTTTCGTTCACTTTCTTTATCTTGTTTATAGATATCTCTTTCCCCCACTTTGTGTGAAGTCAGTGGTATAAATTTTCCCAACTTTTTACTTTTCTTCTAACTATGTCTGCTTCCTTTTACACCAAATTATACCTCTTCAAGTCTGTTTTTTTTTTTTCTTTTTCATTACAACATTTATGTAGAGTCTTGTAGCAAGCTCACTTGGTTTTGATTTTTTCTTGTACCTGTTCATTCCTCCACTGAGTTCTTTTTGTTGTCTTCCTAAATGCTAGTAGGTTAGCAAGTTTTCAGCCTTTTGAATTTGAATTTGTAGGCAAGCCATTACTTAGCTTTTTTGAGTGAAATAGCTCTCTTGGGTTGCATTCTCTTGCCTGAAATTTGTGCTATTCCAATGCTGAATAACTTAGCCAAAAAAGGGGGTAAATTGACCAGGCACCCCTGAACTTTGGTCATTTCCCTCGGACACCTCCTGAATTTTAAATTAGCTCAATCAGTCCCTGAACTTTCAAAAATTATCCATGTCACCCTCCTGAACTTTGGTTCTTTGAGCAGGTGTCATGGCTATTTTAGAAAGTTAAGAGACTGATTGGCTGAATTTTAAAGTTCAGGGGGAGTGCAGTCAATTTACTTATAAAAAACTACTGAATTCATGATGTCTCTCATTTGTTAACTTTTATCTAGCCAAAAAAAAAAAAAAAAAAGAAAGAAGAAAGAAAAAAACTTGTTTGCCTATGTTTTTCAGTTAACCTAGATCATTGGGCATTTTTTTTTTTGGCAGACTGGGATTCAGGTCTTGGCAGTTACAATGAGGCTTCTAGTGCAGGAGGTTCCCATAGGTAGGCATCTCGGGCTGGTTTAACTGAAAATAGTGGAAGTTTCTTATTTTCCTTTTTTGACAAGTTTATGCTTTGTTCTTATTGCTATAAAAGACCATGTGTTATAGTATGCATATATTTAGATTAATCCGTATGTCAAAATGCTGTTATTATTGAGATGCCTTGATTGATTGATTTTTCATATCTTTGTTGTTAGGCATAAATATTATTTTTGAGGTTCTCTCTTTATCTTTGGCTGTGGCGGGGGAGGGTTGGGGTTACTCGAGACACAAATATGGATCTTTCAACTTCAACTTTTGATTGGCCATAAACCATTTTTTAATGTCTGTACTATGGAGTCTATTTCTATTTTATTTAAAAAAAAGGTGATGTAGATATTTATGCTGTTAAGAGATGACATAAAGCAAGCTCACCAAATTTATAAAGTCCTCTAATTGGTTGGTTATCATGGAGTAAAATGTACCTTTGGTTGGGATGTGGCATTAGAGATTCTTATTTTATTTATTTTTTTCCTTTGGGACTTGGGTAACAGTGTGATTTCTAGTTGGGTTGGAAAGCTGGAGTTTGAACTTGCATGAGCATTGGAAAGCTAACTTCCAATACAAGTTAAAATGAATGCCAATCCTTATATATATATATATATATAGCATGTATACTAGGAGTCTTACTCAAAGAAGGTATGGAACTTTCAATTGCTAATTATGAAAAGATAAGGATTGTTAAAATTCTAGATAGTAGGGGTTAGCACTATTCGAATAAAACCAAATTATTGAATTTTGGTTAATTTGATTCAGTTTTTTGATTATTTAGTTTGATTTGGATTTTGTTTTCAAAAAATTCAATTACAATTTTTCAATTCAATTTCCACCACGTCTACACAAGGAAAGGAAAGTCCAACACAACTCCAATATAAGTTCCATCATCTGAACTAAGACCCACAATTGAGGTAATTGAATCTCCCATAGATAAACTCACAAACACTAATACTCTAGGATACTCTAGATGATCTCGATCTTCCTATAGCTCTTAGGAAAGGAACCTGAAGTTGTACACAACATCCCATTTCACATTTTATTTCTTATAATAAACTCTCTCTTGAGCATAAAGGCTTTCTCACCACTCTTAATTCTATTGATGTTCCCAAAAATGTGCAAGAGGCATTGAAAGACAAAAAATGGATTCAAGCCATGAAAGAGGAGATGAATGCACTAGAGAAAAATGAGACATGGGATATTGTCACAAGACCAAAAGGGGTGGTTACGGTAGGATGCAAATGGGTGTATACTTTGAAGTATAGAGCAAATGGCTCTCTAGAAAGATATGTCACATTCCTAGGGGTAGTTTGGTTCATGTCCTTGATTTTTATATTTTGTCTATATTTTTTGTCATGCAAAATTAGGTGTCCTCAGCTGTTATAAGGCTGTACTACGATAGGACAACCTTCTAGAAGGACCCTAACCATCTATATATATGTTAGGGACACGCCCAAGGAAATCAATCAATGAGAATATTTTGATCTTTTCTCTCCCCTTTCTGTTATTCTCTCTCTCCCTTTTTCTCTTCTTTCTTTGATAACCAAAGAATTCCTTCGGAATTTTATCGATAATCCTTGTCAACCCCTCCGGTATTGACAATTGGTATCAGAGCCATTGATCACCAGCAGGAAAACATGGCAGAAGGAACCCGCACGAAGTAGATGGAATCGGGATTGGATGTAATAGAAGCTAGTTTAAGGCAGAGCCACGAACAAGTTGACGAGAGGTTGGAGACTGTAGAAGTGGGAGTCAACAACACCCAAGAGGCTGTGAGCCGCATCTGAGCTAACGAGTTGGATGTCAAAAGGAACGTAAGGGAGGAATTCTTCAGGCTAAGCCAACAATTGAGTGCTGCGCTAGCCATCTTCTCTAGGTAACTCAATGCTAGCTTGCCGGTGGATTTCCCACCAAGAGCAACTGCAGTGCTGAACATTCCTGGGGCTAGGGGAAGACAGGAGAGGGAAGAACGGATGGAGTTTGTAGCAAAAGCCATACGAAGAGGAAATGTGTTGAATCAGCCCAATGCTCCCATGCCTAAACTGGAGATTCCAGTGTTTGAAGGGGAAAAACCCTGGTGGTGGATCAGAAGATGCGAACGCTTCTTCTATCACTATAGGGTGGCGGAGGAGAATAAAGTGAATATGGCGGCTGCATACTTAAACGATGTAGCAAACTCTTGGTTCTAGAGTTGGAGTGGACAGAGGAATGAGTGGAGATGGCCATAATTCATGGAGGAATTTTGTGCCCGTTTTGGAGAGAGTAGCTTGACAGATGTAGTGGAGCAATTCATCAAATTAAAGGAAGAAAGGATGATGGAATAATACCAGGCCCTTTGTATCGAGCTTTCTCAGTGGATTAAACAATGAACTTAGGCCAATGGTGAAAATACTGCAACCTACTATCTTGAGGCAGGCAGAGGAGAAGGCCTGATTACATGAATTGTCCCTGGAAGCCTTTGTGAAGAAACATGAGATTTCCTCAAAAGGATTGGGAGGGGGTTAGCAGAGCCCTATGGGAGGAGGATACAGGGGTAGCAACCCATAGATGAAATAAGGGGGCTTACTCACCAAGAGCCCCAATCCAAGTTGCCCCAGTAAGGTCCCTCACACTAGACCAAAAAAGGAAAATGAGACTATGCTTTAAGTGTGGTGAGAAGTACACCCCTGGACATCAATGCCGGAAGCACTTGATGCAGATGGAAGGACAAGAAGATGAGGAAAGAAAGGAAGCAAAAGAGGACACAAAGGAGTATGAAGCAAGGGGTGATGCCAAAGAAGGGGAGGAAGGGGGACATATTTCCCTTCATGCATTGGAAGGCCACCATTTGGAGAAGGTGATTAAGATTAAAGGGATCGTAAGGAAGAAGAAATTGATGGTGCTTGTTGATAGTGAGAGCACACAGTTTCTTGGATGAAAACACAACCATGGAACTTGAATGTGTGCTGCAAGCCACTATACCCCTCTTAGTGATCGTTGCCAATGGCCACAAGATGATTAGCAGGTTAAAGTGTCAAGGGTTCACCTGGAGAATGCATAGGTACGAATTCTTAGCAGATCTAAGGATCCTATAGTTTGGGGGGTGTCACATAGTGCTTGGTGTCGATTGGCTGAGAACAATGAGTCCTCTAATATTTGATTTCAACACCTTAGATGTGACTTTTGAAAAGGGGGGAAGAAGATTAACATTGACCGGGTGCATGGAAGGAGGGGAATGCAGGCCAATTTCAAGGAGTTTCTTGAAGAAATTATTTGAGTAAAAAGGAGCCATAGCTCAATTACACTTTGTGTATGCTGTTGAGGTAGAGGAGGAGTACAAGAAGGATGGCAAATCCTGGGGAGAGGACCACCGGTGGTTCAAGCTAGAAGCCCTCACTAGTTCCTCAAGCGAGGTAACTCTTAATGACTCTTTACACTCTCTATTGGTTGAATTTGAGGACTTGTTCATTGAACCTTCATCCTTGCCCCCCTAATCGTTTCCTAGAGCACACCATTCACCTTAAGCCTAACACAGAACTCGTAAATGTCCACTCCTACATATACTCTCCTTTTCAAAAGGTAGAGATTGAACGCTTAGTTAAGAACATGCTCTTTAAAAGCATAATCCAACCCAGCCAAAGCCCCTTTGCATCCCCTATTCTTGTTAAGAAGAAGGATGGAAGCTAGAGGTTCTGTGTAGATTATAGACAACTCAACTCCCACACCATTAAAAACAAGTTTCCCATCCCAATCATAGATGATTTGTTAGATGAACTAGCTGGTGCAACTACATTCTCGAAGCTCAATCTCAGATTCGGGTATTACCAGATCCGAATGAGTTGCCTAGACATTCCTAAAACCGCATTCTGCACCCATTAAGGATTATATGAATTATTGGTTATTCCCTTCAGCCTAACTAATGCTCATGCAACCTTTCAAACACTAATGAATCATGTTTTTTGTCCCTACCATTCTTATTAAAATTCCGATTCAATGCGTACGATTTTACTCGTCGGAGACTCCCAAACGATTCAAATCGCATGCAAAATTGGAATTGGGGTAAAATCGCATAAAATTGGGATTTTAATGGGTAAAATCGTAAAATTGCATTGGTAAAATTGTAAAATCGCATAAAATCGGGATTTTATTTATGCTTTAAATTTTGAATACCATGTTTTGATGCAAACTAACAATTGATTTGTGATTAGGGGTGAGCACAACTTCGGTTAAATCGAAGTAACTGAACCGAACCGACAATTTCGGTCGATTTGGTTCGGTTATTTTTTTTCAAAATTTCGGATCGGTTAAATTTTTTGGAAAGTTCGATTTTTGGTGTTCAGTTCGATTTTTTGTTTGAAATAACCAAAATAATCAGAATCGAACTGAACTTCCAAAAACGACACAGTATTGGGTTTACAATAAAAGCAAATGAAAATATCCCCAACCCCAAGTGACAAACAGAGACTCAGAGGAGAGGAGAGAAGACCCGATTAGAAGGTAGAAGAATCGACCCTTCTGTTTGCTCCGCTCTCTCCCTTCCATCGTCTTCGACACTCTGGCATGGTTGCATCATTGCCCCCTCCGATGTCGACGTCGACGCCGCGACACCCGAGGTAGAGACTCGCTCACCTGGGAACTGGAAAGCTGGAGCGAGATGGATGCGAGACTCCAAGAGAGACCAAGACCGATAGAGAGAGAGACCTTTCTCCGTCGCCATCGGTGTCGCCTCCACCTTCGATGCCTTTCCTTTTGCCGTCAGCAGTCGGCCGCCCCCAGCCTTTCCCTTTGCCGATCGTCGTCCCCTTCGTCAAACCTAGACCGACGCCTTTCCCTTCGTCGATCGCTGTCCCCTTCGTCTCCTTGTTTCTTCCTTTCCTTATGCTTGGATGATCGACCCATACCAACCATGATCAGCCGTCAGATAGAGGTTAGTATTGACGTTAGGTTAGGGTTTTAATTTTTCAATTTTTTTGACTTTCAGTGAGGTTAGTTTCTTGATATTTCTTCGTTTGCATTATAGGTTTTTTGTTTGTATTTTTTTATTTTGCACAAATTGATTTGTGATCTCTCAATCTCTAAATGATTTTGCATTTTTCTATATTAATGGATGTTGTTCTATACTGATTTTGCACAAATTGATTTGATTTTCAGTGAGATTTGTATTTCATTTTTGCAAATCGGTTTGTTTCTATACTGATTTTGCACAATCGGTTATCGGTTCAGTTAATTTAGTTTAGATTTCGGTTAGTTCAGTTTCGGTTAGTTCGATTAGTTCGAATTAATTGGTCGATTCGATTCGGTTATTACATGCGATTCGGTTATAACCGATTGCACACCCCTATTTGTGATAACTTTGAAATCGCATAAAATCAAATAAATAATGCAAACTAACATTTGATTTGTGATAACTTTAACCATGTTTTGATTATGGAAGCCATTAACATTGCACATAATCCGGTGCAACATGACCAAACATAGACAAACACTTCATCAAAGAAAAGATAGAAGCAAGACTTATTAGCCTACCATATGTGCCATTTGAAGAATAGATTGTGGATGTTTTAAATCTGGGAATGATTGATATTCATTCATGAGCTTGAGGGGGAGTGCTAGAAATCCCTAATTTCTCTCTCAATTTAAATGTAAATATGTGATTGATACTTGTTAATATTATTGGGAAGATCCCACAATCTATGAGATTGATTGTAATCAATCTTATCCTACAATCGATGGGATTGATTATAATCAATCTTAATTGCTAGGATTGATTGATTGATGTAAATTAGAAATCCCAAAAAGATTGGTACAGATAAAAACTCAAGTAAATGGATTCCCATTTTTTTTTTTTAAACAGTGGAAGCAAAATAAATATTAAAACCATAAGTTCATTTAATACAAACATTAGGGGCTTATTCATCCATAATTCTCAAAAGGTTCAATTAAGTTCAATATAACAAAATGTGACAATTTTGCCCCTACACCAGAAATACTCCCAAAGATCTTTTCGGTCGGGATTGCTCCGTGCACAAGTCTACCCAATGAGAATCAAGCTCCATTGGGCTCACCGTCGACCTTTGCTTTCCCATTACCTAGAATGATGTAAAAGCAAATATGAGTCGCAAGGCTCAACAAGTATAATTTTAAAACAAACGAGAATCAATAGGAATCAAAGCAAGCGACAAAATTATTTAATTACATTAAACACACCCAGGCTATGCTGCACAGTATCATATAGAAATGTATACATGCATATATGCACCCATACAACATTTGGGGCCCACACAAGTCACACCGGCACTCAAGGCCTAAAAATACGTACTTGAGTTGCAACGATGCACAAAAAATATAGCTTGGTACTTTCCTCTTGAGAGGTGATGCAGAGAGATGGTGGGAAATCGCCCGACAGAGAACCATCATGGGCAGAATTTCAGGAGGCATTTAATGAGAATTACTTTCCTGAGTGGGTCCGAGAACATAAGACTTATGAATTTATCGAGTTGGTACAGGGAAGCAAGACAGTGGCTCAATATGAAGTAGAATTCATTTCTTTAGCATGGTTTGCCCCAAAGTTAGTATCAACAGAGGCTAAGAAGGTCACAAAATTTCAGAGGGGTCTACTTGCAGACATTCGACACGCACTAGTTGGTGCAAGGATCATGAATTACCCTACAGTGGTATAGAGGGCATATGCTATTGAGCGAGACAGGAATGAGCTAAAGTATGGTCAAGTAGCTTTAAAAGGGGCGAGTACCTCTCAAGGCCATAACAACAATAAGAAGAGGAAATGGGAAGCATGTCCAGGTAGAAACACAACAAGAATCCCGCCATGTAACATTTGTGGCAAGAAGCATAAAGAACCATGTCATTTTGGTATGGGGGTTTGTTATCTCTATGGTCAGGCAAGACATGTTCGGAAGGATTGTCCTTGAAACCAAGATGTGACGCCTACCTAGGAGGTGACTTGTTTCCAATGTGGTTGAAAGGACCATAAAGAAAATAGTTGTACACAACCACCTCAAAATGGAGGACAAAGGCTTAGGGGACAAAGGTTAGGTCAGAGATCTAACCAGAAACTTGCAGTGCCCAAAATGCAGGGAATAGCCCCACAGTTAACACTACCATTGATACAATGCCCTACTGCCACTGACAGGCCACATGTTCAGGGAAGCGTGTTTGCTCTGACAACAGCTGAGACAGAAAGAGGAAATGACACTATCCAAGGTATTCTCTCTCTATATAGTATTGATGTTCGTGTACTCTTCGATATGGGTTCTACACATTCATTTATTGCACCACATGTTGTATGTCATGTTCCCATTTCTAGGACTACATTGCTGTATTATTTCTTTGTGACTATGTCGGGAGATATGGTATTGATGGCTGGTGAGGTATTTAGAGATTGCGAGATTAGGGTGCACAATAGGAAATTACTTGTCAACCTAGTGGTACTCGACATAAAGGATTTCGACCTTATTCTAGGTATGGATTGGTTGTCACAACATTATGCCTAGGTTGAGTTTCAACGGAAGGTGATTTATTTTGAACTACCCTAGCAGCCGATCATTGTATATCAAGGTATCAAGCCAATGACTTCGACTCCGATTATCTCGGTAATGAAGGCAAAGAGACTAATATGTCACAGTTGTGAGGCGTATCTCGCTTTTGTGACAACTGATATAGAAAATAAGATATAATTATTTGAGATTCCTGTGGTCTGAGATTTTCTTGATGTATTTGTGGATGAATTGCCAGGATTATTGCCTTAGAGAGAGATTGAGTTCTCGATCAAATTAGTGTCGGGTACCCAACCTATCTCTGAGGCTCCATATAGGATGACCCCAAACGAACTAAAGGAATTGAAGACACAGTTACAAGAATGTCAGATCCAACGGAACTGACAAGTTTGTCTCAGGAATTCCGTGAGGAATTTTGATAGAAGAACTCGATCGGAAAAGAGAGAGAGAGAGAGAGAGAGAGAGTTGAGAAAGAATTTTAGGATTCAATTCATTCATGCTTTGCGAGTGAGATTAGTGTGTATTTATACTGATCTCCCTCCATCAAGTGGGCAATTCGAAAAAGAATAGTTCTTGCCCAAGCTTCTATACAACTGCTAACTACCATGTGCTATGACTACTTCTACTTCCCGCCCTTTTATTTAATAGGCACATGACAATTTACCCTCCCCATGAAACATTTCTTGTCCTCAAGAAATACAAAGTAGACTAGCTACTCTCAGAAACTGTGTGAGCAATTCTAGGAGATATTCCCATGTATTGTGGTCGTTATGAAGATGAGACCACTTCACTAGCACCTGGGTTATGGGAGCTCCATGCCTGTAGATGACACTTTTGTCTAAAACATCGTAGGTTCTGCTTGGGGTGTACTGCTGTCGGTACCTTGGGGCAAACTTGCACTCACCTGCTGTCCTTTAACACCTTTCTTTAATAGGGATACATGAAATACCGGATGAATACTGGAATTCTCTGGTAGTTGAAGCCGATATGCCACTTTACCCAATTTTGCCTCAATAGGAAAGGGACCATAGTACTTGGGGCTCAGCTTGGTCACTGGTGTTGAAGTCAATGCCCGGATGTGGGTTGGCCTTAGCCTTAGATATACCTCATCTCCTACTGCAAACTCCCTCTCGCTTCTCCCTTTATTAGCTTGTTGTTTCATTCTATTTTTGGCCATCGCTAGATCCCTCTTTAATTGTCCCAAAATTTCCTGCTTTTGTTGGAGATGATCTTCCACAACAGCCACATTAGTAATCTCTTGGATAGCAAGAAGTAAGGGGGGTTTATACCCAAACAGAGTTTTGAATGGGGACATCCTGATAGAAGTGTGGTGGCTAGAGTTGTACCACCATTGGGCTAATGACAACCACTTGTGCCAGCTCGTGGGATGGTGGAAGCATAAGCATCTCAGGTAGTTCTCCAAACACTGATTGACTCTCTCTGTTTGTCCATCAGTTTGAGGATGATAGGCTAACGACATACTTAGCTTAGACCCCAACAATTTTAGTAAGGACTGCCACAGTAGACTGGTGAAGACCTTGTCACGGTCAGAGATGATGGTTCTCGAAATCCCGTGTATCTTAACGACTTGATTGAGGAATACTCTAGCAACTTCTTGGGTGGTGTATAGGTGAGATAGGCTCAAGAAGAGAGCAAACTTGGTGAATCTATCCACCATCACTAATATGCAATCCCTCCCTTCTGATCTAGGTAGACCTTCCACAAAATCCATTGATATGCTCTCCCACGCTTGGCCTGGTACAGTCAGAGGTTGTAACAATCTGGGAGTTGCTATATTCTCATGCTTACATCTCTTACAAGTATCGCATGCCATAACAAATTTAACCACAACTTCCTTCAATTTAGGCTAGAAGAAGAGTTGCTTTACCTTGTGGTATGTATTTTGAATCCCCGAGTGCCCTCCCAGTGGGGACTCATGTAGGGTTTGGAGTATCTTTTGCTTGAGGTCCTTCCTGTCCCCAATCACTATTCTTCCTTTGTATCGAATAACCCCATTCTTAAGCGTA
The DNA here is from genome assembly GCF_014633365.1 of Diospyros lotus. Classification (NCBI taxonomy): domain Eukaryota; kingdom Viridiplantae; phylum Streptophyta; class Magnoliopsida; order Ericales; family Ebenaceae; genus Diospyros; species Diospyros lotus. The sequence continues at coordinate 18,567,320 of NC_068338.1, read as the reverse complement.
TACCCTAGTTTGCTGGAGGGGTTCAAAATCAGTTGCTCTAGTAATCCTCTGATTTGCTCTTCGATATCATAACTGGTGGCCACTTCTTGATACCAAATCAGGTACCAAGGCAATTATGGCTATTGTTTGTCCCTCCTCTTGGCATCTGGACAATGTATCGGCCACTGCATTATCCTTCCCCTTCTTGTATTGTATAGTATAGTCAAGGCCCATCAATTTTGCCATACCCTTCTTTTGTAATTGAGTGTGTAGCTTTTGCTACAACAAAAACTTCAAACTTTGATGGTTAGTCTTGATCACGAATTGGCCCCCTTCTAGGTAGTGTCTCCACTTGTCCACTGCCATCAATACGACTGTAAACTCCTTCTCATAAATGCTTAGCCCCATATGTCTAGGAGCTAAGGCTTGATTGAGAAAGGCTAGAGGCCTTCCCTTCTGCATCAACACTGCTCCAACTCTAGTTTCGCACGCGTCTGTTTCCAGCATGAAGGTCTTGTTAAAATTAGGTAAGCCCAACACCGGGGCCTCACTCATAGCCTTCTTGAGTTATTCAAAGGCTGCCTCAGCCTGATCTCTCCACTTGAAACCTTCTTTCTTCAATAACTGAGTTAAGGGCTTACTAATGATCTCGTAGTTCTTCATGAATCTTCTGTAGTACCCCGTTAGGCCTAGAAACCCCCTCAGTGCTTTCAGGGTGTTTGGTCTTGGCCAAGACTGCATGGCTATTATCTTATTTAGGTTTGTGCTGACCCCTTGGCCCGAGATAATGTACTCGAGGTACTCCATCTGCCTTTGAGCAAAAGAACACTTTGACCACTTAATATGCAATTGGTTGACTCTAAGGATCTCAAAGGTTTCCTTAAGGTGTGCCTAGTGTTGATCGAAAGTGCGGCTATACACTAGTATATCATCAAAGAATACTAAAATAAAGTTTCTTAGGTGAAGTTCAAAAATGTGGTTCATCAAAGATTGGAAAGTTGCTGGGGTATTGGTAAGGCCAAAGAGCATTACCAGGAACTCGTAATGGTCTTGGTGGGTTTGGAAGGCAGTTTTGGGTATGTCCTTAGGGCCCATTCGAATCTGGTGATAGCCAGCTCTTAGATCAAGTTTAGAAAAAATGGTTGCATCCCTTAATTCAACTAAGAGGTCTTCAATGAGTGGGATTGGGTATTTGTCTTTGATAGTCATGGCATTTAGCTGGTGGTAATCTATAAAGAAATGCCATGATCCATCATTTTTCTTTACTAGCAATACTGGGGATGCGTAAGGACCGTGGTTAGGCTGGATTAGGGACTGTTGTAACATGTGTTTGACCATTTGCTTTATTTGTGTTTTCTAGCCCGGGGGGGGGGGGGGGGGTATCGGTAGGCTCTTACATTAAAGGATTCAGAATTGGGTTTCAAATTTTGATGGAATGATCATGGGTTTGGGGATGGGGTAGAGTTGTGGGCTCCCTAAAGAGATCCTCATATTCAAACAAAAGCATATGAAGTAGGTTAAGTTGATTTACCTCTCACTCTGATTGAGAAGTGCTGTTGACTACCGGGAATAGTTCACTGTCTCCCTTTGTATCCTTCTCCTCTTCTTCCACTGTTTGTGTAGAGAAGAGTTGGGCCACTTGAGTTAACTTTTGCCTAAGCATCTTTTGTAAACGTTTCCCCGTGATCATCTTACATACTTCGACTTCCTTACTACCCACCAATGTCATTCCCTTCCCCTCTCTCTCAAAAGTGACCTCTATCTTGTTAAAATCGAAGCAAGTAGGGTTCATTTGTTTCATCTAGTCTACCCCCAAGACCACATCACATCCCCCCAATTTTAATAACCTCAAGTCTGCCTCAAACTCCTCACCCTGCATCTCCCAACGAAAATTAGCGCAAGATGACTTGCTCATCACCTTACTTCCATTAGCCATTGTTACTGTGAGTGGCTATGTGCTAATTAGTGGGCATTTTAACCGCTTGGCAGTGCCTTCATCCAAAAAATTGTGGGTACTCCCACTCTCAATGAGAATCATCAACTTACTTCCTCCAACCTTCCTCTCCATCTTGATGATTTTGTTGTTGGCCAGCCCTTTCAGGGCATGTAGAGAGATCTCCCTATTGTCTTTGTCTCCTTCCTTAGGCACATCCAACATTTCTTCCTCTTCAACATTCTCCTCCTCTCCTTCTAGTAGAAGCAATTGCTTCTTGCACTGGTGCCTAAGGAAGTATCTATCCCCGCATCTAAAACAAAGATTAGACTGCCTCATCTGTTCAATCAACCTCTCACTTTGTGTTTTCGAGCCCGGTGTTGGTAAACTCCTTACCCCTTGTACTCCTTTCCAATTTTCTCTTCCCTGAATTTTTCCCACGGGAGTCAACACATTGTGTGTTCCTCCTTTGTTCATGATTCGTTGTTTCTTCATGAGCGCTTCCACTGTTAGCTCATGCAACCTGGCACTGTCAATGGCATGCTTAAGGGTTTGTGGTAGCAGTACCTTCACCATGGTCCTTAACTCCTCATTTAACCCACTAATAAAATTGGAGACGAAATAAGCCTCCGTGAGGTAAGGATTATGGTTGAGCATCAACGCCTTCAACTCCTCAAACCTCCTTTGGTACTCAGCCGCTGATCCATTCTGTTTGATTTTGTTAAACTCCTCCACCATGTCCCTCATTCCTCTTTCCCCAAATCTCTTGCAAAATTCTGCCGCAAATTCTACCTAGGAGCATTCTCCTCTTGTCTTGGCCCATCCTTGGTACCAATCATCCCCAGCATCATTAAGGTAGGCTGCTGCTATGGTTACCTTTTGATGCTCTGGTATCCCAAACCACTCAAAGGCCTTCTCACATTGTCTAATCCACCACCGAGGGGTACTCCCATCAAACAGGGGATATCCAATTTTGGCATTGGTATCCCCGGGTGGCCAAGGCCTCCATTCAACCCTTGCCTTCTACCAACCACATTCTCCCCCATTTCTCCCAGTTCTTCCCCAGCCTCAGACGTTCCCGGTCTCCTTTGACTCATCTCGTGACTCGGAAGGATCGGGTCTGCTCTTTCCCTAGGAGGAAAATCTAGGGAGAGACTTACCGGTTGTTGTCACGCGAACATAACCATGCAGCCTTGTAATTGCTCTTAGATTTGCGCTCCTACTTGTTCTCGGATTTGGTTGATCGCACCATCCAATTTGCGATCAAAAGAAATAATTGCCTCATGATTGCGATTTGATCCCAATTCTAGCTGATCCAACCTCGCCTGGAGGTCTAATATCGTGGATCCAAATTGGTGTAGTTGCGCCTCCATGTTCTTCATCCTCATGCCGCCTGCCATCATCGGTCCTTCTTGCAACTTTGCCTGGCCTGGATCGCTCTGATACCAAATTGTCAGATCCAACGGAATTGACAAGTTTGTCTCAGGAATTCTGGAGAATTCTGATAGAAGAATTTGATCGAAAAAGAAAGAGAGAAGGAAAGACACAGAGAGAGAGAGAGAAGGAAAGAAAGAGAGAGATAAGAGAAAGAGAGAGCACGGGAGAATTGAGAAAGAATTTTAGAATTCAATTCATTCATGCTTTGCGAGTGAGATCAGTGTGTATTTATATTGATCTCCCTCTATCAAGTGGGCAATTCGAAAAGAATAGTTCCTGCCCAAGCTTCTATACAACCGCTAACTACCATGTGCTATGACTACTTCTACTTCCTGCCCTTTTATTAATAGGCACATGACAAAGAATTAATTGATAAGGGTTTTATTCAACCCAATGCATCACCTTGGGATGCTCCGGTATTGTTTGTTCGAAAGAAGGATGAATTGATGAGATTGTGCATTAACTACCGTCAACTGAATCAGGTGACATTGAAGAACAAATATCCACTTTTGTGCGTGAATGACTTATTAGATCAACTTCGAGGAGGTTCAGTCTTTTCTAAGATTGATCTGAGGATGGGTTATCACCGAGTACGAGTCAGAGGTGAGGATGTTTAGAAAACAACATTTCGTACTTCCTATGGACATTTTGAGTTCATAGTTATGCCTTTTGGATTAGCAAATGCCCCAACAGTTTTTATAGATTTGATGAACCGAATTTTCAGGGAATATTTAGACTACTTCATTACCGTATTCTTCGATGATATTGATCTACTCGCTAAGTCCAAAGGAGCACGAGACACATCTCAAGACAGTTTTGCAGAGACTTAGTGAAGAACAATTGTATGCAAAATTCAGTGAGTGCGAGTTTTGGCTGAGATAGGTGGGGTTTCTTGGACATGTAGTATCTGGAGGAGGGTATTTTAGTTGACCCTAACTGGCCGAGGCCTACTATTGTGATCGAGATCCGAAGTTTTCTTAGACTTGCTAGCTATCACCAGAGATTTATAGAACGTTTTACTCATCTGTCTTTGCTAAAAAACTAAGTTGATGTAGAAGGGAGTAAAGTTCGATCGGAACAAAGCATGTAAGAATTGTTTCCAAGAATTAAAGTAGAGGCTAACTACAACTCTTGATTTGGCTATTCCTAGGAGTGGAGAGAAGTTCACGATGTACCACAATGCTTCTTACATAGGATTGGGTTGTGTATTGATGCAAGACGGACGTGTGAATGCCTATGCCTCTAGATAGTTGAAGAAACATGAGATAAATTATCTTATGCATGATTTGGAATTGGCAGTGGTTGTGTTTGCACTTAAGATCTGGAGACACTATTTGTATGGTGAAAAAGTAGAGATTTATACTAATCATAGGAGCTTGAAGTACCTTTTCTCACAACAGGAGTTGAATATGAGACAACGATGATGGGTGAAATTGTTTAAAGACTATGATTGCGAAATCTTATATCACCTAAGGAAAGCCAATGTGGTAGTTGATGCTTTGAGTTGGCGTGGAGCATCAATTGCAACAATGTTGGTACAAGAATGGATATTATTGAAGTAGATAAGCGAACTATCTCTACTTTCAAGGAAAGACCTGTAGTGTACTGTTCCACATGAGTGTGCAATCAGATTTGATTGATTAGATTTGAGTCTAGCAACATAACGATGTGAAGCTCACAAAAATCTTAGTTGATGTAGAAATTCGTTTCTTTGGGGTACAATCAAAGGGGTGATGGCTTATTGTTATATCATGGGTGAATTTGTGTGCTAGATAATGCACGTTACAACATAAATTGGATATAACCATAAAGAGTTGTATCCTAAAGAGTATAGCAAGGTCAATTTATCCGAAAATAAGAATTTTAAGAACAAAAATTCAAAAATAAAAGGAATGAATATTCTAAAATGGAAAATAGGTTTAGGAACTTGCATGAGATTTTTTTCCTTTTGATTCTTGCTTGAATGGAGCTGCTAAGGTGTTTGAAGTGAGCATGGGAGCTATGGAGGTAAGAAGAGCTTGAGGGAGAAAGAAGGTGTGAGGAAGAAGATTAATTTTGTTTTAAGTGTGAGAAAAATGATTCACAAAAGAGCATTCTCCCTCTCTTTTCATACCAAGTCCGGAGGATGGAGCCTTCCCACTCCTTTAATTTGTGGTGACATATTGATTAAAGTGTGATTTTGTTGGTTTAAGAGGTAACATGATAATATAGGTTAGTATTAATTATACACCCTCTTTCCTTTCTTTTTCTTTTCTAATGGGTAATAATGGAGCATGTGGGCAACTTTCCTCCCCCTTCATCCTCATGCAGCTAGCTTCCCTTCTCCCTTATTATTTTACTTATTTTTAGTGGTGATTAGGATGCTAAGTTGTGATTAGGTTATTTTTATTTTTTTCAGTCTTTCTGTTATCCTTTTGTTTAAATTTCTTTTAAATGTATAAATGTGATTAATTATTCTCTCATTTTAATATGAAATTCGACTTAATAATAAATGATCCTAAATAATCTATTTTGTTCAATTTGATTGTTTTCTTTCTCATATATATATTGCAATCAGTCCTAGTGAAGTGTGAGTGAGAAATATACCAAGTTTTTAGTCTTGTTCTACATTTTTCAGTTTTGTTCTATATGGCATAAGAGCGGAAGAATCTGGCCTAATCCTCCTTGAACCCTAGCGTGCTTTCACTGCACGGTTTCTTCTGTCGTTTTTTTTCTTCTCTAAGCCTTCATTGCTTCCTTCTTGTTCAATCGATTAATCCGGTGAACATGTCAGAACTTTCAAAGACTGCTCCCACCTTAACAACCGAAGAATCAACTCCGGTTGAACAAACCACCAGAGCTGGAGATTTTTCAGGGGTGCATCAATCCTACCGTCTAGACGGTAGGAACTACTTGCAATGGGCTCAACTCATCCAGACCTTTCTCAAGGGTCATGGGAAGATCAGACACCTGACTGCATCTCCACCTAAAGAATCAGATCCCACTTTTATAACATAGGATGTTGAGTACTCTCTCATCATGTCTTGGCTGTGGGGTGCAATGTAGCCTGAGGTGAGTAAGAACATTATGTTTTTAAGTTTTGCAAAGGAGATATGGGAAATAGTGAGGCAAACATACTCCAAAGTTCAGGATGCCTTGGTGATTTTTGAGATTAAGACTTAGATCACCTCTACTAGGTAAGCTCAATCAACGGTTACAGAGTACTATAATCGGATGAAGGGACTTTGGTTGGAGCTTGATCATTATCAAGACATAAAAATGGTGTGTAGTGCAGATGTTGCCACCTTGAATCAAATTTTTGAAAGAGACAAGATTGTGGAGTTTCTTATAGTCCTAAATTTGGAATTCGATCAAGTAAGAATCCAAGTTCTTGATAAGGATAAACTTCTTACTCTACCTGAAGTATTTGCTATTGTTATGAGTGAGGAAAACAGAAGAGGGGCCATGCTCAATGAGTAAAGTTTTGAAGGATCAGCCTTGATGTCTAGCAAGAAAGAGGGGGCAAAAGTCAAAGTGGGAAAGACAGAAGTTCAAACCAAGAACTCAAGTTGTGATGGGCAGTGGTATTCCTACTGCAAGAAACCATGACACACAAGGGATACTTGCTTTAAACTGCATGGGAAGGATGTAGTTTTAAACAAGATAGGAGGGTTCAGGGGCATGAAGCACCAAGCCTACATCTCCAACAAGGAGCATGAGGGAGTCATTGATAAAGGAGAGGCATCTGGAACTGATCTAAATTAGTTAAATGTAGGGGAGATTAACAAGCTGAAGTCGTTTCTAAGAACTATCCACGATGGAGCATCATCCTGTTCTCTTGCACAGCAAGGTAAATCCCTAAGCTGTGGTTCTTTTTCAACCTCCAAAACTGATAGGATAACATGTGGATTCTTGGATTCAGGAGCCACTGATCGCATGACCTCTAATCTTCTTGTTTTTGAGACATATGAGCCTCTTGAAACTACTAAACAAATCACTATTGCCAATGGCACTTTCTATTCCCATTACCAGACATGACAAGGACAACCTTTGCCCTTATTTATCTATTAACCGGGTACTTCATATATCTAATTTGGCTACCAATCTCATTTCCATTCATCAACTTACTAAAGACCTACATTGCAATGCTATTTTTTCTCCACATGTGTAAATTTCAGGTCAAGGACACAGGGAAGATGATTGGTGTGGCTAAGGAACAACACAGGTTGTATGTTTTACAGGGGGAGAGTACTTGTCCACAAAGGAGACAGCTGAGGATTGCTTGCTCATCTCAATCAGCCTCGAACCTTTCCACCATTTGGCTCCATCACTTTAGACTAGGACATCCTCCCTTTATTCTGTTAAAAAGCATGTTTCCACCCTTGTTCAAAACCTTAGACCCTAGTAATTTTCAATGTGATGTGTGTGTAATGGCTAAACACCATAGTGTCCTATCCTATTAGCAATAAACTTTCATCAAAGCATTTTATATAATCCATTCTGATGTTTGGGGTCCATCCAAGGTACCAAATTGTTGTGTGGAAAAATGGTTTATTTCTTTTATAGATGATTGTACCCGCATGTGTTGGATTTTCCTTTTAAAAGATATGGCTGCAATTGGGACTATCTTGCCCTATTTTTGCAAAATGATGTCCACTCAATTTGGCACCTATTTCCAAAAATTTAGGACTAATAATGCAAGGGATTATTTTAACAATTACTTGCATAAGTTTTTCCAACAAGAGAGAATAATCCATGAATCTTCCTTCATAGATACTCCACAACAAAATGGAGTAGCTAAATGGAAGATGAGACATTCCCTCAATGTGGCAAGATCTCTTCTCCACCATCACCATGTCCCTAAACATTTTTGGGGGGAAGCTGTTTTGATAGCAGCATATGTGATTAATAGTGTTCCCTCTAGGGTCCTCAGCAACCAAAGTCCTTTCCAATGCCTAGCTTCCTTTTTTCCAGACTTGAATTTGCATTCTCCTCTACCTCTTAAGGTGTTCGGTTGTTTGTGTTTTGTTCACATTCCTAAAGCCAGTTGAGACAAACTTGATCCTAGAGCTCATAAATGTGTCTTACTTGGGTACTCTCCTACCCAAAAGGGCTATAAGTGTTACAACCCTATCTTGTGGAAGTTCTGTCTTCAAAGATGTCACCTTAGTTGAGTCTCAACCATATTTCAATTCTCCCCAAGTTAGACCTCAGGGGGAGATTGTAGGAGGTGATGATCATGACCCTAAGCATTTCTTTCCATCCCTAGAATTAGCAACATCAAGCTCCACTGATACAATTCCTAACCTCATTTATGTTCCCTCTCCTCAGCATATCTCTTTACCTAATTTCTTTCCTCAAAGTGAAGGATGCAATGAACAAGCAAATCTGAGCGTGTCGTCCTCGATGAGATTTAAAGGCTCTTCTTACATATTTAAAAGAAGACAACCTAGTGATGTACCTCATCCAACCTCACCATTAGCTCTTGACCTTGGACTAGAATTAACACCTCAAGTGGATGCCATTCCAGCAATGCCTACCCCTGAGCCTACTGATTTGGACCTACCCATTGCAGTACAGAAAGGGGTCAGAACCTGCACCAAACACCCTCTAGCCAATTACCTATTTTACTATTGTCTTTCTTGTAGCCATAAAAGTTTCCTCACATCCTTGTATACTATTGTTATTCCCAACACCGTGGAGGAGGCTCTAAATGATCCAAAATGGAAGGAGGCTATGTTGGAGGAGATGAAAGCCTTAAATAAAAATCAAACATGAGAAGTAGTGCCTAGACCTAAGGGAGTCAAACCAGTGGGTTGCAGGTGGATCTTCAATCTCAAATACAAGGTTGATGGCACCCTAGAGAGGTACAAGGTACGTCTAGTCGCCAAGGGCTATACTCAGTCCTAAAATAGACTATATGGAGATCTTTGTTCCCGTGGCAAAGATGACAATAGTTTGCATCCTTATATCCCTAGCAACTACGTGCGGGTGGCAGTTGCAGCAACTAGACGTAAAAAATGCTTTCTTACATGGAGATTTGGAGGAGGTCTTCATGGAATTACCTTCAAGATTGCAACAAGGAGCAGGGAAAATCTGCAGGCTCAAAAAGTCCCCTCGAGCCTAGTTTGGCCGGTTCTCTAAGGCTATGAGATCTATGGGGTACCATCAGAGTAGAGGGGATCATACCATTTTTATCAAACACTTGGGAGAAAAGGTAACAACCATACTAGTTTATGTTGATGATATTGTGGGGACAAGAAATAATGAAGAAGAACAACACCTACTCAAGGAGAATTTAGCCAAGGAATTTGAAATTAAGGACCTTGGGTATGCTGAAATATTTTTTGGGCATCGAAGTAGCATACTCTAAGGCAGGGATTTCTTGTCTCAACGAAAGTATGTACTTGATTTACTAGCTGAAACAGGTATGATAGGGGGCAAGGGTGTTGGCACACCCGTGGATCCAAACACTTAGTTGAAGGAGAACCATACCAGAGAGGCAGTGGATAAGGGGAAATTTCAAAGGTTAGTAGGGAGGTGTTAAGAATGTGATTCTGACAAGGGAGAGTTCTCTCGCAATTCAGTGGGAATTGCGCGGGAATTGGTGAATTATAAGGAAAGAAAGAAGGAATAGAGGGAGAGAGAGAGAAAGAGAGAGAGAGAGAGAGAGGGGTTGAGAAGTTGAGAGGGAAATTGAATTAATTGAATTTCCAAAGATATCTCTCTTGGCCGCGAGGGTTGCTTATATAAGTAGCAAGCCTTGGTGCTAATATTTGATTACATTTGAATTAGGCCCATGTGCTGTAACTACCAATCTAATTCATACTACACTAGTACCCTTTACCCTTCATCCTTATTTACATAATAGTCCTGTGATAGGAGGTTGATATACCTCTCTCACACTAGGCCTGACATAGCCTTTGTTGTCAACCTAGTGAGTCAATTTATGGATAGTTCCATAGAGGAACATATGCATGCTATGCGAAGGATCCTAAATTATCTAAAGGCTACATCAGGCTAAGGTATTCTCTTTACTCCAGAGACTAATTTATAGCTTCATGGATATACAAATGCTAATTATGGAGGGTCCCTAGTTGATAGGAGATCCACAATAGGTTATTGTGTGTTCTTAGGAGGTAACTTGGTGTCTTGGAGAAGCAAGAAGCAGGGAGTAGTGGTTCGATCAAGTGCTGAGGCAAAATTCAAGGCTATGGCCCTTGAGTTGTGTGAGCTCTTATGGCTAAAAATCATCCTAGAAGACTTAAAGGTACAAGTGCAGAGACCTATTGAGTTGTTGTGTGATAATCAATCTGCTCTTAGTATTGCCCAAAATTCTGTTCAACACGACAGAACCAAGTATGTAGAGATTGACCGTCATTTCATCAAGGAAAAGTTGAATTCAGGACTCATTTAGCTGTCCTATGTACCATCCAAACAAGAAGTGGCTGATATTCTTACTAAAAGCTTGGCACTCAACCGGTTTGAGGATCTAATTGGCAAGTTGAGAATGATCGATATTCATTCACTAGTTTGAGGGGGAGTATTAATATTGTTGGAAAGATCCCACAATCTATGGGTGATTATCAATCCCAATGATTCCACAATCTATGTGATTGATTATATTCAATCTTATCCCACAATATGTGGGATTGATTATAATCAATTTGAATTGTTGGGATTGATTGATTGATATAAATTAGTAATTGATATAATTAGCATTGATTGATTGATTGATGTAAATTAGTAATTGATGTAATTAGGATTCCTTCATTTTTTTCTTAGTTATAGGGATTTGATTGTTTTCTTTCTCCTGTATATATTGTAATCAGTTCTAGTGAAGTGTAAGTGAGAAATATACCAAGTTTTCAGTCTTGTTCTACATTTTTCAGTTTTGTTCTACAATACTTTCCTAATTTTTTCCCCTGTGATTTGGGATCTGATTTCCAGATCCCTTTTATTTAGGATCTAATTCCTTTGATTTAGAATCTGAGTCTTTTTCCTAGAAAAGAGTCCTTTGTATATATATACCAAAAAACTGTATATGAATGAGAATATAGAAGATTATTCCTTTCATGCCAATACACAACAGTTGATTCCAACAGGCACATTGCTTAGATAACTCCCTCCTCAAAAACATTTCATTCACATTGCTGTGAGGACCAGAAGCCCAAGAGAGCACCTAACAAAAATTATCCTCTACACAACCCATTATCCTGAAGAAGAAGAAGAATACCATCAGCTGAGCCTTAGTCATCTGAAGACACCCAGTCAACCCAACATGCCCCCTCCCCCAACACACACACACAGAGTCCTAAAGATCTTTTAGCAGAATGATCTTAGAATGCAGCTGCTCATAGGATTCCAGACAACCCCATTCTCCACAGAGAAAAGCTCTAAAGGATTACAGCCTATAATACCTGAAAATAATTTTTTCCTACGAAACTAACATATTGCACATGTTTTTGCTAATGCACAATCTTGAGAGCACAAACAGGACATATGATTTGAGGATTAGGAAGCTCAATGCCTCATTACTCTGGGCAAGTAATTGAACTTTGCTCACCAACGGGGAGCTAGAAACCACTAACCGTTTCTTTTGCCAACAAAAAAGATAGGAAGATAGAATGAAGAGGAACTCCCCTTTTAGGGATGTCAGATCATTGATCTGACCAAGGGAATTCTCGTCTATTTAGAGGAGAATTAGGCAGGAGTTATAGATGGGAGGAAGGGAATTGAAGAATTAGAATGAAGACTGAAGAGGAAGAGGGAAAGAGAGAGAGAAATTAAGAGGGGAATTGAGAGAAAAGGCAATTCAAATGTTATTAAATGTCTTTCAAATGAGCCGGGAGTCCCACAGCTAAAAATAGGCGCCACAAACAGTTACAAGCATTACAACTTTTTTCGCCTAACTACCTCCCCAGTTACTATCTTGCCCTTACAATATCCTCCTTATTACCGTCTAGTAGTCCCTTACAATATCCTCCTTATTACAGTCTAGTAGTCTAAGTACATGACAAGGGATTGAAATTTGGAAAATGCTATTTATACTCCTTGGGCTACATAATGCAGCTAAAATGACAAAAATACTCTTCACCTAAGGCGAGGCAACATGAGGCGGTGAGGTGTAGTGAGATGAGGCGGTGAGGCCCGAGGGGTATTTTAGTCATTTGCGTGCATGTGTGTAGCTCAAGGTGTGCCCCTTGATGTACAAATAGCATGGTCCTTGAAATTTCTATGATACTTTCCACATTTAGTGGGTTTTTTCCTTATCTTGTTTGTTTTTAGAGTATATGCACTAGATTTTGGGGCTTTATTAAGACAATAATATAACACTGGATATTATTTTCCAGAGAAGGTCTGATGTCTTATAAGCAGTTCATTCAGGAGCTTGAAGATGATATTCTACCAGCAGAAGCTGAGCGCAGGTACAGGAGTGATATTGTAATTGCTGTAGGTGTCTGGACATCAGTTCAGCTGACCATCTTTTGTGGCCTCTGATTTTTTTTTTTTCTTTTTTGTGTTTTTCCTTTTTATTTTTTCCCTTTATCATAAAATTGGGTTGCTGCTTTTTAACAGATATCAAGAGTACAAGTCAGAGTACATATCAACTCAGAAACGAGCTTTTTTCAATGCTCATAAAGATGAAGAATGGTGCACTTTATCTTTTTATTTTGTTTTTGCTCATCTGTTCTGTATTGTTTTTCTAATTGACATGCTCTTGGATATAGGTTGAAAGACAAATATCATCCTACAAATTTACTTGGTGTAATAGAAAGGTTTGTGACTTGCATCGACAAAGGGGTGGAAGTTGGTACCTTAGTAAATTAACCCAATTTTATAGATAATTGTCAGTTGCTACCATGTGTTTTTTACCTTGAGTGATTAATTTTGACTTTATTTTTCTGCATCCACTAATGCCTTTCTAGGAGAAATGAGCTTGCACGAAAGATGGCAAAGGATTTTTTGCTTGATTTGCAGAGCGGAACACTGGATTTGTAAGATCTGCACCTTCTGCATTTGCACCTTGTTTTAGAGTTTTACCATACAAATAATGTTTCACATGTGAAAAACAGAGGTCCTGGCGTCAACACTTTATCTTTAAACAAATCAGGACAAACAAGTGATCCAAACTCTGAGGATGAAGCAGATGTAAGTGGAAAAAGAAGACGACACGAAAAGGCACCAAGTAAAGAAAGTGATGTTCTTTCAGCTGCTCCCAGAGCTCATCATGTTAGCTCTGAACCCAGACGGATCCAAATTGACATTGAACAAGCACAGGCACTTGTTAGGAAACTTGACTTTGAAAAGGGAATTGAGGACAATGTAATATCTAGGGTTGACAATGACAGAACGAATAGGGACAAATCTCATACCACTTCCAGTGGCCCGGTTATCATTGTACGGGGTTTAACCTCTGTAAAAGGCCTTGAGGGCATTGAACTGCTAGATACCCTTCTAACTTATCTTTGGCGCATTCATGGAGTGGATTACTATGGATTAGTGGAAACAAGTGAACCTAAGGGTCTCCGGCATGTCAGGATAGATGGCAAGGGTTCTGGTGGACCTAGTGATGGGACTGACTGGGAAAAGAAATTAGACTCTCGTTGGCAGGAGAGGTTGAAGTGTCAAGATCCGTTGGAAGTAATGACTGCTAAAGAGAAGATAGATGCAGCCACTGCTGAAGCATTGGACCCCCATGTCAGAAAAATTAGAGATGAGAAATATGGCTGGAAATATGGTTGTGGGGCCAAGGGTTGCACAAAGCTTTTCCATGCTGCTGAGTTTGTCCATAAGCATTTAAAGCTGAAACACCCTGACCTTGTGATGGAGCTGACATCTAAAGTGCGTGAGGATCTGTATTTTCAGAATTACATGGAGTAAGTATTGCTTTCTGGTAAGGATATTGTTTTGCTTTTGTGTTAATTTCAGAAAAATAGTTCTGATTGACTTTTTAATGTTACAGTGATGCAGACTCACCTGGTAGTGCTCCTGTAATGCGACCATCTGTACTGGTATGGCTTATAAATTATCAGTAGTATGTTATTCCCATACAAGTAGATTACCACGTCATGGTCTTGCGGCAATTTGTTTGTGTGACATCCCATCACCTCCTTCAGCTAAGAAGCTTCTACATATTGCTGCAGGATCCCATTATTTGCTAAAGGATATTTTATTCCCTATTTAGTTACTCTTAGTCACTTGATTAGTCACTAATCCAACTTCTACATATCTTTACCAAAATTAGTACTTTTTATATTGTTCAAATCCTCGCAAAAATGCCTAGCAATATATCCAAAATGTGCTTAGTTATCTTTTCATTTGAGCCCCCAATTCTTAACTAAGGTCCTGTTTTTGCAGTTCTCATTGTTATAAAATAAAAAATAAAAAAAACCTGAAATCTTTATTGAGTAGCCCATACTTAAAAGTTTTCTACACTTCCCATATTCTGGCATATCAAATGTGGAAGGAGTGGCGTGGAATGCGTGCATTGAGAACACAATTGTGGACACGTGAAGAAACCGATTGTATATTCAGCAATAAAAAATATAACAGTGATTAAAAAAAATCAAACACCATAAAGCTCAAGACATGCTTAAAATATAATTTAGATTTCTTAATATATATGTATATATTTAGTGGGCAAGCCTTGATAGAAATAGTAAGGTTGTTCCTTTGTGACCAAAAAGTCAAAGAGTTCAAGT
Organism: Diospyros lotus; assembly: GCF_014633365.1. Classification (NCBI taxonomy): domain Eukaryota; kingdom Viridiplantae; phylum Streptophyta; class Magnoliopsida; order Ericales; family Ebenaceae; genus Diospyros; species Diospyros lotus. Next base: position 18,552,287 of record NC_068338.1, on the reverse strand, counting down.
TGTGGCCGTATTGTTTGTCAAAAGCATGCCTGAGGCACACTTAGGCTCAAGGCTCAACTTGAAAGTTATGTGTATATGTGTGTTACACACATTCTTAGTCATTCCAATCAAGAAAAAGAAGGAAAGAGGAATGGTCGAAGGAAGAAGAAAAGCCACTGGAGAAAAGTCGCAAGTTGTTGGAAGGTTACTTTGACTAGTGCTTAGTGAGTTTAAACTTGCAATTTCTTCATTTCTCTTCTGATTTAAATCTATAATCTTTTTCCTTTCACCTCTAAAACCCTTGGGATGGCTTTGCATGTGTTGTAGGAGCAAGAGGTGTCGAAGAAATTGAAGCTTAAAAAAGGATAGTCTATTCGACCAGCCTATTATAGATTTCAAAGCTAAATTTCGGTAAGTCTCGTCCCATGATTTTGTCAATTTGAGGTTATAGTCCGAGTCTACAAAACCTCTAGCATGCCAAGGAGGTCTTACATGTGTCTATCCAAGTAAAATCGAGCCAAAAATCAAGGTTTAAAGATAAGGGTGTTGCAGCTAGGGGCTAAACTATAATTATGAAAAGCTGTGGGTTTGGCTGCAATAAACTGAATTTCATGGGTTGGAAATAAATTACACTTTAACCCGAGGGGTCTTGGTGAAATTCCAGGCTAAAGTTGGGAATTTTTGAAAGATTTGGGTATTCATGCAATTTCTAGAAACTAGTGGGTCGAAGGGTAAATTGTTAAAATATTGGGAAACTTGTGATATTTTGAAATGGTTTGAGGTGTTTGAGTAAAATTATGAAATATCATGTTTCTTAACGTCGAGACTACACAGTTTTGGGACCTTTGGATATTTTGATAAAGGCCTAGATTTGCATAAGTGAAAGATAACGCAGTTAAGACTCAGTTCAGAGTATTGATATGTATGTTGTATCTTATTTCACATGACCACCACAATAGCAAAGAAACAGGAGCTGACAAGAGGCTAAAGAGACAAGTAAGAACTACCCAGGTTGATTGTTGGTTGGGTTGGTATATTGCCTGTGCATTTGAATGGTTTTGACATGCATTTGTGATATTTGCATAAAGCTTGTGTTTGAAATTGGTCCATGGACATTAAGGATGACAATCTAGATGTCGGCGTTTTATGCTTACCTTAGTTACAAGAACTCTAAAATTATGCTTTTGTAAAAGTTTTGTGTCAGACAGAGGTGACTAGTCACGATTTAGGGTAACTAGCCACAGTTCGACATAGTTCGGAATGCTTGTCTGACGAAATGGTTGGAAGTCCGACAGCCAGTTCTGGGTAAGGCACTTGCTAGATCAGCCAGGTCTCAGGGTTTGAATGAAGTGTTTTCATGTTACACATCCTTTGCACCCGTGACATGCCTTGCTAAGCTAAATGTACTCATGTTTGTTTCTCTTCTATTTGCCCTCTTTTTAAAAAGCTGGTGCAAGAACCTTAAAAGGCAAGGAGGTGGTCATTGATGAACCAAGTAGGTTAGATTGTAGGCGTTGTCAAGTTTCGACAAACAGAGCAACAGCATTTATTTACTCTACGAATGCTAGGTTATGTAACTATTTTTGGGTATGTAAGACTCTAATTGGAGGCTAGTTACTGATGTAAATTATGTATGCAAGGCCTGAGACCCAATGTAATATTTTGTTTATGTTCTTACCTAATGATGTGAATGATTTTGTTAGTCAGTAGGTCCAAACATTTTGATGTGCATGCTTAGGATGAAATCTCAAAATCATTTACGTGTATAGAATATAAAAAGCTCACCTTCACTTAAAAAGACACATGCGAAGGGAGTAATCACCAGGGAGGATTTTTTACATTTTCATTGAATTATTCTTTAGCCTGATGAGTGGGAGAACCATATTCTTAACTCGTAATCTAATTGCCCATATTCCGTAGTTCCTAATTAAGTGTTCTCGCAAGGTGAATGACCATTGATGTTCTGTGTGATACCCTAGGATGGGGTGTTGCACCCCCATCCTGACCCTTGTTGGGGATGCCCATACATATTACACGTGCAACAAGAAATAATAAAATAAGCTAGTATATTATTTAACTAAACAATCAATAAAGGGATATAATGAGCCAAAAATTTAAAGAATGTGATTAAGCCCATCAATCATCATCAAATGCAAAATCTCCCAAACACATAAAACGGCACACATCTCGGCTGAGTTGGAACCTCGTCTGTTCATCATCTTAATCTTCATTTACTTCATCATTTAATAAATCTGCCTCCAACTCCAGTTGGTGAAGTGAGAGTTCCATGACCTCAAGCACCCTTGCTTCATCATGCAAGTCTAAAACTGTCCCACAATATCCCACATAGTAGTTTCCCCTTTGTATATGGGAGGTACTTCTTGATAGAATACAGAGGTCGGAATAAATGAGCAGGGGATGCATTATAACCACAAGCCTGTCTAGTGCATGTTCCTAGAGGGGAAATGGGCGTTCCTCACATATTGGCAATGCGCCTAATCGTAAAATAATTAATAATAATAAAAAAAAAACAATTGGATACTCTAGACAGTTTCTGATGATTCCAATGCATCTTGGATGCCTGTCTGGAAATGTCCAATACTTGTACGCTGCCCTTGGTGAAGTGCCTGTGTTTCTTAGTTGGTCTTAAATTTCTCAAGTTGGAGGCATGCATTCTAAGATAAATGTGTGTATGTATTTCTTGACAAGGAGTAAATAACATGTACTTGATGGAATCCAACCGATGGGAAGGATCTCCAATGGATGAAATGGATTGAATTGTATTTCAGAATTGGAATTACAGAAAATAAAAGTAAGTACAGCAGTAACTGGGCGTTCGAGAGGCCCAGAACTCTCCTACAATTACTCCAAATTCTTCACCCCCTCTACCTCTCTTCCTACCCCTTTTATATGCTGTTATTCCCCTCTCTCTCCTGCATAACCGTATTTGGTTATGCAGGCGTGTCTACTGGTTTGTTACACAAACCAGCCAAATATCTATCCTATCCCTCGCGCACATGCTGGTCGAAGCTTCCTCTAGCTGTACTTCCAACTCCCCTCAGCTGCTTGTGACGCCTAGAGTAAGTATGCAAAACCGGGGGCCTAACATCACTCCCTCCCCCAACTTTCACCTTGTCTTCAAGGTGAAAACCAGGAAACTGCTATTGAATGAGGTTGAAAGGCTCCCAAGTGGCGTCCAATGGTGGTAACCCCTTCCATTGCAGCAGAACGTCAAAACCTCCCACATTATTTCCTTTGCCTGGCCTGACTCCCAACACTGCCTCCGGTTCAACCAACATCTCTAGCTCCGCACTTAACTGATTGGGAATATCCACTGCGGCTTGCAATGCCCCCTTGGCTTCTCACAGCTGGGATACATGGAATACTGGGTGAATGCTGCAAGATGAAGGTAACTTTAACCTGTAAGCCACAGGTCCAACCTCCCTCTCCACCTCAAACGGACCATAAAATCTAGGAGCCAATTTCTCATTAGTACAACCAGCCAATGACTTTCGACGATAGGGAATTAGTTTTAGGTAAACTAAGTCCCCTACTTCAAACTTCACTGCTCTTCTCTTCATATCAGCCCCCTTCTTCATGATAGCTTGAGCTCTTTGTAGCTGTGCCTTCAGTTCCTCTAGAATGTGGTCTCTCTCGACAAGCTGTTGTTCCACTACTGAAATCGGTGTGGAGCCCCTTTCAACTTTAAGTATTGCTGGCGGTTCACGCCCATAGACGGCCTGGAAAGGTGTAGTTCTAGAGGCTGTGTGGTATGAAGTATTGTACCACAATTCCGCCCACAGTAGCCACACAAACCAAGATTTAGGCTTGGAAGAAGCAAAGCAACGCAGGTATGTCTCCAATGTCCTATTCAGCACCTCCGTTTGACCATCCGCTTAGTGGATGGTAAGCTGTGCTGCGTAGGAGCCTGGTGCCTTGGAGACGAAACAGTTCCTCCCAGAATTTGCTCATGAAGATCTTATCCCGATCAGATACAATGGACCGTGGTAGACCATGAAGCCTTACAATCTCCTTGATGAAGACTCCTGCCACTTCTCCAGCAGAATAAGGGTGTTTCAGCCCCACAAAATGGCCATACTTGCTGAGTCTATCAACCACCACTAAAATCGAATCTATTTTTCCTGACCTGGGTAAGCCTTCGATAAAGTCCATTGCAAGGTCTTCCCAAATTTGATTTGGGATCGGAAGGGGTTGCAAAAGCCCTCCTGGCTTGAGTGCCAGAACTTTGTTTTGCTGGCAAATCGCACAGTGGCTTACATACCTGTGAATGTCCCTCTTCATTCCCAGCCAATATACACTTGCCGCAATCCTCTTGTAAGTCTTCAAGAATCCCGAGTGCCCCCCAACATTCCCATCGTGACCCTCATGTAAGAGCAATGGGATGAGAGAAGAACCCTTCGGTAGATATAGCCTCCCTTGTAGAAGAGAAAACCATCCACCAACTGAAAATGGGGTCTGGAAGTAGGATCCCGCTGGAGATCCTTGACCACCTTTTGCAGCCCTTCATTGTCAGCTATCTCCTTAGCTAGCTGATCTAGTTGGAGAATCTGAGGAACGGTTAAAGCGAGGAGGGCTGCAGAGTGGCTGATGCGGGACAACCCATCAGCTGCTTTATTCTCTAACCCAGGTCTATATTGGATTTCAAACTGAAACCCCATTAACTTAACCATCCACTTCTGATATTCTGGACTCACCAATCTTTGTTCCATCAAGAACTTGAGACTTTTTTGATCTGTCCTGACCACAAATTTCTGTCCCAAAAGGTAGTGTCTCCACTTTTGCACCGCAAATACCATAGCCATAAGTTCCCTCTCATACACTGATTTCCTCCTTCCTAGCTGATTAAACGCCTGACTGAAGTATGCAATAGGTCGATGGTCCTGCATTAATACTGCCCCCATGCCATGTCCAGAAGCATCCGTCTCCACCTCAAATGGCTTGTCAAAATTCGGCAAAGCTAACACCGGCAGTGACACCATGGCAGCTTTGAGCTGTTGGAAGGCTTGCTCAGCAGCCTCATCCCAAAAGAAATTACCCTTCCTAAGTCTGTCCGTGAGTGGCCATGCTATCTTGCCATAATCTTTAACAAAACGCCTGTAGTATCCGGTGAGACCAAGAAAACCTCGCAACTCCTTCAATGTGGCAGGGGAGGGCCACTCCAGCATGGCTTTTACCTTGCTATAATCAGCCGAGACTCCTTCTTGCGATATAATATGACCCAGGTACTCAATTTCCAGTTGTCCGAATGAACACTTCTTATTCGCGAACAAATGGTTAGCTGCCAATACCTCCAGAACCGAGCACAAGTGTTGTGCATGCTGTTCAAAATCTTTGCTAAAAACCAAGATGTCATCAAAGAAAACTAGCACGAAACGCCTCATCTGTTCTCTGAAGATATCATTCATCAGTGACTGAAACGTGGCTGGCGCGTTAGTCAATCCAAAAGGCATTACGAGGAATTCGTAATGGCCTTCATGTGTCCGAAATGCTGTCTTTGGAATATCCTCAGCCTTGACGCGAATTTGGTGATACCCGGACTTAAGGTCGAGTTTGGAGAAGACTTTGGCCCCATGAAGCTCATCCAGCAACTCTTCAATCACTGGAATTGGAAATTTGTCGGCCACTGTCACCTTATTCAATGCCCGATAATTCACACAGAACCGCCACCCTCCATCCTTCTTCTTGACCAGCAGAACCGGACTAGAAAAAGGGCTGGAACTGGGTTGTATGATCCCTGCTGCTAGCATCTCTCCTACCATCTTCTCAATCTCGTTTTTCTGTAGATAAGGGTAACGATAGGGCTGCACACTAACCGGAATGGTGCCTAGTAGCAGGTTGATGGCATGATCCTTCTTTCAGGAAGGAGGCAGCCCTTCAGGTGCTGAGAATACCTCCTCAAACTCAGCTAACACCTTTTAAGGAACGGTGGGACCTCGACCGTACTGTCACTGTAATCAGCTGCCATTGTTCCCAACTCAAGCAACATTCCTTCTCCATTCTCCTTGAAAGCCTTCATCATCGCTTTCAGGGATACCAAGCTTTTGCTCAAGCTAGGATCTCCCTGCAAGGTCACGGCCAATCCCCCCACCTGGAACTTCATAGTCAAGGCTTTCCAATCCACTCTCATCTTTCCCACCGCAGCCAACCACTTCATCCCAAGAATTACATCTGAGCTACCCAGCTCTAGAGGTAGAAAATCTTCCACTATTTGCAAGTTTTGTAGATGCAACTTTACCCCCTTGCAAATACCGGTCCCTTGTACTGCCATCCCGGTTCCCATGATAACACCATAACCAGTCGTTTCTGTTCGCGACAACCCCAATTGTTGAACCAACTCTGTCGCTATGAAGTTGTGCGTCGCCCCCCCGTCAATCAGAACTACCACTGGTTGCCCTTCTATAACACCTTGTAGCTTCATGGTCTGCGGTGTTGTTAATCCAACCACCGAATTCATGGAGAGTTCAATGATTTCGCTGCCTTGGCGTACATCCTCTCCTTCCTCTTCTTCCCTCACTTCTGTGGTTCCCCGTTCGGATCCTTCCCTCTCTTTCTCTTCATCATAAATCATCATAACGTGCAGTTCCTTGTTCTTGCATCTGTGACCAATCGAGTACTTCTCATCACAACGGAAACACAATCCCTTCTCCCTCTTGGCTTTCCACTCAGCCTCGCTGAGTCGTTTAAAGGAAGCACTACTACCACTCTCGGCCACTGGTAGCTTACTGCTCGCCTGATTCGAGACTCTCGAATAAGGAGTCGGGCTTCTGGATTGAGTGGGAGAGATTCTAACGGAGTTGGAAGTAGAGTAGGTGGGAAATTTACTTCCCGCTAGTCCGAACCCCCTACTGCAGGTTAGGATGGCTGCATTTTTATCCTCAATACATTGCGCCATTAGCATGACCCGATCCAACCCCCTGGGTTGAAGTACCCTGATCTCAGCCTTAATTTCAGGCTTAAGACCGTTGATGAAATGTCCTTCCAAAAACGCCTCAGAGACGTCCGACACAGGTACCGCCAACGTCTCAAACATCAGCCTATACTCTTTAACCGTACCTTCTTGTCGCAGAGCTAGGAACCTCTCTTCCAGCGACCCTTCTTGAGTTGGGCGGAATCGGTTAAGAATTCCTTGCTTGAGCCCTTCCCAGCTGCGGATCCCCCTGCGCCTAGACTCCCACTGGAACCAAGCGAGGGCCCCTGCCTCGAAGCACAATGCGGCTGACTCGATCTTCTCGTCCTCCGACAGCTGGTTGACCGTGAAGTATCTTTCCGCCCTGAAAATCCAGTCGTCTGGATTGTCTCCTTCGAAGGTAGGCATTTCCAGCCGCCTACCTCTCCCCTCCGGTCGCCATGCAGCGTTCATGCTTCCTTCCATTCTGTGACTCATACCCCCCCCCTGGTGTCATTTCGGAATCTGGGGTCAAATTCGGTGGCCAATCGTTCCCATGAGCCTTAGCCTTCCGCTCCCGTTCCTGTCCGTCCCACCTTGTGCGCATGATAGCGAACTGCTCCAGCATCTCGGCTACGTTCCGATTTATGGTTTGAATCTCTCCCCTCATCGTGTCAACCTTCCCCTCCAGGTCCCCCACTCTCTCGGTTAAGTTTACCATGATGATCGAAGATGCTCTGATACCAAAATGATGGAATCCAACCGATGGGAAGGATCTCCAATGGATGAAATGGATTGAATTGTATTTCAGAATTGGAATTACAGAAAATAAAAGTAAGTACAGCAGCAACTGGGCGTTCGAGAGGCCCAGAACTCTCCTACAATTACTCCAAATTCTTCACCCCCTCTACCTCTCTTCCTACCCTTTTTATATGCTGTTATTCCCCTCTCTCTCCTGCATAACCGTATTTGGTTATGCAGGCGTGTCTGCTGGTTTGTTACACAAACCAGCCAAATATCTATCCTATCCCTCACGCACATGCTGGTCGAAGCTTCCTCCAGCTGTACTTTCAACTCCCCTCAGCTGCTTGTGACGCCTAGAGTAAGTATGCAAAACCGGGGGCCTAACAGTACTGAAGAGGCATCAATGGGATGCAACCCATGTACAAAACTACCTTTAGAAAAAGTGGCCAGCAGAACAGGAATACTTCCCATTATTCCTCTGCGTTCTCCTTATTAAATTATTAGTCCAAGAAAGATTACTTTCATCACCTGTAGATGATCTTATTGGTAACTTTTTAATTGTACCTTGGGTTGTCTTCCCCAATTGTTAGTCTGCAGATAATTGATTTGTGTACAAAGACCACTTTGTACCTAACATTTCTTCTTGAATTAATGGCACACTGCTATTTCTCCATATCTTCCATGCAGCATACATAAGTAGCTTGTGGAGCTTAAATTTTGCAAGCAGAGACGTTTATTTTGTTGCTGGATTTTATTTCTTTTCATACTAACAATACAGTATGATGGCTGCAGAAGGAGAAGCCACAGAGGCATAGGCCAGCTCTAGATAACCGACTGAAAGATGAAAGAGGCAGTCGCAGGGAACGTGACAATCGAGATACATATGATAGGTCTGAAAAGCAGCAGTCACTGGACTTCCAGACCAATGATGATGTCCCTGTTGGAGCCAATCCAGATGAACTAATGTTTGACTCTTTTGGTGGACAAGGAATCCATGTTGCTCCTCCTTTTCCTTCAGATATACACCCTCCTCCTGTACTTATGCCAGTTCTTGGGGCTGGGTAAGTGCAGGTTCTTCAATCTTTGTTATAAGGCTATTCTATACCTGATTTTTTTTTTACTGATTTGGAACTTGTATATGGTCATGAACTAGTCCATTGGGGCCATTTGTACCTGCTCCACCTGAGGTTGCAATGCAGATGATGCGAGATCAAGGTGGACCTTCTCCTTTTGAAGGCAGTGGTAGAAATGGACGACCTGGGGCAGCCCCTATTATTGCCTTACCTCCAACATTCCGCCAAAATCCTCGCCGTTTACGAAGGCAAGCTCTAGCACAAATTGTTTCAATTAATGCTCTTTTGGCTTCTATTTCTCATTTGCCTTTTAGTTTTAAGTAATTGGTTGAGCAAAGATAAAATAACCCAAACATGTCTTCGATTCATCTAGTTGGATTAAGGCTCATGATGTCTTTATCTCTTGAATCTTTTCAAAGTTAATGGGGGTGATTACTAAAGAACCAAGTTATCATATTACTAAGGACCAAGTTATCATATGCTCCCAGGAACATCCGGTTTCCAATTTCTCTAGGTACATCTGATGCAAAGGGTGAAATTGACTTTATTGCATACCTCGGGAGTGGAATGTCAGAATAAATCATTGAATTTTTATGGGGCACATCTGATGCAAATATTGCAAGTCTTGCTTGTTTGGGGGATTTCACTTGATGGGGCATGTGCAGCAGTGTATTTTTAATTTATCACTGTTTCATATTTTCTTTACAATTTTAGGCAAGCTATGATGTGATGACCAAGTTACGGTTTTCTACATGTGATATTCCTTTCTGTTCCAGTTGGGTGTCTCCAGTCAAGAAGGAAAAAAGGGAACAAGCCTTACTCTCCTTACCTTTAGTTCTCTCCACAGGCTGTATTGGAAGAAAATAAATATATTTTTCTTATTTTGCCTCTTAAACATTAACACAGCAATGTGCTTCTCCATTTTGCTACAAAACTATATATTTCGCCCAAGTACATGCTGTACATGCTGTCATGCAATCAACCATGGTATGATTTACCAATTTGTTTCTTTTAATGGTGGTGCAGAAAACTACATCCTAGTTCTTGTTTTTGGACAAATTTAAGACTTTAGGAGAAGTTCGATGACTGAATCTTATTTCTTCAAACTACCCACTGGTCCCACTCTAAGACATCGGTTGGCGGGCATCATGAATTTGTCCTCCTTTCTTCTTTTCATTTAGGAAAAATTGCAATAACCACCCTTGAGGTTTAGCTTAATTGCAAGAACCACCCCTCATGTTTTGAAAATAGTAATAACCTCCCCTGTTGTTAAACAAACAGTTAAAATGTCCATTTACCCTTTATTCTCTCTTATTTCCCCTCTCTCCTTTCTCATCTGATTTTGAAAAAAGAAAAAGACTAGTGGTTGCCAACTAGTGCTCACCAGAAACCATTGAGCACAGATTTATTTGGTGAATTTGGGTGTCGAATCCTTCATTCAACAAACCCAACAAGCAATGCTCGGCAAAGACATCAACCACCACCACCATGGCCATGTCGTGAGTCTAGGTGCCCTTATCGTGGCCTATAAGGTTTCCAAAAATCAGACTAGAAACCTCCATTGGTGGAAAATCTAGAAGCCCCCATTGCAATCGATGGGGTTTTAGTGCACACGCCCGTTTGGGGGGGAGCAAAAGAGAAAGAGAAGAGTAGAGGGAGGGAAAGATACTTATTGTTGTAGTGAAAGATCGCCATTAATGTTGATTCCTACCATTCTCGTTATCACCATAGTTGGACTACCTCTCTCTCTCTCTCTAGTTGGACCATCGTCATTGATCACCCATCCTAGTGGTTTGGAACACCATTGTGATGGGGTTTCTTTCCCGTGGTGGTGATGTTCCAAACCATTGTGATGGTCTGTAACTCCATTGCTGCTTGCATGACAATGATGGGGCTTTGTTAAAAGAAACAGAGGCACAATGAAAGAAGGTTGGCAGTGACCAACAGTAGCATCCGTAAGAAGAGAGAGGAGAGAGGGGAGATGAAGAGATTCTTATATATAAGGGTATTTTGGTTATTTTCTAATGTTTAACTAGGTTAATTAATGACACAGGTAGTTTTTGTGACATGGCATCAAACCTCAGGAGTACTCGTATTTTTTTCAAATGTCAGAGATAGTTCTTACAATTATTCTAAACATCAGGGTTACTATGTGTCCTTTTCATTTATGTACTTGTCTTTCCAACCATGTTTAACTTCAAGTGAAAATCATTTAAGCACTGCTAATGGCCTTAGTGTTAGGGTTGGAATATCGCATATCATGATGTTCCATTCTGCATGTCCTCTCTAGTCCTTTCGCAAAGATAGCACTAACTTGCACGTACCATGGTATGCAATATTGCAGTTATCAAGACCTTGATGCCCCGGAGGACGAAGTTACGGTGATAGATTACAGGAGTTTGTAGGCTTAAACATGTCTACAACCACTACTATAATGTTGCAGTTGCAGGCCCTGTCTGTAATTGTGCCCCAGGTGCTTGCTTTTCTGAAATGATCCGTTGTTTCTGATTTTGAGATAATGCAGGAGGCGTTGAATGTATGTTAGTTATAGTTACCCGCAATTATTTGTTTGCCACCAAATAGTGGAGGTATGAGGGTATGAGAAAAGAAATTGATGAAATTGGACGAGGTGGGTTTTGTTAATTGCCTTTAACAAACAATTATTACTACATTTTAGTGCCTGTAAAATTGAGAATATGGTGGATTTGTTAGATTATGCTGATATAACTGCTGTGTATGTATGTATGTATTTGCTAAATATCTCTAAATGATAAGAGTCCCCATTGGTAATGGTAGTAGATCCATTTGTCTTTTTAACTTCTCAGCCGCTTAAACTGCTGTGTATCTGTTAACCCATTCTTCTCCTTCAGTTCTTGTATAAAGTTAATTAGTAGATCCTTGAGCTATGTTTAGAATTAGGATTCTTGGGGGGCCGAAAGCAGGTTGCCTTTGTCTGCTTGTCTTTGGGATGAACATGGAAGTCAAGTGGGGGCATTCCAGAGTTAAAGCCTCTTCTGCCGATGATTGTTTTGTTTGGTTATAGAAATCAAAGCTTTAGAATAGAAAGGCAAGACACAACACTAAATAGAAAGGGGATGGGATAGAATGGAAAAGTTGTCTTTTTTTCTTGCTCAAATAAGATTTGGGATTTGGGATTTAGGATTTAGAAAGGGATGGGATAGAGGGGCGACCAAAGGTTCCAATGATACCTTCTTGCTCATTTTTGAATTTTCATTTTTTTTTATATACATCTTGGTTTAGGGTATAAGGAGAGAGAATGAATAATACTTACCAATATTTTTTATTATTTTTATTATCTTATCTTTATTATTAGTCACTCAATTCATAAACAGGTCGTTTAATTACAAATAACTATTCAATATAAAACAATGAGAAGTACAACAATGAGATCTATTTCACTTCACAAATAACCCTCCTGCCCTAGTCTCGTCTTTTTAGCCTATTTGTTGTCATTAATTTGCGGACAATGAGAACTATGCTTTAAAAGCAGGAAAGTACCAAACAAGCTCTTTGTCCCAACAATGAAGGCTATAAACCAACACAATTACAAGGTTTACATGAAGCAAAGAAATATAAAGAAGCTGGAGGAGAAGGGTACTATGCACGTCTCTTTCCCTCATCCATGATACAGTTTCAAACATCTTATTATTAAACCCACAAGTGTTTCCTTCTTGAATAGTGTGATTCTTGGCTATATGATAAGTTACATGTACAAATATGTAAGAACAAAGGTTGCATGAAAGCCCAAGAGATGGTATGTAAACTAAGACATCTCCCAGTCTGTACCTATGTTATGTACTTCAACAAGGTGGTGACACTTTCTCTATGGCTTAGCTTAGAGTTAAGCTCCAACTAGCTAAGAAGTCATTCATACATTCAACTTGAGCCACATGAATCAACATTTTAGGATAGATAAAGAAACTAATCATGGTGCATCTACATCGAGATAGCAAGAGATCTCTTATACTAATCCAAATAAGAAAATCTCCTTTTATACTTGACCCATAACCATATCGAATTTGTTTAACCCCTCGCACCCATATTTTTTTCTACTAAAATTAGTAGTGTTTCGTTTAAGTTAAAAGGAGTTGGGAATGTAAGTTATAGTCAAGCATTTAACGCTACGAGGATAATAATAAATTTACACAAGGGGTGTTTTACTCTAATAAAACATCAAGGATAATTTCCTAAATAAAGATTTACTTAAAAGAAGTTTAGGAAACATACTATACCCAAACCCAATGAATTTTGTTAAATCCTAACAACCTACCCCATGCCTATGTTACACACTCTTGTACTAGCCCTATTAGGATTGGGTAGTGTCAAGAGCTCGCATACTTAGGTCAAATTGCAATCCATAGAACTAGTTTCCAATTAATGCGAAATTACTCAGTACAACCTTATATATGTTGATAATTAGAAGAAATATGTTTTCATTTTAGTAAAACAAATTAGGAATTTAAGCAACAAAAAAAAACAGGAATTGATATGGTCCATGGAAAAAATAGAAGCATTTGTCTAATAGAATCCCCTTTAAGGTATATCCATAGATAGTTTCCCAACATAGTTCCTTCTCAACATGTAAAATGAACAAATTTGAACTCACGACTTTTTAATCACAAAGAGCAAGCTTACTATTATTATCAAAGGCTTGCTCTCTACAAATCTAGCACTAGCACAAAAATTAAATCATTTCATCCCTTTATAGTTTAAGATGAGATCTAAAACAATAAGATTACAAGTGCAAAAAATAAAATTATATCAAATACAATCCCAAAAGAGAAACAAGAGGAAACATGCATAGAACCTGTAGTGTATACCTTTAGATTGATAACCACTCTATTTATAGGTGTTGAATTCTTATTCTCCATTGCCCAAGTCACAAACTTAAGACAAGGAAAACCCACTTGTGCAAAAGTTGAAATGAAATCAAATTGACGTATATTTTATAGACACCAAGGATATATTGACTAAAAGAACACACACCCACTATGTTATTGCAGAGAAACATGAGCCGCATATGGAGAATTTACATCAATAAATTTTGGACAGGAACATTACTATCATTAGGATTAAAACACATTATCTGTTGAAGAAGATAAAAAAGAAAAGAAGAAGTTCAAGTTGTTTTTATCGTGGATGGAAAGGAAGAGATAAGGTTGTCGGGGAATAAGTGATAAGAAAATTACAAACCAAAGAGATAAGAGGAAGAAAAGATAAAGCAGTTCCAGAAAAATAGAAAGAGATCAGTCAATCAAGTTTAAAGTTTTTTTTCTTATTTATCTGTAATATTTGAGTATAGTCTTAATTTGTTTTTCTCTTGTATTTTATCTTTGTATTTTAGGAGATATTTTAGGCTACTTTGTGTATATATTTCAATCTCAAGTTCAACAAAAGTTGAGGAAAAATATTTTCACATTTAGTCTCCAAATACTCAAGATATTCCTCTTATTTACTCGGGTTACTCAAGTTTGTTCATGTTATCAGAACCATCAGTTCTTGTGGCAGAACTTTTTCCTTCACCCTACGAGTTGTAAAGTCCTAATGTGTAAGTAATTGTTGAAAACCAATTAGTTAGTGAAACATCCACCATTGTGCCTAATCTAGTTAGCACCACACAAGTTTTTACTGTTCCAATTTCACATGACAACCACTCCTTTTAAATTACTCAGCACAAACTGAATGGAATCAACTTTAGAGAATCATCTCAATTAGTTTTGCTAGTTATTAAGGATAAAGGGAAAGTTGAATACCTTACAAAAACAACACCTATGCTTGACACAGAAGCAACAACCTAGTATTTGGGATGCTGAGAATTCCTTTTTCATGACTTAGTTAATCAACTCTATGGGCTAAAAATTGGAAGGACATACCTATCCTACAAAATAACCAAGGAGATTTGGGAAGTAGTGTAGGAAATCTACTCTAACATGGAGAATTTGCTCAGTGTTTTGAAATCCAATCTACAATTCGGACAACAAGGCAAGACAACAACTCAGTCACTAAATATTACAATATTTTAACTGAGTTGTGGCAGGAAATGGATATGTTCTATGAGATTAGTTGGAAATGTTCCAAGGATGGAGTAAAATACAATAAGATGTTGGAAAATGAATGAGTGTTTGATTTCCTCTATGGATTCAACACTGAGTTAGATGAAGTTAAAGGAAGTTTGTTTGGAACCAAACATTTCTCATCTATATAAGAGGCTTTTGCAAAAGTAAGACAATAGTAGAGTTGGAAGAAAATGATGTTGAATCCATCAATGTTTTCTAACAATGATGTTAGCCCTCAAACGTCAGCCCTTGCTACCTCAAAGATGAAAGCTACTAACTCACCACATAGTGAGTCCCAAAGAGACAAACAGTGGTGTGTCCATTGTAACAAGCCATATTATACAAGGGAAACCTACTAGAAGATCCATGTTAAACCAATAAATTGGAAGCCTAAAAATTAGAGAAAGTTCACTCAATCTACTTAAGTGGCAAAGTCTAAAGCTGGAAAGCCAACCAATTTGACTTTATCTGCAGATCAATTGGAATTCTTGCAACAGGTACTAATTCAAACAAGATTATCAAAATCCTCTGATTCTACAAAAAATTCTAAACTAATAGCATCACTTGCCAAACAACGTACACCAAAATAGTATTTACTCTCTCAAAAACTCACTACAGATTTCTGGATTGTAGGTACACGTGCCTCAGACCATATGACAAGTTTACTTAAGGCCTTAAAAACCTATGAAACATGTGATCAAGATATAACAACTCAATGGTTAACTTTATCTATAGATCATCATGTTTGGAGAGTTTACCCTTAGAATTTGTCTTATATGTGCCAAATTTGAAATGCAATTTATTATCCATGAGTAAGCTAATTAGAGACATGAATTGTATGGTGACTTTCTTCCCATCTCACTGTGAATTTTAGGAATTATCTTTGGGGAAAACGATTGACAGTACTAAGGAAAAAGATGGTCTCTACTACATTTCAGGGTCCTGTCATTCCTTTGGATCTAGGTTACATAATCATTCCTATTTTTTTGCTATTTTAGATTATGAAATAATGTTATGGCATAAACAGTTAGTGCGTCTTAGTTTCAACTACCTTAAAGTATTGTATCCTTATTTTTTTATCAATAAAGAAAGACTTTATTTCCATTGTGAGTAGTGTATTCTTACTAAACAAACCAGAATACCCATCATGTTCATTCCTACAAATCGTTCTACTCGGTTCCTTGTGAAATTTGAGAACCAACAATAATTCCTAACGTAACGAATATTCGTTGGTTTATCACCTTCATAGATGACTATATAAGGATTTGTTGGGTTTTCTTAATGAAAGACAAATTTAAAGCCAATGTTGTCTTTAGAAAGTTTCATAAGATGGTGTGTAATATTTTTCAATCCTCAATCCATATTCTTCGTTTAGATAATGGTCGAGAGTATTTCTCAAATGAATTCAACTATTATCTAGTTGAACAAGGAATTATTCACCAAAGTTCTTACCCTTACAATCCTCGACAAAATGGGGTGGCAAAGAGAAAAAATCGTCACATTCTTGAGACTGCTCATCCTATCATGTTTACCAGTTCGATTCCTAATTTCTATTGAGGGGAAGCCATACCTACAGGCTCCTATCTCATTAATCAACTCCCCTCTAAGGTTCTTGCATTCAAAACTCCATTGAGTGCCTTCCTTGAATTCTATCCTCATCATACTGGGATCCTTAATTCATTTTCCCCAAAAGTCTTTGGATGCCATGCTTTTGTGCATAACCATCATTCTTCTCATTCCAAACTTGCACCTAAAGCTCTTAAATGTGTGTTTGTTGACTATTCTCTCATCCAACAAAGATACAAGTGTTATTGCTCTCACACCCAAAGATTCCTTGTGTCTTGTGATGTCTCATTTCTCGAGCATCAACCATTTTATCCCAATATCTCTCTATAGAGGGGTATATCTAGTACAAAGCAATATTGGGATCCTACCATTTCTTTCCCCCCATCTCCTTATTCCCTATTTCTCATCCTATTCCTCATCCTCCTCATTTGCAAACTAAAGCAAACACTATTCCTACCCAAATCTATGTGACTGATCAAGAGGGAGAATAAGAAAACCAGGTCTAGGTTCCTGAAAAACCAACATTGGTTTATTTTAGAAGGTCTCATGATTCTCAACAAAATCTATTGTCCAATCTAGAGACAAGTCCAATGACTGATGATGTAGAAAGGGTGGTATCCACAAAATTTGATGATTCGAACATACCAATAGCTCTTCAAAAAGGAGTAAGATCATGTGCTAAATATCATATTTTTAACCACTTGATATACTCAAATTTATCTCCACAATTTAGGGCTTTCACTACTAGTATTGATGAAATCAAGATTCCTAGAGATATATATAGTGCTCTACATAATATTTTACTTTTGTGATTGATTTTAATGATGAAAAACAATAATAAGTTTTACACCCTAAGTCATAAGTCAAGTATATGGTTTTCAAACAAAAAATCAATTTTAAGTACTGTGTTAAAATGAAAATCAAATGAATTATAATTTTCTATATATATATAAATGGAGGTTTGCAACAACTTATATTTTGATTTAAACAAATCTCCTAAAATATTTTTTGAACCATTGGTCAAAATGGATCAAATTATTTTCAAAAGGGAGCAAAAAGTTTTCAAAGGCAAAAAGACCATCTGTCAACTAGTGTGGCAATTTCGATTCTGCTTGTCAACTGATTCTCTCTAATCTGCCGACCAATACTTGCATTTGTCAACTGATTTTGGATCTTAAGCTTTAGCTGTCGACCGTTCAGTTGTAAATTGTTGACTGACAAAATGTATGTTATTGATAATTGATGTTTTACCTTTGATATGGTTTTGATGATAAAAATCAATTGCATTTTGATGATGAAATTATTTTATCAATAGTTATTGTCTTAGTACTCTAAATTACTTTTATATGATCTATTAAGTACCAAAATTAAACTCAATTTCATTATGCATTCCGATGTCAAAAATCTTTTGATAAATTTCTTAATGACATTTGGAATATCATGTTTAATTTTGGAGTGGAGAAAATGTTTCAAATTAATTTTTTGACGATTGCTTCAGTAATTTTTGATTGCTAGAGTAATTTTGGATCGCTACAGTGTTTTGCTACAGTACTACAGTAACTGTCGACACCTTCAATGGCTAGTTTCTGACAACCAAAAGAATTGTTTCTCCAACAGCTAGTTTCTCCACTATTCCAACTCGCTCATTTCACCACTATTGCCTAGAAAAATACCTAAGAAGGGGGTGAATTGGGTTTTTCAAAGAAATTAATAATTTTAACTCTTTTGAAAACTTTTAAATTTGTGATATTAATATGTGATGATTGTAGTAAGATTAATAACAATAAAATTACATTACCACAAGGAACAAGAGAAATTTATAGAGGTTAAGCTCTAGAGTTCTATTCTTCTTTTTTATTATCCCATTTTGTTGAGGTGTTCTAAGAGCTGAGAAATTATGATTAATGTCATTTATGTTATAAAAGAGTTCCATATCCTGACTATCAAATTCTTTACCTTTATCACTTCTAATACTAATTACTTTGAGATTACTTTTGCTTTATATTTTTCTACAGAATTCTAAAAAGTAATCATATGTTTCATCTTTTGAGGTTAAGAACATAACCCATGTATATCTAGAGTAATCATCAATAATGACAAGACCATACCTCTTTCCTCCCAAGCTAAGTGTCCTAGTTGGGCCAAATAAATTCATGTGAAGTAATTCAAGAGGTTTAATTATTGAAACTATATCCTTAGATTTAAATGAAATTCTTATTTGTTTACCTTGTTGACATGCATCACACATTTTATCTTTTTCAAACTTTATTTTAGGCAAACCTTCTACTAAATCAAGTCTTACTAATTTTGAGAGTAGATCCATACTAGCATGACCTAGTTTCTTATGCCAAATCCAACAATCTTCGTTAGTTGCAGATAAACATCTTACATTATTTGCTAGGAGGTCATTTAAATCAACTATATATATATTTTCATGCCTTTGACCAACAAATATGATATTGGACTAATGTTTAACTACGCGTTTAGATGATTCAAATATTACAATATATCTTTTATCACATAGTTGACTTACGCTAAGTAAGTTATTCTTTAATCCATCAACAAGTAACACATTTTCAATGATAGTGAAATGAGCATTACCTAATTTTTCAGCACCAATTATTTTACCTTTGGCGTTATCCCCAAAAGTTACAAAGCCTCCATCCTTTGGTTTGAGTTCAAGAAAATTGTTCGAATTTCCAGTCATATGCCTTGAGCATTCGCTATCCAAGAACCACTTTGCACTCCATTGAGATTTTGATTTTTCCTACAAACATTTCAAGCACTTGTTTTTGGTACCCAAACTTCCTTGGGTCCGGCTTGATTAGAAAATCCCGGAAGCATATTTTTAGGCACCCATATTTTTTTAACTAATTTTCTTTTATATGGGCATGAGTAGACTTTATGCCCTTCTTCATAACAAGAAAAACACGTACAAAAGAATAATGATTTTTCTTTAGATTTTTGCCAAAACGTATTTCTATAGATCTTTAGGTTAGGATTATAAAAATTATTTTTCTTTGTTTAATTATCTTTATTTTGCTTATTTTTGACAAAATTTATTTTCTCTTTTATTTGATTTTTCAAACTTTCATTTTCTTTTTCAAGACATTCATTTTCTTTTTCAAGACTTTCATTTTTTAATACTTGAGAAACGCTTTCTATTTCAAAGTTTTTGATTTTTATTTTCATAGCATCATTTTCTTTTCTTAAAAAAGTCATTTCATCTTTAAAATGAAATTTTTTATAGAAACTTTTTCAAGTTTATCAAAAACATCATAAAATGTATCAAGGAGTTGGTCATATGTTAAATCTAAAGAAGAAGAGTTTGGTTTATCTCATCCTCAAGAGCCATGAGAACTACACTTGCAATCTTATCTTGAGCCTCATCATCTTGCTCACTTTCTTCACTGTCGAGTCATGCTGCTACCATTGCCTTCATCCTTGATTTCTTGAACAATGGACATTTGGGTTTAATATGGCCAAGTTTCTTACACTCATCGAAAATAATCGACTCTTTCTTTCAAGACAACTCTATTTTCTTTTGAGACTTCTTTTTGAGAAACTTCATCTTTATCAACATGTTGTATCTTCTTGTGATGAGGGCAAACTCATCATCCTCATCATTGTTATCCCTTTCATCTTCCTCTTCAATGGACTTCAATTTAATAGTTCTTTTCTTTTTGATGTTGTCCTCTCCTTCATCTTCTTTGAGCTCCATCTCATAGGTGATGAGAGATCCTATTAGCTTATCAAGGGCAAGAGTCTTGAGATTCTTTAACTCTTGAATGGCAGTGACTTTGAGCTTTCATTCCTTTGGCAAACATTTTAAGATCTTTCTAACAATTTTATGGTTAGGATAAGTTTTGCCAAGAGATTTAAGATTATTAATAATATCAGTAAATCTAGTAAATATTTCAGAAATAGACTCATCAGATTTTATTTTAAAAAGTTCATAACTATGAACAAGTATGTCAATCCTAGTTTCCTTAACTTGATCAGTCCCCTCATGTGTTACTTGTAACATAGTCCATAGTTCCTTAACTGTCACAACCTGAGATTCTATTAAATTTAGTGGGTGAAAGTGCACAGTATAAAAGATTCATAGCTTTAGAATTACTTTGTGCCTTCTTAATATCATCTTCATTATATTCTTCCTCAAGTTTTGGAACTACTTTCCCTTCTTCTATTTTGGTAGGCATTTCTATACCTTTAGTTATGGATTTCTATGCATCATAATAATTACCTTGAACATAAATTTTCATTCTAACTTTTCAATAGGTATAGTTTGTGCCATGAAACAAAGGCTGTACCATTACCAATAATGGTTGTCATAGTAAAATATAAAATATAAAGATTACAAGAAAGAGTAATAGGCAACTAGAGTAGATTATATACCTATTTTGATACCAATTGTTGCCTAGAAAAATACCCAAGAAGATGGGTGAATTGAGTTTTTCAAAAAAATTAATAATTTTAACTCTTTTGAAAAATCTTAAATTTGTGGTCTTAATATGTGATGATTATAGTAAGATTAATAACAATAAAATCACACAACCACAAGGAACAAGAGAAATTTATAGAAGTTCGGCTCTAAAGAGCCTAATTATCTCTCTCAAGACTTAGCTTGAGGTTCCATTAGGGAGAATCAACACTAGCTTTTAATTGGAGAAAAACTAACACTAGCTTTTAATTGGAGTTAGAACTAACATACAATTCCTTACCTAAGCAAGCACCACTAGCACACTACTAGCAAATACAATCCCCTTACACAATAAGTGAGTAAAAATAACAAATTTACAACCGGAGGCAATTACAAACAAGTCACCAACGGTTGAGAATTTCATTAGCAAGCACACTTCTAGCACTTTGAACATTCTCAGTCTTGTTTGAATGCTCTATCAAGTTTGTTCTACCTTGAGCCTTCATACTTACCCTATATATATACATCTTCCAAACACACTAGTCATTAAAGAAAATGTTAATATGAAATTTGAAATTTAAAAGATGTTTAGGCTTTCTCAAATAATAAGAAAATATGTCTCACCTTTAATTCAAAATAAATTTACTTTTTGCATGAGAAATCAAGATTTGAAAATTCAAATATAAGCTTTTGAGACATAAATGATTAAAACAAGAAAACATGTCTAAAAGCAATTCTTTTTTAATTCAAAATAAATTTACTTTTTGCATGAGTAAGAGAAAACATGTCTAAAAAAAATTCTCCTTTAATTCAAAATTTGAAAATTCATATATAAACTTTTGAGACATAAATGATTAAAACAAGGAAATATGTCTAAAGACAATCCATCTTTAATTCAAAATAAATTTACTCTTTATACCCACTTTTAATTCAAAATAAATTTACTTTTTGTATAAGAAAGAAATACATTTATATCATAAACATATTTTTTTATCATCAAAATCGTATTTACTTATCCTTGAGCTTAACAACCACTAATGGCTATATTCTTGAAAAAGCTCGTGAAACATTATAAATAAAGATCAAAGGGATGAATCAAGACAACCAAGATGATTGATTTTAAGCTTTCAAATGTTCATTCTTTCAAGAGCTTAATTGTTTCATTTGTTTTGCATTTTTGTCTCCAAGGCTTTGCTCTCATTTTTGCAAATTTATTTTCAAGCTTTGTTTTTTTATTGAGAGAAGTTGTAACTAAGAGTGTTTACTCTTAGATCTTTTTTTTTGTATTATTTTTAGTTTTCCTAGCAAGATTGCTAAAGGGCTTACATTGATTGTAGGAGGTTGTATTTTCTAGCTTTTGCTAGAGGGCTTGATTGTTTAAGTAAGAGATTGTAATACCTAGTTTATTGCTAGAGGGCTGGCTTGTTTAAATAAGAGGTTGCCAATTCCTAACTTTTTACTAGAGGGCCTATCTGAAGAGATAAAAGGATTATAATGGATTGGTTGAAAAAATCCGTAGTGAAGAGATAAGGGAGTGGATTAGACTTGATTTAAACCGAATTACTATAAATCAGTTGTGTTCCTCTTTTAATTTTGTTTTTGTTTTATTTCTTGTGCCAAGCAATTCCATCACTTACATTAAAATCTTATTTTTCATAAAAGGAATTCAAGTTTTCGAACAAAATTTTTAATAACCCAATTTACCCCCTCTTGGGTATTGTTGCCATTGTTATACAAACATAATAGTACAGTGATTGATGATGCAGAAAATGTGGTATCTACAGAATTTGATGATTTGGACATACCAATAATTCTTAAAAAATGAGTTAAATCATATGCTAAATATCCTATTTCTAACCACTTGATATACTCAAACTTATCTCCACAATTTAGGGCTTTCACTACTAGTATTGATGAAATCAAGATTCCTAGAGATATATATAGTGCTTTACATGATTCACAATGGAAGACAGTAGTTATGGATAAAATGCAGGCACTAGAAAAGGATGGTACTCGGGATATTGAGGGATTACCTGATAACAAGAAAGTGATTGGCAACAAGTAGGTGTTTACAACCAAATACAGGTCAAATGGAAGCCTCAACAGATACAAGGCTAGATTAGTAGCCCAAGACTTCACACAAACTTAAGGATTGTATTATGAGGAGACTTTTGCCTAAGTTGCTAAGTTAAATTCTATACGTGTCTTACTTTCTCTTGCAGCTAATCTAGATTGGGAATTGCACCAACTAAACATAAAAAAATGTTTTTTTGAATAGTGAAATAGAAGAAGAAATCTACATGAGAATACCTCCTAGTTTTGAGACCGAGGACATAAAAGAAAAGGTGTGTAAGCTAAAAAAAACTCCCTACATGGTCTTAAATAGTCCCTTAGAGAATGGCTCAAGAGGTACAGTAAGGGCTTGTTCTCTTTGCTGTTTTCAACTTGTTTTGAGTTTTGAGTTTTTCAAAACACTGAAAACGCATTCTCTTGTTTGTTTAAAAAAAAAATTCAAAAAATAAGGAAAAAAATTGTAAAGAAAACCCAAAACAAGTTGTTTTGGGTGTTTTCTGTGAAAACACACATAAAAATTGAAAACACGAAAAATGCACACAGTGACACAACCTCCCCCTACCCCACCCTTCCATTCTCGCATCTCTTCTCTCTCTCTTCTCTTCTCTCCCTCTCAAGCCTCGACAAAACACCTCGCCCGCCATCTCCATCGCTGCCGAGTTATCGTCGACCTCGCCCACCACCACCGAAAGTTGCCGTCGACCTTGCCTCCCACCGCCGAAAGCTGCTCCCCTCCCCCCCACCATTCGATCTTCTCTCATGTCTCATCTTTTATTTCAACTGCCCCCCACCATCTTCGTCATCGCCACGAGCCGCCATCGACTGTACCCGCCATCTTCTTCACCGCCACGAGCAGCCATCGACCTCAGCCGCCGCCGCCCCCTACTATTAGATCTTGCTGGTTCCATCATCTCTTATCTCTTCTCTCAACCGCCATTTTCCATTAGATCTAAAGAGATTTGGTCATTAGATCTTGCTGATTTTTGGGTATGTTGGTCGATGGGGCCTTAGATGTCGGGTGGTTGATTTTGATCGTCGGAAACCACCGGCCACGGTGGTCGGTGGTGACTGGCAGTGTCGAAGATGTAGGGCGCCAGATGAGAAGAAGAAAAGAGAAAAAAGAAAAGGCAGAAAAGAAAAAAAAAAGAAAAGAAAAAAAAATCAAAGAAGAGAAAAAAAAAAGAATTAAAAAATTTATTTAAAAAAATTATAGATTTATTTAAAATTTAAAAAATATAATATATCTATATTATAATTAAAAATATAAGATAGGATATATTATGTTATTAAGTGTATAATTTAATATAAATTATTGTTCAGATGTATGTTAATAATTTATTAATTAAATTTATTAATTTATTTTAATAATAAAATTTTATTCAAAAGAGTTAATTTTATTATTTAATAATTAAATACATTGAATAAAATATCATAATAACAAAAGAGAAATAGTTTTTAAAAATTTCAAAGTAAACGTATTTTTTAATTTTCTATTTTGTGAAATAGTTTTTCAGAATGACAAAAAGAATGAATTTTTAAAAATCTCAAAACAAACACTCAAAACATAAAATTGAAAATAAATTGAAAGCTCAAAATTCAAAATTGAAATACGAAGAGAACAACACCTAACATTTTGGATTAGCTTGGGTACAAACAAGGACAAGCTAACCATACATTGTTTACAAAACATGTAATAGATGGAAAAAAAAAAAGACAATTCTGATTGTTTATATGAATGACATTATCATTATAGGGGATACAAATCAAGAAATATAGAACCTCAAAGGACAACTAAAGAATGTGTTTGAAGTGAAACGCTTAGGAAAGCTGAGATATTTCCTAAGGATGGAGGTGGCTAGAAGTAAAGAGGGAATTTTCATTTCTTAAAGGAAATACACTATAGATTTGTTGAAGGAAACATACAAACCTGGTTGTAAACCTACCAACACTCCATTAACACCAAATTGGAAGTACAATGAAGAAAACAAAAGTGAACATTAGGTGGACAAAGGAAGATATCACTGTTTAGTTGGGAAACTAATCTATCTATCCCTCACTTGTTCTAATATTGCATATGTTATGAGGGTGGTAAGCCAATTCATGCATTCTCCCACTAAAAAACACCTTGATGCTGCCTGTCACATCGTCGAGTATCTCAAGGGAACATTAGGGAAAGGCTTGTTGTTTAAAAAGAACAAAGCAATTATGGGGTATGTAGATGCAGATTGGGCTAGTTGTATTGAGAATATATAACACATCTATATCCAACTATTGCACAAAATTATGGTGTAACCTAGTTATATGGAGAAGGCAAGAACCAAATTGTGGTAGCTCATAGTAGTATAGAAGCACAGTATCGAGCCATTGCTCAATGTATATGCGAGGTTATCTAGCTGGAGAAACTAATGAAGGATCTAAATATACTTATATATACTCTAATTAGGTTGTACAGTGACAGCAAGTTAACAATAAGTATTGTGAATAATTCGGTGCAACATAACCAAATGAAACATGTAAGGATTGACCGACACTTTATCAAATAAGAAATCAAAAATAGAAGTATAAGTCTTTCATATATTTCTACTAAGTCTCAGGAAGTAGATATTCTTATGAATGCTATGCTAAGATAAGGATTTGAATTAATTAGAAGCAAGTTGAGAATAATAAATATCTATCCATCAGCTTGAGAAGGAATGTTGAAGAAGATAAAGAAGAAAAGAATAAGTTCAAGTTATTTCTACCATGGGCAGAAAACAAGAGATAGGGTTGTTGGGGAAGAAATGATAAGAAAAATTACAAACTAAAGAGATAAAAAGGAAGAAGAGACAAAGCAGTTCTAAAAAAATAGAAATAGATCAGTCAATCAAGTTCAATTTTTTTTTTATTTATCTATAATATTTGAGTATAGTTTGAATTTTTTATTCCCTTGTATTTTATCCTTGTATTTTAAGAGATATTTTAGACTAACTTGTGTACATATTTCCATCTGAAATTCAGTACAAGTCAAGGAAACATATTTTCACATTTAGTCTCCAAATACTCGAGGTAATCCTCTAATTTACTTGGGTTACTCAAGTTTGTTCATTATTATTTCACCTTGTTGTGGTCATAATAAAGGTATTGTATCTGGTCCTAAAATAGAGTTCCTCCTATCATCATAACTAATCCCACTACTTGCATGCTAGGGTGCACAACTTTTGCACCACTTTTCTTCTTAGCAACCATCTTCTTTTCTCCTCCCTAAGAGTAACCATTGCCATATTAAAGGTCTATGGAGCAATTACTCCCTCCATTACATATTTAATTGCTTCCCTGCAAAAATTATTATATCATAATGTCAATGACCCTGACCTTAGAGTTCAAAATGCTCATCAAAACCAACCTTATTTTTAACATTTATTGTCTAATGCTTCAAGACATAATGCAATAGTAGTTTAAGCATATTTATCACAATAAAGACTGTTAAAATGTTCCTACAAAGTATGCATGAATATTGAAACATCTAGTAGCTACAATTACTTGTCATCTTCGACTCTTTCAATGTGGCAATATACGCTTTGTTGTCATCCTCAAAATTAACAACCTTATTTGTACTAATAGCTTCATCAACCTTCATCTTATTTGTAGGGTACACAAGGATCTTGACTAACTCATCTTGAAATTTTGCAAATATTTTCCTTGTCAACTATATCTTTAATCAAGTCTTAATTCAAAAATTACTCAAAAATTACATTCCACATGTTTGTGATTACAATACAGGGTTATTATGTTGTGAGACAATTGTGATTATGTGGTGTTCTTGGAATCTTGATTTAGGTTTTGATTTAGTCACTTTCCCTTTGTTCCCTCCAAAGAATTAAAATAGTCATTCTCGTTTCCTGCACAAGACTCACAATGCAATAACCCTATATCCCAATCACAATCATTTGAAATGTGATTTTGAGTGTAATTTTTGAATTATGGTTTGATGTGGGATATAGTTGACATTGTTAATGGAATTAAAATGTCATCCAATGGTATTAAAACAACATCTACTATAATGATGAACATGGTCTCGAATTTGAAAGTATAGTGGTTATTTGGCTACTTTAAAGTATAGCAGTTAATTTTTTCCTTTCTTGGTATTTTGCCTTAACAAAATTAAAATGTCTTTAAACAACACCAAGACAACATTTACAATAATAGTTAATGTGGTCCCAAGTTTGAAAACACAATGGTTTATTTGATCATTTTTAAATTACAATGATTATCACTTTGTCCTAAAATAAAGGTAAATTTGTCATTTTAACTTCTATCACTTTACATATAAACTATACATATACATATATATAGAGGATAAATTTCAAAACCACTCTTGGGGTTAACCTAAATTGCACTGACCACATCTTGTGTTTTTGAAAATATCTTGCACCTCTATTGTCATTAACAAATTAAGCAAAATTATTATTGTACCCTTGTGTTTAAAGATATTTGCTCCCACTTTCTCTCTTATCTACAATATTTTGCTTTCTCATTTTCTCGTGTCGCTGATGACCAATAATGGGTGCATAATAAAGCGGTCATCTTCGTTGATAGTGGGTTTCCCATGACTAACAATGATGCCCATCTTCTTCCTTGTTTCTCACTTTCTCTCATTGTCTCTGTAGAGAAATGTAAGAGTGTATACTCAAGAGAAGAGTGAATTTAGTATTTCAAAACTTTTTGGTTTGATGAAAAATTTATACAAAAATTGTTTTAAACTTCTTTTATAGTTTTGAAAATAAAGTTGTAAGTATAAAATGAAAGTGTTTGAAATGTGAAAATCAAATGCAAGAGTTGAAATAAAACTTATTGAAATGAAAAATTATGCAGCACATAAGATTTATAGTGGTTCGGTACAACCTGACCTAATCCACTACGTTGACTAGTCACCAAGGATTTTTCAACAGTTCACTAATTAGTCGAGTACCACATTTGTTACAAAACTAATCATTTCCTTACTCGATTAAAATAATAATTACTCTTTTAAACTTATACATTAGTAGATTAATCCTTGAATTTATTAAGGTCTTGCATTTAGCTTTTCTTCATTAAAAAAAAAATCCTCAAATATTCATCAAAGTTTTGTATTAAATATTCATCATTAAAACGTTTTCAAAATCAAAATCAATAGTCTCCCTATTCTACAACTTATCAGCTTATAGGTGTAAAGGAGAATGGTCGTTGGCAAACCCAAAAGTCTAGGTTTGAAGAACCTAGGTTTGTGTTTTTTAAACTAGATTTCTTAGCTCAAATAACCTTTTCATATTGATTTATCTCATCTTTCTTTGTTTTTCTTCTCATCCTCTTTTTTCCTGACACTGTTTTTCTTTATTATGGGGTAAAAATATTAGCGATGATAATCCTTTATCGGTGAACCTTTGGAATGATCTCTCTCTCTAAATATATATATATATATATGCTTAATCAACTGGTTTATTTTGAACTTAGGGTCATTTTGTAATTTTATTCAATTTTAACCATTGCTTCAATTTGGTAATCGAATTTTAACTTTGGTTTCAATTTTATCCTCAATTGAATAGACATGTTGTCTTGTTGAGGTCACGTGTTGATGTGTTTAATAATTAACACATTAGCAAAACAACATCGTTTTGCCTTGCTTTTGTTGCAAACCATAAGGCAAAATGATGTCGTTTTGGGAAACTTAATAATCAAATACACAAAATTGATAATCAAATACACAAAATAATCAGATACACACACAAAGTGAATAATCAAATACACACACACACACACAAAATCAATAATCAAATACACAAATCAATAACCAAATACAAATACCCAAAATCAATAACCAAAAACACAAATCCAAAATCACAAAAGTTGGGATTCCTTTCTTGATCTTTCATTTGAATCGTTAGCGGTCACGTACGTCAGGCTAGTGGGAGGTTCGTTAAAATCGTCGGTGATGATGTTCTACCATTGTGTTTAGTTTTGATGATGAAAAACAATACATTGTTTTATCCCCTAAGTCATGAGTCAAGTCTATGGTTTTCAACAAAAATCAATTTCAAATACTTTGTTAAAATAAAAACCAAATGATTTATATTCTTATACAGGGAGATATGAATAAAGATGTATTATGATAAAATCTCCTAAAATGTTTTTCGAATTAGCTTTGAAGTCATTGGTCAACATAGAACTAAAAATGTTCTAAGGCAAAAAACCAACTAGAAATTCAAATGAAAGGTTTTCAATATAAGTTTTTCATATTTTGAAACATGCATGAAAGATTTTTGCTTGAAACTTAATCGTATGAAAAATCCTTTAGTTCATGCATCATGTCTTGAAACTCATTTTAATATCGTTTCAATATTTTTCTAAGTCTGGAAAACTAGCACCTTATAAGGAGACATATATGAAAATGTTTTCTTTTTAGAAAACTAACTCCCGGTAATTCAATAACTAACATTCATTAGTGATAAAATGATTTTTAACGAATTTTTCAAGAAATGAAAAGTGTATATCTTGGAGGTGGTAAAATAACAAAATCCTAAGTTCTTACTAAAATCCAAATTCTACTTTTTTATTCTTATAGATTTTGATTTTTTTGATATTTTTATTGAATCCAAATGGGGGGTACTTTCTTATTTACATTTATGTATTAAAGTAAATGGAAGGTAAAATATAAATTAAACAAAATGAGGACATTTACTTAAACTAAAGAAATGTAAATATGTAGTGATGTTTTGTATTAATCAAGTGTGTTTCTCATGTTATCTGTGAAGTTTCCAGATTTTCCAAGAAGATAGTCAACTATGTTGTTTAGTGCTGTCGACTATGCATAAGGATAGTCGACTACGCTTGTTCAGTCTGTCGACTATATCTTGCATCTGTCGACTATTTTTGCGTCTGTCGACTATTGTGAAATGATAGTCGACTATGCTATTTCATCTGTCGACTATGTTTGTTCATGAATTTCAAAATTTTCTTTGTAATTTTTGATCTGTCGACTATTTAAAAGGATCTGTCGACTATGAGATTTTTGTGTTATAAGATAGTCGACTATGCTTTTCTGTCTGTCGACTATGGCTAATTTTATTTGATAAAATAGTCGACTAACCTATTTGATCTGTCGACTATGTGTTTCACAGAAAATTACAACGGCTAGTTTTTCAATCTCCAACGGCTAGTTTCTCATTCTCCAACGGTCACAAACGGCTTCATTTCTCTTTAATCTTGTGGGAAGCTTATATATACATATCAAGGAGATCAAGAGAAGGCTAATGGACGGGAATGAATTAATTTGAGCTTACTGTTACTCGTTTGTATTTACAGTGATTGTGCTTCAATTTTTTCTCTCTTCAAGGCTTTGATTTTAACTTGTATTAATTCATTCAAGTCTTGTTTTTATTGTGAGAGAACTTGTAACTAAGAGTGCCCACTCTTAGCATCTCGTTTACATTTGTATCACTCTTACTTTCCTAGCTTTGTGCTAGAAGACTTGCTCGTTAAAGCAAGTGGCTGTAATTCCTAGCTAGGTGCTAGAGGGCTTGCTTATATAAGCAAGAGGTTGTAATTCCTAGTCTTGGACTAGATGACCTACTTGGTTTAAGTAGGGGATTTTAGTGGATGGTTTGAAAAATCCTTAGTGATGAGCTAAGGTAGTGGATTAGGCTTGGTTAAGCCGAACCACTATAAATCCTTGTGTTTTCTTATGCTTGTGTTCTTTGATATATTTATCTTTCCAAGCATTTCATTATTCCTCCTCGGTTCTCATATTTATCTTTGTTCATTTGTCATTTTTATTGTTTTCGCTTTAAAACTCTAAAACCACAATCTGTATCAAAAAGTTTTTTATTTTAAGTTTTATCATTTAAGTTTTTAAAATAACCAATTCACCCCCCTCTTGGTGTGTGCCATAGAACCTACCTGTTCTAATAGGTGAGTAGTGGGATACACACGTTATGGCCGTGGCCGCGTTTTCCTTGTGAGTTCGTTGTAGTCCTGGCTACCTTCTCCTTATGGGTTTGTCGTGGCTGACAACCTCTGGTCACTGCCATGGCCGAGAGCTTGGTGCTCAACATGGTTGGCATGACCAGATGTTATGGGCTTTGACACCATGGCCATCGTTAATGGAATCTAGTTGGTGGCCAGAGCTACCGACAATGAAGAGTGAAGAAGAAGGAGGTGGCTGGCAATGGTATAAGGTGGAAGGCAAAAAACCTAGGTGATTTGGGGAAGAAGATGGGTGATTTGGATCCAATTGACTTGATCCAATATGTTTCACAAAACGACGTCGTTTTGCCGTATGATTTGTAGTAAGAGTAAGGCAAAACGAAATTATTTTGCTAATGTGATGAACACATTAGCACACCATCTCAAACGCCACATCAACTAAGCCATACACCTGGTCAATTAAGTATAAAATTGAAACTAAAATTAAAGTTTGATGACCAAATTAAAGCAAAAGGTCAAAACTATATAAAATTACAAAATAACCCTAAGTTCAACATAAACCAATCGATTAAGCCTATATATATATATTCTATCTAGAAACCCATATACAGTTCATTTGAAAGAACCCATGTGATTAGATTCATTTGAATGAATCTTGAATATATAGGTTTCATTTGAAGCCCACAAAAAAAAAAAATAGAACCTAGATTTATTTGGGCTCATTCGATTAAATTTTGTTTTTAGAGGTAATATGGGTTTGGTTCGTAAGATAATAATTATGGGCAACGATTGATGAACTTCTAGAATGAAAACTCTTAGTATTTTTTTCATTCACACATTATCTAGAAACCCATGTGGGTTTCATTCAAAGGAACATGTATGATTTGGGTTTCTTTAAGCAAAATCTAGAAGAAATTTGTTTTTTTGTTTGAATAAATAAAATCCAAATCATATGGTGGTGGCTAGTGGTCATCACTAGGCACCATTAATACTTTTTAACTTTTTATTTTTGTTTCCTTAATTATATTTTAGTTTTTAATAAAATTAACCGTTGTTACTTAATAATTAAGGGTATGTGATGCGTGATACCTAAAATTAAAGGGGATCGATACTATTTTCAACCATATATGGGGTGGTAGGTGCAATTTGGGCAAACCTCAAGGTGGTATGTGAACTATGATCTAAATATATATTCAAAAAATATATTTCTAATCATAGAAAATATATATATTTTAGAAATGCATGAAAATTTAATGTATTATAAACAAAATAAATATAAAATTTATATTTAAAAAAAAACATTCAAATTTATTTTTACCACTCATCATCCCTAAGAAATGGACGTGTAGTTAAAAAATGAGAAAGAAGGCAAACTAAAATGAAAAAGGAGAAAGAGAGAAAAAAATATAAAAATATTTTTGTTATTTTTAAGAATTTAAAAAAATATATTATCTAATAAAGAGATTTATACAATAAGAATAATTGTTATAATTTTTTAATATTTTTTTATTTTAGGTAAAATTTATTGAGTGTATTTTATAAAGAAAAGAAAAATAATTTTAAGACAAAGGTTAAGACTTAATAAATATTTATTATTTTTAAACAAAACATATTATTTTATTTTAAAATAAATTTATTAATTAATAATAAATAAATCAAATTTTATAACATTCTATTAACTAATAAAATTATTTTAAAATTATTATTAAAAATTGAAGCAAAGTCCAGAGTAGGGGCGGTACTGTGGCAGCGTGCTCGTTGCAGATTGTAAAGCCAAAAGCCCAGAACCCTCCTTTCGAAGACAAAGCAGCCTGTCGAGAGTGAGCGAAGAATGAAGACGATCCCCTTGCTTCTGATGGGATGTGGAGGCGTTGGACGTCAGCTCCTCCAACACATTATCTCCTGCAGATCTCTTCACGCTAAACAGGTATTCTTCCCCAATGTTAATTTTTATTTTTGTCGCTTTGGTATCTATGCATCTATTTGTGCCTTGGTGTTTGACCGTTCACGGGGAAATGGTGTATACGGATGGGATGATGCTTTACATTTCAACAAATTTTGTTTCTTTGGTTGGAAGTCATACGACTATCGTTATTTTGTGCAATTCTGAAAACATCAATATATATATATATTCAGCCTGTTTAGATGCAGTTTGTCAAACATGGTATCTAAAAACAACAACAACAACAAACATGGTATCTAATTTTTTAAAATTAAAAGTCAAAAGTGCAACAGAAAGTAGAGTTGTTAAACAAGGTTTAGTAAGGGAAATGAGAATAATAGTGGAGGTGAAGGAAGAAAAGGAAACAAAAGTCACAATAAATAATTAGTTGAAATGAAGGCAAGCTTTTAGAAGTGGAGAGAAGTAAGCAATAAGTTGTGTGCTTATATTTGTATGTGTGTTTTGACTGTGATGGATTCATTTGTATAAATTTTGGTTCAGGCTATGTTTAAACCAAATACAATAATTTATGGTCAGTGACCAGAGGATTTGATGGTTCTGCGGTTTTTTACTTGCATCATTTTACTAGTTTCTGTCAACGGATGTGTTCCAGATCTGGTGCCAATGATTTATTTCTAAATCAATCAATGATTTCTCGATTTATTTCCTATTCCTGTTATATATCTTTTATTGTCATTCTTTCCATAGTTGTTGTATGTTACAGATTTGTATTCTTTCCTTATTCTAGGATTAGAATCTTGCTAGCATTTAGAAACTTTCTAATCAGTAGAGGAAGTTATATATATATATTACTCCCACAAGGGAGAATTAATCAAGGAATTCACATTTTCAGTAAAGACTTTTTGACATGGTATTAGAGCCATCAACCTAGTGCTTAAGTTTTTTGTGCATTCCTTCCATTTTTCCGTCTTCATTGTTGTGTTCTTTCCTCTTGCTATCTCCAGCTACCTTTTGTTCTCTTTGTAGTAGAGTTTTTCCTTCTTGCTATCTCCGGAAAGCTGTTGCTTTAGTCATAACCTTTCTTTCTGATATGTCAACCACTCCTAATCCGATAGCAACCCCAGAATTGACTACTACTAGCAGCACAACATATACTCCATTTGTTGGTTCTGGAAGTATAGGATCAGGAGGAGAATTGGAAAATCTCCAAGCGACCTATAGGTTGAATGGAAAAAATTACCTAAAATGGTCCCAACTCATCCGCACATTTCTC